>NW_028227257.1:15437500-16057500 GCF_978045245.1 Mus caroli | reverse complement strand
AATCAAAATCTCAATGCTGTGAAAGCGGGGAAATGGTAGTGAGGTTAAGAGCATTTGTGGCTTACAACCATCTTAAACTCTTCTTCCCAGAGACCTTAACACAAATAAAAATGTTTAAATCTTTTTCCCCCAGAGTAGCTAAAACAAACAAACAAACAAACAACCCTCAAACCCCCTAAAACACATACCCCCCAAAACAAAACAAACAAACAAAAACAAAAACAAACCTTCGGGGAGACCAGTGCGGGAAGATTGCTGCAATTTTGAGGCCAGTCTGGGATAAATAGCAAAATCCTGTTTCAAACAAACAAACAAACAAACACAAACAAAGCCCTGTAGCTTTTCTGTTTCTAATGGCTACACTCCTGCTGTTTGGATCTGGAGTGACAGATCTTAGCTATAGTCCGAAGCCTGCCAGCTCCTGTAGATTGTCCTTGGACATGCTGTCCAACCTCTCTGAGTCTCTTTTCTCAACCATGGCCCAGAGGATGTCTAAGGGCCCCTCTGCCTTCCAGGTGCCTCTGCCCAGCAGCAGTCTCCTGGCCCATACTCTTGTTTCAGATACAACCTTGAGCTGGGGAGTGGGAGAGACCTACGCTAGACTCCTGTTTCCAAGGGGGCAAACTGCTTAGCCTCTCTGAACATCCACGTTGTCAGCTGGAGAGCAGGGATGCTGATATCATGAAGATGGAATGAGCTTTAACAGGCCTGCAGGTATAAAGCATTTAGACCCTGCCATCCCCCATATGCTCTGTAAAGGTTGACTATGGATATCATTATTAGCTGTTATTATAACTATTGTCAGCTTGTCCTGTGTCAGGCATTTCAGTGAAGGTCTTAGATACTAACTTGAGCCAGCACGATGGCTCAGTGGGTAAGCCTAACCACCTGAGTTGGTCTCTGGTTGGTCTCTGGGACTCACATGGTAGAAGAGAAAGTTGATTCCTACAGGTTGTTTTGTTTTTTGTTTTTTTTTTTTTTCCCATCACAGGTGTGCTGTGATAAATGTAATTTAATCTTTTTTTTTAGATCACCCTGTTGATGAAAGATATTTTATCATACTGTGAACCCCAAGATTGTGTTGTTTACTGGAAAAAACAACCTGTTTCTAGTTGTGGTGTGGCTCAGCCTTAGTACACACCTTTAATCCCAACCAATGAATGTAAAGTTAGTTTGTAGAAGGAAGCAACTGTGTTTGAAAGTGATGTCTAATTGAGTGGCAAAGTGATGAATCAGAGAGAGATTGACAGAATAGTATACGCCCATTTCCAATGAAGACAGGAAAAAGTGGCTACTTAAGAGAGCACCATAGAAAAAAAGAGAAAGGAGGGGCAGTTTTACTGGGAGAGTTTTACAGAGACAGATTGAAGAGAGAACAAGCCAGAGGATGAGAAGAAGCCAGAAGCTTAGAACAGATTGCAAGAGTCAGTTTGAGGTCAAGCAGAGCAATTCAGGAGAGGCAAAGAGAGAGAAGCCGGGTTAAGTCAGTCAGCTTGGCGAGGTGTTTGAGCCGGAAAGGCTGCGTTGAATCTGCCAGCCAGAGCTCAGAAAGAACAGGAAAGGATGCGCTTCCTCAGCGGTAGGTCAGAGGTTGAAAACATTCTAGGCCTACATAAGATTGTACTGAGGCTAGCAGCTTCCAGGACTAGGCCTGGGTTAGCAGGAGGCAGTCAGCCTCACAGATGACAATTATTACAGGAGAATAAATATACTGTTACATTCTGTAGCCCTAGCTGACTGAGAATTCACTCTGTAGCCCAGGACTGCCTTGAATTCGAAGCCTGCTTCTAGCTCCTGGGTGCTGGAATTAAAGCTGTGTGCTACCGTGCCTGGGCTCCGCCTCATCCTTTTTATTATTTTTAATTCTCTCTCTGTGTGTGTGTGTGTGTGTGTGTATGTGTGTGTGTGTGCGTGTGTGTGTTATGTGTGCATGTATATGTATGTTTATGTGCGTGCAAAGCTCAGAGAAGCCAAGAGATCTCCCTGGAGCCACTCGCCGTGCATGCTAAGAACCCAACTCAACCTCTGGAAGACCGGCGAGCACGCTTAACCACTGAGCCCTCTCTTCAGCCCTGTGGTTCCACTTTCTAGATGAAGACACTGAGACACAGGATGACTGAGTAGCTTGCTGGTGGGCACACAGCTAGGGATGGGGCTGGGCCAGTAACCTAGGCTGTCTGGATTCAGCCTGTCCTGTGAGCCACCAAACTATATAGCCTCAGAGACCAGTCTCTGGAAGGACTTCCCTCCATTTGCTCCAGCCCAGAGAAGGCAAGAAGCTGAACCCAGCAGGAATAGAAGGCATTGAGAGAAAATAACCAAAAGCTCCTAATCCGGACCACCCCTAATTATTTCCTGCCCTACCCTGGCTATTTTTCCTGCTGAAAATCTGCCTCACAGAAACAGATCAGCCTTATCTCGAGCAAAGAAGGCCTTAGTGCACTTATTGTAGGATAGATGCATCTCTGCCTCAATCATGCCCGGTGTACTGGAACCATTGATGCTAAGCTCAAAAGCGAGGCTTGGGCACTTCCCATGGGAGTGGTCAAGGTTGGGCAGCCAGCAGGGTTTGGATATAACTGGACAGTCCTCTGTCCCCAAGAGCTAGGGCTTTTTTTGTGTCTGCTTTCTTGCCCTGTGGTGGGAAGGCCCTGCTCAGGTCAGGGATCACAGTCTCCCACAGTCTCCTTTAGTTTCCAGTGGGTCATTTAAGCGAGCTGGGGATGCTGTGGCTGGGGACAGCTGCAGCAGGAGAGTGTGTGCTTTGGCAGCCGTGTTGTCTGGGCTGTGGAGGAGCAGTCTGAGTGGCAGCCTGGAGCTAGGATTTCAAGTGTCTGGAGGAAGACTCAGTTTGAGTGGGCCAGCCCAAGCAGTTCCTGTACCACCAGCTGGGCAGGGACCTGCCACTTCCCAACTTGCCTCAGCCTGGGGGGGGGGGGGGTCCTTAAAAACAAAAACAAAACAAAACAAACAACCCAAAACAAAATACACTTCTTTTTAGATTTTTATTATTTTATGTTTATGAGTGATTTGCCTGCATGTATGTCTGTCTGTACATCACTTGTGTGCCTGGTACCCTAAGAGGTGGTAAGCCTCCATGTGGGTGCTGGGAATCGAACCCAGGTCCTTTACAATAGCAAGCGCTCTTAACCACTGAGCCAACTCTCCAGCCCAGCCTGGGGTTTATTCATCCATTACCCCTTTACACACATCCCCTGTAAGTGTGACTCTCCAGTCGTATGGAAAGAATGATGGCTATTTATTCAGAATATGAGCAACCAAAGATGAGGAAAACGAATGCCAAATCTACACCTTCAGCAACTCAGAGACCAGTGGAGATGAAATCACATCCACGCATGTATGTACAGTCACAAGTATGCTCATGCAGGCACCTGGATCCCGCATGCCTATGTAGGTGCAACTGGACTAGCACACACACGACACACAGGTGCAGACAGTTAAATAAGAGCATGTATGAACATGCATGCACACACCCACAGGAAACACACTGTGTGCCAGCTGCCGTTGTAGCTCCACAAACAGTGACTCATTGACTCGCACAACAGTTTGACAAGGCAGGTGATGAGACAGGTGTCTCTGTTCGCTCATCTGTACCAGTGAGGATAAAACAGTTCCGCAAATCAACTGCTCATGGGCGCTTAGCAGTGAGTGGAATGACAGGGTCTGAAGTGCTTTGTTGTTGCACACACACACACCATGCTGTCTGAGTGGGGTTCACCTCAGACATCTGTATTTTGTTTGACTACAGAACAGAACATCATTTGTTCATGCTAACAGGGCTCTGGGGAACAGACTTGGGTTTGAACCTAGGCTCTACTTGAAGGCGCCTTTTTCCTTTACCTCTGGGGGGCTTCAGAGTCTTCCTGTACAGAATGGTACAGAGAGGGGTTGTGGCGCCTCTGAATGTTGGCTGAGCTTGTGTGTGTAAAGCTCTCATCCCAGGATGTGGCACACATTAGATGCTCATACCTGGACCACCGTCATATCTGCCCACCCTGAGGCTAAGGGCTTCCTTGGGAGAAGTCAGAACTCTCTCCTGCTGCCTTGTTCTACAAGGGTCTGGCAAGTAGAGGTTTCTCTTGGGTCTGGGATCTCCATGGATGCATGGGCATCTCCCTCCAGGACCCCTACCCCATCACTCTACCTCCAGCCAGCTGGCAGCTCAGCCACAGCCCCTGCATATTCCAGATGGCAAAGGGACCAGGAGGAGAGAGCTGGAGAGGAAAGCCCACAGGAGAGGCAGGCGGAGCCTCACTCTCTGAATATGCTGGCTGGAGAAGGAGGGGGCTGCTGGCTGGGACGTCAGAGGCCATCACTCCCCGGGGACCTTAAAGGGGGACCTTAAAGTTGCTGCACTACCAGAGTACTTGCAGAGATCCCCTGACTTCTCCACCACCTCCTGCCACCTCTTGGGGCCACCTGTTCTGGGTATGTGCCCCCCAGGGAACCTGATGTCTGGTTTCCCCTAGCCTTTCCTGGCCTGGCCTCTCCTCTCCTCTCCTCTCCTCTCCTCTCCTCTCCTCTCCTCTCCTCTCCTCTCCTCTCCTCTCCTCTCCTCTCCTCTCCTCGATTCTATTTCCCTTTGCCTCCATTTCTGCCACGGTTTCTTTTCATCACAACTCTCTACTCTTCCTCCTTCCTGTTTCTTTCGAATCCCCCTTTTTCTGTCTCCTTTTGTTTGCCTCTCCTTGTCTTTTTCTCTGACCTCCGATGTCCTCTCTGCCTCTGTCATCTTCTGCCATCTGACCTTCCCATGTCACCCCGTCCATCCTGAGGCCACTGCACTCAGAAAAGGGCCTGTCCTGCTTCTGCGGGCATCTACTGAGCCCAACATTATGGGATTGGTAAAGAAGGCATTTGGCCAGAGGGGATGGCCGTCTGTCTCCTGGGCAGATGCGACAGAGCCCTGGCTTTGAGGTGGTGGCACCTTCCCACTCCAGAGCCCAGTCTGAATTAGCTACTGTCTGGGCACTTCTCATCACCTAACCCACGGAGTCCAGGGAGCAAGGAGGAAGAATTGAGTATCGGGATGAGAGCTGGGTCAGAGGATCTCTGCCAAGTTCCCAAGGAGCATTCTCCAGACTGGCAGTGCTCAAGGGGAGTTCTCAGGGTTTGGCCTTCTCATACCCACCTCTTCTAGGCAGCAGCTCTAACTGCACCAGACAGGTACACCATCCCAGACAGCTATGCCTCTTCTGTCCAGCATCGTGGGCCTCGCAGGCCTTCTCCTTTGGATGGGTCACACAGTGGGGGCCTTACGGATGCCCAACACCACGCTGATCCAGGGCCGACCCAAGAACACAGCTGTGTGGCCCCTGTCTGGCCTGGGGGTGCCCCGGCACCGCCGGAAGCGCCACATCTCTGCTCGGGACATGAGCGCTTTACTGGATTATCACAACCACATCCGGGCCAGCGTACACCCACCTGCTGCCAACATGGAGTATATGGTGAGTCCCAAACTTTCCCTGTGCACCATCCAGCCAAGACCAGATTGTTCTCTGTGGCCTGGGGTGGCTGGCCTTGACGAGCTAGACCATCTGCCTGTCTGTCTGGCCTAAGCAAATGGTGAAAACGGGTGGTCCATTTTACAGATTCAGAAAGAAAGGTCCTTGCATAAATCCTCACTGAATGAGGCTGGGGTAGGGGGTGGGGAGAGAGGTATACTATCTGTAGAGGGCCTTGGGGCCCTTCACAGAACCCTCTTCCTTCAATACTGCATTTTATGTTTTCCAAATGAAGGAATTGAGAGTCAGAAGACAGGTTTGACTAAGGTCTCCCAGCCTGGATTGCAAGCCAGGTCTGCCTGCTGCTAAGGCAGGAGTTTCCAATAACACGAGAATTTTGTTCCACGCTGTGCATTTGCAGGGGGTAGAGACAGGAGCTTTCCAGGCTATTGTCTCTCAGCAGAGGGGGTTGCTTGACACACCCAGACCATTCATTCTGTGGAAGACAGGCAGGCACCAGGGTATCTTGGGCTGAGGAACGCCAGGAGCTGAATCTCAGGGCAGTCTGGGATGTCTTTTTCAGAGTCAGCTCTAGTGTCTCTCAGCTCAGTCTCCCAGAAGCCAAAACCCTCAGCATGGAGGAGGAATACCCTCCTATCTCAGCTCCTCCCCGGGACTATTGTCCCCAAAGCCTGGAGAGATAGACTGACAGCACACAGAGACTTCTTTAGGGAAAGAGATAGCTGATAGACTCCCACCTGCCTAACAACTGGAAATGGGGCCCCTCTCCGTGTTCTCTTATGTACTGCCTTCTTCTTGGAGCCCAGTGCAGCACTAAGCCTTCTGGGTACTTTGGAGAACAAGGTTTTTTCCCTGAAGAACCCTACTGTTTGGGGGGAGGGAGTAGGTAAGAGAAACTAAAGTCTACAACAAGATACAGAGCCCTAATATCAAGTATCAGGAGATAATTGTGAAGGGGCCAGACAGGAGCCAGATAGCAGGGAGCTGGGGGTTGGGGCGGGAGGCGTCATCTACTTGTTTGCTGACTTACTCATTCGTTTATTAACGTTGAAACTGCCACACAGAAGGCCCCCCAGTTCCCAAACAAATGACATATTTAATTGAGCACGGGCAATATCGATGGCACTAGCTCCAACAGGTGTTTACTTATTGCCTGTTGTATAGAACACTGGGATGGTGTCTCTCCAGGGATGCTGGGGAGGGTTACCAGTGCAGCAGGCAGCAGCAGGCAGCAGCAGGCAGCAGCAGACAGCAATAATGTGGGCATCTTAGCTTCCTTCAGCGCCTTCATTTCTTGTCCGCGTGGTGGCCTGTGCCCATGCACCAGGTTGAGGCTAAGCAGCTCTCCCTCCTGAGACCTTCCAAGCGCCAAGAAGGTCTGGTCACTTTCCACATTCCCAC
The DNA here is from genome assembly GCF_978045245.1 of Mus caroli. Classification (NCBI taxonomy): domain Eukaryota; kingdom Metazoa; phylum Chordata; class Mammalia; order Rodentia; family Muridae; genus Mus; species Mus caroli. The sequence goes on along the minus strand of NW_028227257.1, from coordinate 16,050,613 downwards.
ATGCCCCGGGCTTGTGGTGCGTCATGTTTGTTTGACAGCTCATTTCCTTGCTAGACTGAGTCCTCGGTGCCAAAGAATATTGTTCAATATTTGCTGAGTGAACAATACTAACAGAGAGAATTCCAGGGAGTCAGAGCTAGGAGGAAGCTGGGTTTGGGGGTTTTGTTAATATTTTATCTATTTATTTTTATGTGTGTGAAGGTTTTGCTTGCATGTATGACTGTGCACCATATGAGTGAGTGCCTGGTGTTCAGGGAGGCAGGAAGAAAGCAACGGGTGCCCCCTGGAACTGGAGTTACAGATGGTTCTGAACCTCCAGGTGAGAGCTAGGAACTGAACCTGGCTCCTCTGGAAGAACAGCCAGTCCTCTTAACCACCGAACCATCTCTCTCCAGCCCTTGTTTTGTTTTGAGACAAGATCTTGTCAGCAGTGGGAGATGTTAGCTGTGTTAGATTCCTTAAGTCTCAGCAGGTGGGAAGAGGCGCCAGTGGGAGGGGCTCTCCTCTCTTCCCAAATCTCCATAATTTTCCTGTCTTGCTATCCCACTTCAACCTCATGTAGCCCAGGCTTTCCTTAAACAAAAAGGTATATCAGCTTCTCTAGAACTGGAATGATAGGCAGTTGTGAGTTGTTATATGGGTGCTGGGAGCCAAACCCAGGTCCTCTGAAAGAACTCTACCTGTTCTTTCCCCTTTAAGCCATCTTTCCAGCCCTAGGAGTTAGTATTTTTTTAAGAGATATTTTTCTCCCAGTTATAAATTGTGAAGAATTTCCACACTGGAAACTTATATAACTATGAAGAAGGATAAAGATGGGATTTAAAAGGTGTTGATGTGGAATACCCACTAGGGTGACCTGTCTTGTCAAATGAAAGGAGTCAAGTGTAGAACAGAGCACACAGTCATTGTGAGTCTACATATCTGGGTGTACAGGGAGCATTTCAGGTTGGAGACTGCTGGGGATGGATACAGGTGGCTTAGAGAACAGTCCAGGAGTGATGAAAGATGTAGGTTGATCCACCTTGCCTTCTTTTGATACATTGTTTTCGAGACAGCGTCTCTCTGCTATGCAGCCTTGACTGACCTGATGTTTGCCAAGTAGACCAGACTGGCCTCAATTTATAGAGATCTTCCTGTCTCTGCCTCCAGAATGCTAGGATGAAAGGTATGCACCACCACCTTCTGCTTTTATTTTTAATCTTAGTTATTTGCAAGTTTCCATACTTTAAGGGAAAAAGGCCTTGAGTTGAGTTTTTAAATGAAAATACTGGGAACTTAAACTTAGTGATTCCTCTTCACCCCGAGTTCAGTTACTTGACAACTGATAACTACTAAATAAATGCCCTGGGGTTCCTGACTGAGCTTAGAGCTTTCAATTTGAGGTCTAGTGAGAAAGAAAGAACGTGGCTACTCAGAGCCAGAGACTGGAGCACAGACCTTGGCTCAGCTGAGGAGCTGTGCTTGACCTGGGAGTCTGTCTGAGCCTCTGTTTTCGGATCTCTTAAGTGGGTGCATTGGTCTCAGGTGATCGAGACTGCACAGAGTCAGGGAGATGGGCATCTCTGCTCCCGACCATGATCATGGTGGTTATTTACCTGGGTGCAAATCATGGTCTGTCCTTCATCAGGTTTGGGATGAGCAGCTGGCCAGGTCTGCTGAAGCCTGGGCCACCCAGTGCATCTGGGCCCACGGACCCTCACAGCTGATGAAGTACGTGGGCCAGAACCTCTCTATCCATTCCGGCCGGTGAGTGAACCTCTGTCCTTTCTTCATTTCACCACTGAACAAATGGACACTGAGTACCTACTCCGGCCCAGGCGCTATGCATGGTGATGGATACTGTAGACTCGTATCCAGGTAGACTCGTTCTGCATATATGGAAGCCCATTGAGGTTTAGGAGACACGGACAATACGGACTAGAGCTCATGCTACGTCAGAGAGTGAGGATGGATTTGAAGATTCACGTGCACCATGAGGTGATGAGGGCTTTGGAGAGTGGAGCTAGGACAGAGGACAGACGTGAGTACACTGAACTCAGGAGTGACAATGAAACTGAACTGCTAGCCTGGCTTTTGTCACCATTCCGGCTTCTGAGTCAGAATGTGGGTGCCTGAATTCTGGTCTGTGTGACCTGAGAAAGTTACGCCTATATTCCAAAACTCGGGGGGGGGGGGGGAGTCCCTGTTGACCTAGGCTATTTCTAGACAGGTGGGTTTCATAAGCTAGTAAACTTCCAAAGACATTTATGAGGGCTGAGGAGAGGCTCAGCTGCTAAAGTGTTTGTCTGGCAATCTCAAGGATCTGTGTTCAATACTCAAAACCCAGGTAAGAAAACAGAGCACAATGGTGCATTTCTGCAATCCCTGCACTGGGGAAATAGAGGCTGGGGGGGGGGGGTGTCCCTGGGGATCACTAGCAAGGCAGACTAGCCTAGTCTTTGAATTTTAGGCCAGTGAGAGACCCTGTTTCAAAACACAAGGCAGATGGCATCTAAGAAATGATACCTGAGGTTGACTTCTGGCCTCCAAACGGACACATGTGCCCCACATGAACACGTGTGTCTGCAGGGACATGTGTGTCTGCACATGTGCACACAAACATACACAGAAACATTTAAGAGATGTCCATTATGGCACCTTTTTATTCAACAAATTAAGGACCTTAGGAAAACATGACCCTCCCTAGCCTACCAGTTTGCCATATCCCGAGCAGGGGTCAAGGTTGGTCCTGACTGAGCTCCTCATGCCATTGGGCGCATCTCCACCTTGGCATGTCACCAGCTGGTTGGAGGCAGTGCTAGGCCTTGGGAGCCAGGAATGGTCTCTCAGAGTCCTGCAGAGCTGATGATCTTGAAGACCATGGTCTTCCCCCGGCTCACACACCCTCTTTTCCTGCTATGAGATTTTTCCTGTCTCACTCCAGTTGCCTGATGGCTGGCCCTTTTGGAGCTCACAGAGAAAACAAGTTGACAGAGGCACTGTCGCACATTGCCAGTGTGATTGCTCCTGGGTCCACTTACTGCTCCTTTGGTTTTATGCCTATCTGCTAAGTACAGTGATGGAGAGTAAGAGAAAACACCTGGGCAGTCTGGGAAGGGAAGGCTGACATATAATTCCCTTAAGGAAATGCAGCTTATTCAGAGAAAGTGGTTAAGTCAGTGGTCAAGGGTGAGTATAGTCACCTGAAACTTCAGCTCCAAGGGATCCAACATTCTTTTTTGATATCCCTGGACACTGTACTCATGTACACAGACACACACACACACACACAATTTAAATAAAAATAAAATCTTTTTAAAAACATTTTACATTTATGTGTATATGTGTCTGCCACATGTGTTCTCCTGCCCTGAACTTGGATCTTCTGGAAGACCTGAGCCACCTCTCCAGCTCCAAAATTTAGTCTTTTTAAAAAGCGTGAGAATAAGAGAGCCAGAGAAGGCCAGCTGTAGTGGCAACACCTTTAATTCCAGCACTTAGAAGGCAGAGGCAGAGGCAGAGGCAGAGGCAGAGGCAGAGGCAGAGGCAGAGGCAGAGGCAGAGGCAGAGGCAGAGGCAGAGGCAGAGGCAGAGGCAGAGGCAGAGGCTCAGGCACAGGCACAGGCACAGGCACAGGCACAGGCACAGGCACAGGCACAGGCACAGGCACAGGCACAGACACAGACAGACACAGGCACAGACACAGGCACAGACACAGGCACAGACACAGGCACAGGCACAGGCACAGGCAGGCCAATCTCTGAGTTCAAGGCCAGTGATGAGTTAGTCAAATGCCATCGAGAGGGATGGTGAGGAGAGGCCAGAGAGACTTGTCAGAGAAGTCACCAGAGAAACTCCCCCAGAGCAACCCCAGGAACAAAAGGAACGTCACACTTTTGTAAGTTTGAGGGGACTGGGCAGGAAGTTTCATGTCATGTGATTCACCTCAGCACACCATCAAGCTACAGCATTAGAATGCTTCTAAACTCTGTCCCAGAGAGAGCTCCTTAGGAGGTGGCCTGATCTCTTCAGGCTATGGGCATTGTCAGCTGATGGAGAAAGTCCTCAGACCCCATCAGTTACGTTAGCCTGTGGAGGGCTTCCTGGGCTGGGCTGGTGATCCGGAACGACTCTCCTTCCTGAAAATATGAGCTCTGTCTGAGATGCCACGACAACCTGGCTCTGCACAGCTTTATTGAGCACTTACTGTGTGCCAGGGACAAGTGAGCTCTCCGTAGCCCTTCAGAACAGAACCACGAGGTAGGTGTGATGGTCTCCATTCTAGCGTTTTCCAGATGGGGAACATGATGGAGAAATGAGTGGCTCACCAAACAAGTTGGTGACAGAGTGACTTTTCCATCCTCCCTCACCTTCTTCCATGTTCTTGGCCTCCCCAGGTTCCGTTCTGTGGTAGACCTTGTGAGGTCTTGGTCTGAGGAGAAGCGTCATTACTCATTCCCGGCTCCAAAGGATTGCACCCCACACTGCCCTTGGCTCTGCAGTGGTCCTGTCTGCTCCCACTATACCCAGGTACCCTCCTGTCAGTCGAGAGTGCTACTGAACAGACAGAAAATGATGGGGGAAGGCAGGATGGGGACTTTGGTTCTGGGCTCCATGGGCTTTCTTTTGTTTCTCTCTTTGTAGACAGAGTCACTGCCTATTCCAAGCTGGTTCCTAACTCTCCATCCTCCTGTCTCAGCCTCCTGAGTACTGGGACCACAGGCACTCCCACAGTTCCCTGTGTGTGCTTTCCTTTGTGTAAGGTGTACATTCCTGGAAAGTTGTGCAGACAATGCATTGAGATGAAATATATTGAAACTTGGGCTCCTGGGGACCTGGAACTCATTACAGGCATCATGACTTGCCACCATTTTGTTTGAAATATTTTGGGGTATTTTCCGTTTCCCAAGACTCCTGTTGTCTGTTTTGTTCTATGACTGAGCTTCACATCATCTCATTCCGACTATCTTTTTTATTGAGGGGGGGGGGTTGGTTTTTTCGAGACAGGGTTTCTCTGTGTAGCCCTGGCTGTCCTGGAACTTACTTTGTAGACCAGGCTGGCCTTGAACTCAAAAATCTGCCTGCCTCTGCCTCCCAAGTGCTGGGATAAAAGGCATGTGCCACCACCGCCCGGCTCTCATTCCGACTATCTTAAAAAAATAAAAATAGCCGTGGTGGCTCATGTCTCTAAGTCTAGCACTTGGGAGGCAGAGGCAGAGGCAGGCAGAGCTCTGTGAGTTCAAGCTCAGCTTCGTCTACACATTCCAGGCTCTCCAAGGATACACAGTGAGGCACTGTCTAAAAACAAAACAAGGGTCTGGAGAGATGGCTCAGCGTTTAAGAGCTCTTCCAAAGGTCCTGAGTTCAAATCCCAGCAACCACATGGTGGCTCACAACCACCCGTAATGAGATCTGACGCCCTCTTCTGGAGTATATGAAGATAGCTACAGTGTACTTACACATAATAAATAATAAATCTTTAAAAATAAATAAATAAATAAAAACAAAATCATGGGGCATTATTCTTCTGCCTTTCTAATGAATCAGAGAGGCACAGAGAGGATTAGACACGCAGTCAAAATCTCACAGCAGGCAAAGCTGATTCAGGTGGGTGTGATTCAAAGGTTTGTATTTAACCTCCTTGAAGTAGTGTTGTATGCTCACCGTTCACTGTGTAACAATGTGAAACATATCCCCTACTGTTGGGTTCAATAAAATACTATTTTTGAGAGACATTCCATCACAGAGTAAACGCCTCAAGCCATCCCCTTCCCCATTAGGATGTAGACTTGGCCTCTTCCCCATCCTATCCCTGGCCCCAAGACGTCACATAATATACTCAACTAGAATGGCGTCCAGTAACCATCCTTCAAGTCTCAGCCTGCCTGTCTCTGTGCTTCTGCAGATGGTGTGGGCATCCTCCAGCCGGCTGGGCTGCGCCATTAACACCTGTAGCAGCATCAATGTGTGGGGCAGCACCTGGCAGCAGGCTGTCTACCTGGTCTGCAACTACGCCATTAAGTAAGTACTGCCCCAGGGTTCCTTTTATTCAATACTGTAGTGGGTTGGGATATTTAGGAGAGTCATCTGACAAGGTGGTTGGTTGTTTGGTTGGTTGTTTGGTTGGTTGATACAGGGACTGGGTCTTGTACAAGCTAGGCAAGTGTTCTATCGTTTAGTCATAGCTTTAGCTAATAATTCTTCTTCTGAACCCAAGGGGAGCGGGGAGAGAGGAGAAGGAGAGGGAGAGGGAGAGGGAGAGGGAGAGGGAGAGGGAGAGGGAGAGGGAGAGGGAGAGGGAGAGGGAGAGGAAGAGGGAGAGGGAGAGGGAGAGGGAGAGGGAGAGGGAGAGGGAGAGGGAGGAGAGGGAGAGGGAGAGGGAGAGGGAGGAGAGGGACAAAACCAAAAGGCAGGAGCGGGGTGGGGTGGGGTGGGGGAGGGGCTATGGCCTGAATCGGCCCGTCTGCCCTCCCCGGCCCCGCCCCGCCCCGTCCCGCCCCGAATGTTTATGCTAATACTTTACCCTTAAGCTAGCCTTTCACAACAATGCCAGGCATCACTGGGCATATGCAAACCTCTTGTGGGCGCAGTGCCAGGCCCCTGAGCTCACCTCAAGAAACAGACAACTAAGAACGCCTGCCCCCTGTAGGAGGGACTGGATGGAAGGGCACGCTGAGCTCTCCCTCAGACTCAATAGATCAGGAGACACCTTTACAGAATCTCTTCGAAACACAGGGAAAACGACAATAACCGTTTTCCTCCAGCGTCAGTGTTCAGGCTTGTGAACATTACAGATTTTCATCTCAAAATGAGGAAAAAAGAGCCTGTTTTGGTATGTTGAGACAGGTCTCGTTCTCTATCCCAGACCAGCCTGGAACTCAAACTTGAGTTCAAAGTTGAGTGGCCTCAAACTTGCAGATGAGATTCTGCCTCAGTTTCCCCAGTGCTGGGCTTAGGATGCTTACCGTTATCTATTTTTTTTTTTTGTAAGCAGAATTGTCCTCAAATGATTAAACAAACAAACAAACAAACAAAGAACCCAGGGAGCTACTCTGATTCTATCAAAATGACTCTCCACTCCCAACCTTCCTAAAGGCTTAAGGGTACTTTTAAAGTACGGTAAAAGAAGACAAAACAAAACAAAACACCAGGCTCTCTCTTATCCCAGGCTGGCCTCAAATTCTCAATGAGGATGACTGAACTTCTGGTCCTCCTGCCTCAGCCTTCTGATTGTTGGGGTTATAGGTGTGTTCCCCTCGTGCCTGGCCCCCAAGAGTCCTTTTACAAAGTACAGTCTATAGTACCTGACACTAGTCCTGATATCCATGGACACTCTGAAGAGCTTGACGGATGAATGGATAAATGAATGAAACCTGTTGTAAAATCGGAAGTCCGATTCTCCTGATTACTCGACAGGCTTGGTGGTGCGTGGTGTAATCCCAGCACAGGGAAGGTAGAAGCCAGGGGGTCAGGAGTTAACGGTCACCTGGGCTTCACAGTGAGGTCCAGTCTTGGCTACATGACACCCTGTCTCAAAAAACAAAAATAAAGCAAGCAACACATAAGGCCAACCCAGTACTTTGAGGGGAGGAAATCTTTAATTTTTTTTTAAATTTTAAAGTTATTTTAAATGCATATCTAAATAAAATAAAATTTTAAATGCATGTTCTTTTTAATTTTTATTTTTTAATTTATTTTTTATTTTAAAATTATTTTAAATACATATTTAAATAAAATAAATTAAATTTTACATTAATTAGTTAATTTACAATTTTAAAATTTTGTTTCATTGTTGTTTTGTGGTTTTGAAACAGGGTATCTTTATGTGGTCTATGCTACCTTGAAACTTACCACATTGTGCAAGCTGGCCTCAAACTCATAAATCCCCCAGCTTCTGGGAACTGAACTCAGATCATCTGGCTTAGCAGCCAGTGCCTTGACCCATTGAGCCATCTTGCTATCTCTATTCTTCTATTGAGACAAGGTCTCATGTTGTTCAGACTGGCTTTTAACTCATTAACTAGCTACAGATGATCTTGAACTAGTTCTCCTGCTCCCACCTCCAAGTGCCAGAATTATAAGCGTGTACCTCCACACCTGTTATATGCGGTGCTGGGAACTGAACTCAGGGCTCTCTGCATGCTAGGCAAGATCTCTACCAATTGAGCCACACACATGCCCATCCCTTCTAAACTTTTTCCTTTTTCATCAGCCTATAGGAAACTTTGTAACCATTAGACAATGAGTCCCTTTTCACTCCCCTAAAAGGTAGTGGTCTTTGAGAGGGCGTTTCTAGTTCAGAGCACCTAGTCTCCAGGGAGATTTGGGGAACAAGAGAATACCAAGCCTTACATGATGCCACTATTTGCCATGCACCATGCTGCGCATATATGCACAGGCTGCATTTTTTTTTTTTTTTTTTTTTTTTTTTTTTTGGTTTTTCGAGACAGGGTTTCTCTGTGTAGCCCTGGCTGTCCTGGCACTCACTTTGTAGACCAGGCTGGCCTCGAACTCAGAAATCCGCCTGCCTCTGCCTCCCGAGTGCTGGGATTAAAGGCGTGCGCCACCACGCCCGGCTGCATTTTTTTTTTAAAAGAGTTGCCTTGGTTATGGTATTTCTTTCTTTTTTTTTTTTTTTAATTTATTTATTATATGTAAGTACACTGTAGCTGTCTTCAGACACTCCAGAAGAGGGCGCCAGATCTCCTTACGGATGGTTGTGAGCCACCATGTGGTTGCTGGGATTTGAACTCTGGACCTTCGGAAGAGCAGTCGGGTACTCTTACCCACTGAGCCATCTCACCAGCCCACAGGCTGCATTTTTGTTCTTCTCTGCATCCCTATGGAGGATAGATCTTCCTCTGGGTTTGCAGAGAAAGAAACCAGGACTTATAGAGGTGCCTTGTGCAAGGTCACATACACAGCCAACCCCCAGGGCTGAAACATGGAAATCTGTGAAGGCTGTTTGCCCTAAACTCTTCTGTTTCCTAACCCTGTTTCCCTTGGGTCTGTTCTCTTTTAGGGGCAACTGGATCGGAGAGGCACCCTACAAGGCCGGGAAGCCATGTTCTGCCTGTCCTCCCAGTTACCAAGGCAACTGCAACAGCAACATGTGCTTCTCTGGGCTCAAATCCAACAGGCTCCCATGGGTCTGAACTGGCCCAATGTTATGTTGCCCCTAGCTGGACCTGACCCTTGAAAGATTCCTCCCCAACGATGAGAGGAAGAACAGGAATTGGGCAGCCCCTACCATTCTTTATAAATGTCTTTTCTTTAATGTCCTGCATGCATTAAAGGAGTCTCCTCTTCCTTCCTTAGTAACATCTTTGTTCTCTTGGATATCTAGAGAGATATGCATTTTTGTTCGTTTTTGTTTTTCAAGACAATGTCGCTCTGTGTTGACTACATTGGCCTTGAACTCAGAGATCTGCCTGCCTCTGCCTCCAGAGTGTCGGGATTAAAGGCTTGCACCACCATGCCTGGCGAGATCTGAAGTTTTCATGTGGCTGGTTATCTCCAGCTAGGGCAGCTGGGAACAGAACAGGAAGCTTAGTTTGTGACTATCAGGCTTCCATCCCAAGACTGTCCACCTAGCGAAAGGCATTTACGGAACAGTCTCAACCCATAGCTCAGCGTTGCAATACGTGCCTGAGAAACACTGCACCAGCCCTGTGTCGCCATAGGTGGCGCACACCTATGATCAGGAAGTAGAATCAAGAAGTTTAGCAGCTGAAGGTCACCACCCTCGGCTATTAGAGCACAAGTCCTAACTTACCTTTTTTTTTTTTTTTTAATTGTGTGCACATCATATCCCCACCCTTGGTACATTTTCTAGAACACTCACAGAACTCAGGCTTGTTTCCTAGCCTAGGAACTTAAGGACACTGAGGGCTAAATTCACACTTCTTTGACCTTCCTGGAACCTCTCCAAAGATACAACCGCAAGTTGACCAAGGAGCTATTTCTGCTTCTGTCTTTCTTCCCTACAGCATTCCGTCTGCCCCAGTCTATCTTCTGATTACTCCACCACTGCACTCTGTCGCTCTCTCTGTCTTCCCTCAAACCATGTGCCCTGCTCCATCTTCACTTGATCCATCTGCCCTGAACCATCTTCCTTCGATCCATCTGCCCTGCTCCATCTTCACTCGATTCATCTGCCCTGCTTGGTCTTCCTTCACTCCAGCCCTGCCCTCCCTCTGCCCTGCTCGGTTCCATCTCTAGTTTTCCATCTGAGGCTCTACTAGCTGGTTTTCTCCTCGTTCTCCCTTGCAATGTCATTTTCATTCCAATAAACCATTTCCCCTCTCTCCACCCCATCTCACCCATAGATCATAAAACACAAAAGTCCTTTTGTCTCGAGGGATAGTAAAAATCTCCCCCTTCAGACCTTGCCCTCATGCTGGGACCCACTCCCTGTAAGCTAAAGAAGGCTCCATTCAAAGAAAGTGCCCAGACTGGACAGAAAACCCACCCCTTCCCACAGAGCCTCTGTGGAATCCTGAGTCTTCTTTCTGGTCATTTCCACCCAGGCCTTGACTGGTGCTTGTCACTCTCCCCGCTTCCTGCTACCAACACAGGCCTTTGATCCTGGGTGGTGGCTCTTGTTGGATCTCTTTAGCTTGGTTGAAAAGGGGGTGAGGGTAATGGGGTTCCCCTGGGAACAGGAAAGGGGGCAAGCCCAGTAGAGCAACACAAGGCGTAGATATTACTACTCTACTTGGTGGAAGAGGAAGGGTGAGTGTTGACTTCCAAATTCTGGAAGTGAGTGAAAAAAGGAGCTCCCAAGGATGCAGCCGCATGTTTGTCATCTCAGATCAAAATCCTCCCCGGGGATGGCAGTGTTAAAATGTCCCTCCTGGGCTGGGGACATAGTTCATCTGGCAGAATGCTCACCTAGAATGCAGGAAGCTTTTGGTTCTGTTCCTAGCATCTTGTAACCCCCCTACCTGTGATCCTAGCACTCAGGAGATGTAGGTGGGAGAATCAGAAGGTCAGGGTCATCCTTGGCTTCAGAGAAGTTTCAAGATTTCCTATATATCCTTCTCACGCACGTAAATACCTCTCCCCACTATCCATGTCAAAGCAGATTTTAAAAAAAAGATTTAGCCGGGCGTGGTGGCGCACGCCTTTAATCCCAGCACTCAGGAGGCAGAGGCAGGCGGATTTCTGAGTTCCAGGCCAGCCTGGTCTACAAAGTGAGTTCCAGGACAGCCAAGGCTACACAGAGAAACCCTGTCTCGAAAAACCAAAAAAAAAAAAAAAAAAAAAAGATTTATGCATTATTATTAATAAGTACACTGTAGCTGTTTTCAGACTCACCAGAAGAGGGCGTCAGATCTCATTACGGGTGGTTATGAGCCACCATGTGGTTGCTGGGATTTGAACTCAGGACCTTCGGAAGAGCAGTTAGTGCTCTTACCCACTGAACCATCTCGCCAGCCCCAGATTTTTGTTTTAATGAACTTATTTTTACTTTATGTGTATGAGTGTGTTGACTGCCCACATGTATGTACATATGTGCATAGCTTGTGAGTTTGGCACCTACAGAAGCCAGAGAGGATATCAGATCCCCTGGAACTGGAGTTATAAACAGGTATGAGCTGCCACGTGCTGGAACCAAACCCCTGGATCCTCTGCAAAAGCAACAAGTGCCCTTAACTAGCGATCCATCTCCCCAGGCTCCTTCAACCATAAAGGGATGGTTGAATCCTAGAGAGGTGAGCTAGAGGAAAGGATGCGGTGTGTGTGTGTGTGTGTGTGTGTGTGTGTGTGTGTGTGAGAGAGAGAGAGAGAGAGAGAGAGAGAGAGAGAGAGAGAGAGAGAGAACCAAAATCACTCTTAGGGAATCCATCAGGGGTATACTAAGATCCTATCACTGGAGCCAACTGATGGCACATGCTTTTCCCTAATTCCAGCATTCAGGAGATAGACAGGCAGATCTTGTAAATTCAAGGACAGCCTGTTCTACATAGCAAATCCCAGTCCAGCCAAGACTATGTAGAAATCCTGCCTCAAAAAACAAAAACCAACCAACCAAATAAACAAACAAAAAACACCCCAACAACCCAAGATCCCATCACTAGAATCATGGGATCGGGGTTTCACTGGAGAACACAACAAGGGCTACATAGATGAGGACCAGATTCATTGAGGGCCCCCACTGAATGCTGAGAAAGAGCAAAGAGCTATTACGATATAGAGGTAAAAGTTGTGATTGGCTTGAAACAGAATGGTAGCCCTGGAAGGGAAAGCAAGTGAACTGAGGAGCAATTAAAGGAGCTGTAGACACGGTGCCCATGATGAAAGACCATGAGAAGGCAGGCTGGTAGTTTACTAACAGGGCTCTCAGGGCTGACCCTGACTCTGCCTTCCCTGAGAGATTAACCTGGAAGTGGCTTGAAGAGTGCTCTGGAGGGAGAGACTGAGAGAGTGTAGCTGGTTTTAGAGGTGGGAAACCCACCATGGGAAAATTACTGTAGGGAAGCAGGAAGAACTTAGCAAAAGGATCACCAAGAAAACAGCAGAGCTGGGGTCGATTGCTCCTCTGAGTTTCAAGTTTGTCATGTGACCAGTGTTTTAACCTGTGGTGATCTGGATGGGCTGCCAACGATTTCTGGGAGATCCAACCATGGGCCAAATGAAATGGGTGTCAGCAAAAGAAACAAAACCGAGAACCAGGTGGTAGGTTGTCATGTGTGAGAGGTTTAGACCAGACTGCAGGAGTCCACAGTGGGTTTCCCATAGGATGGAGAAGGAGGCCAGCAGAAGGCTATACCACTAGCTAGCCCATCTCAAATAGCATCCACCCTTAACTGATAACATGATTATGGTTCATCTCTTCCATTAGTCCTCAAGTTCCATGTAGAGAGGGTGAAATCTGCTTGGCTCATTTCTGTCACCGGAGTTTAACACAGAACACCACGCATAGTAGGTACTCAGTTGACCCATGAGAGGCGTGGTGGGCTAGCATGGTGATCCCAGTTCTTTCTCTGCACCCAGTGTGAGACTCCAGGCAAGCAACATCTCTCTATGCATCAATGTTCTTCATTTATTTACTTTTGGATTTATTTCAGTTTGTGTGTATTATGTGTATGGGTGTTTTACCTGCGTGTATGACTGTAGACCATGTATGTGCCACGTGTCTGTGGAGGCCAAAAGAAGGTACTGGGTTTCCTGGAACTGGAGTTACAGATGGCTGTGAGCTACCATGTGGGTGATGGTAATCAAACCCAGGGTCCCCAGAAAGAATAGCCCACGATTTTAACCACTGAGTTCTCTTTCCAGCCCCCGCCCCCCAAACTCCTTTGGCTCAAGGCTTAATTAATCCAAGCAATGCCTATGTTCAACTCCCAGCATCTAGGCTGGTATGCAATAAACTTAGCTCTCCACTCTCCCTCCCTCCTCTACCCCTCCTCTGACTTCCCCACTTTTTCATGCACTCACCGCACCCATAGTCCAGAGCCATAAAACTCCACCCATCACTGACTCTCAACAATTCCCTAGGCCCTGCTGCTCAGCCTCCTCTCTCAAGTTGGAAGGCCGATGTTTCCAAAATCTGGCTTAAGAGTCCCCTAGCTCCAGAATCCAAGATTGGGCCTGAGGGGACCTCAGGTCTAGCCGGGTTGCTGTTGCCATGACAAAAGCATGACAATCACCAGCCACAGGTTCCCTAAGTGACTGGTTACTCTTTAACGTATCCACCCACCTTGGGTGATTAGAAGAATCAATAAGATAACCGGGCGGGGTGGCAGCTGGCTGTGCTCACTGCCTTCCTGGTGGACTGGCTCCCGGTGGCCCCTTTGCTGCTGTGTGTGGGCCCCTGCTCCTCCATGCCCCCCAGTGTCCAGCTGGGTACCCTTGGTCATGGTCAGTGTGAACGCGCCCCTCGGGGCTCCAGTGGCGAGTCCTTATGGTAAGTAAGGCCAATCTCTGGGGCTGGGAGATGGCTGGACGGGGTAGGACCACGGTCAGGCTGGGGAGGATAGAGGACGACAGTATGTTTCCGATGGACTCCAAGACCCTCCAAGGGTTCCTTTAGAATGACTGGAAGGTCAGCAGATGCTGGGCCTTGCTCAGGTCCCTGACAAGGGGATGGCTTGTTCTGGGAAGGGTGTGGGAAGGACTGGGAAGGGCTGCAGGAGTCTGCGGCAAGGGCTTTGCTCTTTTTGAGGGGGAAGACTTTTCTGAGAACCTACAGCCAGGGAATCATTTCATGATTCTATAGAAAGGAAGGGTTCCCGTACAGATGTTCCAAATCCTCTGAAAGCGGTGCTGAGCCTATCAATGTAGCCAGATGGGATGGGACCTTGGTGCATGAACCACAGGGACCACATGTTGGTTCCTCCGTCCCTCTGTGGGGATGAACTTGAAATCATTACCCCTCAGGGTCTAAGGGAACTGAGTGTGATCTTGCATTGGGTGTGTGAAGCTGGGAAAACGTGCTGTCCATAGACCACAAAGGCTTCGGTGACCAGCAAACTGGCAATATATAATGAAATTGGAATATGTAAATTAGAATGATGTGTGCCCAGATAGAAAGTCTCTGATAACGAAACGGATGTAGTCCTGTATATGTACACACAGGTTTGTATTTGCATAGAAAATTCCTTGGGAGGATGCAGAGAGACTGGTGAGGGTTTTGTTTCTGGGGAGAGAGATCCAAAAGAATGTTTTTCCTCTTGAAGCACATTCTAGATTAAAAAAAAATAATAATAACTTGGTCCATTTCATGGAGCTAAATTACATGTGCACACACATATACAGAACCTAGCCCCTGGGGTGCTGTGCATGTTGGTTCTGTTTCTTGTTGTGGGACAATCATCCGAGGCAATTAGTGTTTCTGTGCTTCCACTGTTTTTAACATGAAGACAAAGTTGGAGTTGTGGATATATAAGGGGTCACAGGTTGTAAGTAAGGCTCATGACATCACACAGACTGTGAGGGCTCAGTAAATATTACATAACAGCATTCTTTTTAAAAATGTGCTCACGGAGGCCAGCGCACCACCCTCAGGAGTCAGCCAGTCCTCTTCTTCCATCCTGTGGGTCCCAGGGATCGAACTCGGATCATCAGCCTTGTCTGCAAGTACTTTTACCCACTGAACTGTGTCTTCTGCCCCTTGATATCATTCTTAGCTGAGGCTAGATTGCCAGTGTCTTGTCAGAGACCAATCTTCTGACTTGTCTGGGGATTCTTCACTTTGACTCACCAGTAAGCAGGAGAATGTGACACAGAGGACACCCAAACGTGAGAATCAAATGGCCTGGGACCCATCCCATATACCATAGGTGTGACCTTGGAAGAGTCACCTCCCCCTCTCAGGCTACTTCCTTTTTTGTAAAACGAGTTGATTTCACTGAAGTAGAGATTACAGGAGCATAGTTAAAGGACTAGAGGTACTTTAATTCATAGTTGTAAGACTTGGTTGAACCCATGGCCAGAGGAAATGGCTCTGGAACGGGACACCACATGGCTTCTGCAAACTATAACCTTTCCACTAGCATAGGCTAGAGGTGAAAAAGAGGCCCCACAGGGTCTTCCTAAAGGATAAAGTACTAAGAGCACTCAATAGCATCTCTATGTCTCCTAGGGCTATACTTAGGAAGATGTCCGTATGTCCCTTCTTTTCAGATCCTTTGCAGTGCTTAAGAAGTGCTGGTATCTAACGTAGAGTTGCTGCCATATATAGATGGGTGGTTGGGTGGATGGATGGATGGTTGAGTGAATGAGTGTATGTATAGACAGAAGTTTGCATGGATGGATAGTTATATGTATAGATAGAAGGATAGATGAAGAACAATAGATGAATAAATGGATGGATGGATGGATATGTGGATAAATAAATGGTGGAGTAAATTGCTATATGAACAATTGGATGGTTATATAGATAAATAAATGGATGTATGGATAAGTGCATAGTTGAAGGATGGATGGTTGGATGAATGGATATATGGTCAAGTGGGTGGGTAGAGGGTTGGATGAATGGATGGATGACTTTATGGATCATTGGATAGAGGAAAGGATAGATGGTTAGATGGGTGGATGGATGGGTGATGGATGAATGAATGAATGGATGGTTGAATGGTTAAGGGGATAGTTGGATAGACACATAGTTGGGTGAATGGCTATATGAGCAGTTCAATGGTTAGATAGTTAAATAGGTGGATGCATGAATAATTGGATGGATGATGGATGGTTGGATGTGTGGTTTGATGGCTGGCTGAATGGGTGGGTAAATGGCTATATGGACAGATGCTTGGATATATGATTAGATAGTTAAATTTATGGATATATGGATAAATGAATGGATAATTGAATATATGTGAATATGTATGTATATATATATATGAGTAGATAGATAGTTGAATGTGTATATACATGTGTGTATGAGTAGATATATATGTATGAGTGGATAGTCTGTATCTATTGTCCCATTTAATGGGCATACCAGTTATGCAAAACAAAGAATATTGTTATCTCCAAGGTGGGCAAAACAACAACAAAAACTAAGGCTCAGGATTTTAAAAAATATATATCTGACTTGAGATACGATGTAGTCAGCTGTTGCCAATCCTCTTGGCCATGCCACATATGTGATTGATCAGAGAAAGGGGGCTCCAATGGCCAGAGTCAGAATATGTATCTCCCGTAACAACAACAACAGCAACAACAACAACTACAGAATTGTCCCTGGACAGTGAAACATTTTCAGTGGTGTGTGTGTGTGTGTGTGTAGAGGTGGTGGTTAAAGCACCCCATTTTATGATAAAAATAAGTTGGCTTGCATCCCGGTTTTTCCCTCTTCAAGCTGTACTATGAACTTTCCAGAACTTCTGAGAATCCATCTGTAAAGTGAACCAGGGAAACCTGCTGAGAAACTCAGAAAAGTTTTTATTCTGACAAAAGAAAAAAAAAAAACTACTTAAAAGAAAAAACCAAAACCTTCTTTTGGGGACAACAGTGGCTATTCCTGAAGTTAGCGCAGCAGAGGCTGGAAACGGCAGAGACAGCAAAGGGCGGGGGCTCTGCAGATCAGGGAAGGAGCACGTGAGTGCCTAGACTTCTGCACGTCCAGCCTGTCCACAGCGTGTTTGATTTTATCTCCCATGTACTGTCTCTTGGATCAGATGTGAATTGTAACATCTGTCCCCTGACTAGACTTAAACTTCAGTAAGTCAGGGATGATGGTGGCTTGCTTGGTCTTGTTTGTCGTATAAAGTCTCACACAATTGACAGACACAATTGTGTGTTGGATGAATCCATCAGGACAATTTTTGCAAACAGCTACATAACAGTGACCCTCAAGGCCAGCCAGCTGTGAGTACTTCCTGACCTTTATATCATCCTCTGCTTGGCTTTTGTACCTTGTGTCTGTCCCAGTCTAGAACCAATGTGGTCCAGCATCAGGCGCCATGTTGCCTGTTAGAGATCTGAGGCTGCAGGAGACTGGAAGAGTTCCCCTCAGCACACTGAGGGGTTCTCTTCTTTCTGTTTTTTCACTACTGTCTCTCAATTTAAAAAAAATCAGGTTCCCCTAGAAATCTCGCAGCACACTTTGCTCAGTTCAGGAAAGCTTAAAGCCAAGGTGGGAAACAACAGAGGGCTAAGGCTGCCTTAGCCCTGCTCCTCTCTTGGGCCCAGCACACTGTTGCTCCACACTGTTCTATTGCAGGTTTCTGACCTCAGCGCTCTCTGCATGTTGGCTGGGTAGCTGTCGCAGAGGGCTATCCTGTAGCAGGATATTCAGCACCATCCCTGAATGCTGCTCTACTCCACAGAGGCCAATGATGCTTCTGCCCCATCAGCTGAAGCCACTGAAACCTCTCTAGATTCTAAACAGGTGTATCCCAGGACACGTGTCACATCCATGTGTTACATGGCATCAGGAATAGCTACTGGGACAGGGAGAATACTGGGACTCATGGATTGGTGTTTGCTTTAGGTGCCAGGGTCTAGCTCCCAGCTGACTTTGGAGCTGTTCTGGACAACTGTGAGGATAAGAGGCTGTGATTACATGCCTTGTGTGCTGATCGAACTCCCAGCTCTGTTTATTTCCTGTCTTTGTTTACCTTGATTATTACTTTGTCCCCTTAGTAGTAATCATTTCCGCTACTACTCTGTTCTTTTTGGGCTAAATCTGTATAGTCTGATTTTCTTTTCCTTCTATTTGCAAGATTTATGTAAGAGCTTTCTATAGGGTAGGGCTCTATGTAGTCTTCGGGGAGGCTAACTGAATGGAAGAATCAATGGAAAGATAGATGGAGGGATGGAAGGATGGAGAGATGGAGGGGTGGAGGGATGGAGAGAGGGAGGGGGACGAAGGGAGGGGAGATGAGCAGTAGAGCAGCCCCTGCAAATGCTTACAGGACAGGTAAGGAGAGAGGAGTCATTTAGCCACCAGACGACAGGGTAATAGACCTGTTTTAAAGTGTCAAATGAGCCCCATTTTTTTCCATGGGATAAAGATCCCATCTTTTGACCATTGGCAGCAACCTTGGCTCAGAGGTTATTGTCAGAGGCACTCAGCGTACATGGATTTCTCACTTAAAGCCATGCAAAGATAGGCTCTTCCCTTCATCCCTCTGACTGATGCTTCCAGGATCTTTTTTTTTTTTTTTTTGGTTTTTCGAGACAGGGTTTCTCTGTGTAGCCCTGGCTGTCCTGGCACTCACTTTGTAGACCAGGCTGGCCTCGAACTCAGAAATCCGCCTGCCTCTGCCTCCCGAGTGCTGGGATTAAAGGCGTGCGCCACCACGCCCGGCTGCTTCCAGGATCTTGTGGGAGATCTTATCTTACTATGTAGTCCTAGTTGGCCTGGACTCGATATGTAGACTAGGCTGGTCTCCAACTCACAGAGACCCACTTGCTTCTGCCTCTGGAGTGCTGGGATCAAAGGTGTACATCTCCACACTCAGTTTAGAATTTTACTTTGTAGCCCAGGTTATCCTGGAATTCACTGTATAGCCCAGGCCGGCTTTAAACCTGCAGCTTTAACCCCTGCTTCTGTCTAGTGGGTGCTATCAGGTGTGTGCCACTGTGTCCAGCTTAGATTCCTTTATCTGTCAAGTCAGTCTTGGGTTGAGCTAATGAAGCAAAACAGGTACAAACCATAGCATGTTTTGTGGCTTTGAAGAGTGATAGGCCCAAAGTTAAATAGAGACGCAGATGCTAGCCAATGATGGAGTCATGTCCAGTATCTATGGATGCTTCGACCCTTTCATTTCCTCCACTCTCCCAACCTCCTCCACACATCTCTCTACCTTACCTTAACATGGAGGAAGCCTCTGTGATTCAGGGTCACAAGCCTGGCTGCATGTGGAAAACTTTTGTTTTCTGTTTTTAATGTGTGTCCATGTGTGCGTGCATGCACAAGTGCGTGCATGCACGACTGTGTTTATGTGGTCTCGCACATGCATGTGTGTATGTGTGTGTGTGCATGTGCATGTGTTGGGAGTGTATGCCTGAGTACCAATGATCACTGTGGGGGTCAAGGGACAAACTTGGGTGTCAGTCCTCCCACCTTGTCTGGGTCTCTGTCATTCACCACTGTTTGTCCCCAGAGCCTCTGGGGAGTCTTCTGTCTCTACCTCCTTGCTCACCCATAAGTTGGAATTACAGATGCATACTGCTTCAAATGGTTTCACATGGGTTCTGAGGACTCAAACTCCAACCCTTACCCATTGTACGTTAAGTGCTTTATCCACGGAGCCATCGCTCCAGCTCAAGGGAGACTTTCTTAAGCTCTACACCTGGAGGATGAGGGCCTCCTGGGATGGTCTCTATGCATCTGTCCTTTTTTATTGATGTCTGAGTGTGACTTTAGGCATCCCGGTTAGCTGGGATTTGGAAGCTGTTGCCTCATTTCCTCCCGTGTATCAAAGCGAGGAGTGAATTCCCAGAATGCATCCTGTTTCCGCCGTAAAGCCTGGGCAGCCACCCCTACTCTGTGTTCTCTTTCATTCCTGTGTTCAACAACTAGTTAATGAGGAAGAGTGTGCCAGACACTCTGCTAACCACTGGGAAGGTTTAGCAGGCATCATCGGGAGGGGAGGAGAGGAGAAGAGAAGAGAGAAGGTTCCAGCTGAGGAGACAGCTTTACAAAGGTCCAGAGCCTGGCTGCCCACTGCGCTGACTTTATCAGCACTTAGCAGCGATGGACTCTACCCTTTATGAAGAATGTCTTGGCACAGGCTGTTCTGTGGCTGGTTTACCTAGTTTCCAGAAGCAACCTGAAGTGCAGAAGTTGGGCCTTCTATGTTTTTTTTTTTTTTTTTATTCTGACTCAGATGTCCCTGGCATGAGAATGGGCCTCCAACCAGGAGGGAAATGTTCCCCTTGGGCTGTGGTGAGGGTGGAACGCAGTTCACCTACAGTAGATTTTTGTAATTGATTAATTACAAAATTAATTTTAACATCAATTGATTTTGTGGTACATGCTGGACAAGTGCTCTACCACTGAGCCAAAGCCATAGCCTGCATTGTCGCCGGAAAGGGCTCCCTGGGGAGCCCATGGAATGGGCTGTGTGCATCTCAACCACTACAGTTATTCCTGTAGCTACAGAGAGTGCACCTTTCACGCGCAAGGGGCAGTGGGCCTGCTGTGTGCTAAACATCTTTTTATCTGTTATGGAGTAAACAGAGATAAAAGAGGGAGAAGTGACAGGTTCCAAGAGGCAAGTGTATTACACTGGTCTAGCTATGCATAATTGTAACCTCCACGCTCCGGAGGATCAGGGCTGAGTTCAAAGCCAGCCCTTGAGACACAGTGAGTTCAAGGCCACCCTAGAATACTTGAGACTCTATCCTAAAACACAAAACAGAGACTTCTATAGTGTCCCAATGAGGGCTCAAAATTCTCAAAGTGACTCTGTGAGGTAAGCGGGCATTGTTGCTCATTTTGCAGATAAGGAAATGGAGGCACAGACTAATCAGGCCACTCAGCCAGAGTGACCAAAGGCACTCAGGCAGGTGGGCCCTGGGTCTGTGCTTTTACGGTCTGCACAGTATATAAAGAGTGTCTAGCACAATGTCCTCTGAGTAGAGGCCGGTAATCAAAAGGTTTTAAAGCCGCAGGACAGAATGTTCTAAAAGGTTCATGACCACACTTCCAAGCCGCTCTGCTTTCGTGGTGTCCCTGGGGAATGGGGCTGCTTGTATCAGGACATGGACAAACATTTTTAAATCTTTCTGAATTTGCTTTACACCGTGTTAGGAAGATTTATAACAGGCATATTAAGACATCAATAGAAAAGCCCCTGGGTGGGCTGGCGAGAGGGCTCATTAGGTGAGGGCACTTGCTGCCAAGCCTGGTGACCTGAGTTTGACCCCCCTCCCGAATCTGCAGGATAGAGAGAGAGAGAACTGACTCCAGCAAGCTGTCCTCCGACCTACACACACACACACACACACACACGTGCACACAAGATAAATAGAAAGCTCCCAGGTGACTCATATTGGGGTCCCCTCCCTGCTGCTTCTCCCCTCAATTATGTTTGCTTGCTCTTCAGAAACAAAAGCAGGAAGGAACGTTCCCTTGTAAAGTAGCCCGTGTCCTGCTTGCTTTAGGGGCGCATGCGCTGAAGTTGGAATGCTACAGGGAGGACCAGCAAGGCCCGTGTGCAAGGATGACGTACGAACTCTGAAGTGTCCTTGTTCTCTAAAGTTCTATCTCCTCCTCCTCCTCCTCCTCCTGAGTCCTGTAGACCAGGCTGGCCTCAAACTCAGAGATCCCGCCTGCCTCTGCCTCACAAGTACTGGGATTAATGGCGTGCACCATCACTGCCGGGCCTGTATTCTTTTTCAAAGATTAACATGTACCTTCAAAGAAAGAAAAATACCAACTAAGTGTTTGCATGTAGAGAAAGTACAGCCACGAGGCAGCTGAGTGAATTGCTCTGGGAAGGACAGATGCTGCCGGATTCTGGGCACCGGAGGCTGGAGGCTGACCCTGGAGTCGGGAGCTCATCCAGTCACCATTCATAAGCTGCATATCTCATGACTCCTTCAGTACTCCCTACTGTTCAAAGCACTTTGTAATGCCGGGCATGGTGCTGCACGCCTTTAATTAATCCCAGCACTCAGGAGGCAGAAGCAGGCAGATTTCTGAGTTCTAGGCCAGCCTGGTCTACAAAGTGAGTTCCAGGACAGCCAGGGCTATACAGAGAAACCCTGTCTCGAAAAAACAAAACAAAACCAAAACAAAACAAAAAAAAAAGCACTTTGTAAAACTCCACTCTTTGATTTCTCTTAACCACCCAGTGAGGTAGGTTTTGTAATGATATTATTTCTCAGAGAGGATAGCAAGGCTCAGAGAAGTTAAATCACTCACCCAAATCACACAGCCCCCGAGTGATGGGATTTGAACTCCAACCAAGTATGTATGAAGGAGAGCAGAGCTAGCTGACTGTAACAACCAAAGCCAGAGAGCATACTTCCTTTGCACAGTTATCCAGGGACCAACACACACACACACACACACACACACACACACACACACACACACACACACAGTCTTTCTCTCTCTCCTTTCTTAGTACTTAAAGGTGTTTTGCTTTGTTTTGTTTTGTTTTAACCCCATCACCCCACTGCTGGCCTGATTCTTTTTTTTTAGATGTCTGAAAGTTTGAAACTGTGTGATAGTAGGTGCTCCATAGACCTTTGCAGACTGTGTAAACAGAGATGGGGACAGTAGAGTCCGTGTACTGAGCAACTGTCTGGGTTCCTGGTGTGGGAAGGAAGCCACTGCTCCTACCTAGGCTCTGCCCTAGGTAAACATGCCTCCCTCTGCCCAGACAGCTGCTATTTGGCAAGTGTCTGTGGTGGGACTGACCAAGGCTGACCACCGTTCTGCCAAGGCCCCAGGATTTCCCAGGACAGGCAGCAGAGGCAACCACACCTCAGGCAGGGCCTGGGAGAAGCACTCAGAGATCTTTGAACAGGCCTGAGGAAGGCTGAGAAGGTAGAAAGACCCTGGGAGTAGTCAGAGAGAAGGCCTGTGCTGGTCAGGGCCTAAGGAGATGGAGCCACCCGCCACGTGACCCCTGCAGGGCTGAGCTGTGGACTAGGAACCCGGAATCAGCCCCAGTTCCCATGCCTCAGGCATCTGCCTTGTCTGAGGCTCACTTTCCTCTTCTGTAGTTTGAAGGGCCCTGTGTGGGTTTCTTTATTTGACACAAGGTTTCATTCTGTAGCCCTGCTGTTTTGGAACTCAGTATGTAGCTCAGATGGCCTCTAATTCATGGCAATCCTCCTGCCTCTGCCTCCTGAGTGCTGGGATTAAAGGTGTGTACCACCATCATCCAGCTAACCTCACTATTATTTTAATTCCATCACTACGGGGGAATCTGATGCCTCTGGCCTTCTGCTTGGCAACAGTGAGAGAGAGAGAGAGACAGAGACAGAGACAGAGAGACAGAGAGATATATTGATTTAAGATTTTAAAATTAGAGTTAACTAAGGAATGGCATTGTTTCCCCCTCCCCTCCCCCTCCTTCCCTCTTCCCTCCCTCCCGCTCTTCCTCTTTCCTTTGTTCCTATTAATATTGCATGCTCAGCAAGTCAGGGCATGTCAGAGCCCAGGGTGGAACAATGGCTGGTGAGACCTTGGAGAAGCCTTTGAGGTCACCTGTCATCTGCCCTTTACCTCAAGATGCCACTGTAACAGGAAAGACCCTGTTGTCAGGCATGTGAAAAATGTCCCATTGCAGAAGCTTGGACTTCAGGACCAGAGAACTCAGAGACCCTTACTCATGGTCATGTGTCAGGCAGGAAGTGTGTAGAGTGTGTGAGCCCCTCCCTCGGAGCTCCTGGCAAGCCAGTGCAGCTCTCTGCCCTGGCTTTCCCTGGATGTGCTCTGTTCTTAGATATAATGCCACCAAAAAAAAAATTTATTTATTTAATGTATATGAGCACACTGTTGCTGTCTTCAGACACATCAGAAGAGGGCATTGGATCCCATTACAGATGGTTGTGAGTCACCCTGTGGTTGCTGGGAATTGAACTCAGGACCTCTGAAAGAGCAGTTAGTGCTCTTAACCATTGAGCCATCTCTCCAGTCCCCTAGAACCTGTTTTTAAAAACTAGATTCCTAGATGTTTCACTTTGGTTTTCTCTTATGTATGTATGTATGTATGTATGTATGTATGTATGTATTGCTTATTCGTTTTTGCTTGAGACAAAGTCTCCTGTAACACGGGATGGCCTTGAGCTCACTGTGTAGCCAATGATGACCTTGAACTTCTGACCCTTCTATCTCCACCTTCCCAGTGCTAGCTTGTGTGCTGAATACAGTTATGTGCTACTGTGAACACAGATCAGGGTCCAGGCCTGGTCTTTCCTGCCTCTTAGACAAAATAACTGAAACTCCGGGATCACACAGATATGCAGAAGAAAGCTTCATTGGATGCTAAGCAATAGTGCAGGCTATCCAGGGAGACGTTTGTCGTGACTGACAGCGGGCTGCACAAGTGAAAACACTGTGGAGCCCTGAGCGGGTGCTGTTCCTGGCATCCTTTACAGGGTTCAGAAGAGGGCGGAGCTTGTCCCTAACAGGCACTCTTGGGTGGTTCTCTATTTTGATTGATAGATTAGGTTATATAATCATTTCTCTGCTTTGCGTGTCCCTTCCCATAATGCACCTGGTTTTAATCATATGCCACCCAATTATGCAGAGATGAGATGGTGAGTGGAGACTCTCCATCAGAGATTAATAGAGGACAGTGTTTGACTTCCCGCTATGTACCCAAAGCACTTCAGGCCAGATTAGTCGTCTCCCCGGATGTCCTGGAAAGACACTCGCACAGAAACTGCCTAAGTCTAAGTGTTACGAGGGGTGGGAAAACATGCAGAGATAGGGGTACACATAGCCTGATGCAGTTGGGGGGACCCATGGGTGTTCCAAGGTTGTTAGATGCACTTCTTAGAGGGAGTGTGTGTGTGTGTGTGTGTGTGTGTGTGTGTGTGCATAGTGCATACAAGTGCATTATTACAAGAGGGGATATTACAACTCCAAACCAAAATGGGGGCCGAAGCCAGTCTCCCTACTATGCTAGCTGGCCTTACTAGCATCCCTGGCTTATGTAAGGCTGAAGTGAAATTCATGACCTCATTCATGTATGGTAGGCAAACCCTCTAGCAACTGAGTAACATTCCCAACCCAATCTTCTAGACATTTTAAACAGTAGGCTTTTAAAAATGAGGTCATGGGTGATATCACACCCCTGTAATGCCAGTAACTGGGAGGTGGAGACAGGAGAACCAGGAATATTTAAGGCCATCTTTGGGTATGTAATGAGTCTGAAGCCAGCCTGGGCCACATGAGACACTGTCTCAAACGAGATTCTATTTCTGAATTGTCAGTTGCTGATGCACAAAGTTGCCTTCCTTCTCCTAAGTAGAAACTGTTTCAAATGTGGAGGAGTGCCCGAAGGTAATATTTTTGTGAACAAGGATATATATCTGCTTCTCACTCTTAGCAAATCTACTATGTGGCCTTGTGTTCCTTAAATTTAGTTATGTTTGTTTTATTATTTTATTGATATTATTATTACTAATGATGTGTGAGTGTGAGTGTGTGTGTGTGTGTGTGTGTGTGTGTGTGTGTGTGTGTGTAAGCACCTATGTGTCCCAACACAAGTGTGGATGTCCTGGATATCCTTAGGAGTTGATTCTCTTCCATGGGCTCCAGGTTTTTGGGCATGTTTGTGTTTTTAGCTGCTGAGTTATCTTACTGGATCTAGTTATGCCTGTTATAATCCAGGCTCATGGACCTGATACCCTATTCTGACCTCTGTAAGTATCAGGCACACATGGTGCACAGACACATATGCAGATAAAACATTCATACACACAAAACAATAAGAATTTATAGGGGCCAGAGAGATGGCTTCGTGGTTAAGAGCACCTGAGGCTAAGACTCAGTTCCCAGAGCCTCTTCTGACCTCCAGACACACATGAGGTATACATATATGTACACACAAAATACACAATAAAGTTTAAAAGCCTAAAGAAATCTGTCTATCTATTATCTCTCTCTATCTATCTATCTATCTATCTATCTATCTATCTATCTATCTATCAATTATCTATCTATCTATCTATCTTCTGTCTATCTATCCATCTATCATCTATCTATCTATCTATCTATCTATCTATCTATCTTATGTGCATGGAGTGAGGGACCCACAAACATGTCAAGGAACATGGAGAGGGCAAAGGACAACTTGTGGGAATTGGTTGGGAATTGGTTTTCTCCCTCTACCGCATGGGATTATTGAACTCCGATCCTCAGGCCTGGCAGCAGGCATCTTTACCGGCTGAGCTGTCTTGCCACCTTGTGGTCATTGTTGACATTTTGTTTTGCCAGTCTAGTTCTTTGAGACAGGTCTGTGTAGATAACCCAGGCTGGCCTTGAGCTTCCAATACCTCTCAAGTTCTGGAATGTAGACCTGAGCTACCATGTCTAACCAAAGAACCATTGTTTAGTTGGCCTGTAGGTCTGAGATGGGAAGTCTGTGATAGATATGGGCAACTCCTGAAGGTCTTTCTTGGTGTCTTATCTTCATGACTTCCTCAAATGCTAACTAGCTCTTGGCGGTCTTCCTCAAAAAATATCTTTAACATACATTAGGTTTTCAATACCTGGGCGCCTGGGGAACTCATTCAAGCCCCTGCAGACATCTTTACACTTTTTGTCACGTGGATGAACAGTGGGTCTAACCTTGGTCTTTGCACGGGTTATGCCTCCACTGACCAGTTTACAATGCCACAATTTTTCTTTTGTTTTCAAATATATGCAGATCTTCCTGTCTTAGTTAGAACAGAACACTGTGATCAAAGCAACCTGCGGAGGAAGGGATTCATTTCATTTTATAACACGCAGATCACACTCCATCGCTGAGGGAAGTCGGGACTTAGAGGCAGGAGCCGAGACTGGAGCCATGAAGGAGTACAGTCTATGCACCGCTTTGCTCCCGCCCTCCCGTGGCCTGCTTTGTCTGCTTCTTATACCAGTTAGGCAACTGCCCAGGGGTGCCACCAACCACACTGAGAGGGGCCCTCCCACATCAATCAGTCATCAAAGTGCTGCCCCCACAAGTTTACCAACTAGCAACAGAGGCATTTTCTCAAGTAAGACTCCCTCTTCCCAATCACTTCTAGGTCTGCGCCAAGTCGACAAAACCCAACCAACACACCATTCTAGGCTCAGTAGCCATATTTAAAAACTCTCGAAAGGGCTGACTGAGGTTGGATATGGAAGTATGTGTCTGTAATTCCAGCACTTGGGAGCTGGAGGCAGGAGGATCCGGAGTGGATTATTAGTAAGGAGTCTCTAGAGGAGCAGAACTGATAGGGGAAAATCTATATGTGATTGTTTAAATCAGTTTACATAGAAGTAATAACACCCAAGGGGCTGAGACTCTGGGAGTTGCTCCGTCCTAGAGGTGGGGTGCCTCCACAGTCAGGTGGCTCCACAGTGACTGTCTCACATTAAAGAGGTCCAGAATCCCAGAGTTGCTCAGTCCCTGAGGCTGGGAGCCTCCACATTCCCTATTTTGTGCCAAACCCTGAAGGGTTCCTGGTGAGCAGCTGATCCTTGGGCATCATGAGTGTGTGGAAATGCTGATTTTGGTGTCCCTGAAGGAACCTGCAGCTTCTACTATGGGGAAAGTTAGCTTGGCAAAAGGGAAGGCTAAGAGAGCCGGAGGCCAAGCAAGCAAAGGCTCTTTCTCTACCACACCCATTTTATCTGCGCTGCTCCCAGAAAGTTCGCCCACATATGGGATGGGTTTTCCCAATCACTTACAATTCCTCAATTGAGGTTCCCTTCTCAAGTTGACATTAATCCG
Source organism: Mus caroli (assembly GCF_978045245.1). Classification (NCBI taxonomy): domain Eukaryota; kingdom Metazoa; phylum Chordata; class Mammalia; order Rodentia; family Muridae; genus Mus; species Mus caroli. Next base: position 16,022,789 of record NW_028227257.1, on the reverse strand, counting down.
ACCTTCACCCAAAGTTCAAAGTCATCCTTAGCTATATAGCCAATTTGAAGACAGCCTGGGCTACAGTGGACCATATATATATATGGTGTGGGGTCGGTTAGCTGTTAGAACATTTGCCTAGCATACTTGAAGCCCTAGGTTTATGTTAAGAAATTTGTGACCCCTGGAAAAAGACCATAGACAATCCAATTGTAATTAAAAGGTTTATTGATTAGCTGCTAGCAGGATAAACAATCTCTGAGCCAAATTCGAGGCTACAGTAATGGAGGCCTATGGGGAAGAACTTTAAACGGGGAAAACCACGCAAAGACCTTCGATATCTATACAAGCCAGTGGTTCTATTCTGCCAAGTTAAGTGATTAAGGCGACTCAAAGCAATCTTTGGGTATCTACATAAGCAAGTTACAGAAGCAGAAAAAGCAGCTAGTCATAGCATAACAAATGGAGAGTCAAGGTTACTGAGAACTTACTTTCCAGAGGCTGGTGGGTACCAAGATGGATGCCTAGCTTATGGCTCTTCTTCAGTCACAACATTGCAAGAATACACTTACAAACTCAGGAGATGGAAGCAGGAAAAATGAGGAGTTCAAGGTCATCCTTGCCTACGCAGCGCATTCGAGGCCAGTCTGAGCATGGGATACACAGGAGGAGGGACTTCTGAGGTCTCACCTCTCTGTAAGGATGTGTTTGCAGTTAAGTTGGTTGGTGGAGGACAGAGAGACATTTTCTTCAGTTGTGTGTCCCCAGGTAAGGTGCTCATACTTCTGTAAATAACCCAAATGACTCCACTGGGTCACACACACACACACACACACACACACACACACACACACACACACACACAGAGAGAGAGAGAGAGAGAGAGAGAGAGAGAGAGAGAGAGAAGAAAGAGGGTAGTTAATTAAGGGAAAGAAACGGCATAGTGGGAAGTGGAGTGAGGCAGAAAGGGTACTGGACAGAGAGTGAATATGGACAAATTATATTATGGACATGTTTGAGAACCATACTGCTTTCCACAGAGGCTACACTACTTTGTATTTTCAACATTATTGCCCAGGGATTTTCATGTTTCTACATCCTCACAAACTCTCTCTAGCCAAGGCTGGCCTGGGACTCAAGACAATCTTCTTGTCAAATCTTCCCAAGTGATGACAGTGTAGGCAGAAAGCATCACACGAGGCTTCTGTTATATTATTGATGAAAGACGCTATGTTCTTCTTGGTATTTGCCATTTATATATATATATATTTATATTTATATTTATATTTATATTTATATTTATATTTATATTTATATTTATATTTATATTTATATTTGAGACAGGGTCTCACTATGTAGCTCTGGCAGTTCTGGAACTCACCATGTAGACCAGGCTGGTTTCAAACTCATAGAGATCGCTTTGCCTCTGCCTCCAAGAGTGCTGGGATTAAAGGTGTATACACCATCTCTGCCTGTCTTAGGTTGGGTTTTGAGGCAGAATATTGCTATATAGCCCAGGCTGGTATTGAACTTTCGATCCTCCTGCCTCTGCCTACTGAGTTCTGGGACTGAAGGCATGCACTGCCACACCTGGCTTTCCTACTGCTGCTGGTGGTTTTGTTTTATTTTTCACTAATGCCTGGTGATGCTAGTGTTCCCATGGTTACAGAGTCATTCTATCATTTCTTTGAAGACGTGTCTGTTCCAGCTCAAGTGAAGTTGTTTGTTTTCTGATGTCGGGCTGTCTGTATTCTTACCAGCTAGATGACTTACAAGAATTTCCCTCCCAGCCTGTGGATGCCTTTTCACTCTATTGATAGTATCCTTTTGAAGTGGGTTCTTTGGAAGCCATGGAACTTTTCTTGGCTCTTAGTAACTTTAACTCAGTGTCTTAGATAGGGTTTTATGGCTGTGAACAGACACCATGACCAATGCAAGACTTACAAAGGACAACATTTAATTGGGACTGGCTTACAGGTTCAGAGGTTCAGTTCATTATCATCAAGGTGGGAACATGGCAGTGTCTAGGCAGACATGGTTCAGGAGTTGCTGAGAGTTCTACATCTTCACCTGAAGGCTGCTAGCAGAATACTGACTTCCAGGCAGCTAGGATAAGGGTCTTAAAGCCCACCCCCACAGTGACACACCTACTCCAACAGGGCCACACCTCCTAAAAGTGCCACTCCCTGGACTGAGCATATGCAAACCATCGCACCCAGGTACCTAGGGTGCTGGATGACCTTGGTTGCCAAAGCTGTCCTGAGCCAGTGGCACCTGGGCTCATTGTCTCAGAAGAACAAGAAATGTAGACAAGGAGAGAGTAGAACGACCATACATCTGTTAAGAAAAGGGGAAAGACCTCCTAGAGTGAAGAACACCCTCATGCCTCCCTCCCCTGTGGTCTTTCACGGGTGTCATGGTGGGAGCTGAATGCAGAGTGAGGTAATCTTTATTAGGACTGGTCATTTCGAGTGCATCCTGGCCTGAAATTCTGAAACGGTGAGACGTCCACATGCACTACAAAGCTCTCTTGGCTCCACTAAGGAACTCCCTGTGTCCTGGAATGATCTTGAACCTCTGCTCTTTCTTCCTCTGCCTTCCAAACGCACCACCATGTCCAGCTCGTCAACCTCATCCTTTTACGCGTGGAGACCCAGTTCCCCCAATGCGCTGGAGTTTGGTTGTATTTCATTTGAGATATTTGCTTTCTGGAAGAATTTGCTTCTGGAATCCACAACCCATCTTCCTTGGCATCATGGTTCCCAGGCTTGTGTCCAAGACCCCCAGTGACAAGAAGCTAACATTTGGATCCATCAGGATTGCCCCTGGTAGGACAATCATAGCACATAGCAAGGTCTTTACTCTGGGCCCAAGTTTTTGTCCCAGCTCTTGATTCCAGCTTGCTCTTTGGGATCATTGGAACCAGCAAATTCCATTTTTGTTTTTGTTGTTTTGCTTTGTTTTGTTTTATTTTTTTTTAAGACAAGGTTTCTCTTTGTAGCACTGGCTGTCCCTAACTAGCCTTGAACTCAGAGATCCCCCTGCTTTTTCCTCTCAAGTGCTGGAATTAAAGGTGTGTTCACTGTTAACCACTGCTAGGCTAACAGTGAATTCCTGTTTCCTAAGAAAAGCCTTGTTTTGCATTTCTGGAATAAGACTCAGGACTTTTCATGTGCTGGGCGAGCCGTCTGATGAGCTACAGCCTCAGACCCGTTTTGAACCCACACATAACTGCATGCTGGCACCTGCCTGCCAGGTGTAAGAAGGCTTATCACGTTTGCTCCACAGAGCACTCTATAAAGGGGCCCTATTGTTGCGTCCTATCTCGTAGGAGGAGCAAATAAGATCTGAAGAGCTTGTAACTTGCCCAGGATCAGACAGTTCAAAGGCCCCAGCCTCAGCACTTAGCTGAACTGCCTCTCTGCAGCTGATAGCACCTAGCCCGGGTCTCTCTGCTCCTTCAGTTACTCTCCAAAGGGCACAACTTTTACAGCCTGTCCTGTCTGTCCTAAGTGTCCCTCCTAAAATTAAAGCTTGATGCCAGTGTCCATATATGGTCACTTCAGGACAGTGTGCAGGGGAAGGGGCGTTGAAGCTCTTGACTGAGCACTGGGTTCTCATGAGTGACACTTGACAGAGAGCTGGAGTAACTGTCTCCAAATAAAACCGAGGGCTATGTTACATCACCTGCCCTTCCAAGCCACCCTGGGATAGATGTCTAACCTGTGGAAAGGATGGGGCTCATACTCTTATTCAAAGACACTTAGGTGATGGTTGTGTTTTGTTTCTTTGCTTTAAGTCTGTCTCGTGTGGCCCATGCCTGCCGCCCTTTGCAGCTCAGCCTGGCTTTGAACTCTTGACCCTCTTGCCTCAGCTACCCTGGTTCTGGGATCACAGGTGTGTGCCACAATGGCCAGATGGTGTTTGGATCTCAATAGGGTCATTGTTTTGCAGCTGACATCTTTGTAGCATTCACAGTGTGCCAGATACAGTTCTAGCCCTTTATCTATAGGAACACCAATAATCCCCACCATCGCCCATAGCCTACACATTTACTGTTTCCAAGTAAGAAAACAGACCCTGGGCTGGGGTGCGGGGCGGTGGTAGAGCACATGCATCAGGCCAAGGGCACAGAGGCCTTGAAAGGCACGTAATGTTGAGTCAGGATGTAACAAAATGGTTTATTTCATTATGATTATTTTTATTACTTTCTAATTAGGAAACGATATCCTACTTGATAAGAATAACGTTTCCTTTGAAAATAAATCCAGGACCTGGAGATGTAGCCCAGTCAGTCAGATGCTTGCTTGCCTAGTGTGTTCCAGAACCCCATAAAAACTGAACTAACGACACATTCTTGTAGCTTTATAGAATACAGGAGGGATCAGAAATTCATGGTCATTCTTGGATGCATAGCAAGTTTGAGCCCAGTTTGTGTTACGTGAGAGCCTACCTCAAAAAAAAATTTTTTTAAGACAGTAAAATAAACCTAAGTAAAAAAGAAATGACCATTGCAAGAGAGATTGTATTTGGTAACATTAGAGGTGGTTTTCAGATATGATAAGAGTTCTTGGGAAAACCCGAGATGCGTTGAGAAGTCCCATCTGATTAGGTATGTTCTGTGACAAAACACCTCCAAGACTGGTTCCATTAGCGGGGGTCTAAGTCCCTTATAGTGCATGTCCCGCTTTGGTCAGCAGAGGGCGCTCTTCACCGTGGTGACTCTACCCATCTTTGTTTCTGTAAAGAAGCACCTAGCCTCAAGGCTTCGGACTGGGGTTGGCACCACTTGCTTTTCCTCTCATGTCACTGGCCGAGACAAGGGTCACAGTCACATCCAGAGAACAGAGCAACTATGAGGCTATCCCCCTGCCTAAAAGCAAAGTAGTCCAATGTGAATAGCCCCGATAGACTAGGAGCAGACTGATCCAGAGAGGTGGGTTGGGCCAGGGCCCTTCGTTTTGCCTGTACTTACCCACCAACCGCCTGCTCGTGGTCTTCAAGCCCCTGTTCCTAGGGAAGGAAGATGAGCCTGGCAGTCTCTCTCTGAACGGGTACCTCGTGATTTCTTCATTGACTGGCCAGACAATCTAGGATCTAAAGGGAGTTGAACTGGGGCTAGGGTTTGTTTTGAAAGGACATTGGGGAGCACGGGGCAGGGTAGGTATCTGGAAAGGGGAGGAAGAGAAGGGGAGGAGCCACTGCTGAGAACCTTGCCCGAAACTACTTTTTTGCTCCTTCTACAGTGTGGGTACCAGGGATGGAGCTGAGGTCACCAAGTGCCTCGCCCTGCCGAGCGTCTGCTATTCCTCACCTTTTATTTTTCTTTTTTAAAGATTTATTTATTTTACGTATATGAGGACACTGTAACTGACTTCAGACACACCAGAAGAGGGCATCAGATCTCATTACAGATGGCTGTGAGCCACTATGTGGTTGCCGGGAATTGAACTCAGGATCTCTGGAAGAGCAGACAGTGCTCTCAACCGCTGAGCCATCTCTCCAGCCCTGTACCTCACCTGTTCATTTTGTGTATTATTGGCATGTGCATATGCATATATGTGGGCAAGCATGGCAATGTGGAGCACAGATAACTAGTGAGAGCCAGCTCTGTCTTTCTGCTGAGTCCCTGGCAAACATCTTTATTCACTGATCCACATTGTTGGTCCCTTGATGAATTCCTTTTCTTCTTTTCTTTGTTGACATGGTTTCATTTAGTGCAAAGCTACACGTAAACTCACTATGTAGCCAAGGATGGCCTTGAATCCCTCATCTTCCTGCCTCCACTTTTTTTTTTGGAGACAGGGTTTCTCTGTATAGCCCTGGCTGTCCTGGAACTCACTCTGTAGACCAGGCTGGCCTCGAACTCAGAAATCCGCCTGCCTCTGCCTCCCGAGTGCTGGCTGCCTCCACTTTTTAAGGGCTGGCGTTTTAAAGCATTTGCCACCATGCCTTGACTAAATAATTTATGATTCTCAGGCTGTTTACTTCACTCTGCAAAAAAACCCTCTCCTGTAATATAGAGTTGTTTTCACTAATTGTCAACTATCTACTAGACACTTAATGACGTTCTCTTCATGTATGCATGTGTCGGGGAAGGGTGTTACACAATGATCACATGGAGGTCAAAGGGCAGGGGTCACCTCTCCTCCTTCCACCGTGTAGGTCCTGGGGATTGCATCCGGGTCATCAGGCTGAGAGGCAAGCACGTTTACCTGATGAGCTCACGAGATGAGCTCACGAGCTCACAGTCCGCATCCCCAACAATTTCTCCTCGAAGGCCTCTTCAGCACACTACCAAATTCCTATTAGTTGCATCTTCTTTGTTTCATTTGGACCTGTTCAGGGTTTGGGGTGTACTATGAGGAATGCAGCCAGCGGGCATCTCCACATCGGGGGGCTGGAGAAATGTAAGTAGATTATCTCCAAGTAGCTGAACACGGGGCCATTTCAAGCTGACATTCTGGAAAGACGGGGCAGAGACAGAGAATGCAGGTTGAGGAAGGTACAGAACTCACACACTGTGTGGGAGAGCGGCCAGTCTGGAGCAGAAGATCTAGTCTCACACCAGGGTGTGGCAACAATAGTTAGCAGAAAGGGAGTGTGCAAAGGCCCTGAGACAGGAAGGAGAAAGGGAGGAAAGAGATGAGGTTGAAGCTGTGGGATACAGCGACAACATCTCTGTGGCAGGAGTCTTGTGAGCTTTATAAATGGCACTTCTCTTTATAAAGACATTCTCTTCCTTAGATGTGTACGTGTGTATGTATGTATGCATTGGGAAAGGTGCTCTACAGTGATCATGTGGAGGTCACGTGGAGTCGCTTCTTTCCTTCCACGATGTGAGGCCTGGGGATTGAATTCAGGGCATCAGGCTGAGAGGCAAGGACACTGTAAAAGTTTAATGAGGGAAGAGATCGGAGGCAAGGTATGTTTGCGCATGATCACGGCCCAGCTCTGGGTGAAGAGTAGACGGCACGGGAGCAGAGTGGGCAAGGGAGAGTTGTGCACAGATTTCTGCTGGCTTCCAGAAAACATGGTGACTGCACCCAAATTGGCTATAGTGGAGCAGGGGAAACATTCTAGCTAGTGTCAGGGATAGCGTAAACTGAGGGGCTTTTTTTTTTTTTTAATGAAGATGGAGGTAGATATGTCATGTGGTGGTGGTGGTGGTGGTGGTGATGTTAAGAACTTAGGAACAGAATAAGTCATCCTACTGGACAAAGCTCCCAGTGTGTTTAACATGAGCCTAATTAACAGAGCTAATTTCACTCATATCTCCATGCTAACTTTTATTTATTTTTATTTAAATATTAGCACACATGTGTATGTGTGCATGTGTGTGTGGTGTGTGAATATGCGAATGTTTGTGTGTATTTATTTTTCTGCCACGTATGTTGGAGACATGGAGGCCAGAAGAGGGCATCAGATCCCCTGGAGGTACTGCTGTGAGCTAAACCGTAGGTGCCGGGAACCCATCTAGGGTTCTCTGCAAGTAAGCTCTGTTCACCACCGAGCCTTCTCTACAGCTTCCATATCAACTTTTATGATGAGGGAGTGTTATTTAATGTTATGAATACCATTCTAAATGACGGTGTGTGCAAATAAAGGCTTTCGTTTGATGCCAGCACAAGCCTGGGAACTTCCTCAAAGCCGCCCGCACACTGGCTCCTGGGGTTGGAGCCTGAACTTTCGGAAATGCAGAATAGATTTTTTTTTTTTTTTTTTTTTAAATCTCGCATTCTGGTTGGTGCAGTGGCAGCGGGCTGTGACTAGATTACAGTATGGCCTCCTGGGATGTACGTGAAGTACATCCCAGTCTTGAGCGCCAGTTCCCACGTTGGCCACGAGGAGGAGCCCTCGAAGGCCAAATCGCTATGCTGGATGCGATCAAGAGGAAGATTTTCTGTAGCCCTGAGAGGAGCTGCAATCGCGGGACGCGACAGGGGTAGGCCAGAAGAGGATATCAGGACGCTGAGCTCTGTTAGGTGGCTACGCTTCTCTGCACAGCTCCTTTGGCCCCTTTCCTCTGGCTCTCAGCCCCGCTGAGGACATTGGCTGACCTGGGGGGTGGGACCACGGGTTTACGCAGGATTGCAAAGGCTCAGATCCAAGGTGTAAAAAAAATGCACATTCTAGCAAGTGACTCAACAGCCAGCAGCCCCCTGCCCGTCCCTCACTAAGTACCATGCGCATTAAGCTTATCCTAACAACGCCTCACGAGGGTGTAAAATTGTCTCCTCGCAGGAGAGGGCCATCTTATCCAGAGGCCAGGCCCCCTGACCACGAGGTGCTGTCATCTCTCTCAGCTTCCTTGTTCTGGGCAGCTGATCACTATTTAAAATTTACTTCTCTTTTTAATTTACCTCCCTTACTGCCTGATATGCCAGGCTGAGAATGCAGTTGCCAGACACAGCCTCAGCTCTCAGTTACATCTGGGACGGGATAAACCACACCCTTCCTTAACCTTTTTAATTTAATTTATTTTATTTTATTTTTGGGGTTGTTTTGTTTTGTTTGTTTGTTTGTTTGTTTTTGGTTTTTTGTTTTTGAGATAGGGTTTCTCTGTGTAGCCCTGGCTGTCCTGGAACTCACTCTGTAGACCAGGCTGGCCTCCAACTCAGAAATTCACCTGCCTCTGCCTCCCAAGTGCTGGGATTAAAGGCGTGCACCACCACCACCAGCCTTTTTTTTTTTTTTTTTTTTAATTTATTGTGCGTGTAAGGGTGTGTGGGTGACCACAGTCTCCTGGGGAGGTCAGAGATAACTTGTCGGGTGGGTTCCTAAGCCACCAGAGTCAGGCTAGGGGACAGATGCCTTTACCTGCTGAGCCATCCCTTATTTTTTAAGTATAAGTATGTCATTATGGAGGATATACTTATGCTACAAAGTACAATATGGTTGTCTGAAGTTACAGTCCCACTGGATGTTTTTATTTTCGTTGCTGACTACAATCCTGTAAGGGAAGGCTCTCTCCCCCTGTCTTCCTTGCTCCATCTTCCACCTCCACAGTAACGGTGCTGATAAGTGAAAATGCTTGGATGGGTGGATTCCTTCAATCCTTCACTCATTTATTCAGGCAACATATTTACTTTAAGCACCTGTTGGGTCCCTGAAAAACCATGGTAGGCAGGCAATCCAAAGGAGGAGGCAGTCACCATGACAGACACTATGGTAAATATAGTGTATACGCTCTGGGGGCTGGGAAGGAGCAGGGGAGGAGGAGTCCTCAACCCCACCCAGGTCATCAAGACTTTTCCTGGAGAAAAGCAACCAAGATGAGACACGGAGCCCCGCAGGCCTGTCAGAGAGCAGGACCTGTGGGGTCCTGGAGGCGCCTGGGGAGGGCGTGTGAAGTGTTATCAGACCATCATTCACACTCACTGGGTGGGTTTATTCGCTTCCAGACCCCTGAGTGAAGCCAGGGCAGCTTTGCTGTACTCGTATATGGGGAAACTGAGGCCTGGAACGTGAAGTGCCTGGCTTGGGCTAGACTGGGAAGGGAAGGTAGAGCTTCCAGCCCAAGTCCTACAGACTTGGAAGGGAGGCCTTGAACTCTGCTAGAAAAGCTACTTTACTGATGACCAAGGCTCCCAAAAGAAAGCAAGGGACCTGGGGCTCAAGAGGAGAACAGGACTCTCTCTACCAATGTGGCTGCTCCCAGCTTAGCAGGAGAGCATGAAGAGACAGCAAGAGGTCTTTGCAGGTTCCCAAGTGCAGCCTCTGTGCCTCTCACGCCTATCTAGGTTGGGCCTTCAGGCCCCTTGTGGAGGCCTATAGCTGATTACTCCCATGGGTCCTGGGAAGGTCTTTGGTCTCCATGGTGACCACTTCCCAATGTCCCCGAAATCTCATTGTGACCAGTATTAAGGGATTAACTCGGCAGCAGCCCTCACAGGGTCTTGGGTACCAGAGTGGCAGCAGGAAGTGGTTCAAGGATGAAGAGCTTGCCCACCGTGTGTGACCCCATAGGACTAGGAGGAGGATGTCGGACAGGGGCCAGGGGTTCCTGCAGATCACATCAGGTATGCTCTTGAGTTCATGTCTGTCCAGAAGGGAGCCCAGGGAGGTAGAAGAGAGACCAGGGACTCAGGGAGAAGCTTAGAATTCAGGGCATGTGGAGATCTTTAGTCTCAGCCCCTAACTCAGCCCAGAAGGACAAGGGTACCTGATGGGTAGAGGACATTTGATCAAAAAAAATATATGTATGCATACATATATATATATATAGAGAGAGGACATTTGATCAAAAAAAATATATGTATGCATACATACATATATATATATATAAGGTCCAGATCCCCAATGACTCTTTGGGGGTACTGCAAGGCTTATCAGCCATCTCATCTTCACTTTGCGGTTGGGGAAACTGAGCCAGAGAGAGGCAAGTGAGCCATTTAAAGTCAGGAAACTGAAGCAGGTGAAGAATTCAGAGGGGACCTCATGGTGATCTAAACAGAGCACTGTTAAACGAAACAAGACAAAACCTGCCGTCACTTCTGTCTTGAACTCCACGTTGCCCACCGTGTCTTCAGGAGCCAGAGGCAGCCTGTCTGACTGGCCCTGCTTTCTCCTCAAGAACTGGAGGCAGCCTGTCTGACTAGCCTGTTTCTCCCCTCCTGACCTTCCCAGATCTTTGCCCGCTCACCCTGAGGCCGGCAGAGAGTTCTAGACAGTCTCCACAGGGCTGGAGGGCACAGAGCCAGGACTATGCCATCCCAGGGGACAATTAGTCTCTGGGTCCCTGGTTTGGCACCTTGCTCACCTTTTAGCCTCTCTGGGGATTTCAGACCCCAAATGCCCTGGCAATCCAGCAACCAGGAGGGAAATTTAAGCCCCAGGGGCTGGGGACGCAGCTGGTAGAGCACTTGCTTGCTTGCCTACCGTGGGTGAAGCTCTGTTTTCTGTATTCAGCACTGAATAAAGCAGACCCGACGGTGCACACCTGTAATCCTAGTATTTAGAAAGTACAGTCAGGAGGACCAGAAGTTCAAGGTCACTCTCCACTAGTTAGCGAGTTTAAGGCCAGCCTAAGCTACATATATAAAACCCTACCAAAAAATAAAAATCTGAGATTTGACTCCCTGGGAAACGGAGGCTCCCTGACTGAGCCGGCTCTTCCTTAGCCAAGGCTTGCCCCAAAGGTGTCAGATAACCTACTGACCACCACAGAAAATGAGAAAAGCAAAGTTCAGGACAGCGAGGAGGCTGCGTGACAACACAAGAGTACAAAGGTCATGGACATATCTGCAAGGCTCCTGTAACGCTTGGAAGACAAGAAAAACTAAGAAATGGCCCCAAACGGTACAGAAGTTGGGAGCAGTGATGGACAGAGTCAGGGGAAGCGAGTCTCAACAGGTACCTTCTTATACTTTTATTTTGAAACACAGCAATGCAGCAAGGACATCAGATGAAAGGCTTCAACAAATGAGGTAAAATAGTAAATAAGAATAATCATTTTTAACTACCCATACTGCCATAGCGACGGATGTGCAGAGCAGATTACAACGCATGTCCTCTGAATTAGTTCCAGGTCATTTCATCCTTGACCTGGAAGCCAATATGCTGTTGCCAATAATAACAGCAATAGCCATCGGTGCCTGGAATTGGAGCTGTCCACAAACTGGAGATGGAGCCAGGTGTGGTGCAAACATCACCCATGAGTCAGCATTCTGACTTGGAGAGGAAGTTATCACCGACCCACCTAACAGATGGGGACACTGAGCCTCAGCCAAAGTTTGACCTGTACACAGTCAAACCTGGACCCCTATTAACGTATTTCCAGTCTTCCCTGACCCAGCAGAGGTTCAGAATTCTGACGACCCACCAGATTTCTCGGGAGATCTCCAGCATCTAGCACTGTGCCTCCCATTGCAAGATTTTTGTTTTGAGATAGAGTGTAACTACATAAGCCCAGGCTGGCCTTCCTCTCAGCGGGATATAGCCCAGGTTGGCTTGGAATTCCCAATTCTCCTGCTGTGATTACAGATGAGTGCTACCTTGCCTGCCTGGCTATGCAACCCCGAGATTTGCCTGTTGGTTTGTGACAGGGCTTGGGAATCACTGTTTTATCTGTCCCTTTTTGTTCCCTGTGTGGAGCCGGGGCATGACCGGGGCCTGTCACATGCTAGGCAAACATTCTACCACTGAGCCATACTCCAGCACAAGGCCTTTCAAAAGTGGTTCCATTTGGTGTTAGCCAGAATGAACCTTCAGCTCGGTTTCCCATATGAAAATCAAAGACCAAAGAGGGAAATGGCTTTTCTAAGGACCAGGCATGGCTAAGAACAAATTGGGACAAGCTATCCAATGGTTTACATGGACTGTTTGCTCAAATAAGAAATTGTATCTCCTTTGGATAGACCAGGCTCTGGGGCTTTGGAACAAGGGCGGGATTTCCACCCCCTGCACCATCCCCCACCTCAGCCTCCTGGACATTTGTGCAATGAGTGACCTGTGCAACTAAACACAGTGATCCTGGCCTGTCTCCGAACGAACTCCCAAATACTTTACCCTGATGACATCAGACAAATCCCTGGGGCCCCTCCGAACAGGAGTCGAGAAGATTAAGGATGACTTCTGAATAGCAGACTCATTCCTCATTCCCAAGACCAGGACTTGGGGTAACAGGGGCTTCCCCTCACCCCTCAGGCCCCACACAGGCCAAGGTCACCCTCACAGAACACAAACAGGGCAGTGGCAGTGGCAGCTCGGATGTCATAAGCCACCTGGCCATAGGCAAACAGAACTCAGGAAACACCGCCCACGGGACCCAAATCCTGGCTTCTACCCTGATCGTTCCCCAGACCATCCGTTCACCAAACCTCTTAAGTTTTTCTTGTCAGAACCTCCCACAATACACTGCTGTCTGTCCAGAGCTGTTTCCATGCCCCTGTGCTGCCGGTTTCTCTTGAGCATTTTCTGTGTTGGGAAAGTTTTGAAAGGATGGGGTAACCTCGGGACCAGGAATACAAGTTCTGGAGTTAGGTTGGATTTGAGCCCGACAACTTATTTCCTATCAACTGTGTGAGCTTGGGTGAAGAACGAAACCTCTCTGGGCCAGCTGTCTTAACAAACCGCTCATGAAAACGCCCAGCATCAGAGCAGCGTGGGAATTCAGGAGCGAAGCTCCTGACACAGATGTCCACGCCATTCATGTCTCTGACACCATTCGTCCTTGTGGGACAATTAGAACTTAGGCATCTTCTCAACTCATGGGGAAGAAACTGAAGCTGAAGGGTCCAGACAGTCTGGGAAGGGCTCTGGCTTCTGTGTGTCTCTAAGGGCCGGATGCTTCCAGAGATAGGACATAGCCAAGGTTAGGAGGTGCCCCTGCCTCACATTTCTGCTGCTGGGACTACTCAGAGACCTACAGGACACAGATGTCATCCCCTAACTTGGGCCTCTGGTGGCTCTCAGAGATCTCAGAGAAAAAGACCTGTCATCTCTGTCCCAGGAGAGCCAGACTATCTATCTAGTATAGCCTGTTCTTGGACAGGCTGCATCCCATCTCTGCCTCCATCTCCCATCTGCTGGGTCTGGGCCAGCACTTTCCCAGCTTGAAAATGAACTATTAAGATCTCACCTAAGAAGGCATCATGTGACACCCCCCCCCTTCTGTGGGAACCCCAGGACCCAGCTCCGAAAGCCTCCGTTTGCATGTCCCCTTAGATTCCCCGGCTTGGACGTTGGAGGTACAAGCCCCTGCTTCACATCCCCCCTTCGGATGTTCCAGCTGCCTTTATCTCCCTGTGGTAACAGAGTAAATATACTCAGGCCCTGGAGCAGGGCACATGCAGGCTGTTGACTCTTGAGCAAAGTCTCCCCTCCGGAGGGCGCAGCACAGGCTGCTGGACATGTGTGGAGAGGCCAATGGCCTCTTGCATAACCCAGGAGGCCTCCTGCCCACCCCGAGGCCTTTTCAGGGTTAGGGGTGAGACAAATTGCAAACTCATGCCCAGTTAATTTTTTAAAGCAAGACCAACAGGCTCAGCAATGATTAGCAGACAGGTAAGTTCATCTTAATCACACTGAGGACAGGGAGGGAGGAAGAGGCTACTGGAGGCCCCAGGGATGGGTCCCAGTTATCAGTTAACCACACAAATGTTTCCTTCTAAAACCGCTGGCCTTCAGCCCCCAACACTCTCATCTTCCTCTCTGAGATTCTGTGGTCAATGAGCAAGCTAGTGGCCAACAGCCATTGAGTGAAGCGACATGTAGCCATCCACAATCCTTGGGATAGAAAAGCGACAGGATCCTCTTTATAAGAAAGAGTTCACATGCCACCACAAATTAGCTTGAAGCAAGTCCCTTCTCCCCTCTGGACTTGGTGAAAAGTCTCAGTTTTGGCCCAATTTCTAACATGCAGCAGGTACCCTTCACTTGAGAGATCCAGGGTCTCCATTTGCCCTATGGGTAGCTTAGGAAGATGTCTTATCCAGTCTGAAGTTCCAGGAGGTCTTGATGGGACTTAGCCATGGTGGGATAGAGAAAGGAGCTCAAAAAGGAGCAGAAAGGCCCAGAGAGGGTACCCACCTGGTTTCAGTTGTTGGCACCAACAAGTATCGGGTTCCAGCTTCAGGAAGAAGTGATCCTCTCAGATAGGAACAGGGGTCCCTGGGTCGTGAACCCCATGGGAGATACAGGATGGCCTGGCAGGTCCTAGCTGCCCAGGACTCCTACCCTCAGGTCTTGGGAGCTGCCAAAGGAAACGGCAAAGCCAGGCCAGTCTCAGGCCAGGTGGCTGCTTGGACTGGAGTTTGGTCAGCAGTTGGGGACCTATATTGTGAGATAGTTAGGACTTTGTCCACAAACTGGAATTTGAAATTTCAAAGGGGCGAACCTGAAGGCCCTACCCCAGAGTAGACATGACTCTTGGCTTCTTGCCCCCACGACTTTTGTTCTTTGTCTTGATAAGTGCAGGTTTCCCCTGTGCTGCACTCTGGGTGGTAGGTGGGGGAGGAAGGAGAGGAGATAGAGGTGAGGTGAGCTCCGAGAGGAGAAGCCAAGGCGCCAGGTGGCCCCAGGGGGCCCCAGGTGACTAGAGGTCTGTAGAATGCCTCTAGACCTGCACTGGGGCCAGATACAGGGCTGAGGCTACTCGGGTTCATGATAACACCCCTGCTGTATGGAGAGCTGGAGCCAGTCCCAACCTCCAGGATTCTGTAGTTATTCCAGTGACCCCCGGTGTGGGGGCAACACAGAGGGAGGGAGCCTCAATCCCGTAGTCAGCTTTGGGCCAAATGGCAGACTCTTCTGTTACACGCTTCATGGCTTTCAGGCTTTTTACTTCATTGAGTCTCCATTTGGTCTTAGAAAGCGAGGATACCCTAGACTTCAGAAAAAATGAGAAGAGTGAAAGGAGTCGGGTTCTTATCATGAGGTGGGAAACACGCTTCCACAGCAAAATGCTAGTACTGCAGTTTGGTTGAGGGGCTGAGGATGTAGCTCAGTCAGTACAGGGCTTAGCTAGCATGTGTGAAGCCCTGGGTTAACTCGGGAACCAGACCTGGTGGGCACATACCTGCAATCCCAGCACTCAGAAGGTAGAAGCAGGAGGATCAGAAATTAAAGTCATCCTTGGCTACATAGATAGCCTAGGCTACATGAGACCCGGTCTCAGAAAGAGTAAGCGAGGGGGGAGGAGATGGCCCAATGTGGCAGGACCCTAAACCTCTGTTCACAGCAGGGCTGTGAGCTCCCCGCCTACCTCTTGGTTAGCTGCCACCTCTTTGGACCATCTTCTTCCCTGCTCAAGTTCCGTCTCCATCTGCAAGATGAAGGAGTTGGGTCTCCAGGTGAGCTCTAAATTCATCTCTTCCAGAGGCTGCTACCCTTTGAGCTGGAGCCTGACCGCTCAAGGAGAAAGGATAGAGAGACGAACAAGTTCCACACTGATGGTATTTAGACTGGGAAATGCCCTACCTAGGCAATCCCTAGACTAGAGGTTCTAATTCCCAAAGATCACGTGGCCAGGGGAGCCAGGAGTTACCAACCAATGGTGACAATCACTACCCGTCGCACACTGTATCTCTGGGCATCCGTAAGGGGGTCCCCACCCTCCTCAGATAGTCAAATTCACAGGTACTTGATATGAGTGACTGCTGCATTGCATATGACCCATACACCATCCGCTGTATTTTCAGTCATCTTCAGATTACATATGCCACCGTGGGAGTGCTATGTAACTAGCTGACTTGTAAGATTAATGTTGTTAAGGAGTCAAGGGAATGTACGGTATAATGGCCAGACAAATGGCGCTTGCCTGTGCCCCAGCTCTCGGGAGGCTGAGGCAGAGGGATGGCTGGAGCCCAGGAACTCAAAGCCGGGTTGGTTAACACAGTAAATCCCATCTTGAATACATCACCCAATTTGAGCCTGCTGAGGTCAGAAATAATACTAATATGATGTGTGTCCATATGTTGTGATTTAGCTTATACAGCTGTGTGTCTATGTATGTGTAGGTTGAGCACGCATGAGTATGTATGTGTATGTGTACTTGGATCTGACATCTATGCCCTCCTCTACCACCTTCCACTTTGCTTGTGGACAGGTTTTCTCACTGAACCTGGGGCTCACTGTTTGCTTAGGTTGAATGGTCTGTGAGCCCTGAGATCCCCCTCCCTCCCCTCCCCCATCTCTGCCTCCTTTTACTGAGATTAGAAACATATAAGCCATGCCAAGGTTTTCATGTGGGTGCCGAAGACTTGAACTCAGGTCCTTGGGCTTGTGTGGCAAGCACTCTACCCACTGAGCCATCTCTCCAGAACTCCTTTATTGTTTTTAAATTAAAAAAGAAAACCTATTTATTATTTGTGGGTAGAGAGAGATAGAGAGGTGGGATGGGGTGGGCACAGCGATAGAGATGTAGATTGAGGGGTGGGCATGATCTCGCTGAAGTCAGAGGACCATGCTTAGGGGTTGGTTCTCTCCTTCTGTGGGTTCAGGAACATGAGCTTCAGATTGCTTGTCCCTGACTCCAGGACCATTAGAGCGCACAGGTGGGACACCCATAGGCCAAGGAGGGCTGCCGGGAGGGTACTGCTTGGAGTCAGCTGAAGGTGGAGGGAATTATGAATGAGACGGTTATGCAGTTTATGATCCATGAATGAGTAGGTTGCAGTGCGTGAGTCGTGACAGGGTGGGACACGGGTGTGGAGCCTGCAGCACTCGATGTGTGCCAGGGTTTGTGTACCTAGCAACACTTCTCACCTGAGCTCTCTTTTCCTCTCGATAGCTCTGTCTATTTGTGATGTGTCCTGGCCAACCCTAGTTCATCACAGACTGTATTTAGTGGATTCTACATCATCATCCATAAAAAGATTCACTGGGTTGCTGCCCTAATAAACCTCTGACTGGCTAACGATCACATTCCGCTTAGGGAATGGTGGAACTGTGTCTTTTCCAGGGAGCAGGACAGATATGCTAAATACTGTAGAGTGGCTGTGGGTGGCTTGTCACCTGCTGTCCCTTTCCACCCAACCCAGCCCTTTGCTAAGTGGAGCCAGAAAGGGCCTGAAAGGGTCCGAAGTCAACCTCAGACCTTTTAGGGATCTGAAGGTGTCAGTTGCAAGCTCCAATCTTTCCTCTCCCTTCTACCAAGAAACAACGGATGAGCCTGGAATCTTTCCCCACCGTAATGAAAGTTGCCCAGAGAAGGAATGAGAACCACAAATCCACTTGAGGAGTGATAGAAATTGTGTGTAATCATGTGCGAATGTCCATGACAGAAGCAGGGCACACCAGGTCAGACTCAGATCACCAAGCTTGCAAGGCGTTGCCTGTCGAGCCATCCTGCGGGCCCCAGAGAGAGTTTCTAAACCCACAGCACTCACCCCTGAGTCTAATATCTTTCTTTCCCACGATTGCCTTCCACCATCTTGTCTCTAGGGACAGGATGGAAAGGACAGAATAAAGTACAGAAACAGGGCATCTGATGGTATCACTATCCTGTTAAGGCTCATCTACACATCCATTCACTCATTCACTCACTCACTCACTCACTCACTCACTCACTCACTCACTCACTCACTCACTCATGCTCTCACTCATTCATTCACTCACTCATTCACTCACTCACTCACTCACTCATGCTCTCACTCATTCATTCACTCACTCATTCACTCACTCACTCATTCACTCACTCATTCACTCACTCATTCATTCACTCACTCATTCACCTTTTACATATTCATGAGTTTCAGTCATTCACTCAGTAATTCACCTGGTCTCCTAGTCACTGACTTTTCTGGTTCATTCTCTCATCCCAGAACAGGCTCTGTTTCTCAGTCTTGCCCTGTGTCGTTACCATGCCCTCTGAATTGCTCTTTCAACTAGCTGAGCAAGACAGGCCCTGAAGCTTCCTAAGGTCCTGCCCTCACACTCAGCCTTCTGTGACTTCCTTTCCCCAGCTAGTGAGAGTCTCAAAAGTGTCAGCAGAGAACACAGAGGGGGACTACACAAAGGGACAGGTGCCCCAGGTCCAGAGTCAAGCCTTATAAAGGATGTAGACAGTGAAATGAACATTTAAAGAAAAAGAGTTTTAAAGGCTAAAAAAAGGTAGGGGCAGGATTGAGAGATGGCTCAGTGGTTAAGAGCACTGGCTGCTTTTTCAGAGGACCAGAGTTTAATTCCCAGCACCCACATGGCAGCTCTGGCAGCTCACAACTGTCTGTAACTCCAATTCCAGGGGATCCAACACCCTCTTCTGGCCTCCATTGGCACCAGGTATGCATGTGGTGCACAGACATACATGCAGGCAAAACACTCATACAAATAGTGTATTAAAAAAAAAAAAAAAACCTTTAAAAGAATGGAATGAATGTTGAGCCATGCAGAGAATTCCACCCCAGGGGGGAAAGGTGGATAGAAAGAAACAGGAAAAGCCGGGCTGGTGGCACACGCCTTTAATCCCAGCACTCGGGAGGCAGAGGCAGGCGGATTTCTGAGTTTGAGGCCAGCCTGGTCTACAAAGTGAGTTCCAGGACAGCCAGGGCTACACAGAGAAACCCTGTCTCAAAAACAAAAAACAAAAAGAAAGAAAGAAAGAAAGAAAGAAAGAAAGAAAGAAAGAAAGAAAGGAAGGAAGGAAGGAAGGAAGGAAGGAAGGAAGGAAGGAAGGAAGGAAGGAGGAGGCAAAAGGGAAGGGGGACCCTATAATGAGAAGATGAATTAGTGGGGCATGGTGGCACATTCCTGTTAATTCCAGCTCTTGGAAGGCTGAGGCAGGAGTGTCAAGAATTTGAGCCCAACCTGGGCTCCATAGCAAGACAAAACGATGGACAAGACAAAACAATGGTTTGGGGGTGAGGCATTAGCTAACACACCTTGACAGTTATTTTTAGATCTTATGTATTACCCAAACTACCCTTTCAGATTGCCCCATGCATTCTAGGAGATGGAAACTGAGGCTTGGAAGGAGAATCATTTACTGTGCGTCACAGTTCTCACAGGGCAGGTGTCTGAGCGGAAGCCCAGGTCTATGGGCTGCAGATCTTGTCTGTGCCTGTACTGGGAGGGGTATGCACTGTGCAAGCATTCAGTGTGACAGGAAACCATCCATGGTTCAGTTGGAGCAACCAAGAGATATCCAACCACTGGGTGAGTCCCAGCGGTTCCCAAAGCATGTGACAAACCAGAAGGGAACCAGAAGAATCCTCTTCAGCAGGATCCGAAAGACCCAAGTGTGGGCTTGGGTGTTAGGTTTCCAGTTCAAGCGACCCAGGACAGCTTTATGTCGAATTGAGGATAGAAGTCAATGATCTGGGAAGTGATTGGCTTAGGGCTTCATAGTGGTAGGCTTGCCAATGTCAAAGCGTGTCAGCTGGGTTGTCCACCTTGGTGAGACTTGGGGGCCACTGAGGCAAGGGGTCCAACCAATGCCAGTCCTGTTGGGTGCCTGCCTTGGAAGATTGGTAAGTGACTATTAATGAGCGGGAGGTGTGTGTGGGGGGGGCAACAGTTGTAATTAGCACCCCAGGTGTCAGTCAGAAACCAACAAACAACCAAATCCTCGTGGCTCCGCCCAGCCTACCCAGCAACGGGGGTGATTAACCATTAACTCCCACCCCTCCCCACAGAGCCTCCACCCTCTGCAGAGGCTAGGCCAGGACGCCAGGCTGAGTCTCCCAGAGGACAGTTTGAAAGAGAGGAAGGCAGAGAAGGGACCTGGGAGGAGGCAGGAGGAGGGCGGGGACAGGGGGCTGGGGCTCAGCCCAGGGGCTTGGGTGGCATCCTGGGCCGGGCAGGACAGGGGGCTAAGGCGTGGGTAGGGGAGAATGCGACTCTCTAAAACCCTTGCCGGCATGGATATGGCCGACTACAGCGCTGCCCTGGACCCAGCCTACACCACCCTGGAGTTTGAAAATGTGCAGGTGTTGACCATGGGCAATGGTAGGTGGGGGCAGTTGGACTGAGGTATGGAGCGGATCTTTGGCACTGGACTTTGGGATGGGAGGGAAAATGCAGAAAATTGTAGGTTGGTCCTATAGGCTCGTACAGGTGTTGTCAGGCAAAGCAAGTGGGCCTTCATCGTACTGTGGCCAGAGGCATTCTGGGTGACCGAGGCCTGTAGAGGTGGATTTCCAACAGAAAAATTCCCCAGACCCTCCCTACTTAAGCCCCCGGGGGTCTTAGGCTGACCCGATTACCATGTTAAGGAAATGGGGCCGTGATAGCGAGCTTCCTCTGGGTGGCTGCAGAAATCAATCCTGTCCAACATGGCCCTATCTTCGGGCCCCTGGGCCCTTTTACGTGCAAGCTACAAAAGGTCTGTCTTGTCTCTAGTGATTGTGACAGGAGGCATGGCTGCATTTCAGACTTTGGGAAACTGGAGTTCAGGAGAAAAGTAGAATTTTTGGGCTTCCTGTCTAAAAGGCCAACATAGCGGTGTGCGTTTACACGTACGGTCCTAGGTGTCCTTGTCAGAGTATGAGAGGCACGGCGAATGCAATACAGCTGCGTGCCTGTTCCCCTTTTTGAGTTTGTGTCCCAGCTTCATCTGTATGCGTCGAATGGTCTGTAGTTCTGTCTCCAGGATCTTTTGGGTTTTGGTTTTTGGTTTGGTTTTGGTTTTGTTTGTTTGGTTTGGTTTGAATACATATTTATATGTATAATGTCTGTAAATGTGGATGACAGATCTAACATACTTGTAAATGTGGACATACCCTGTGCTTTCTGCCTGGTGGCCCTGGATGGCATTTTGCTTTTGATATGTGCATATAGCCCCTGTGCTACTGGGCACCACTCTCTGGTATACAAGATTGTGTAGTGTCATTTGATAGGACTCTTTTTGGTTTGTTTTATTTATTTATTTATTTTTGAGACAGGGTCTCTACGTAGCTCTAGCTGTCCTGAAACTCACTACATAGACCAGGCTATTCTCAAACTCACAAGAGTTCCACCTGCCTCTGCTTCCCAAATGCCAAGATTAAAGGCATGCACCCACCAGACCCAGCTTGGTTTTGTTTGTTAGTTTGTTTGTTTTGTTTTTGTTTTTTGATACAGGGCATATGTGTTCCCGAGCTGGCTTGAAACTTAGAACATATTCCCAGGCCAGCCTGGAACTTGAGGCCCTTTGATCCAGCCTTCTAAAACACCAGGGTTAGGTTGTGAGTCTTCTTCACTGTGACTCTATACCAAAACTTGGCATTCGTGGCAGCAGCTTGTGTGTTTTGTGTCTCTGTTGTCCCTGTGTCATCATCCTTCAAACACCCACTCCAATATCACCCAGTGTGTGTCTGTGGGGTGGAGGGTGTTTCCTTTGCCAGAGGGTTGAGAAGGCAGGTGTCCTGGAGGATGGGAAGCTTCTGGAAGGGACGGGACCAGGTTCAAGGCTCGCACTGGAGAGAGAGAGAGATGGCACTTGGCTGAGGCTGGCCTACCACCACCTTCCGTCCATGATGCTTCCTCTTCCTTTCAGAATTCAAAGCTTAGGTCTGGAAAGCTGTGTGTGCTCTCAATCTAGCTAGAAGGAGGAGGCAGCGTGTGGGCTCTGTCCATGGTCAGTCCCCCTGCCCCCCTCCCCCGCTGCTTGCCCCTAGTATCTCTTGCCAAGTACCATGTGACCTTGGGTACACTACCTCCTTCTTTGTCTCTTGTGCAGTATGGAAATGGGTTTCTTTACCCCAGCTTCGTTGGACATGGGTGATTCAGAGGGGTTACTCAGGGAAGTGTTCAGGGCGACAAGTTGCTTCTGCCCGGAGATGGTAGCGCGTGACCCCCCCCCCCCCCCAACAGGGACAGTATTTGCTGTCACACTCCTGGCCACCACATAGCCTCTTCAGTATCTAGGAGTTCTGTGCTCCTGTACCTGATTAAGTGTCCTGAAGACACATCAGTCACCCCCAGCTCTGAAAAAAAAAAAAAACCCTCCTCCCCAGCCTCAGTTTCTTCATCTGTAAAACAGGGACAGGTAGAACAGCATATAAGGTTTACAAGGGATTTCCTTGTGGTTGCTTGATCCTAATCCCTATACGGGTGGTCTCCAGGACTCGGCATACGTCGGAAGGGTCCGTATGCCCTTCTGGAGTTCACAGAGCTCTGAGAGTTGAGGTTATAGGAGGTTGTCCTCCAAAGTGATTGGGGGACCATCCTGCGCTAATGGCTAGAAGATGTTAAGGATGTCTGTTCCCACATTCCATCCCCGATCCAGCAGCAGCAGAAGGGTCTTGTTTTTAAAGTCTCCACGGATCCCCAGGCAAGGGTAACATGGTTAGGGCACAGTATACTAAGCCATAAACCCAGTCCCTCTGCCTGGCAGCTCTGTAATGATGCTGGACAAGTCCCTTGTTCTCTTTGAGCCTCAGTGTTCTTAACTGGGAAATGGAAGTGGCCTGCTGACCTCAGGGGGCCTATGCTGCCCAGCAAGGGGACACTTGCCGGCCTCTGCCCAAGTTGCGGGCTCAGCTCTCCGTGGGGGTCAAGGGAGGAGAGGCTGAGGGAGGAAGAGCCAATGAAGCTTAACAATTATCCCCACCTTGGGAATAATTCACCAGCCGGAAGGGGCTCCGCTCTGAACCCTCAGAAGTCCTAGGGATGGTTCAGCCAGAAGACAGCAGAAATGAGAAACAGCTGCCAGACACCTGCTGGGGGAGTTCTCTTCTGCAGAGAAGTGTTTAAAATCACAGATAGTTCTAGAACTTACTGTATGCCAAGCACTTCCAGCTGACTGACTCACCGACTATGGACAGCTCCGGGAGATGATGATGCTCTGTCTGACAGGTGGAGGGGGGCAACGACAAGAAATCGCCCAGTGCCACAAGAACGGAGGGCATTTGATCCAATTCTATGACGCTTAAGAGTCTCTGCTTCAGTGTACCACAGCCCTCTCCAGTTTGCAATAGGACATTCCCCTAGGAACCAAAGGGCCAAGTTTCTATGGGAAATGCTCCCTCCGTGTGTGTGTGTGTGTGTGTGTGTGTGTGAGAGAGAGAGAGAGAGAGAGAGAGAGAGAGAGAGAGAGAGAGAGAGAGAGTGTGTGTGTGTGTGTGTGTGTGTGTGTGTGTGTGTATTGCACACATGCATGGGCTTTTGTTTTGGGAGGAATAATTTTAGAGTTCAGTCATCTCTGAAGGGTGTTTTTTTGTTTCCTTCCTTCCTTCCTTCCTTTCTTCCTTCCTTCCTTCCTTCCTTCCTTCCTTCCTTCCTTCCTTCCTTCCTTCCTTCCTTTCAGACAAGGTCTCAGGTAGCCCAGACTGACTTAGAACTTACTATTTAGCTGAGTCTGGCCTTGAACTCTTTCTTGATCTTCCTGCCTTTACCTTCCAGGTGATGAGATTTTCTAAAGAGTTTATATGTGGTGGAAGATTTGCTTTTAGAAAAAGTATAATCTTTTAATATATGTGTATACACACACACACACACACACACACACACACACACACACACACACACACACATATATTTCTAAAATAAGCCAAACCAGTTAAACGGACTCCTTTGCAGTTGAGGAGACTGGGGCTAGGAAAAGGAGCTGGTCTAAGACCAGAGGTGAGTCAAGGGTAGCACCAGTCCAAATGCCCAGGGCTTTTGGCACACAAGTTGAAATCTCTTTTGCCAGAGGTTTTGAGTCTGTCCTTCTCACACTCAGAATGGGGGGATGACTTCTGGAGATGGTGGTAAGAGGGTTCCATATCTGCCCAGATGTGGCTGGCAGGTCTGTCAGCATCCACCCCAGAGGCAAAGAAAGACTGTGCTTAGTTTCTATCTTTCCACTCTCTGGGAGGTTCTGTGGAGTCTGAAGGCTAAGCTCAGGTCCCTCTGATCCAGTTTTTCTGATGACAAAGAGGCTAGGTAGTCACTGTCCCCATAGTTTCTAATGAGGAGTCTGTAAATGCCTGTGATGGTGAGGGCTGCATCCCTTCCTGAAACAAGCCCTTGCTGGTGCCCCAGGAGATCAGCAGTACAGTTGCTTCTGATTTATAGACCAGAAACTGAGATTCCAAAAGCCATCTGACACTGAGAGGAACAGGGCATAGCCCCCAGCTCTGAGTTTCAGGCTTGTTTGTGGTTTGTTTTACTCTCTACCCCTCCTGGAATCTCATTCACCCTCTTTTGATGCAGATACATCCCCATCTGAAGGCGCCAACCTCAATTCATCTAACAGCCTGGGCGTCAGTGCCCTGTGCGCCATCTGTGGCGATCGGGCTACCGGCAAACACTACGGAGCCTCGAGCTGTGACGGCTGCAAGGGGTTCTTCAGGAGGAGTGTGAGGAAGAACCACATGTACTCCTGCAGGTGAGGAGCCAGCTCTGGCCTGAACTTTCTCATCTGGGATATGGGTGTTTTGGGATTCATGTCCTCTGAGGGTCCATCTTGAGGCATCTGCCCTTCCAGACATTCAAGGCCAGTCTGGCTTCTTAGCATCTGTGGATTCAGGTGTGAGCAGCTACTTTTGCACTGCCTAACAACCTTAGAGAGGATAGGACCAGCCTCCAAACTGCTCCTTTTCTAGGTTCTAACAAGGCATTGGCCCTATTTCCTATTTTAGTTGACTGAGCCATTGCCCCATGACAAGCCTGTACTATAATGTTGTCACCTGCCAATAACCTTCTGACATGGTAACAATTATTATCCTCGTTTTATGCCTTGGAGGGCTAAGCATTTACCTGAAGCCAATGAATGCTGGAGTCAGTACTGAACTCCATGTCCCCCCACTCCCATAACCTTGCCTTGATCTGTTGTGGACCAACTACTGACTCTAGGCCATAGCCAGGAGCATGCTAAGGGCTGTGGGCTCTCACAGGATATGGTAGAAAAAGCTGGTACCCCAGACACTAAGGTTTTCCATTCAGCTCCACTGCCAACCAGCTGAGTGAAGAAAGTCACATGTCACCTTTCTGGGCTTCAGTTTCCTATGTCAAGGGGACAAAATGGACTTTCAGACAGTCCACAGACCCCTCTGGCTTCCGATTAACATTAGCACTCCTGGGGTGCAAACATGGAGCAGGGAGGCTGGGGAGGGGGTGACTGACAGCCAGGTCCTGATTCTGTCCTAAGAGGAAGAGGCTGTTTCTCCTCCATCCAACCATCCTATGTCCTCTCCAGGTTTAGCCGACAATGCGTGGTAGACAAAGATAAGAGGAACCAGTGTCGTTACTGCAGGCTTAAGAAGTGCTTCCGGGCTGGCATGAAGAAGGAAGGTGAGTCCCAACTCCCCCCCCACACCCCCGCCCCACCTGCACGCAGGCTCCAACCAACCCCGCATTTACAACTGTAGCCATACTTTATGGCTCTGTGACAGGCCCTGGGATGACTGGCTAATGGCTGAGAGGAGGGAGGGCCTGGAGATCTGACCACAGGGAGTGGCTGGGCTTGGTCTTGAGAAAGATTCAGAGATAAAGCTCCCACTCACTCACTTCAGCTCCCAGCAACTGCCACTGGGCCTTCCTGTGCTACCATGAGGCGGCCAAGATGGGCGCTCTTTCTAATGGATACCGTGAGCATTAGGGAAAAAACAAACCATAGAACAGGACACAGCAAACACCCAAGGCCTGCCACAAAGGCTTCACTGATATGAACAAAGGACCCTACTATGCGTTTCCTGTCCAAAGACAAGAACCACAACCCCCTGAGTCCTCATCGCTGGGTGTCAGATCATCTCTAGAAATTTCCCTCTCCTAACAGTGGACTGAGGCATCTAACCCAGCCTGGATGGTGGAGATGGAATTACCCAGCACAGTGCCCTTTAACTGCCCTGGCCAACTTCTGCATCAGACATGGAGCTAGCTCTTCCCTGTGTCCTCTCTGAGAGGCTGGAATGAGTCCTGCCCCCCTCTATGGCAGAAACAACAGCAGTTAGTCACCTTGCTGAAGGTCTCAATCCAAACACAGTGGTTACTGGAAGAGCAGAGGTCCCAACCCCAGCTTCATGCTACGTGGGGCACCTCAGTGCTGCTGACGCTGTGACACCCCGCCCCCCCCCCCCCAGGCCTCCTTTATGACAGTTTTCAGCAACCAGAGCTGGAGCATGGTAGTAGAGCCATCGCCTGGCAAACATGCAGAGCCCTGGGCCACTCCCAGCCTACGAGGAGAATAAGAAAGAAAGAAAGAGAGAGAGAGAGAGAGAGAGAGAGAGAGAGAGAGAGAGAGAGAGAGAGAGAGAGAGAGAGAAGAGGAAGGAAAAAAAGAAGAAAAGGAAAAAATATTTTTCCTCAAGCTCAGAAATAAAAAACAAAACACTTTAAACTTGTTTTTTTTTTCTAAATAGCAAATTCATTTTCAAACCTCTTCCCTTTCTTCTCTTAACTTACTTTTCCCAACTAGCATGTACCCCTCTGGCCAGACTATCAGACACACGCATTTTCTCTTTCTCTCCCTCTCCCTTTCCCTCTCCCCCTCTCTCTCTGCCCCCCTCCCACTCTGAATCAAGAACCTGGAACCCAGCTCATGCTGGGCTGAGAGAGACAGAAGGCAAGGTAAAGGTGACAGCCTCCCTGCTCAGTTTCTGCCCTCCATCCTGAGGTCACTCTTCCTTCCTGTCCCTCAGAAGGGTCCTTACAGGCCTCTGCTTCTCTGACATAGGAGCCTATGCCCCCTCCCCTTCCCCTGTGGCTTCCCATGGGCACAGGGCTCCCTGGCTAACCTCATCTTCTCTTTGAAGACTCCTTTGTGGAAGGGGAATGTGGTGCATGTGTGAAATATTGGAGACAAGATGAAGGATTCCAGCCTAAGGGTTTCCTGTTGTATGGTTCTAATAGCTGGTGGTTCTGTTATCCCACCCTCTGAGATAATAAGCACTCGGTGATTACCCATAAGCGTTGTGTGTGAGAATGAGTCTCTCCTATAGAATTCTCAGCAGGTGGGAGAAAGGCAGGCAGTCCAATGGAGCTAGCTAGTAAGTCTGTATGTGGTCATGTGTCTTTGATTAGACAGTTTCTAGAGGGAAACTGAGGGAGGTTTCCAGCCCCTCTGGACTCTACTTTTCCAGATGACCCACAAAGCCAAGCATCCCTAGATCCTAGCTCCTGAGAGAAGAGAAGTCCCACACCATCCAGCCATAGCTCAGCCTTGAAACGAACTGCTTGCTTCTTTGGGCTGAGAAATAAATCTGCCAGGGGAACAAGAGAGCCACTGAATCACTGGCAGACAGTGCTGGCCAGTAAACACTCCTGTGTGTGTGTGTGTGTGTGTGTGTGTGTGTGTGTGTGTGTGTGTGTGTGTGTATGTGTGTGTGTGTCCATGCACATGTGCATTATTGAGAAATTGTGAGGTACAAGTAGACCAGAAGAGCAAAGCATTCTGGGAGATGCCTTGGGCAAGCACTAACAAGGTTATTGCTAGATCCAACTGTCCCCAGAACCTGTCCTCAGCTTGATGGGAAGATCCCAAAGCCACTGACCAGGTGACTGGGGACATGTTTTCATTTATTTTCCTGTCAATGTCTTCTGCACAGGGACCTAACAAACTGGACATCCTAAAGTTCTCAAGGACCAGCAAGTGAGCTGGAAGCAAGGCTGACAGAACAGCTAGGGCTAGTGAAGAGAGATCTACTTGGTTCTCATGTGGGGAAACTGGGGCACAAGAAGTGATGTGATGTGTTGGAAGGGAGTGAAGGTTAGGACTCGAGGCTATCAGAACCAAGCCTTCAAGCTCTCTGGATTGAAATTTGGAAAGATCCTTTGGGGGTGGCACATTCTGTCCTTGGTGACTGAAATCTCTGGCACGGCATTGGAGAACACTCGGATCCGTGAGTCCTAGACAGAGGATGTGCCATAGAGGCCACAAGGGGCTTCCCTGAATGAGGCAGACCGGGAGTGGGGGAGACTTGGTTGTTAGTGAACAAGAAAACAGCTGATGGAAAATTCTGTCCCTGTCTGAAGTCAGGGAGAGGGACACCTGCCCAGCCTTGGCTCCCAGGCCCAGGACAAAAGCCCAGCCACTGGCAGCAGAAAGCCAGACCAGAGACCACAACCAAGAAGTACAGGGGGAGCATAGCCCACACTATAGGACCTCCTCACAAGCCCAGCTGAGCCCCTGGGGCCCACCCAGGGCTCTCTAGGAAGACAGGCTCACGTCCTCTCCACCTCCCGTCCTGTCTGTTAATATTCAATGGAAGTTACATTAGGTCCCCGACCCTGCTAATACTGCGCAAACATTAGGAAAACATCATTCCGTGACTGAGCTCGAGGGTACTGATAAGGGCCGGCTAACCTTGAGGATCTCTGTCCACAGCTGCTGACAGCGGTCTTTCATTCCACCCGCCTTCCCGCAGCGCCCAGTGGGGGCAGGCGACAGGGCAGGCTGGGCTACCAGGGAGGGGTGTGGTAGGCTGGTACAACCAGTGCTGTGGAGGGACTTCTACACCTCAGGGTCTCTGTCCTACCCTGACTGACTTTTCTGTCTCTGGGTTTTTGAGACAAGATCTTACTTTTTCTTTTCTAGATTTATTATTATTAATTATGATTATTGGGCTCTGTGTGTGTGTGTGTGTGTGTGTGTGTGTGTGCGCGCACTCAGAAGGCAGAAGAGGGCATTAGATCCCCTGGAGCTGCAGTTACAGGTGGCTGGCTGTAAGCTGCGTGATGTGGGTGCTGGGAACCAAACTCATGTCCTCTGTAAGAGTGGCACAGCCTCTCATCAACAGAGCCATCCTTCCAGGCCTCAGCATGTGTAATCCAAGCTGTCAGTGCCTCGGCCTCCCAGACAGGAGGGATTACAGAAACGCCATATCCGGCTCTGGATTTCAACATTCGGAAATGAAGAGAAAGCTGGAGGGTGGGATAGGAGGGGGCCTTGAAGTCATGTGCTGTCTCATCCAGGGACATTTGTCACTCTACAAGTATTTACTGCGTACCTACTGTGTGTCAGGGTACTCTAGAGGTCAGACTGTCAGTGAACAAGAGGGAGGAAGGTCTGGCTTTTTGGAGCTTGGGATCTTGGTATCAAAGAGTTCACCAAGTAGTATATAACTGATACCTTGGGGAAGTTTAAAATAGGGAAAAGAGGGCCGAACCTGGGGCGCAATACTGTGTCAGAGGTGGTTGCGAAAGCACCTGAGGTGACAGGGTTTTGTGGGGGGGGGCGGTGTTTTTGTTTTGGTTTGTTTTGTTTTGGTTTGGTTTGGTTTGGTTTTTGGTTTTTCGAGACAGGGTTTCTCTGTGTAGCTCTGGTTGTCCTGGAACTCACTCTGTAAACCAGGCTGGTCTTGAACTCAGAAATCCTCCTGCCTCTGCCTCCCAAGTGCTGGGTTTAAAGGCATGTACCACCACTGCCTGGCAAGATGACAGTTTTGTTTTGTTTTTTTAAGATTTGCTTTATATTGAATTGTCCTCACACATACATGAGGACAGGTACCCACAGAGCAGTTGTGAGCCACTTGATAGGAATTCTGAGAACTGAACTCAGGTCTTCCACAAAAGCAGAACACGTTCTTAACCACTGAGCCATTTCTCCAACCTCTGAAGGTGAGGGGAAAGGGGATTCCAGGCATCAGGAATGGCTTGGACGGCCCTGAGTACAGGGGTGGCCTGTGTGGATATCCAGATATAGGGAGAGACAGGGAAGTAGTGACAGGGAGGTGGGGGGCAGGGCAGAGTCCTAAGGACTGTGAGGAATGATGAGACAGCCATTCTGAGCAGAATGTAATATGTGGCCTGGATGTGTTTAGGGGGATCCTAAGAGCAGCTCACCCCCAAAAGATAAATCCAGGAGCCTTGGATCTCAGGACCTCTAGTAGGGCCTGGTCCAGCCCAAGGGAGAGAAGTGGAGCCTTCAGGGGCAGGGCAGGGTCTTCTACGTGATGATCATCACAACAGTCCCCGTGAACCAGGACGGTCTATGTCTGTGTGCAAGGAAGACGTTGCCTACCAGCCCCTAAGATAGAAGGCAAGGCAGACACAGGCTGATGGGAGAAGCCTCGGATAGATGGGGAGACAGAGGCCCCACTGTTCCTCCTTCTTCCTTCCATAGTGAGGCCCTGAGTCTCCAGGGGACCGGTGGGACAGCCAGAGTACCTTAGGCCCATACTGACTCCGCTAAGGGTGGATGGCGGGCCAGAGGTCTGTGAAACAAGGCCGTAGGTTCCGCAATTCTGGTGAGGCAGGAAAGAGGCTGCTTCTTCTCCTTCTCCCAGGCTAGTGAGCAGGATTCTTCCTATCAGTCAGACCACCAAAGCAGTGGGGCCTCCAAGTCCCAACCTAGGACTTCTGCCTGGTGCATTGGGGTCATTCTGTGTCACCAGGGGACAAGGTCTGCTTCTTTGGAAGGGAAGAGACCAAAGAGCTTGCAAGCAGGGATCATGGATTGGGATGGTGGCAGTTTCTTTGTGCTCTTCAGTCTATGATCTGTCCATTGAGCTGTCACTAACCTGTCCCTAGCGATAGCTGGTCATTTCCTCAGCCTTCTTGTTGTATGTGGGGCCAGGGGCAGTTTTTTGTGTCTGCCATCTTTGCAAACTGAGTTAGAAGATCCTACATGTGACAGGCAAAATGGTTCAGTGGAGCATCAGCCACCAGACCTGATAACATGTGCACCATGGTACATGTTTATTGAAACACATGCATGCGTACACACACACACACAGGATAAATGCCCACCTGCAGCACTCTGGTGGCCCTAGTTCAGGTTGAACCCTCTCCTCTCACTCACATCTCCCAACTCCTTAACAATCATGGGATCCATCCTTCCTCTTAGCATCCCTCCTTACCTCTCTCTGCATCCTCCTCATAGCTGTCCAAAATGAGCGGGACCGGATCAGCACGCGGAGGTCAAGCTATGAGGACAGCAGCCTGCCCTCCATCAACGCGCTCCTGCAGGCAGAGGTTCTGTCCCAGCAGGTACCAAGGAATCCTCTTTACTACCCAGACTCCCTTCCAGGGAAAATCACTTCTTCTACTTCTGTCTCCTCCAACCAAACCCTGGAGGTCCACATGGACAGGGGCCCAGGTCCCACAGAAGGAAAACCGAACCCTGTGCTACACACTGGTTTGTGGCAGATCAAATTCAAACCTAGGTCTGGCATCCTGGGGGCACACTGTCTAGTTCATCCCAGTGCCCACATTCATAGGCCAGACCAACTGATCTCCTGGAAGGCTCAATTACAGTCCTACCAAATAGAAGTAGCCATTGTAACAAGGTAGCAGGTGGCTTCAGCCAGCCACTGGCTGTGTGACCTCAGGCAAGTCACAGTGCCTCTCTGGGCCATGGTGACCTCATATATGAGATGAGGGTAATACCCTGTTCCTCTTCTACAGCCAAGGGATTCCTGGGACTCAGGAGCTGGAAGAGATGGGGCAGGGCCGGCAGCGGGCAATGCTCCAAACAGAGCGCTCCCTGATTATGAATCTTTCCTGTCCCTTTGCCCAGAGCTTCCTTCTGACTTGGCAGTGCACAGTCTAGCTGCCACCAGACAGGGAGAGCTCCTAGGGTATGGGCTCTCTGTAAGGGACAGGAAGTGCAGGGAAAACCCGCCACCCCCAGCATTTCCTTGTCTCCTCCAGATCACCTCTCCCATCTCTGGGATCAATGGCGACATTCGGGCAAAGAAGATTGCCAACATCACAGACGTGTGTGAGTCTATGAAGGAGCAGCTGCTGGTCCTGGTCGAGTGGGCCAAGTACATCCCGGCCTTCTGCGAACTCCTTCTGGATGACCAGGTAAGGGCGCACGCGCTGAGAGCAGTGGTGGACACTGGGCCAGCAGGGTCCAACTGACCCCCAAAGACATAGCCTGGAGCTGGTTTGATTTTATTCAATGAAACACTCACGTGTACCCAGAACTGCATAAGTCACTCTACAAATATTAACTCAACCCCCTTAAGGACTATGAAGTAGAAATGTGTCCCATCTTCCAGGTGGGGAAACTGGGGCACAGAGAGGTTAAGTAAATTACTCAAGGTCACACAGTCAGCAACCAACATAACTAGGATTAGGACCAGCCAGGGAAGCTCCAAAGTCCAGACTCCACACCACTCTGCTCCCTCTCCTGGAGGTGTTGACAGGGACCTGACGCCGGGGCTCAGGAGATTTGGCTTAAGCTCTGATTTTAAGACCAGTTCCCTGTGTGACTTGGGGCAAATTACTTCTCTCCAAGGCCCAGGGTTCTTATCTGTCAAGTGGGAGTTATCTCTTTTGAGTGCTGTTCTTGTTTGGAAAGTCCGGATGGATCAACAGCATTTCAGAAGGACCTCCGCTGTCCTCCCCTGTGCGAAGTCCCGTGCTTTCCCCAAGACGGTTTAAGTCAGCATTTTATATTCGAAGCACCTTCTCCGGACAATTGAAAAACTGGTCCATGGAGTGGAGGGGTGGAAATAGGGAGCAGTGTGAGTCTCTGGATGGATAAGTTTCTGAAATGCCTCATACAATGGCTCTAGCTACACACACACACACACACACACACACACACACACACCCTTGGCCTCCACAGACAACTTCACTGCTTCGGGAAAAGTGAGGGATTGCCTTCCCAACACTGAAAACACCCACTCTTTGCACATGAGTCTGATGTTGCCTTGTCTTGTTTCTTGGGTTTTTTTTGTTTGTTTGTTTGTTTGTTTTTGTTTTGTGGAGGATTGTTGTTTTGAAATGAGATCTCACTATGTAGCCTTGGCTGTCTGGAACTCACTCTGTAGATCAGGCTGTCCTTAAACTCACAGAGATCTGCCTGCCTCTGCCTCCTGAGTGCTGAGATTTAAGGTGTGTGTCACCACCACGCCTGGCTGCATAGTCTCTTGAAGCTTCAGGGAAGTCTCTCAGCCCGACAATTGCTCCTCTGTGCAGAAGCCAGGCCTCCCTAGCCTCTATAAACAGCTATAAGAAAGCCACGGGCCCTCTAGGCCAACACTGCCTTGGTTGCTCCATGCCTCCCCCTGAGGCTGGACCCTGGATGCACCTCTCCTTTGGAAAGCTGACAGCCAGGGATGGTGTCCAAGCTGTCCCTGACTCCTCCCACACCCCCTCATGCTCAGCCCCTGTCCCTCTGCTGGAGAGCCTGAATTAATGTTTAAACCCCCCTGTTCCTTCCCAGGAACTTAGCAGGACAACAAGATACCCCCAAGCTGAGCAATTGTTAACCTCTATTCCCACCCAAACCTCCCTGGCTGGGACTCAGAGCATTCTCTGAGGGCAGTGATGGGTGGCCAGTAACACGGGCCAATCATTAACGCCCCCTTGCCTGCCCATACCCCCAAAGCTGCCATGTCTGAGGGCCCGACCTGGGAACGAACCTACTCATGATACATAAGGAGTCCATCTTGCCTAGTGTGGATAAGGCCCCCTAGGAGATTTGGGGACATGGCCTTCCAAAGAACCCACATTTCCATTGCTCTAGAGACCATCTTCTTGTTATACTAGGTAGCCATCTCCTGGATTTAGAAGGCCAGCTCTAACTAGACAAGGCTTAAAGCTCAGAGCACATTAGCCACCAGGCTGAGATTTGACTTGGTTCTCCACTCTGCGGGCTGAGAGCCACACGGTTGATGGCTGAGAGCACACAGAGCCTATGGGGCAGCGTTACTCAGTGGTTAGCGTCTTCTGTATCCCTTCCTATTGTCATGGAAAACAGTCTCATCTCCAAGCTTTCCCGTTCCCTCTCCTCATCTTTGATTTCTCTCGTTGGTTCCAGCTATGGTGGAGTGGAAAGAGGTCATAACACGTGGGCTCAGGAGGAACTAGATCTGGTGAGGACGTCAGGGTGCTACTTCAGTCGTCCATCACTGCCTCAGTCATCCTTTCCTTTCCCCCATTCATTACTTTGCTTGTTTCAATAAAGGTCTGTGTGTTTGCTGTGTTCTGAAGATCCTCTGGGCTGCACAGCAAGTCACAGCTTTAGAGAGGCATGAGCTGAGCTCTCGTCAATGTAGCCTCTCTGTCTCAGTGCTCTGTGTTCCCTCCCTCCCTCTCTCCCTCCCTCTCTTTTTCTCCCCCCTTTTCCCCTTCTTCCCATTGCAGCATGCCCCACCCCCAATTCCTAGTTTATCATTCTCTTCTCCTCACTCTCGCAGCCTAACAGTTCTATGAGCTCAGAGACCGTTGTGTCCCCACACTGTCTAATAGAGTGTCTAGAAAGACTGATGAGATCGTTCAACTGGGAAAGGTGATTTCTGCCAAGGCTGATTACCAGGGCTCACAGGGTGGACATCAAGAATCATTGTTCTCTCTCTCTCTCTCTCTCTCTCTCTCTCTCTCTCTCACACACACACACACACACACACACACACACACACACACACACACATATGCACATCTTTTTAAAAGAGCACACAGAAGCAGCTGACCCTCCCAGCATGCCTTGCCACCTGTAACTTCCTACGGAGCACACACCCTGTTGCTATTCTCTGGTTATCACACAAGCACTAAGGCCATTGGCTCTAATGCACAGGCGATGTTCTGAAAGGTGGCTGGACTGAATTCGAACTTTAGTCTCTACACACTGCCACGCAAAGATGGAGCCTGGTAATTGATCACCTGCCAATCCTGAAGTTGGCGTGAGCATGTTTTAAGAGCCGTGTAAATTCTGAGTATCACAGAATCTTACAAGTATCAGGAGTCCAAGCTCTGTGGATACCTTTAGCACTGGTGACTTCCCAAACTCAGTGGAACTTTGGAACCAACTGGGAAGCTTGCTGCCAGTGTATCCCAGGTCCAGCTCATACATCTAGAGTCAGAGCCACTGAGGGTTGAGCCCAAGACTATGAGTTTCCCTAGAGCACTCTTCACAGTTCTCTGAAGCTGGCGCACTGGTAGGAACTTATAACCTACAGCTCTAAAATATCTGGGGCAAGTTGAGGGTCTTTGGGGACTCTGGTCTGTGTCATGCACGCCAGGAGTGGCTACACCCTGATGAAGCCAGGATACAGCCTCTTGCTCAAAGATAGAGACACACAGGTTCAAGAGCAGAGCAAATAGGAGGTCCCCTACTTTGGACAGCACATGCCTCCAGCTTCCCAGTCCCTGTAGAATCCTCTCTATACTTCTCGTTCTACAAGTCATGAGAGGAAGGCAGAGGTTTTATGATGTGCTCCTCAGAGCTGAGGTAAGTAGGTCAGAGGGAACACTGAGCTGGCTTGCCAAGGCCGCTGACTTGACTCTGAGCAGCCTGCCTGGGGCACAGATCCTAGGCTTGACGCCTGCTTTCTTACAGGTGGCGCTGCTCAGGGCCCACGCTGGTGAGCATCTGCTGCTTGGAGCCACCAAGAGATCCATGGTGTTTAAGGATGTACTGCTCCTAGGTGAGGAGGCCGCCCATCCCATCCCAGCCAGAGCTTGAGAAGTGGAAGCTGGCCTGGTGCACCCATGAGGGAAGAGTATCTCCATAGTTACACATAAGGACCAGGCAGGCAGATCAAAACCATCCCAAACTGGATATACTGTTGTAAGTTGGTAATCTCTGCCACTAAGGTAGCTGAGGCAGATTCGCAAGGTCAAGACATGCCTGAAAGTGGACTAAATTGGGGGTTCATGCCTGAGAAACATAACATAACCTTATTATCATTTTGTTTTGTTTTGTTTTGTTTTGTTTTGTTTTTTTCGAGACAGGGTTTCTCTGTGTAGCCCTGGCTGTCCCGGAACTCACTCTGTAGACCAGGCTAGCCTCAAACTCAGAAATTCTCCGGCCTCTGCCTCCCAAGTGCTGGGATTAAAGGCTTGTGCCATCACGCCCAGCAACCTTATTATCCTTAACTAAAATAAACAAGTGACTTTTAAAAATCTAGTAACTATCAATTGAGAGCACACTAGTAATACCCTGGGCTGGTGAGATGGCTCAGGAGGAAAGGTCCTCTTGCCAAAATTTATGCCTGAATTCAAGCCTCAGGACCCACATGGTGGGAAGGGAGAACCAACTCCTGAGATTGTGCACTGACCTCTGAGAGCACATGGTGACACACAGACTACTCCCCCAAAATAAATAAAAAGCAATTTAATAAAACGTGCAAGGGAGGCCTGGAGGTGTAGCTCAGCGGCAGAGCACGTGGCCACCCACGCCACTACAGCAAAATTAAAATGAGTGTGACCCAGCCGTGTTCTTAGAGTTGACCAAAGTACAAGATTCCAGAGCTCAGCTCTCAGATGGTTCCCCAACTCAGATGTAGGAAATAGAGGTGCAAGGGAGGGTTTCTCCTAGCCTTCGAGTTAGAGAGCAGTCCGCTGTCCTCCAAATCTAGAGTGCATTTCAGAGTTCTTTCAGGAGTTGAAACAAAAGGGGCCAGGAATGGTACTTCCTCCCAGCTCACATCATCTGAGCCTTCAGAATATACTTCTAATCTGTAATGCATGCCAAGGGCTATGCAAACGGCCAGACAGATGTTTCAATACACCCCCCCCCAGATATCATTAGATATTCCTCTTTTTATAAGTAAGGACACTGAGGGACAAACAAATCAGATATGTCAGATAAACATGCCCAGCTAAGTGACAGAGCCATTCAGATGAGGTGACTCCATTCCAGAATCTGACCCTTGACCTTGATGCCTAAGCAGGCCTTGGCGTTGTTTCCTTCATCTTGAGTCATTCAGGTGAAAGAAGCTTGAGGGACATGAAAGGCCTCTGAAAAAGCCAAGTTCTTAGCTCATCCAGGACTCTAGGCAATCACCTTCCTCACATTTGCCTCAGATTTATGATCTGTAAAATGGGCACACAGACCTAGTAGCTCCCCCCTCAGGAGTGCCTGGCACACTCTTAATTGAAAACCGTAACCAGGGGGATAGGGGTCAACCAAGGTGATAGTCCCATCCTCTCCCCTTAACCCATTCAGGCAATGACTACATCGTCCCTCGGCACTGTCCGGAGCTAGCGGAGATGAGCCGTGTGTCCATCCGCATCCTGGATGAGCTGGTCCTGCCCTTCCAAGAGCTGCAGATCGACGACAACGAATATGCCTGCCTCAAAGCCATCATCTTCTTTGATCCAGGTATCAACCACACCTCCTAACCTGACCTTCACACTCTCAGACCTGCCGTCTCACTCCTGTTGGACTCACAGCCTCTTGGGTTGTCATGACAACCAGAAGTACTTCCCATCAGCCTCATTGAGTAGATGAGGCAGACTAGGGCTCCCAGGGAGGAAGGACT
Organism: Mus caroli; assembly: GCF_978045245.1. Lineage (NCBI taxonomy): Eukaryota > Metazoa > Chordata > Mammalia > Rodentia > Muridae > Mus > Mus caroli. The sequence goes on along the minus strand of NW_028227257.1, from coordinate 15,985,308 downwards.
TCTCAGAACACCAACTACAAAAGCCTGGCTTTGACTTTCCCCATCTTCCTTCTTGTCCATCATCCTGAGCATTCTTTCTCCTATCCTCCCAAGGCACCATAATTGTGGCTCTTCCATCTCTGTTGATTACCCCTGAAATTTTCAGTGCTATTCTCGTCCGGTCAGCTATGGTCAGCATCTTCTGCTCTTCACTTGTTGGATTCCCTCCTTTATAGCTTTCTCTGTCCTCTCCCTGTTGACTGTGCTGACTCTCATCCTCAGTTTGCACAGTATGATCATAGTCGAATTTGTGCAATGCCTGCTTTTGTTTCTCGGTGTCTGAGGCTTCCTGGTGCTTATTTTACCTGCCACCGCGTGGACCTGTTGGGAGTGAGGCGCTGTCCTTGGTGCTGGCCCCTGATTTCACAGAGATGGCCTCTAGTAATAAAAGCAGCCAAGAGGAAAATGACTGGCATTTATTGAAGGCTCCCAGGTGCAAACACCTCATGCAGATTATCTTAATATGTTACCTGTGAGATAGAAGCCATCGCCACCCCATTTTCTAACAAAATGATGAAGGTGCAAAGAGACTAATTCAAGCAAGGCCACACAACTAGGAACTAGCAGAACACGGACTTGAACTTCAGGCTGTTAATTGATATGTGTCTTTCCCATTCGTGGTCTTGATTTCCACTTGCAACTCCCCATTCCCCAGAGAGTAAGTGTCTAGTTCTTGTCCTGCAGTTCAAAGCTTGGGGCTGAGCAGGTGGCCATTGCTCAGCAACAGGTGTGACATCGCTGGCCCTAAGGCAGTGTCGGCAGCTTGGCTGAGGGCAGGGGACCTAGGTGAGGCTGGTACAGAACAGCACTCCATAAAAGATGAGTGACTGCATGAAAAAAAAAAAGGGTGCTAAGTGTGAGTGGGGTGTCTCTGCTGGAGGAGCTGAAGCCTCAGCTGAGTCCCCAGGTAACAGGTGGCAGGTGGCAGCAGGCAAGGGAGGGGGGATCTCTTAATGTGCCAAATGCAGGGTCTAGATGGTGGGACCTTATCTGTGGGCTGGGAACCCCAAGTTCACATCATGGCTCTTCCAGCAGCTGGTTGCATGAGCTTCCCAAGTCTTCCTTATTTCCTTTGCCCAAGACAAGAAGCTGGGACTCTGCATAGTTGAGCTCTCGTCTAGTGTGTGCAAGATGCTGTGTTTGATCTCTAGCACAGCATAAAAAAATATTCAAGCTGGGAGGTGGTGGTGCACGCCTTTAATCCCAGCACTTGGAAGGCAGAGGCAGGTGGATTTCTGAGTTCGAGGCCAGCCTGCCTGGTCTACAAAGTGAGTTCCAGGACATCCAGGGCTACACAGAGAAACCCTGTCTCGATAAAAACAAATTATATGTGTGTGTGTGTGTGTGTGTGTGTGTGTGTGTGTGTGTGTGTATACAAAAGAGAAACAAGATTATAAGATGCTATTTTGGACTTTGTATCTTTCTCTGCCTGGTTCCAAGAAGCCACTCTTTGTTCTAGAGTAAGCTGGCTATTGAGGACCCTGAATTCTTGTCCCAGCTCTGGTTAAAGCTCCCTGTGCTCCAAGGTCAATAAGCCATCCAATTTGGGCCTACAGGTTAGGAGTCATTCAGTCTTCCCTGACCATCCCTCCCGTTGCAGATGCCAAGGGGCTGAGTGACCCGGGCAAGATCAAGCGGCTGCGGTCACAGGTGCAGGTGAGCCTGGAGGATTACATCAATGACCGGCAGTACGACTCTCGGGGCCGCTTTGGAGAGCTGCTGCTGCTGCTGCCCACGCTGCAGAGCATCACCTGGCAGATGATCGAGCAGATCCAGTTCATCAAGCTCTTCGGCATGGCCAAGATTGACAACCTGCTGCAGGAGATGCTGCTTGGAGGTCTGTAACACGTGGAGATGCTCTTGGGAGATCTGTAGTGCTGTGTCTCTTTGGGACCCAGACTTCAGCTGTATCTGAGCTCAATGGCTTCTGAACCCCACTGCTTCCTCAATGGGAGTCTTGGATGATCTTCCTCATCTGCTGGACCTTAGTTTCTTTTTTCTTTTTAAGATTTATTTATTTATTATATGTAAGTACACTGTAGCTGTCTTCAGACACTCCAGAAGAGAGGGATGGTTGTGAGCCACCATGTGGGTGCTGGGATTTGAACTCTGGACCTTCAGAAGAGCAGTTGGGTACTCTTACCCACTGAGCCATCTCACCAACCCTGGACCTTGGTTTCTTATCAGGGAAAAAAAACCTGGAGAGAAGGAAGGAGGTCCATTTGTTCAGACGCTGAGGGTCTAAAATGAGTAGCCAGTCTCTTTTGTAAGGTGGGAGAGGATGTCATGGAAATAGACAATAACCAAGTAGATAATAAAAATAATAGACAATAGACAGTTCACACGGGGGCATTAGATGAGTCAACTAAGAGATGCCCCCTGAAGTGATAAAGAAAAAACTACTATATTTTAAAATCTTGGAAAGCATTCTAAGCACAAGTCATTTTTTCCAGGCTCTGAGGTAAGGGAGAGGCATGAATGTGGGAGGCATGATAGCTGGAGGAGATGCAGGTGGAAAGTCACTAGAAACCAAGTCCTAAACGAGTTGTGGTGGGCCAAGAAACACTGAGTTTTTTAATCTAGGAGCAAACCTGAGCAACAGAAAAGCTGAAGAAGGAGGATCGTGAGTTTGCGAGGCAGTTTGGGAAATATAGGGAGACTCGGAAGGAAAGAATGAGAGAAAGAAAGGGAAGGAAGGAGGGAAGAGAAAAGAAGGAAGGGAAGGAGGGAAGGAACAGGAGAAAATTGTATTTTATTCTCTTTGCAACTTTTGTAAAGAGACTGAAAATTAGACTAAAGGTTTTTTTTATTTTTTGTTTTTGCTGTTGTTGTTGTTGTTGTTTTTTGAGACAGGGTTTCTCTGTATAGCCCTGGCTGTCCTGGAACTCACTCTGTAGACCAGGCTGGCCTCGAACTCAGAAATCCGCTTGCCTCTGCCTCCCAAATGCTGGGATTAAAGGCGTGTGCCACACTGCCTGGCTTAAACTAAAGTTTAAAGTAAGCTGGTCTAACTTAGGGGTCAATAATGATTTTTGTGGAGCAAGGGACCAGAAAACCACCAGGAAATTTTTTTTTTTTTTTTTTTTTTTTTGGTTTTTTGATACAGGGTTTCTCTGTGTAGCCCTGACTGTCCTGGAACTCACTTTGTAGACGGTCTCAAACTCAGAAATCCGCCTGCCTCTGCCTCCCAAGTGCTGGGATTAAAGGCGTGTGCCACCATGCCCGACAACCACCAGGAATATTACTCTAGCCCATTGTCTGAGATCATGGTGGCTTGGACTGTGGGAACAGAGCAGCAGTCAGTGAAAGAGAGATGCAGCAGATGCTGAAGTGAGCAGTGGCAGAGAGAAAAAGTAGAGGGTCAAGGGTGTCCACATGCTTTGAGGGGTGGAGACAGTGATGAGATTATTCACTGACAATGAGGAAATCTGGGTCTAGGGTGCTGGTCAGATCTCTCAGGTCCATTCTGGACTGACACAGCAGGAGCATTAGAAATCCAAGCTGAGTTACCAAGACTGGGAGGGAATCACAGAGTAAGCAATGAATGAATGGGAAAGTGATAAATTGGAGATGTGACAGACAAACCCCTGATAACATTCCCCACGAAGGGGAGCTGGACGGAGGGAGCTGAGGTTGGCTGCGAGCCAATGACCTTAACCACAGACCATGGCATCTCAGCTGAACTAAAGGAAGACTAAAGACAGTACCCTTTAAAGAGAAGCAGGGGTCAGTTCTAACCCCTAAATAAGTCTGAAGAACTCTTTCTGGGTGGGCGACAGTAAGCAGAAGCTGGAACTGAAGGCTTGGGAAGTGTTGGGGTGGCATAGTGACCCCAAGGTGGAAGCCAAGGCTGTCTGCCTCAGCAGCGTTGGTTATTTGGGAGAGGTGTGACTCCTTTTTGAGGGGAGATGTCCCAGATCTTGCTTAGCTGCGTGTCTGTCCTCTGCCTGTGAGATACGAGTAGAATTTCTCCAGGAATCACAATAAAAATTATCTCCAGAAATTGTCAAATGTCTCCCACGGTGAGACCCACTATCAGGAAGCAACCTGCCTCCTTCTCACAATGACCCCCGTGATTGTTGTGAGTCAGCCATCATGGCTGTCAGGATCAGGAGTTGTGATCTGTTTCCCAACACATTTGGGTGAGATAACCTTCCTGGAGACTGCTGTCCCATCTGTAGAATGGATGATAACGGTGTCCCCTCTCCAGAACTAACAGGAGGATAAAATTATGTACAGACTAGAAAGTGCTTCAAGTCTGTACCCACAGGCGAGAGGGACCCAGCAATTAATGATCATCTTACTATACAACTAAAGACACTACCACTCTTTGTACTTACACTCAGAAGTGCCTGCTTTTGTTTGAGTCTTAAAGCCCACAGACTCTCCTGGTTACTTTTGCGTTACTAACCCAGGAGTAAGCACCCAAGAGACACTGCCCGTCTTGATGAGCAGGCTGACCGCCACATTGGGGGAAATGGTGCTTCAAGACTGTGGTCCTCCTTCCAGACTTCCAATCCTGACTAATGTCCTCCTCTTTGTCTACAGGGTCTGCCAGTGATGCCCCCCACACCCACCACCCCCTGCACCCTCACCTGATGCAAGAACACATGGGCACCAATGTCATTGTTGCTAACACAATGCCCTCTCACCTCAGCAATGGACAGATGTGTGAGTGGCCCCGACCCAGGGGGCAGGCAGGTGGGCAGCCTGGGGTCTACTCTACCATGGGTAAGGAGGGGGGCTAAGAAAGAAAGCAGGAGAAGATCGCGCCTAGAAGGGGAAACCAGGAACATAGCTATCTGTGTTTCCGAGTAGGGATCTGAAGGGGTCAGGTTGTTGATGGTTGAAGCTGTTTATTCAGTATGGCGGTGTCTTCAGTGAGGTGATTGACGATGTCTACTGTATGAGGCAATCCGCCAGGTGAGGGATCATTGGGGAAATATCTGCTGGCTGAGAATTCCATCTATTAGGTGAAAGTGTTCATTGAAGGACTGGCCCAGATGGATAAGGTCACCCTTCGGGCAGTTAGAGGAGGCTGGCAACGAAGTAGGACTTGGCTCTTCAAAGACCAGGATCATCAGTGAGATGAGGTGGCCCCTGGGGTGAAAGGGATCTCATTGAGTTTGGCTGTGGGAAAGTTGTCTACCAAATGAAAGCATCCGGTTGGAAGGAAGTTATTTACCCAACCTGTGACAAGAGGCCTTGGCCTTGATGTCACTCTTCTGCTAAATATTGAAGAAATACCATGCCAGGCCCTGTTATCTCTGAGCCTCCGTTGTCCTTTCTACCAAGGCAGGACAATTTTACCACATGTATTATTGCTTTGGGGGACAGTCACACCCGGACCCTGGTCTGGGAAAAGTAATGGGAGTTTCCATGTTAAATGGTGGCCAGACGGGCAGTAGGGCATCATGAAACACAGATCCTAGAAGTTTGAGCCATAACCACCTTAGGGATTGGATTCACCATCTTATGTTATGGAATTATCTCAGCAGATGGAAGAGCTTTCCCAGGGCTCTTTGGTTATTCCCACAATGGCTGATTTTGTTTGTTTGTTTGTTTGTTTTTAGTAACTTATTTTTTTCTCCTTTCAGCCACTCCCGAGACTCCACAGCCATCACCACCAAGTGGCTCGGGATCTGAATCCTACAAGCTCCTTCCAGGAGCCATCACCACCATCGTCAAGCCTCCCTCCGCCATACCCCAGCCAACGATCACCAAGCAAGAAGCCATCTAGCAAGCCGCTGAGGGGTCGGGGGTTCTGCTGGCTCATACCCTCAGAAGAGCACCTGGGCGTAACTTAGTCATGGCAAAGAAGATGTGACACGAGGGACCAGTCCCAGAGCAGCTATGGAAAGGGTGTAAGGCCCAAAAACCATGTGCTGAGGGGCGAATGTGTCACCACCCCTGACCCCGCATCTGGAGGGCAAGGCTTTGCTTGAGAAGACCCCGGTGAGGACTGTCTTCCACTGCCTGGACTCCTCTCAAGTTGAAGCCACCGTCTTCATCTTCCTCCGTATCTTCTTCCCTCAACTTCTTCACCCCTGAAGGATGACTGTCTGCAGATGTTGCAGGACCTTGTTTTAAAATCAACTCCCTTCTCTCCCAGCGGGGGCCTCTTCCTTCCTGGTGCTGGTCAGGGGGCCTGGAAACAAACTTTCTGAGGCTGGGTCAGCTTGCCTTATAGTACTCCTCTCCTGCTGTGCTAACCTCAGGTGACCTGCTACCGCCCTCTATACGTTCCTCCGCCATCTGACTTCTCTAAAGCCATCTCTCTGGAGGCTGAGGAAGCCATGGTAACCATTTCCCCACTCATTTTGAGAGCCTTCTGTAAGCACTGACCTGGGTAAGGCAGAGGGTAGGAGTCACCATCCCTCCTCTGCCAATATCACTACAACTCCTGCCTCCAGCACTAGGCTATAACTTTGGAGTGATAAGTCCTATGGCTTTCTACAGTAGAGAACCACCCAAGGGTGTCAATTACAACAGAATGTGGAGAGTGGGTGGCCATCATTGGGAAAGCATCGAGAAAGAGGCGAGCTTTGCATCTGTCCCTTGACAGGGAAGGTAGGCTTCTGGCTAGCAGAGCAGGTGACACAGACCAGTTTATTGGAGAACAGCCTGGACAAAGGCCCATAGGTAGGTAAAATAGTATGGGAGGGAGGCAATGAAGAAATCAGTTCCCATGGAGTTGTGACAGGGCACACACTGGGGACCATAGAATGACAAACTGAGGTCAGGGGTAGCTGCAGTGTGGGACTGTCAGAAGATGAATACAGCATCCTGAAGAGGTAGGATGTGAGGAGGCCATACTGGAGCGTAGGGATGAGATAAAGGGATGGATCCGAGTCCTCCCGGGGCCTGCCAAGCTTCTCCATACTTCCAGATGATGTTATAAGGCATTAAACAGCCACCATCTCATAGAACCTTCCCTGTAACCCAGACACTGTCAAGGAAGATATAAGTAGAGGATCTTAACTGCCTTACAGGAAGCACTTGTCCCCCCCGGCACAGAATCCAGAGGGTTCTTCATCCTTTACCAGTGTCAACCCCAGAGGCTTGCTCTCTCCAGAACTGGCCAGCTAGAGACTGTTCTAAAGTCCACTGGAAGTCAAGAATCCCATTTACTGATAATAGTAAAGTTGATTCATGACCCCTGTTCTTTTTTTTCTATTGATCTACCCAAGTGTGGGTGAGCTGCAGCAGGGAGTGGTTCCTGGAAGAGGGATCAGTCTAGTCTGGCAGTCAAGGCTGAGGAGTTTGGGAGAAGGGCAGGAGAAGGATAAGAAAGCCTGGGTTTTAGGCTTGCCTGAGGAGCTACAGTCAAGGTGCATTCTGGGAGCTACTCATCCCCAGCAGTCAGCACTCCACCCCGGGCTGACTCTTGATGGCTTTGCGGAGCCCCTGCAAAGTGCCACTGACCAATGGGAACAAGAGGAATGTCCCTGGACTGGAAGTGTGTTAAGTGGAAGGAATGGGGCTGTGAGACTGGATAGTTATGGTGCATCAAGGCTGATCCTTCTGATTGGGTGGGGCTAGAGTCCCAGTGTCCAAAAATTCCAGCCATTATGACAGGTCCTCTGAAAAAAGAGGTGCTGAGGAGTAATGGGGCCAGCTGCTTAAAGAAAAAGAACCCCCACAGGCCAGGACTGTCAGGACAGATTGAGTTAACCCCTCAAGTCCCGGGTGTCAGGAACAGTTGTCCATGCTCAGAGCTCTCAAGCCATCCTTGGCCACTCTCACTCCAGTGCCCCCCAGAGACCCCAGCCAGATGGCTCAGACTGCCCTGCATGAAGGCAGGACAGCTGAACTCTCTCTGGTCCTTGTCTTTCCCACTCTTTGTCCCTCCATCTCCAGTGGCATCAGGAGAGGAGTAGGTAATGTTGGCCTTCAGTGGTAGCAGTCTTCTGGGGCAGGGGTCAGCCGCTGTCCCAATCAGTCCTTTCTGAAGGAGAAACCCATTCCACATTAACAAATTTATTACAGTACAGGAAACATGAAATAAAGGAAAGTTTACTCTTCTGATTATAAGCTGAGGATGCTATGTTGCAGTTTGTTGTTTGTTTGTTTGTTTGTTTTTCTTCTTCTGAGCTTTGTTTCTAGTACACGATATGACGGGACCAAGTACAAGCTGGTGGTGGACAGAGCTGGGCGCCACAGTTTCCACCAAGAGCAGCCTCTTTTCTTCATGGAGTTCTCAGAACCTTTCAGGGTTCGGGAGGCTCCCCTGAGAGTAGACAGGAGAGGGTCAGAAGCAGACGTCCTCCTTTTCTTGTGATAACCACGCTACTTGCCTTTGCTAGAGCTCTCTGTGGCCAACCTTGGGAAATTCTAATCATGACCTTCACACCAAACATTCAGAAGTAGGCTGTGTCCCATCAGATCAATCTGCACCTTCCTGTGGTTGTGTAAACATCACGGGGCCCTACACTGATCCCCAAGTCCCCACCATCACTGCCCAAGGGGGTAAAAAAGAGAAAAAAAAACCCTCAAAACCAGTTCTTACTCCTATGTTTTAGCAAAAATTTATTAAACAAAATAAATGGTACTTATGTTTTCTAAGTCCTTCTACTGGTGTGTCTTTTTCCACGTAATGGTAGAAATAGGATAGCCTGGGGCATTCATGGTGGACAAGAATCCTTCCTTTTAATAACCCTTTCTAGTAAGAGGTTAACCTTTATGGATACTCTTCCATCATGTAGATGGGGAAACTGAGGCTCAGAAAGGTGATTTTCTGTGAAAGTCAGAGGTAGAAATCCAATCCTCCACCCTATGTCCACCTCGTGTGTGTGTGTGTGTGTGTGTGTGTGCGCGTGTGTGTGTGTGCACGCGCGCACGTGTGTATGTGTTTGCATGTAGAAGGCTGCACATGTATATGCATGTATGTGCTCATACCCAGGTTGGGCAGAGAATGACTTCATGTGTTGTTTTGAGGACATCACCCACCTGGTTTCTGGAGGCAAGGAGAGAGACAAGGTCTCTCGCTGGCACGGAGTTCACTGATTAGGCCTCTAGTGGCCATCGGTGAAGAGCACTGACTGCTCTTCCAGAGAGAGGAGCAGGGTTCAATTCCCGGCACCCACATGGTGGGTCACAACCATTGTAGCTCCAGGTCCAGGGAATCTGACTCCCTCTTCTAGCCTCCAAGGCACCAGACACAAATGTGGGGTGGCAGAAGCACGCGCATGTGGGAGACACGTCCATGCATATTGAATAAATAAATATTTTAAAAACATGGGATTCCACATCTAACTTTTATCCATGGCTTCTGGAAATTGGGCTTGGCTTCCCGTGCTTGCAAGATAAGCACTTTACCAACAGATATATTTCCTCAGCCCCAACTCTGGCTTCTTGACTCCAAGCATCAGGGGAGAGTGAAAGTGGCTGCTCCTGCCTAAGAGGGAAGTGATGAGGGAGAGGGTGACAGAAAGATTTTAAAGAATAGACAGAGGTTCAAAGATGGAGCTCTTTTTTGGGCCACCTCAACCTCTCAGAAACATGGGCACCAGGATGTCATAAGAGCAAAAATAATCTGGTTATATGTATGAGGCTCTCGTGATCCTTGCCCGCAGGTAGCCATCCTTTCCCCGATGGCTTACCACTGCAGGTCACATCCACACATTCTCATGGGGTGTGCTGAAGCCAGCATGTGAAAGTGAGATGTCAACTTCTCTTCCCAGATGTTTTCCTAATACCGTGTTAGCGTCTTAAAGTAGAAGGGGGCATCTTGGCATCAGTACCGACCAATGGGACAAATCTGAATTGATTCTCATGGAAAGTTCATTAGCCCAGCACCCCAGGGCATCCAGGAATGATGAGACTTTGGGACACCCAGCTACAGGGACACTTGTAGCCCTCCTAAGGGCTTCACAGCCATTCTAGTTTGTGATTCGGGCACAGTGTAGGGCCAGTCACTCCATTTCTGCGAGTCCCAGCTGTAAGATAGGAAAAATGTTGTGAGGGATACGGGTCTCACACATGTCTCTAGGGGAGAGACTAACCGATCCATTTTCTGTCTTCACAAGCACCCATTAACTGTCCTTCCTGGGCTCTGGAGCCACTCCTGCCTACCTGTCCATTCCCTCAGCCAGTGAGCACCAGGAAATGTTTTCACAATGTTGCAATAAGCCATCTCCACTCCTGCCAACAGGGCTGTGGGGGTGGGGGCTGGAGGAGAACACTCAGCCCTAAATTGTGCTTAATAAGTCCATATCAAAACCATAAACCTCGGACTGCCATAAATTCCCCGACCTTGGCTCCTCCACCTCACCTGCCCTTTGCCCTCCAGTCTTAGTGTAGGCCATCAGAGCCTCGAATCCAGTCCCCATTTCAGCTAGTAAACAACCTGAACCAAGATGACTAACAGCTCTACCCTCATTTAGAGAGGGTGAAATGAAAGTTGAGAAAACTGAGGCACTCAAGGACTGGTAGGAACCTGAGCTTCTCATCCCAGCAGGGCTCCAGTGCTCACAGTAGGACCAGAAGAAACACAAAGACCGCCAGTTGACAGGCAGCTTCGAGAGCCAAAGAAAGCCTCAGGTAGCAGGAATGACCTGCCACCCCAAGTTGATGAGATTGCCACCTTCAGTTTTGAAGCCCAGATCACCTTTGATTGATACTTCCCCAGTCTATGTATCTATCCTATGTAAAGTCCAAGCTGAGGTTTAAGGGACCAAGGTCCCAGAATCCCTTGCAGCCGTTTGATGATGGAGTGGAGTCACGGTGTCAAGTACAATGAACCTTGGTGCTTCCTCTTTGCCTAGTGTGCTGGACATAATGAAGTTCCACCAGTCTCTGGGGCAGCTATTGTTCTGTCATATGAGTGAGAGGACAGGTTTAGGAGAAGAAAGGGACTTGCCAAAGGTCCTTCGCTGGTGTGACAGCTGATCAGGTGCCCATTGTCTGACTCCAGAGGCCACCAAGAGGACACTGGGGAGCCGTGGACAACTCAGTCATTGTGCAGTGGGCACAGTTGGGAGAATACTGGACGGTGACAAAGGATACCAGGCAAAGACCCAGCGTGAGGCATTCTGGGATTACAGAGAAACGACACCACGAGACGCTTCCCTCTCTCCCAGAGCTCATCTGCTCACATGTACAGGGGAGAGCAATGCATAGCTCACTCTGAAGAGCCAAGGGGAGTAGTGAGGTGGAAGGAAGGGGGATTGCTGATATCCGGGAAAGGAAGTGTCCTGGGAAGGAAAATGATTCAGAGGCAGGAGCGAGGCAGGGGAAAGTACACTTGAGGTGAAGTTGAAGTTGGAGAAGCCACAGAACACAGAAGGGAAGAGGTCAGCCCTGCCCAGCACGCGCCACCTGGACCTTCTCCATCCCCAAACCTCCTCTTCTCTCCAATCGGTTCATAAACAGTCCCTTCAGAGACTCAGAGCCGCTAACATCAATAGGAAAGCTGGAAACAGGAAGTGACTGCAAAATTAAAGTGGAACGAAGGTTAATTTTAAACTGTAAGCTGTAGCCAAACAGAAATGGCTAGGAAAAGCTTGGCTTTCGTTTCTTTTTCTTTTTCTTTCTTTCTTTTTTCTTTTTTTTGTTTTTGTTTTGTTTTGTTTTTTGTTTTTTCAAGACAGGGTTTCTTTGTATAGCCCTGGCTGTCCTGGAACTCACTCTGTAGACCAGGCTGGCCTCGAACTCAGAAATCCACCTGTTTCTGCCTCCCGAGTGCTGGGATTAAAGGTGTGCACCACCACTGCCCAGCTCCTTTCTTTTACTTTTTGTATGTTTGCTTGGCTTGGTTTGGTTAGGTTTCGAGACACTGTCTCCTGAATGAAGATTAAGAGTCTGAGCTAGCTTTGAACTCTCAATCTCCCTGCCTCAGAATTCCAAGTGCTGGTATTATAGAGGTGTATTACCATACCAGCATCTCTAACTGTTCTTCCCTCCTTCTTCCTTCCCTCCCCTCCTCCCTCCCTCTCCTCTTCCCTCCCTCCCTCTATCCCTTCCTTACTCCCTTTCTCTTTCCTTCCCTCCCTCCTTCCCTCTCTCTCTCTCTCTTCCTTCCTCCTTCCTTCCCTTCCTTCTCTGTTTGGAAAATTAAAGCAGAGTGCTGTGCTGTATGCCTGTCTCTAGTTCTAGCTATTCAGAAGGCTGAGGCAGGAGGATGACTTAAGTCCACAATTTTTCAGCAAGCCTGGGCAACATAGCAAAATGTCCTCTCAAAAGTAAAGTGTGAGACAGGTGACTTGACAGGTACCACAAAAATGTTAAAGGCACCTCACCCAATGGGGAATTTTTCCTCGAAGTTTCCAGAAGGAAAGATCAGGACAGAGGCAGACTCAGCAGGGAGGGGGGTGTCATGTCACCTAATGCCATTCCTCTGCATCTGGTAAATCTCCCAACATCCTACAGTGGCCCTCAGCTCACTTCCAGAAGCATGCTCGCTGGTCTGCTCACAGTGGTGAGGCCTTCAGTACTGGTCAGAGAAGTCCCAAGTCTGCTGGGGACATGAGAACACACTAGTGGTTTCAAAGCAGGGAGGGCTGTGGCCAGTGTGTGCGTTTGAAGGGTCACTGTGGCTGCAGTGTGCAGGGTGAAGTGTGGCTCTGCTGCCATATGGGAAGACTGGAGAACTAAGAAAAGTGTCTGTGCGAGCCGGGCGTGGTGGTGCACGCCTTTAATCCCAGCACTTGGGAGGCAGAGGCAGGCGGATTTCTGAGTTTGAGGCCAGCCTGGTCTACAGAGTGAGTTCCAGGACAGCCAGGACTACACAGAGAAACCCTGTCTTGAAAAAAAAAAAAAAAAAGTGTCTATGTAATGGTGGCTCTAGAAGAGAGAACACAGCCTAAAGGTTTGGACTCAGAGGTTGCCTAAGAGATACTGGGTACTTTTCTGGATCTTATGGATAGGGCCAGAGCAGCCAGGCTTTCTAGAGTCTTGAAAAGGACTTGGAGTCTACCTGCAATGCAGTTGTGAAATGAGAAATCCAGATTCTTAGACGTTTGAGATAAGGCAGTGCTTCCATTTGTTTCATCTTTTTTTGTCTTTCTTCCTTCCTTCCTTTTTAGTTTATTATTTTATTTTTCAGGGGTCTCACTATATAAGCTGGAACTTGCTGTGTAGGCTAGGCTGGCCTGAACTCACAGAGATCTGACTGCCTCTGCCATCTTAGTGCTGCAATTAAAGGCTCCACTACCACAATCAGATTTTTTACTCTTTTAAAAACGACATTTGTTTACTTGTGTGTGTGTGTGTGTGTGTGTGTGTGTGTGTGTGTGTGTGATTGTGCAGACTCATAGCATGGCACACATATGAAGGTCAGAGGATAATCTGCTGGAGTCGGTTATTTCCTTCCCCCATGTGGGTTCCAGAGATTGAGCTCAGGTCACCGAGTTTGGCAGCAAGTGCCTTAACTTGTGGCGCTATCTTACAGCATCACAACACTCCCTGGTCAGACTGGGTCTCATATAGCCCAGATTGGCTTTGAATTTGCTATTAGCCAAAGACAGCTTTGGAGTTTTGATCCTCCTGCCTCCACCTCTGGGTGCTGAAATTACAGGCAGGATCCACCAGGCCTTGTTTTCTTCTGTGCCAGCAACAGAACCCAGGGCCTCAGATATACAAGACAAGTGCGCTACCAAGGGAGCTACACATCAAGTCCCTGTTTCACATGCTTAAAAGACCCCTTCTGCTATGTGGAGAACAGGCTGTGTGACAGACACCACATAGAAGCTGTGAGCTTGGGAGTGGGGCAGGTGAGGGGCAGGCACATCGGTTTGGGATGGGAACAGGCAGAATTCTAAAAGAGGCTCCAGGATTGCTCGCCCACTGATTCTGAGTCATCTCCCAGTCTTCAGTCTATCGCCCACTGGCCTGCTACAACAAGATTTTTTTTTTAAATGTTTTTAAAAGTCATGGTGGCATACACCTTTTATCCCAGTACTCAAGAGGCAGAGGCAGGCAGATTGCTGGGAGTTCGAGGCCAGCCTGGTTCACAAAATAAGTCCAAGACAGCCAGGGCTATACAGAGAAACCCTGTCTCTAAGAACAACAGCAACAACAACAACAATGACAATGACAAAAAAGTTTTGAAAGTACATTTTGTTTACTTTGTGTATGGGGTTGGGGTGCCCACATGGCCATGGTGTGGGTGTGGCATTCAGAGGACGGCTTTCAGAAGTTGGCTCTTTCCTTACACCGTGTGGATCTTTAGGAATGGACTCAGGTCATTAGGCTTGATGGCGGGTGCCTTCACCCACTGAGCCATCTTTTCTAGCCCTACAGTGAGGACATTTAGAGGCTTAACTAAGGTCCTAAAACCACCCTATCTCATCAGTCAGCCCTTGAAGGAGACAGAGTAATTTCTGGCATATTAGATAGGAAGTTTGGGATGGGTGGTAAACGGGGATGGGGGGGGTCCACTGCAAGGACCCCTGCTAGCTAGCAGCAAGGAAATGGTGACCTCAGTCCCGGAACCATGAGGAGCTGAAAGTCAGCCAACAACACAGGTGGGTTGTATCCCTCCTTAGAGCCTCCAGTTAGGGATGCAAGCAGCTGGCAGCGGGATCTAAGACAGTGATGCCCTGCCCATGCTTCTAAGCTAAAGTCGCAGAGGTAGGTAATGGATGTCACTTGACTGCGTTGGGGACCTCCAACAGAGAAGAAATGAAAGACTCGTGGTGCTGAGAGAAGATCACACTGGGATATTTGAGGAGACTGATCGAGAACCTGCTGCTGTGGAGGAAGGAAGAGAAACCATCCCAGCAGGTGGTGGCAGCTCCTAGGGAGGAAGAGTAGAGGAGCCACCCATTTGAGTTGACCTTTGCCTGTATTACCTGAGATGTCAATGAACCGACTACAGAAACACTGAATATCTGAGTCTTGAGTCTAGGGGGATGTTGGAGCTGGAGATGGGAAATCCACATCAAGTTGAGCAGGGTGGTATTAGCCTGTTGTGGAAGGACTCAGGAAACTGTGGGAGGTGAATCAAGTTTCTGGGGCTACACAGTGAGAGAAGTCTTACCAGAGAGAAAGAAGGAAAGGGAGGGGGAGAGGAGGGGAAAGAGAGGGAGAGGAAGAGAGGGAGAGGGAACAAATTACCAGATGTTCAAGAAAGGCAATACCACAAGGGCAGATGAAGCAGGAATGGAGGTGCCCAGGGGACCCAGTTTGGATGCTCTGACATCTTGACTGGATGTAAGCACAAGATTCTAAGCATTTACCAAGACTTTTAGAAACATAAGAGTTAGCAGGGTCCATTTTGATGACTGGGGCAGGGGCGTTCAACTGTGGCTTGATCTCGTTTAAATGTGTGTAGATAGCAAGGAGGTGGAAGGTGAGGGCTTGTCTTGGGCCAGACTACATGATGGCTGGAAAAAGAACCCAAAAAAAAAGCAGACAAGATAGAAGTCAATGGTTAAAGAAAAAGCTTCAAGCTTTTTCCTGCTGTACAGTGTATGCAATGCACACACACACACACACACACACACACACACACCACCCAAGTCTACGTGGATCTCAATTAGGCTGTTGGGAGGTTAAATGAGTTTTTATTATGCAGAGGAAGGGAAGCAACTTTGCCTGAATCTATAGCCAGTATGATGTGGCACAGTTAAAAAAAAAAGCCACAAGCTGTTATGTTTCATATACCATTCCAAATGAGTAAGTGAATGAATGAATGAATGAATGAATGAATAAGTGAGTGAATGAATGAATGAGTGAGTGAATTCTGGAATGAGTGATTGTCACTGTACTCCAGGGCTGAGGCCTCACCAGCACACTCAGGCTGAGGCTATGAGAACGTGGTATTTTTAGAGAAGTGGGAGCCATAAAACTTGTACAGTCCCCAATGCCCAGCCCTTCCTCCTAAGCTCTGAGATTGTGCCTGGCCTTGGGAAGGGCTCCTCAGCCTTATCTTGGGAAGAGTGAAACTGTAAAACTCTTTATGGCTTTGAGATCATGTCTGGCAGGAGCAGCGATTGTTGCCATAAACCCAAGCTGGCCCAGCAAGGAGGGCGATGCCCTGGGTTGCAAGGAGTCAGGGGAGAGTTGAGCAATGCCAAGGGAGTGGCTGCCACTGAGACGAGCTCTTCTAGGGCCTGTGAACTAGAGTCCGTCACAGATTTAGCCCATGCTGCCCCTGGCTGGCACTTATGTTTTTTTTTGAAGTTCACTGTGCCTCTTTCCATGTTGTGATGTCATTGAAATTAGAATCATGAACTCCACTGTCCCTGTTGGTTAAATCAGATGATGGATGTGACTAGCTGGCTCTGATCATTTTTTTCCCCTGTGCTCATACTGGATAGCTGTACCTTTTTCTGTTTTATCTCGAGTGACATTAGGGCATTTGACAAAATGAACCATTTAGGCCATGAACCGTAGCAGTTTCTGAAACCTTCCATTGATAAGAGCACACGTGCCTCTGCAGCTGCAGAAGCGGTGGTAAAGCATCTAAAGATGGTCCAGAGCAATCCCCCTAGAAAGGCTGCCTGACAGAGATGCCAACCAGTGTGCACATTGGCAAGCAAGGATTATGGGGAATGACGACTCTAGAAGGCAAAGGGACCCAGAATGCCTGGATGGTGGCTGCAGGGTCTGGGGGACTCTTTATTAAATAGATTTTGCTTGTATTTTCCTCTCTCTTTTCCATTTCCCCCCCATGAAGCCCAGGCTAGCCTCTAACTCTCTGTGTAGCTGAAGATGGCCTTGCATCTCTCATCCTCTGCCTCCCAAGTGCTAGGATTATAGGTGTGCCCCATGATGTCTGGCTCATGCAGTGCTGGGGATGGAAACGGGGACCTAAGCTAGGTACGCATGCACCCACCAATGGGCTACACACCTGGCCCAGCGTTTTTATTTTTCTGGATAAACAAGAGAGATATATGGATCACTAGGAGCCTGGTACGGTTGCTCAAGCCTATACTCTTAGCACTTAAGAGGCTATCCTGGTCTACATAGTGAGTCTGAGCCAGCCTAGGCTTGCTTCATAGTAAGACTTTATGTCAAAAAGAGGAAAAAACATAGAGAAGAAAATTTAAAAAGAAGAAAAGAAAGGGAAAGAAGGAGTCAGAGGCAACAGAGAGACCTATAAAAATGTCTGGGAGTGTTGTCACGTGTGGGTTCAGCATGTGCAAGGCCTCAGTACCACACAGACAAAAAAAAAAAAAAATTACAAAATACAAATAAACAGCAACTGCAACCCAAAGATTTAAAAATCTCATCTTTAAGAATTCGGGAGTCGGGTGGGGTGGCCAATAAGATGGCTGTCTTGGGTCAGTCAGGGTTACTACTGCTGTGGTGAAACATTATAACCAAAACCAACGTGGGGAGGAAAGGGTTTATTTGGCTTACATCTCCCAACTCACAATCTGTTGAGGGAAGCCAAGGAAGGAACTCACACAGGGCAGGGACCTGGAGGCAGGAGCCGGTGCAGAGGCCGTGGAGGGGCGCTGCTTACTGGCTTGCTTCTTGTGGCTTGCTCAGCCTGCTTTCTTATAGAACCCAGGACCACCCAAAATGGTCTGGGCTCTCCTCTATCAATCACTAATTAAGAAAATGTTCTACAGGCTTGTCAACAGCCTGATCTTCTGGGAGGCATTTTCTCAGTTGAGGTTCCTTCCTCTCAGATCACTATACACTGTATCAAGGTCACATAAAGCCACCCGGCACAATGGCTGAACGAGGAAAGGTTTTCCTGCCACCAGGCACAACAGCGTGAGTCCAATCCCAGAGACCTGCATGGTCAGGGGAGAGAACCAACTCCTGCAGGTTATCTTCTGGCCTCCAGCCTTGTGCGATGGCTCTCCCTCCTAATAAATCAGTATAATAAAATTAAAAAGAGGTCTTTCCAGAGATAGAAAGGATAGATCTGGCTATGTAGCCCCATCCAGACTCAAACTGAAAATCCTCCTGTCTCAGACCCATGTGTCCCTAGGTTACACCAGGCTCCAGAAGTTCTCTTAACAAACGTAAAATTCAGCCGAGCAGTGGTGGCCCATGCCTTTAATTCCAACACTTGGGAAGCAGGAGCAGGCAGATTTCTGAGTTTGAAGCCAGCCTGGTCTACAGAATGAGTTCCAGGACAGCCAGGGCTACACAGAGAAACCCTCTCTCAAAAAAACAAAAATAAATAAATAAATAAATAATTCTAAGTGACAAGCAAGTACCATGTCCCCATTTGATTGGCAGAGTTTTCTTTTTAAGTAGTAAGCAAAATGCTGGTCCCTCTTACAACCAAAGCACCTCGGCTCAACTGCTTCTGCCTCACCCAAGGCAAAGGCCGGATGACTGACAGAGCCAAGCTCCCAGTAACCCCTGTGCTCTCTCAGTGCCCAGGCCTGAGTCAGTGCACAGTAGCCACTAGGTCATTCCTTCCTCAGTCTTGTCCCAGATGGACGATTACCGACTCTGCTGTCCAAGGCACTCTGAGAAACGGCGAGCTGCCCTGTTGTTCAGGACTCCCGTAGAGAAGGATTCCCGGTAGACCAGTCACCCCGTGTCTCACTGCCCTTACCAGTCTAGCTAAGCCTGACCCCAACTACCCTGTCACACATGGCCTTCATGGCCTCCTCAGGATGCTGGCTTAGTGTGTGTGCCTAGAGCAGCTGCACCTTTTGTGACCAACGTGTTCTTTGACCTGCCAATGGAACTGAATTATCCCTTACTGTCTGTCCGGTTGAGGCAAGTAAGACTCAGAGAGGTTGTGGGACTCTCCTGAGGCCACAGTGTCAGGAAGAGCTCTAGAATCTACATCCTATTCCCTCAGTTCTTGGATTGAGATGACCAAGTAGGACAAGAAGCTTCAAAATTGAGTAGGAAGGGGCCTCATTCGAGTCGTTGCGCCGGCCCTAGGCGGACGTAGAGCCCCTTGCGCCCGGTTTCCTGTTCCCGCTAACTCCTCTGCGCGCCGGCAGGATGGCCCACAAGAAGATCTACTACTCAGACAAGTACTTCGATGAGCACTCTGTGCATGTCATGTTACCCAGAGAACTCTCTAAACAAGTACCCAAAACCCATCTGATGTCCGAAGAGGAGTGGAGGAGACTTGATGTCCACCAGAGTCTAGGATGGGTTCATTACATGATTCATGAGCCAGAACCGCATATTCTTCTCTTTAGACGACCTCTTCCAAAAGAACAACCAAAATGAAGTGCAGCTGGGATCATCTAATCTTTTTCAAATTTAATGTATATGTGTATATAAGGTAGTATTCAGTGAATACTTGAAAACTGTACAAACCTTTCATCCATACCTGTGCATGCACTGTATTCTTCACAGCAACAGAGCTCAGTTAAATGCAACTGCAAGTAGGTTGTTTTAAGTTGTTCAAGATAGTTTCTTGGAGTTTTTTCTTAATATAAATGCCTGTTTTATTTTACCTGTTTTGTTAAATAAAGTTTGTATATTGCATTTATATCACAAAAAAAAATTGAGTAGGAAGAAACAGACGTGTGTGTGTGTGTGTGTGTGTGTGTGTGTGTGTGTGTGTGTGTAGTCCAAGTCTCTGCCTGGGGAGGTCTTGCCAAGATGGCACAGTTCTGGGAAAGTTGTACTCAGGGCCACAGCTGAGGAGGCCTAAACCAGAGCAGGCTCAGCTGGCTGTCCCATTACACCCCACTTCCTCCTACTGAACCCCTCCAGGGCCTCCTACCAGGCTTGGGACAAAGCCCAAGCGCAGCTGGGCTGGCTTGTTTATTCCTATGATGTCACGACTTGAAAGCTCGAGGCAGGAAGATCATGAGTTGGAGCTCAGCCTTGGCTACATGGCAGACCCCAGGCTCAAAATCAAGAATCAAATTAACAAAAATACTCCGCAGAGGCCGGGGCTGGCTCAGTGGGTAGTGGAGCTTGCCACTGAGTCTGGCAGCCTGGGTTTCATGTGCCAGATGGACAATATAGAAAGCCAAAGCTACTTCTACAAGCAGTTCTCTGATCGTCACAAGTGAGCTGGGGTGTGCTCCCTGCCACACATAATAAGTCAGTAGATGTAGTAAAAAACAAAAACAAAAACAAAAAACAAAATACAAAAAAACAAAAACAAAAACAAAAAAACCCCTCAGACTCACTATGGTCCTGAGCTCTCCCTTCCAATCACTAGGTCCTGACTCTTCCCCTATATTCCCTCCCCATGCTTAGTCATCTCTCTGTGCCCTTCCCATCCCAGCCCTCTGGATTACTTCCTGTGTGTCTACATGCCCAAAGGTTCCCATTTCACAGCTCTTTCCTGAGGTCCCTCAGTCTGAAACATCCTTTCCTCTGCTCTTTGAGCAGCCACTTCCTCCTCCCCGTCTGGGTCTCTCTGTTCCAGTGTGGTCTCCTGGAGATGCCCCCTGCAATTGTAGCAATATATAGCTTCTGCAGGCTCAACAACCTCTGCTGCAATGACATAAGTCCACCCCGACATCATGTGAGGGTCCTAAGCTATCCAAAGGCAATGGGCGTGGCCGACTTCCTTCGAGGACCCAAAGCTAGCCAAAGGCAATAGGCGTAGCTGAGTGCCAAGCAAACCCACAAAAGCGGGCGGCAGGCTGGACTTGGCTTCAGATCTTAGCATCGAAGCCCTGTTCTCATTTGTCATCGTGTTTGATTTTCTTCATTGCCCTTAAAACTTCCAAAAGCATCAGTATATTTGCTTATGAGTTTATTGTTGTCCTCACCCCACCCCTCCTGGGGTGGTAACTCCACAAGGGCGGGAACTTGACCAGTCTTGTTCAGCGTTAACTGTGTTAACTAGTCTCCAAGATGAACCCTGGAGAACCCCTGTTTTCTGGTGTCCATACCATTGCACAGTCATTCCAAACAGAAGAGGGCTTCCCTGGAGGAGTGCTGTACAAGCAGTGGGATGCAGCTTCCAAGGCTGGTGGCTTCCATTTTGCTTTCTTGGGTTCCTCGCTCTGGGGTGTCGGGAAGCCATGATGAAGACACTCAAGGATCCGTGGAGGTGCTCTGAGACTTGCCGCCAATGGGCAGATACTGGAATGGGCTGTGTTAAGCTGGCTGTGTCAAGCTGGCTGGTGGCCATGGGCCCTGTGACACTTTTTCCTGTAGCCTTGTAGGAGACACTAACCCAGAACCCACTCACCTAAGCCATTCCTAAAGTCCAACATCCCCAAACCATGAGCTAATACATGCTGGTTGTTTTAAACCATGGTAATTAATCTTGAAGCCTCAGTCACATAGCGTGACATTTATAGTAATGTTAACCAATACATGTGTTCCACTAATACTGGTCAATAAATAAGTTAGGTGCTCAATAAATACAAAACACATTGTAAAAATGGACATCGGAAAGAGAAATATCTACGTGAATACTGCAGAAGGTAGAATGTAGTTCGGGGTAGATGTTTGCCTAGCATGTACATCATCTTGGATTCAATCCCTTCCTAGTTCTGATTTTTTAAAAAATATTAAATATGAAGCTGAGGGATGGAACTCAAATGAGCTACAGCCAAGATGGAAGTAACTGAGGTGGAGACGACTCTGAGTTTGTCCTGCTGGGATCAAAAGTCTGGATTCACCTGTCAACAGCACCAGGAGCTTAGAAACAAAAAACAAAGACTTCAAAACAGACCCGAACCCTAATGAGGAGACTCTGGAGACCCTGGCTAACACACTCAAACTGACCAAAAAAAAAAAAAAATGACATTAAGATTTGGTTCCTTTTTCGAAGAAATAAGATGAAACTCAAGCAATTGTCCAAGGCCCACAGATCTGAACTGAAGTCGAGGGACTTTGCTTTTGGGTGGAGCTTTCTGTGACGTGACATGATATGTCGAAGTCTTACACAAGAATGAGTTTAATAAACTTCTTGTATGAGAACTGCTAAATGTACAATTACCATTCAACACCAAGGACTACCAATCAGAACCCCAAGGAGTCCTCCCCAAATGACCCTGGACTCCCCAAAGCTTTGGAAGCCTTGACGAAGCTCACACTCTCTTCTGGGTACCAAAGCAGAGGTGGCATGCCACAGGACTTCTGACTCCCTAGTGTTGGCTCTTTTTGTTAATGTTTTTTAACTTCCTTATAGGGGGCTGCCGGGTTTTTATGTCCATCAATGGTATACTCATAATAATCCTAGCTATTCCTAATATATATATATATATTAGGGGGTTTTTGGAGGGGCTGTTGTAGCCCTGACCAGCCTGGAACTAACTCTGTAGACCAGGCTGGCCTCAACCTCAAAGATCACCTGCCTTTGCCTCTTAAGTGCTGGGATTAAAGGCAGGTGCCACCGCCGCCCAGCTATTCTTAGTTTTTAAATTTAATCTATTTATGTATTTGTATGGAGACGGTGTGCATGTGCATGAGTGTGTGCACGCTACAGCACACGTGCATATGCTAGAGAATAATTTGCAGGTTCATTTTCTCCCTCCACCCTGAGGGTCCTGAGTTTAATAAGCTTTTGTGGCAAGCGTCTTACATCTCATCAGCCTAAATTAAACCAACTGAAGGGCACAGTGAAGACTTTCCTAAAGGTCCTTAGTCTGGGCAAGAATTTTTCCCATTACAAAATCCACAGCTTCGGGGTTTCTCAGCTTAGCACACTGATTACAGGAGTCCCCGGTTCTGTTCATCAAGTCTGGTTTCCACACTCCTATAAATCTGTTGTTCTAACATCTCACGATCCATTTATCCACAAAAACTTTGCTGAACAGATTGTTTTTAAAAGATGTGTTTATTTTTAATGTGCTGTGTTTTGCCTGCATGCACGCGCTCCAAATGCGTGCAATACCCACAGAAACCAGAAGGAGGCGTTGGATCCCCTGGCACCGTAGCTACAGATGGTTATGCGTTGCCATGTGGGTACCGGGTCCTCGAGAAGAGCAGCCAACGCTCTTAACTGCTAAACTATCTCTGTAGCCCCTCAATTCTTTTTTTGTATGGCACAGCACTGGCAGCGGGAACGGGAAGAGGGGGAGAGAGAGAGAGAGAGAGAGAGAGAGAGAGAGAGAGAGAGAGAGAGAGAGAGAGAGAGATGCCCCGTTTCTCCTCCTGTGGTAGCTAAAGGATGGGAATCTTGACCTGAACACTCACAGGATGCAGGGCAAGCACCGGTGTTGCTGTGGGGGTGGGATAGCAGTCTCGAGAGAAGGACCTTCGGGTAGGCGTGGACAGTGGGGGTCAGGGGTGAGAGGGACAGCTGCTTTTCATTTGATGCCCTTTTGCCCATTTGGATATTTGATTTTCACCAAGTACACACAGCAGAGTCAATCAATGGAACAAACAATCATGATTAAGTAAACAATTCAGTTAGCAGGCACTTTTGTAACTCCGAGAGTGCTGCCTGCTCTTCCCTGTGATGAAATCCGTAGCTCCTGGCATCTTGATTCATTTCTGTTGCTATGAGAAAACACGGGAGATCTAGCCATTTGTAAAGAGATAGGCTTAGCTCATGGTCCTGGAGGCTGAGAAGTCTAAGAGCGTGATGCTGGTACACGCTGAGGGCCATGGAGCTGTGTTTAACATGGCAGAGGGCACCATGAGATGGGATGGATCCATGATGCTAGGTCACTACTGCAATAGCCTTTTACCCATCAATCTGTACGCAGTTCATCTCCGATGAGTCTCCCCGAAGTTTCCACCTAACATCTCTGGTGTGTTAGGAACCGCATTTCAAGGACACAAGATTTGGGAGACAGCACTGATAACACAATGCATCCTGCAGACGTGTTCAAATGCCCATCTCGGTAGGATCTGCCTCTGCTGTCCTCCCTGGGATGACCTCCACACAGGCATCATCAGCCCTTCAGTCGCTCCCTCCAGCCCCAAGAGGTGTCCTCATGCATTCTGGGAGGATCAAGGACTTCCCGGAGTTCACAAACAGTGAGAGGAAGCTGGGGGGGGGGGGGGAGGGTTGCATTTACCTTTGGCTGAGATGACATCATCTCTCTGTGACTTCCGCTTCTATTCTGATGTCACTTCTGCACCTGCTACTGGCCTGGGCCACCACCAACCACTGCTCTGTGCTGCTTGGTGTGTGTGTGTGTGTGTGTGTGTGTGTGTGTGTGTGTGTGTGTGTGTGTAGTGTTGAGATTCTGGCATCTGCTGCTGTCTCTTGCTCACCATTCCCTAGCATTGTCCTTTGCCTTCCTGATTCCTTGCAGTGTAGAGTGTGGAACCCAGGGCTTCTGCATCCTGGGCATCTACCTCAGAGCTATATCCCCAGCCCTGGAGTCATTTTTCTGCTGCCCAACTGTGCCAGGTATCTAATGTGTAGAGGCTGCAGACCGTGTTTCTGTGGTACGAAGGATCAAACCCAGGGCCTTGTGTGTCTCCCAACTGAGTCACATTCCTGTTGTGTATATTTTATATGACCAGCTTTCATGGGTAAAGGGTTTTATGGCCAAGAAAATATGAGATTCTGAAGGTTCTGGATTTTGCCCCTCAGAAAGAGACTGTACATGGCAGGCTGCCTTCGAGGTGATTTCCTGGGCACTGATGGGTGCATGAGATATCTGTGAGAAATACTAGTCTCCCAGCAGGTAGCAGGCCACTGTGGTCACTGCCTTAGGGTAAATGGTGACCCTCTAGTCAGAGCTTCAGCCTGTAAGTTCTCCGGGCCTGCTCTGTGAAATTATAGTGGTACACTCTAACCCAGTAATCACTCAATACTGCCAACAGGGACAAGGAGTTAGCAGAGCCTGTGGCTGGGAGGGTCTCTCTGCCCACAAGATCAGCCCAAACATCCAAAGCCCGCCTCTTCTCGCCACCTTCCCTCTCCAGTCCTGGTCCTCCCTACCAGAAGCCCACAGTTGCCTCTCTCCTGGCCTCCCTAAAACCCAGATGAACCCAGCACCCACATTCTGCAGTGTTTATATGAGACACAAATGACTAAGCCCCACTTCACCTTGCCAGGCCTCACAGAGCAGCATCCAGGTTTCTAGCCCCGTGAGGTAGTGCACATACAGGAATATCTGCACTAGGGAGGGAGGTGCAGCAGAATCGTTGCAAATTTCAGTTCTGCCTGGTCCACACAGTGAGTCTCAGGCCAACCAGGGCTACACAGTGAGACCCCATCTCAAACAAGAACAAAAACAACAGCCCCCCCTCTGCCATCTACTGACCTGATCCCCTCTCCCTCTTACCTCAGCAATGCTGGTCCATAGCTTCAAGACTCTTCTTGTTCTGCCTGGGTGGCTTTTCTGCCACAGCTCCAAAACCCACTGTGGGGACTGCCGAGAACCATCTGGCTTGGAGGTTGAGAGCACTGGTTGCTCTTCCAGAGGACCTAGATTCCATTCCCAGCACAAACAGCTCACAACCTTCCATAACTCCAGCACCCCATCTCCTCTAACCCAATGGAACACATCCTTCACAGATATACATGCACGCAGGTAAAATCACTCAGATCCATAAAAACAAGCAAGCAAGCATTGCTGTGAGCTGAGGCCATTAAACCCTGCCTGTGAAACCGGTAGACAAGGATAGATTGGGAGGAAGACATCAAAGCTGGGGACAAGGGTGTATGGATGGAGGAGGCACTTCAACTACTTAAACTGTGTGCTATGTGAATACTCAAATCATAATAAATGAATCATACCAAAAGGATTTCCTTGGTGAGTTTGCATCTTAAGAGTCCCCTGATGGACTGTACGCTGAAGACTTGGTGGCCAGCCTGGGTCCTTGGAGTTGGTGAAAGAAACCTTGAGGAGGTGGGGCCGAGTCTAGGGAGGAGAGTGGTGTGAGGAACTCAAGAGAGCCAATGGGAGTTGAGATAAGAGAGCCAAGCCAGGAGGCAGTCAAGAGTGGGCTCTTACACAATGAGGAAGATGAGGGATTTGAGGCTGGAGATGGCAAAGGAGTCACCAGGCTGTCCCCAGGGGTCAAATCCAAGTCCCAACTCTGCTTTTAAAATAACCGGTTTATTTTTATTTTATGTACATTGGTGTTTTGGCTGCATGTATGTCTGTGTGAGGGGGTCAGATGTCCTGGAACTGAAGTTACAGACGGTTGCAGCCTGCCATATGGGTGCTAGGAATTGAACCTGGGCCCTCTGGAAGAGAGCCGGTGCTCTTAACCGCTGAGCCATCTCTCCAGCCCCAAGTCCCAACTCTTGGTTTTGTTTGTTTTGGTTTGTTTTGGTTTTCGGGGTTTTGTTTTGTTTTGTTTTGTTTTTTGTTTTTCAAGACAGTGTTTCTCTGTGTAGCCCTGACTGTCCTGGAACTCACTCTGTAGACCAGGCTGGCCTCAAACTCAGAAATTCGCCTGCCTCTGCCTCCCAAGTGCTGGGATTAAAGGCATGCGCCACCAGGCCCGGCTCCAAGTCCCAACTCTTAATGCAACAGACTCACGGGTTAAGGGTACCTGCGTGTCATTGTAAACCAAGAACCCCCATTCCTTCTCACTCGATGGTGAAGAAGAGAAGGAGGGAGAGGAGGAGGACAAGGAGGAAGAAGAGGAGGAGGAGGAAGAGGAGGAGGGAGAGGAGGAGGAGGAGGGAGAGGAGGAGGATGGAGAGGAGGAGGGAGAGGAGGGAGAGGAGGAGGAGAAGCACTCTTGCCAGAGGTCACCCAGCAAAGGAGCCTCATTTTGGTTTTGCGCTGGCTCTAAATGACCATTTCTCAATTCTCCCACAGCTTTCAGCTTCACATCAGGTGCCACCCTAGACCCCAGAGGGAAGTGACTCGGAGTTCACACCCCGGAAGCTTGAGCCCTCTTGCCCCTCCCTTATTCCACTCGCCACGGGTGGAGTCCCCCAACTCCAAAGTAAGAGATGACCAAAGCACCCTGCTTGCAAGACTGCATTTTAAAAAAGTGGCGAAGCAATGCCAAGGCGTGTAACAAGATAAGGATGGCGACAGGCTCCTGACAAACGCTGAGCTGCCAGATACTGAGGAACGAATGAGTAAAGCGATTTATGGCCTGTGGGCCCAGCCCTGACAGGAACTGAAGTCGTTAGTGGGAAGATCGGCAGAAAATTCCCATCATCCCCTGCCTGGGGAGAGGCCTGATATCTCCTTTACATATTGGGTGGGGGAATAATTTCTGGGACCACTCCCCAAGGGCCATGTGTGCTACCCATCTGGTTGGGTCTGGCATGCTGTCTCTTCCTTGCTGAAGAAACACCTGCGAACACTAACCATTACACCTGATTATTTCTTCCCAGGCTTTGGGGAAGAGCGGATGAGGGAAAGCAAGGGAGATAGGGAAAACCTAGCATCAAGAAGACATTTTTCTGTGATTGGGACACCAGTGACTCACAATGTCATGTCACAGGGACCTAGAGAAGGAACCAGGCCTGGACCCTAGGTCCCCAATTTCCAGGGATGGGGTCTCCCCCTAAACAAGCCTGTCAGGAACATGTTCCTTAGACCCTCTGAGAATTCCAGCCTGCCCTTCAGTACTTCCAACCCACCCTTAGATGCCAGAGACCCTCCTTAGAGCCCCCATATGGTTTTTTATTGAATGGAACCTGTATCTCACAGGAGTTGGAACAATATAGAAAAACACAGAGGGCTAAGTTCAAGATGATGACATCGACTCTCCAGAGACTGAGAGAGCTAGCCAAGCTAAGGAAGCAGTTACCGGACTGTCCCATGGGTCCTAGCGCCTCATCTCCAGCCTCTGAGCCAACGTGTGCACTGATGTCACAAAGCTGTACACTTCATAGTGTGAGTTACAATGCTATAGAGACAGTTTAACAACCCAGAAAAGCAATATTAGGCTCTATTGCATCAAATCCTCAGTAACTGTCTAACTACAGCGGAGGGGGCTGGAGAGGTGGCTCTTGGTGAAGGGCACCTGCTGTGCTGCCAGAACTTGGTTCCCAGCATCCATAGTCACCTGGGACTCTAGCTCCAGGAGATCCAGCACCCTCTTCTAGTGCCCACGGGCACTGGCACACAGGTACAGACAGGCAGGCAGGCAGGCAGGCACACACACACAGACACACACACACTTTTTTAAAATATTTTTTTTTAGATAGTGCCTAGTGAACGGGATGGCTACAAAGTTAAAATGAGAAGGTGGCCAGGTATAATGGTGCACGCCTATAATCCCAGCACTCAGAAGGCAAAGGCAGGTGGCTTTCGGTGAGTTTGAGGCCAGTTTAGCCTGCATAAGGAGTTCTAGGACCGACAGAGTTACACAGTGAGACCCTGTATCAGAAACAAAAACAAACAACAATGAAACAAACCAAAGATCCCCTGACTCATGGCCCTCTGAACACAGCTTAGTACTTCACAAAAAGAGTTCAGGTTGTGACAATGGCAGTGATTTTGGTTTAGTGATTGTTTGTTTTGTTTTGTTTGTTTTGGTTTTTTGAGGCAGGGTTTCTCTGGGTAGCCCTGGCTGTCCTGGAGCTCACTTTGTAGACCAGGCTGGCCTCGAACTCAGAAATTTGCCTGCCTCTGCCTCCCAAGTGCTGGGATTAGTGATTTTAAAAAAAAAAAAAATGTATTTATTTGGGGTGGTACATTTGGGAATGGAGGTCAAAGGACAGCTTTCAGGAGTTAGTTCTATTCTTGTGTCATGAGTGTTCCAGGTACTAAACCCAAGTCCTCAGGCTTGACTGGCAAGTGCCCTTACCTGCTGACCCATCCTGCTGGCCCCTCCATATTTTTTTAAATTATCAAACATGTCACCATCTCTCTATCAAAGATTAGCTGGAGTGCCCCCAAGTGTTCACATTTTGTCATAACACCCTGGGGACAGCAAAAGCTACCATTTCACCCAAACCTATAGTCTTTCTCTCAAAGAATGTGTAGTATACACAATTTGGTGAATTTCATTGTGATTTTTCATATATATATACATACATATATAGTATTATATTATATATGATATATGTCTTATACCTGTTATATAGTGTATATCATATGTGATATATCACTGTATATTATTATATATTATATGTTATATATTATATATCATTGTGCTTTGACTGGGCCACCCCTCCTCTTCTCCCTCCTTCTCACTCCCCCATCTCTTTTCACTCCACCTGGATAATTCTCTTACTTTCATGTCTTATGTGTTTGTATATATGTAGTTAAGTCTAGACTCTATATTTAAAAAAACAAAAAACAATATTTTGGGGCCAGAGACATGGCTCAGCGGTTAAGAGCACTGGCTGCTCTTCCAGAGGTCCTGAGTTCAATTTCCAGCAACGACATGGTGGCTTACAACCATCTGTAATGGGACTCAATGCCCTCTTCAAGCCTGCAGATGTACATGCAGATAGAGCACTCATATAAAATAAATAAATCTAAATGATAAAAGAAGAGAAAAAAGTGATGTTTTCTTTTCTCTTTCCTATTTATGTTTATGGGTGTTTTGCCTGCATATATGTCTGTGTAGCACATGTGTGCCTGGTGCCCAGAGTTCAAAAGATCCCCTAGAACTGGGCTTACAGATGGTAGTGCATTGCCATATAGGTGCTGGGAGCTGGTGCTCTTAGCCACTGAGCCATCTCTTTAGCCCCTCCCATTCCTCCTTCCTCTCTCTTCTTTCATGTCCCATATACACTATAGAGCATGCTAATTATATTTAAATGTGTATCCCACATTTTAAAAAAGCATATGCTATTTGTCTTTCCCAATCTTTTCACTTTACTGTGATGGTCTCGAATTCCATCCATTTTTCTACAAATGACCTAATTTTATTCTTTTGGGGAAAGGAGCTCTTTTTTGTCATTTGGGTTTTTTATTTCTTTGAAACAAAGTTTCCTGTAGCCCAGGCTGTCCTTGAACTGGACATGTAGCTATGGATGGCCTTGGCCCTCTGATCCTATCTCCATCTTCTCTGGAGCAGGGAATCACAGCATGGGCTGCCTGGAGGAACTCAGGGCTGAAGATGTAGCTCAGTTAGTACAGGTCCTCACCTAGCATGCAGGGAGAGCAGGTTTTGATCTCCAGTATCTCATAAAAATGGGACACAGTGGCGCATGCCTGTGATTCCAGCAATCAAGAGGCGCGATCAGAAAGTCAAGGCTATCTTTTCATTATTCTTTACATCGGAATACAATTCCATGGTGTATTTATGCAACCTTTCCTTTATCCCTTCATCTATTGCTGTGTGCCCAGGCTAGTTCCATATCTTGGCTATCGTGCACCGGCATCAATAAACCTGTATAGCTTTCTGGAATGCTGACATAGCTTCCTCAGAATAGATATCCAGGAGCACTGTAGCTGGATGATGTGGGAGATCTATTTTTAGTATTTTGAGGAACCTGCATACTGATTTTCATAATGACTACAACAATTTACAAGCTTGAGATCCTGATTCCAAAGGGCAATTCTTTGCTTTTCTTTTGTCGCAAGGCTACATTAAAAAAAAAAAAAATCAAACCTACACTAGCCCAATGGGTCCCAAGTCCAACCCCAGCCTTGCCACGGTACTCTCCGAGAAGGTGTCAGAGAAAACTCAGCCGGGAACCGTTTTACCCACTCTGGATTCAGGTGCCAAGGCAAATGTGATCTGGCTTTTTAGGCACTGCCACCACAGTATCAAGGGGATGGGAAACTGCAAGTACACTGTCCCTGAGGGTGGGCTGACCTTGACAGATGCAGGCACTTTCCAATGTCAGGCAGCAGCCCATTCCTCTCAGCCCTAGCTGTCCCTGCATTGAACTCCCATACTTAAGCTTTCCAAACAGCTCCTCCCTGCTTCTGCCCTCCCCAGGAGATGGCTGCTCTCCCCTCCCCTCCCTCCTCTCACCCCAGGAAACCCTTGGGTAAACACAGGAATCCTAGGAAGGGGAGGGACTTCTCTTGCTCATAACCAGATCTCAGCAGCGGGGAGTTTGGCCCTGTACCCTTGAAAAAAAAAAAATGACCGCTGGCTACCCTAGGGGAGCTTTCTCCAACTTTGTACAAGTCACTTCCATCTTCCGGAACCTCGCTTTTCTCGTTTCTTCAGGAACTAGTCATCTGTATTCATTGGGCTGGTTGTGATGGAGTGTGCGACCTGGTGAATTTACAGAGCATCCTCAGATCTGACATGCTAGACCTCTCAGCACAGCCCTGCAATTCCTTCTCTGTGAGACCATTTATAAGCCACCTGATCTCTCTGTTTTCTTCCCTTCCCCTTCTTTTTCTTTCTCTTCCCTCATTTCAACAAGATTTCACTGTCACAGTGTAACCCCAAGCTGGCCTTGTAACTCACTATATAGCTCAGGCTGGCTTCAAATTTGAGGTCTTCCTGCCTCAGCCTTCTGAATGCCAAGATGATGGACACTTGTCTCTGAGTCTGTTTGCCCAGCTGCCATATGGAATTCAGATCTGAGGCTGTTCCACTGTGCTCTGTTGGGTTAGCAGAGTACAGAGAGCTTAGCACAGTGCCAGGTGTGTGGTCAGAACTAGGTCCAGGCGCTGTATTGGAAGGAGAGGTGAGTGTCTGGGCTGGCATTGATGGAGAAGGGGTGGGATATCTCCTATCCCTGCCGCATCTCCGTTTCAGGACATGTTTTGGAAAATATTCAGTCTGGCTAGGATCCAAAGCCCCTGGGAACAGACAGGACATCCTGTCCCTCCAAGCAGCCGTGCTGACTCAGGAAGATCAATGTGTGACCACAAAAACACAGCTGGCTCTGACCTCTTCTGGGAAATCTACCCGGCCAAACCCATTCAAAGACCCGGATCCTTCCTTCTAGGGCCTGAGCCTGGGCTCTTGAGCAGAAGGTGGCATGCAGAGAAAGAAGATTCTGGCACTTGAGGCATGCCAGGCCAGGGGGTCACAGGCTTCACACGACCCTATGATTGAAGTCAGAGATCTCTCTTGTGCTTGCCAAGCCTCCGGCTTCCCCCAGCCCAGGTTTGGACATTTTTCCAGCCAAGCTGGGCTCCAAACCACTAATTGGGCAACCGGTGACCTCAGAGTAAGTCAGCCCCAGCAAGACAGATTGTTGAAGCGCAGGGGGTGTTTTGTTCCTTAGAATCCCAAGAATTAGAGCGAGCCCTCCTCATCCCGCAACTCTAGCGCCCAACCCCTCACGGCCATTTGCTTGTTTTGTAACTCTGCCTCTCAGAGGTCCAGCCTGCTCCCCTCCCCAAGAGGACCCATAGGGGCAGGTGCCCAGTAAGGAAGTTATTACTGCAGATAGCACTGAATGCCAAACCTAACAAAGTGTGGGCACAGCATACAAGAGGCCCTAGTTCAATCTGCAGCTCCTCAAACAATTGCGCTAATAAAGGAGGCCCCACTTCTTCCTGAGAACCTCAGTTAACAGACGCTCAGAGAAGGGAGACATTTGAACAGTTGGTGACACAGCTTAGCTGCTCAGCTGGTGGAGGGGCCTGCAGCCAAGTCTGGTGGCCTGAGTTTGATCCTCAGGATGTACAAGGGAGAGGGAGAGAGAGAGAGAGAGAGAGAGAGAGAGAGAACCCATTTGCTAAAAAGTTTATCTCTGGCTTCTATGTGTGTACCATATGGCACTTGAACACACATATCACACACACACAGATACACAATGAATGAATGATGAATGAATGAATGTAAATTTTAAAACAAATAACAACAAAACAAAACAAAAACCCAAAATACTTTATCAGCTGCTTGTGGTCACATGTAGTTTCTTTGAGCCTTGTAAAAATGGAAATGAAAGGTATGAGCGTTGTGAGAGGCCCACTGTCCTAGATGATCTGGGACCCATGGCTGGCAGATAGTAAGCCCTGGGAAGCACTGAGCATTTATTTCTAACCATGCTGGTAATGTTTCCACAACCATAGAGCTAAGTGTTTCTGGTGAGTCAGGGGGACTCATTTAGTGAGTGCCTACTATGTGTCTACTTCTACCAGAAACCACACCATCTGAGCGCGCACACGCGCGCACACACACACACACACACACTACATGCGCGCGCGCGTGCGCGAGCGTGAGCGTGCAAATGTTCACATGTACTTAGAGAGGTAAGCAGTTTGACTTTAACTTTTTAAAAACTTGATTTAAAAAAACCAAAATGGATCCAGAAATTCACATTACATTTGGAGCTTAAAGAGAAGGCTCAAGAATGAAAAGCACCTGCTGCTCTTCCAGCACCCACGTGGTAGCTGTCAATCATCCATATCTCCAGCTCCAGGAAACCCAGTGCCACCTTCTGGCCTCTGAATGTCAAGACAGGTGTAACACTCATAACTGTCACCACCTTGGAGGTGATAGGAGAATCAGGAATGCAGGGTCATCCTCAACTACATGTTAGTTCAAGATAGTCTGCGACACATGAGAATACCTCAAAAGCAACAATAATGACAATTAAATAAAAAAAAAAAATAGAGGATCCAGCAAGACAGTTTGATCAGTGGAGATGCTTAGTGCCAAGCCTGTGGACCTGGGCTTGACCTGGGCTTGACCTGCGTTGGTAGAGAACTAACTCCTGTGAGTTGACCTCTGACCTCCTCAAATGCACTGTGGTATGTGTGTGCTAACACACACACACACACACACAAAATAAGCAAACATAATTTTTGAAAGAGTATAGTTTGTTGTAGGGTGTATAGCTCATATCTGTAATCCCAGAACTTGGGAGGCAGAGGCAGGAGAACTGCTGTAAGTTTGAAGCTACCATGTTCTACACAGTGAGTTACAAGCTAGCCAGAGCTACAGAGCAAAGCCCTGTCTCAAACACAGGGGTGTAAATACCTGTGAGCTGCATGAATATGCTTATACATTTCTTTAAAAAAAAATAGTCCCTTGAGTCACGCCACCATCTCCAGTATAGACAGCTGAAGTAGAGACAGCTGGAGACAGCTCTGGAGCTCCAAGCCATTGTGGCACACTGGCAAAGAAGCTCGGAGAGCAACTGTTTGCATCCTTCCAAGCCAGAATGCAGGGAAAGCTGACCTTTGGTGACCTCCTGATCTGGAGCAGGTGATCACAGCTAGCAGACATTCCGAGTCCCAGTGGACCAGATCTCTGTACATCATTCCTTAGAGCTCCCAAGGGGCCCCTGCACAAGGCTCACAGCTCTCCTTGTGCACATGGCAACGGGTTCTTTCAATGTGATGTTCCAGGTCGGTTACTTCTGACTGTCCAAGACAGGCAACAATACAGAAACTCAAGTCTCTGCTCACCTATTTAATTGTAATCGTGGACAGTTTCTGGCCCTTCCTTGATCCAAGCCTGTCTTTCAACCTCTGAACCCAAAGAGACAAGCGTGGTATAGTCTCTAGAATGAAGTAAAATTTGGGACTACACTGACATTTGGACTTGACTCTTTCATCTCAGATCCTTTCTGAATTGGAATGTCCTGTTCTGTAAAGACCATCTCTCCCATTGTTTTCAGTATAAGCATTATAAGGATATATATCTATATAGATATATATCACATATATAATATATATCATATATATTATATACCACACATATATTATATATAAACATATACAGAAGGATATATATACATATATGGGTATATGTTACATATATACATGTATATTTAGATATATGATATGAGCCTCATTGTCTACAGCTGCTCAACATGAGAAAACTCTCCTGTCTTGTTTATCTGACACCCTTCTGCCATCTCTAAACTTTCACTCAGGAAGGCTGACCATCCTCACCAAGCTCATCTCCCCCTGCTGTCAGCATCTAGAAGTGCAGGCTGGGCTGCCAGGGCCGCCAGTAAACTGTTCATCTGGAAGAGAGGTTTAATCTCAACACCTGGGCCCGCAGGGCTAAAGCTTTGCTCCAGAAGCCTCCTACTGTTGGTGCAGCTTGAGAAAACTTTGTTATTTTTGTCTTATGAGCTCATTTAATCAGCTTTTTGGTTTTGTGTGGGTGTTCGCTGATTCGCCCGCGAATGAGGACACCACACACAGTAGGGTTCTTCTGCAGCAAGCTTTATGCGTCTTGAGAGGGAGAGCATAAGCTTCACAACCGGAGACCCCAGGCAGCCCGAGCCCCTCCTTTATATAGGAAATTCTCCCCGCCTCGGACGTGGCAAGCCATGATTGGCTCAACACTGATCACCCCATATGACGTTATCCCTGAGGCGCGAGCTGCCCGGGGCGGGGATTTCCAGCGCAGGCGCAAACTAGATGTTTACTAGTTGGTACTGAGGAAATGATCGCCATCTTGTAATGGCGATTGCTCAGTACCAGAAGGTAGCGGCGCCCCACATCTCCCCCTTTTTTGTCTAATAAAACCAACTGGACACCCAGTATGAGAGGACGGGAACATTGGCCGAATCCTCTTACTCAGAGATGTAAGAACTATGTCCGCAAGCAACAACTAGGCTTGAGTGGGACCCGAAGTTGCTCCGACCTGTCCCTCTGCCATTTTTTCGAGGAGGGGAAGACTAGGGCAGGAAACCCCCACTAGACGGCATATTCCCCAGGTGGGACGGGGGGACCACCTGTGCGATGCATTGCTCTACAATCCTCTAGGGCTGCTGAAGCTCACCCGCTAAGGCGTGGGCAGCCAGCGACCAGTGGTGCAAATCAATTTTGTTTAAGCGCCACCAACCATACCTGTGCAGATTGCCCCTGCTCCAGGGCAGCAAGCGCCTGGGATATCATGATTTTGTCTCTATTATTTTTCTTATATAATTTGCAGATTAACCATAAGCTAAGTGCCAGTCCAAAGCAGAGGAGGATTCCGAATAAGCCCACCCCCACCCATTCTTTAAAATAAGAGAAGGCCGATGAAATCCAGGACGCGAAGCCTTCAGTCAGGGAAAAATCAAGTCGCGTGGAGTTGATCTCTACTATAGCCATCCGAAGCTCTTGGAGAGTCTGATCAAATTCCATCGACCAATTATTTCTCAGCTGTAAGGACAAATTCTTACAAAGGTTTGCAGCACGGGTAAAATTTTTAAATTGTATGGAGGTAATACAGAGGCCTGGCAGTTTCATTTCACATCCCAATTGGGCAATTTGCCAAAGAATGTCTATTTGTTCTTGAACCAAGTCTATACGTTGGTTCACCAATAACAGACCCCCCTGTAATTGGGAGTATGCGAAATGCCCCTTATCCATGGCTACAGTGATTGAGGCCGAGAGTTGGTTGATGGTATCGGCCGTTTGTATTGTCCCGCTCAAAGCTAACGCAGAGGCGGTAACCGAGGCAGTGATCCCCACTGCCGCTAAGGTACCAACTATAACTGCCGATACTCCAAAATCTCTTTTTTCTCTAAACAAGGCCAAAGAGCTGGGCGCCACCACCGGGACCGGAATAAATCGGGGCAAGCGCATTATCAAAGCTAAAGGAAATTTAGTAGCATTCCAGCACATCACATAATAACAGGCATTCTCACTACAATTTAACTGACTAAAATCATGTGAGCTGGTGGAATTACTAACTACCCATAAAAAAGGGGGCCAAACGCACACAGGCACCGGCCCAAAATCCTTAATCTGTTGGGAGGCCCAGGGGGACTTATCGCCAAATGACTGTGAGCATAATACCCCCTTTTTAATGCGTGCTCCTTGCACAAAGCCTATGGGGGTTAAATCTGTGCAACTGCCATTAAGGCCGCACAGCAACCACAAATCAAAAGGGTTGCCGGTGGCCCTGGGGTTATCCAGACCATTGAGTTTTGCAATATGGAATGATCCATTGGCCAGAGGGGGAGAAAAGGTAAAGTGATTCCCAATAGTCCCCGTTCTGCGAGATTGGCAACCGGACCATGGTAAGATTGACAATGTCTCTTCCTTGGTAGAGCAAAAGGGTGCCAATTTGGGTTGTTTAACAAGTTGGATAATGCTTTTAGGCCAAACTGCTATAATTGAAGTTGCATTTGCACACCAGTGGGTTCCATTAGCGGCCCATACATTGGAAATGAGTGTAGAGACCTGTGGCAATAACCCAATACAGTAATTTGATGGGTTGCCGCTGACGAAACACAAGCTCCCTTTAAATATAAAGGTTCTATTATCTATTACCCGTTCAGCTTGTGGGTCCCATGGTAAATATGGTAAACCTAAGGTATCTTCGGTCACAAACAAGCGGGGGAATACTTGCGCATCATGTGTCACTGGCATTGGCAGCGGGAACGTCGACATTATTCCCCATCGGAGCTCCTCCCGTTGGGATGTCACTTGCAGGGGCAGGGTGATTCCCAATATCAGCAGGGCGATCTTCATCATCTTGGGGTATTGATCGTGTTAGTCTTTCTGGGACCCAGAATGGATTTTGTTCGTTCTGCGGGAAAACACAAACAGCTCCCCTGGGTCTTATTAGAATAGGATCCGGGCCTCTCCATTTGTTGGTTAGGACATCTTTCCATTTTATTAATTCTTTGGGTCTAGTTGGTTCAGAACAATGTCGTTCTGCTGCAGTATGGCCGTGTGCGTCAAGATTTAAAAAATTGAGGGTGAATAGTGCCAATGACACAGACACTTTTGGCGTACGGGGTATAGCTTCATCAGCGCCCCCTTTTTGTTTAACAACATAAGATTTAAGGGTCCGATGTGCTCTCTCAACAATGCCTTGACCTTGTGGGTTATATGGGATACCAGTTAGATGCGTTACTCCCATTTGGCGACAAAAGCTTTGAAATTTTTGTGAAGTATAAGCTGGTCCGTTATCAGTTTTAATAAATTTAGGTTGTCCCCAAGCGCTCCAAGCCTCGAGGCAGTGTTGGATCGCATGTGTTGCCTTTTCTCCCACATGGGGAGATGCAAAAATAATGCCAGAGCAGGTATCAACGGACACATAAAGATATTGTAACTTGCCAAAGGAGGGGACATGTGTGACATCCATTTGCCATATTTGTAAAGGCTGAACGCCGCGGGGGTTGATCCCCACATGAGGGAGGGGCAGAAATTCACAGCAATTTTGGCAGCTAGTGACGATGTCACGAGCTTCTTTCCTAGTCAAGGAGAAGCTACGGCGCAACGTTTCTGCCGTTACATGAAAGCGATTGTGGAATCCTTTTGCAGCTTCCACAGAGGATGACAGGGCTGTGGCTATTAATTTGGTGGCTTTGTCTGCCAAGTCATTACCCAGGGACATGGGGCCAGGTAGGCCTGAATGAGCCCTGATATGAGTGATGAAAACTGGGAATTTTCTTTGAAGCAACACTGATTGTATTTCTTGAAAAATTTGTGCTAAAGTGCTAGAGGGTTTGATTACTCCAGCCACCTCCAGCAAGTTTACTGCATTTACTACATAACTAGAATCTGACACAATATTGAGGGGTTCAGAGAAGGTTTTTAATACCTCCAGAACCACTAGACACTCTATTACTTGAGGTGATGCTTCTTTATATTGTTTGGAACATATTTTGCCATTGACCACAAAGGCCCCTACACCATTCTTGGAGCCATCGGTATACACCATGAGCCCTTCCTTAATTGGGTTTCTTACCGTTACATGCGGGAACACAATTGACTGGCTCTGGGCAAAGTGTAGGATCGGGTGTTTGGGATAGTGATTGTCTATGCTTCCAGGGAAAGTTGTGACTAGTATAGCCCAGTCATTAGATGTGGCGGCCAAGGTCTGAACTTGCACAGAGGTATAAGGCACCACCAAGAGGTGGGGGCTACGTCCGAAATGGGTGATGGCCGCTTTATAGCCTCTGAGTGCAAGCTGAGCTATGGCTTCAGGATACCAATGTATTATTTTTGCTGGGGATACATTTGGGTGAACCCATAGCAGGGGCCCATTCTGCCAAAGAACGGCAGTTGGCAAATGGGCAGTTTGTAAGACACACAGACTAAAGGGTTGTGATTCTTCGATACGGAGCAGCTGCGCTTGTGTCAGGGCCATTTCCACCTTTTGTAGGGCCAGATCAGCAGCTGGAGTCAATGTTCGGGGGGACGTGATGTGCGAATCTCCTTCTAAGATATTGAACAAAGATCTTAATTCCGAAGTGGGGATTTTTAAAAAGGGTCTAAGCCAGTTAATGTCCCCCAACAATTTCTGAAAATCATTTAGGGTATGGAGGTGGTCCCTTCTTATCTCTAATTTTTGAGGTATGATGTTATTTGGTGTCACCATGGTACCCAGGAACTGTCCAGTATTTGAAATTTGGACCTTTTCTACAGCTATTTGAAGTCCCCATTGACTCAAAGTTTTAAGTAAAAGGGGGTAGGCTCTTTGAAGCAGGCCAAGGTCCTTGTGGCACAGAAGGATGTCGTCCATATAATGGAGCATGACTAACGAGGGAAATTGATCCCTTACTGGAGAAAGGGCCTCCTGCACATAAAGTTGGCACATAGTAGGGCTGTTGGACATTCCTTGTGGTAGAACCTTCCATTGGTACCTTTTATCAGGTTCCATATGATTAACAGAGGGTATGGTGAAAGCAAATCTGGGCCTATCTATTGGACATAGAGGTATAGAAAAGAAACAGTCTTTAATATCTATTATAATCAAATTCCAACCCCTGGGCAGGGCGGAGAGCACAGGAAGGCCTCTTTGCACAGGGCCGAACAAATGCATTTGTTCATTAATGGCTCTAAGGTCATGGAGCAACCTCCATTTCCCTGATCTTTTCTTAATAACAAATATGGGAGTATTCCAGGGGGAGGTAGAAGGTTCTATATGATCCAATTTTAGTTGTTCATTTACTAATTGTATTGCGGCCTCCATTTTTTCAGAGGATAGGGGCCATTGGGGGACCCACACCGGGTCCTCTGTTTTCCACGGTATAGGCCGAACCGTCCCCATGGCCCCTAGGAAAAACCCAGTCCTTGTCGGGCTATATTTCCTACTGGTGAAATAGGCTCAATTCCTCCTTGCTCTGACCGTCCTAATCCTTTGCCTGTCCTGTAGCCCATCTTTAGCATCATGTTTTTTGCCTTGTTCAAGCCTTCCCCCAACACGATTTTTTCATTGGACAGGGTTAGGCCCAAATGTTGCATAATGTCTCTTCCCCAAAGGTTTACTGGGAGCGGGAGCACATAAGGTTCGAATTTACCCTTTTGTCCCTCAGGAGCCTTCCAGGTCAAACTCATTGAGCTTATGGCAGGGCATGAATGATATCCCAGGCCTTGTAGAGAGTGGGACGATTTTGTAGTGGGCCAAGCTTTTGGCCACCAGTGCGTGGATATAATGCTTTTGTCTGCCCCGGTATCAAGAATACCTTCAAACCTTTTTCCATTTACTTCGAGGCAGAGTTTGGGCCTTTCATTCAGGGATACAACAAGGTAGGCTGAATCAGTTCCTGACGACCCCATCGTTTTGGGACTGGGGCCTGGGGAGCCCTCCCAGAGGGTGTCGGGGAGGAGCAGCAATTGAGCTATCCTATCCCCTGCACTGATGGAAAACACGCCCCTGGGGCTGGAACATAAGACCTGTATTTCGGGGGAGTGTAGGTGGTCAACAACCCCAGGATGGACCACTTGGCCCCGTAAGGTGAGT
The DNA here is from genome assembly GCF_978045245.1 of Mus caroli. NCBI lineage: Eukaryota > Metazoa > Chordata > Mammalia > Rodentia > Muridae > Mus > Mus caroli. The sequence goes on along the minus strand of NW_028227257.1, from coordinate 15,945,072 downwards.
GATCCTCGTCCGAGGATAAGGCCCATGGTCCCAGGGGGCAAAGGTGACATTGGCTCTATAGGTACTGGTTGGATACTCATTTGGGGCATTAGTAGGAGGTCGGAGGCGGCGCGCAGGTCCACCCTTGTGGGTCTTCCTGGGTCGCTTCTTCCGCCATCCCGGAGGTTCTGACAAACCGGTTCCCATATCTTTGAGGGCCCTGGGACCGTGGGCCCAATGACCCGTTTTTTGACACATTGGGAGCAGGAACATTTAATGGAGGCAAAAGCCTTCCCTGTATATCTCGCACTGAGCGACATTGATCTGCTCTGTGGTACCCTTTACCACACCTCGTGCAGAGGGTCAAGACCCCCCCCTTTCTTGTCTGGGGCTTTGCAATCTCTTTTGAAATGTCCAGGCTTACCACAATTAAAACAGGTCCGTTCACCGGTCTTCTTTTGTGGAGGATGCTTTTGTGCTAACATGATGGCGGCCGCGAGGCCAGTATTGCTAAGTGGACCTCCAAGCTCTCTACACACTCTTAGCCATTCTTGCAATCCTTTTGATTTTCTAGGAGCAATGGCATTCCTGCATTCCTGGGTGGCTTGTTCAAAAATCAGTTGCTCAATAAAGGGTCCTATCCCCTCTGGGTCCCCAAAGATTTTTCCTGCCGCCTCCATCATGCGTGCGACGAAGTCGGCAAAGGGCTCCTGGGGCCCTTGAACAATTTTTGTAAGCTGATTGGTGGTTTCTCCCTTGCGATTAAGTGACTTCCAGGCCCGTATGGCTGTGCTGGAAATCTGGGCGTACGCCCCCCAGTGGTAATTAACTTGATCTGCGGCCCACGGGCCTTGGCCTGTTAAAAGGTCAAATGTCCAATCCCGCTGTTCTGGCGTAAGGGCTATTGCGTTGGCCCTGGCCTGGGACTGGGCTGCCTCATGCCACAAGGCTTTCCATTCTATGTATTGTCCCATAGTAGGCAAGGCGGCCTTAACCACCATTTGCCAATCACTAGGTGTCATGGCAGTTTGTGCCATTCTTTCAAGAATCATAATAGTAAAATTAGCATTGGGACCATATTTTCTTACTGATTCTGCAAGATCTTTTATCTGACTATAGTCTACAGGAGCGTAGATTCTCCCCCCTTCCTGTTCATAAACAGGAAACGCTAAGTGTAGCTTGCGGAGGATCCTTTGGGGAAAAAAGGAAGTTGTGGATGACCGGGCCTCATAAGGTGGGGGAGCGGAGGGAATGGCGGCAGCCAACAATCTCCTATCCTTAAAGGAGACACCGGGCGCGGGCTTACATGACTTAGGTCGTCCGCCTTCATCTGGGTGATACCTTTCTCCTTTATATCTAACTGCTTCTTCTTCTAACTCGCCCTCTTCCTCCGAGGTCAGTTTACTGTCCTCGGTTTCGGAAGAATCCGAGGTATCTCTTAGGTGGAGGGCAGCCAGTTCTCGGGTCGGATATAACCCGGGCCTGCTGCTCCCCTTCTCTCCCTTTCTGTTTCTCCCGGGAGGTCCTTTTTCACTTCCCTTTTTTGCCTTTTTTACGGTTTTTGTGCGCACACCCATCCTCTCACTACGCTCGGATTCTGACATACCTTCCTGCATAGCTTCTAAAACCTTTTGCCCTTTCTTTCACTCCTCCTCACAGGCCTCATCTTCAAGACAACTCTTAACTAGTTTCCATATGGCCTTAACTCCCAACCTGAGGTCTGAACAGGTTTCTAGATCGTTGCCTAGCTTATTCCATGACGACAGCGTCAGAGATCCTGACACCGCATACCAGGGAGCTACTCGATCAACTTCCTCGACAAAGCGGCGAAGAACTCTGTCCCCAAGCTTCAGGTCCCTTCTTTTGAGAAGTTCTTTTAATGAAGTTTGTACTGATTGAGAAGCCCCCATGATACTCTAAAGGAGACTGCAGTTTTATGTCTCCGAGATCGATCGTATAGGCGCGGCCCGTTCAGGCAGGGACGGGAGCGCAAAAATGAAAGTGCGACTCACCTTTCCGCTCTTTGCTCTTTTATTTACGAGAGACTGACGGGCGCTAGGGTTGTAAGAACTTCAATTTAACACAACCTTCTATGTTCACAAAGGAAGAGGGCTAGGAGCCATACAACCAAGGCCACGAGGACGATAATTAAAGCCTCGGGCAATCCCTCCCACGGCCCAGTTAGTTGAAGGGAGTGCGAAAGGGTCAGGTAAAGTTCAGGCATACCTTTCCGAGACGTAGTTCCTGCAGTTCTGGACCCTCCCCGTCACCGAGGGGTCTCCGACGGTGCTCGCGATGTTCTTAGTTTTCCCAGGATTTCGGCACCAGATGTGGGTGTTCGCTGATTCGCCCGCGAATGAGGACACCACACACAGTAGGGTTCTTCTGCAGCAAGCTTTATGCGTCTTGAGAGGGAGAGCATAAGCTTCACAACCGGAGACCCCAGGCAGCCCGAGCCCCTCCTTTATATAGGAAATTCTCCCCGCCTCGGACGTGGCAAGCCATGATTGGCTCAACACTGATCACCCCATATGACGTTATCCCTGAGGCGCGAGCTGCCCGGGGCGGGGATTTCCAGCGCAGGCGCAAACTAGATGTTTACTAGTTGGTACTGAGGAAATGATTGCCATCTTGTAATGGCGATTGCTCAGTACCAGAAGGTAGCGGCGCCCCACAGTTTTGTTTTTGCTTCTGAAGACTATGTTTGTTACCTTTCTGTTCCTGACAAAGCCACTTAAGAAGGGAAGAGTTGGTGGCCAGCAGTGGTGGCTCACACCTTTAATTCTGGCATTTGAGAGGAAGAGAAAAGTGGGTCTCTGTGAGTTGTAGGCCATCCCGGCCTATGTAGTGAGTTCCAGGATAGCCAGAGCTCCTGTCACACACACACACACTCACACACACACACACACACACACACACACAGGAAGGAGGAAGAGTTTACTCAGGCTCACAATTCAGGGTAGAGGCCATCATGGAAAGCAGGCACTTAAGGTAGCCAGTCATATTGTGTTCCAGTCGGGAAGCTTAGTGAGAGAAGTGAACAAAGGCTGCTGATTAGCTGCCTTTCTCTACAGTCCAGGATCCCAACCAGGGAATGGTCCCAGCTAGTCTTCCCAATTCAGTGAGCCACAGTTAAGGCAAATTCCTATAGACATACCCAGATATCCACTTCACGGGTGATTCTAGAGCCTATGGATTTGACAGATAACACTAACCAGCCCAGGGATCCAGATGTTTGGGAGTCTGAATAGCTTGGCCAACGTCATATAATTTGAATTAAGATTAGTAGATTTCGGTGGATGAATCATGTCCTGTCCCCTGAGATGTCCTCATCTTAGCCTCTGAAATTTGTAAATATCTCATGGGGTCAAAGAGATGTTATAGATGTACTTAAGGATCTTCAGATGATGAGATTATTCCAGGTTCTGCCAATAATGGGCCCAATGTAACTGTAAACATTCTTATAAGTGAGAGGCAGAAAGCTGGAGGTGCCGTGTGTCCTGATCTTTTCTACTCACGAGGCTGAAGTGGGAGAACTGAAAGTTCAAGGCCAACCTGAGTAAGTGTCTCAAAAACAAAACAAATCTTTGAAACGGGGCCTCACTCATGGTCCTGACCGGCCAGCTGGCCTCAAAGGCAGAGATCCACCTGGGTCCCACTCCCCCGGTGCTGGGGTTAAAGGCATGCATCACGATGCCCAAATTTCTCAAATATTTGAACATGACTTTTGTAAGAGACATGAGCATTCACACTTATGATTCCAGGACTTCCAAATGTGACACAGAAGGATTGTGGACTTGAAGTCAGCCTAGGTGACCGTCTTAGTTAGGGTTTTACTGCTGTGAACAGACACCATGACCAAGGCAAGTCTTATATAAAAAAAACAACATTGAATTGGGGCTGGCTTACAGGTTCAAAGGTTCAGTCCATTATCATCAAGGTGGGAGCAAGGCAGGCACGGCGCAGGAGGAGCTGAGAGTTCTACGTCTTCATCCAAAGGCTGCTAGTGGAAGACTGACTTCCAGGCAACTAGGGTAGGGTCTTATACCCACACCCATAGTACACACCCATTCCAACCAGGCCACACCTATTCCAACAAGGCCACACCTTCAGATGGTGCCACTCCCTGGTCCAAGGATATATAAACCATCACAATTACATCAAGTTCTCTCTCTCTCTCTCTCTCTCACACACACACACACACACACACGGGGGGGGGCGGTATTCAGGAGTCAGTCAGTTGCCGTTGTGACAACAGAAGCAAGATGTCGGAGTGATGTGGAGAAGACCATGGACCAAATAATACCAGTAGCTCAGTAGCTTCTGCAAGCTGGAAAAGAGAACCAGCACCCAGAGAGACAGCAGCCTTCCCAGCTCCCTGGTGTCTTTAGCAAAGCAACAAAATACATTTGTGTTATTTGAAATCACCATGTAGTAGTAATTTGTTATAAATGGAACAGGGAACTAACACTTAGATTTGGGTGGGTGGGGGGCAACAGGACACCTATTTAAATGTGAGTTTCTGAGAAACAAACATTTCTAAAGTATGTGTCCCAAATGTTACATAAGGAACCTAGTCTTAAAAATAGACCTTTGTTTATCTGAAATTCAAATTTAACTGAGTGTTCTATATTTTATTTGGCAGCCTAGAAGCTGGTGACTGGAGAGAACGGAGGACTGCAAGTCGCATGACTTGTAACCTGGGGTGGTGGCACACACTCACTGTCTCAGAAGACAAAGGCGCAAGAGTCATGAGTTGGGGGCCAGCCTGGTCTACACAGACACCCTCTATTAAAAACAAACAAAACAGATAAACACAACTCAGAATTCCCAGGATACCTCGAACTCCTCTCACATATTTAGTTTGACATCTGGCAAAATCCATGTGTCCTTGTGTCCTTGAAGGTCACTTCCCACCACTCTAGGACTCCACTTATTCATAAGGTAGGAAAGGATGAGGGAACTTAAGGTTATCCCTTTGAATATGACATTCTCTTAGACCGACGAAATTTCTCTCTAGAAATGGTCTGTTGTCCTTATTCTGAAACCTGAAAGAGATTTGCCTCAAAATTACAGTTGCACAAACCATGGGTATGTGTGGTGAGGGTAGTTAATGGGTCAGATGTGGAGTTAGTAAACGCCTTTTCAAACTACTGCTGTCTCGAGACAACATTGTGAGCCCCAGAGCAGGAAACAGGTAGATTCTGAGTCGGGGTCCAGGGCAAGAATTGTTATTCACGAAGAAATAGAGGCGAAGAGGCTAGTGCACTTGGCCAAAGCGATTCAGCTGATGGCATACTGACACAGGCAGCCAGTCCAGACATCAGCTGAGGACCGAGTAGTTCTGCAAAAGATAAGCCTGAGGTCTAGGTCTGAAGCTGGTTTCTGCATTGATTTGCCGCTTCTCTAGAGGTCACAGGCAGGGGGATTGCAATAATAATAATAATAATAATAATAATAATAATAATAATAAAATAAAAAGACGATTTAATGAGAAAATGATGTAGAACACTAGGCATACGTCAGTGTGTTCCAGAGAAGCAGCCTGCTTCCCTCCTCGAGGCCTCAGTTTCCCCACCCATAAACCCAACTCAGCTGCACAGCCCGGGCCACCAGGTGGTGTCAAGCCCCAAGTGAGCACTGCAAAGTTCACTCATGCGCATTCCCGGATGGGCGCCGCCTACACGCGGCTCGAGCGTCACTTCCGGCGCGAGGGCCGGGCCGGCCGGCCGGGGAGTGCGGGTCTGTTCTGCGCGCGCTGCCAGCCGAGGCTCCTGCCGCCGTGACCCGCGCTCCGCCCGCCGCCGGGCTGGTGAGTGCCCACGAGCCCGGGTGTGCGCCGAGGGGCCAAAGATAGGGACCGGAGAGGGCGAGATCGCCGGAAGTGGGCCAGAGGGGCGGGAGACCCCAGGAAATGGGGACACCTGGGGAGGGGGCGAAGACCGGAAGTAGGGGCCTTGGGACGCTGTCAGCGGCTCGCAGGTCTCTGGGGCTCCGAGAGAGATGGCTTCCTGCCTCCTGTTGTTGTGGACGAGAGGGGATGCCCCGGAGAGAGAGATGGCTCCAGGTGGGGAGGGTGTCAGGCTTTATTTCCTGTCCATCACGTCGTTGTCGAGGCTGACAGCCACTGCTGAGCCCTTGGGGATACAGCAGGAAGCTGCAGGTGGAAGATAGAGATGATGAGACCAGGGTGGGGCTTGACCCTTCTTTGCTCTGCCTCACTGGACAGGGCTTGCCGTACTTCCCCTGATGTTGACGGAGTGCTGTCACGAGCCGGCACTGGGTCTTGTGGTGACTCCACAGGCAAATTCTCTGACCTGTAGTGGTGATTCACATTGTAGGAGGTCAGTTCCCTCCTTTGTAAAGTGGCAACTGACGATAATCAGCGCGCTCAGTTATTGTGAAGATGAAATGTGGAGCCGACAGTGTAGTTGAGTGGGAGAGTGGTGCCTTGCATATGCCAAGGCCCTGGGGTTTATCTCCAGCAACTAACGCCCAGGAAGAAATAAACGGATGTACAATGGGGAGCTTGATTCAAAGCAGAACCTTCAGCCTGTAGGACCTCTTTGCATCAGTCCATGATGTAAACCACACGAGACAAGGCGTTATTGTTTTCTGCTGTGTCCCTAGCATCTGTCAGCACAGTGCCTGATACGTACAGGAGGCCATCAGTAATTCTTTGGTAAACGACTAGGTGGGAACTGACCCTGAAGAGTTCCTTGTAGACACCTGTGACACTAAGTAAAAGTTTCTAAAGACGGATAGAAACCCAGTTCTGTGGAAACCTGGAGGAACTCACCCTGAGGAAAGGGGGGGGGGCAGGGATTTACAGACTAGATCATATCGCAGTTGGGCCTTGGCAGCTAACATGGAGAGAAGCCTTCATGTAGAGGGTGTCACATGTGTGAGATATTCTAAGAATGTGGGTTATTAATTTTTCCTCCCTGGTAAGTGGAGGAGAGAAAGGAGAGGGCCTTTGAGGCTAGTTCTATAGTCTGTGGCACTGCAGTCAATCTCAGGCAATGAATTAGGATTCCAGGCACCTATCTGTTGGAAACAAGTTGCCATGGAAACAGCCCAGGGCAGATCCCGTGAGGTCAAGATTGTCCCATCCCTTGCTCAGCACACCTCTGTAAAAGTACATTAAAATAAAATATTTATGATGTGGGGCCTATATGTCTTAATAGCTTTTTAGGTGCTACATTCAGGTTAATGCATAAGACCTGACTATCACACACTGATTACCTACACACATGTCAAGAATGGGAGATGTGCTAGTCCACAGAGCTCATACCCAGGCAGCTCAGTCAGTCAGGAGTCAGTTCACGTACACTGTCCCCTCTCGCCTGGATTGTTGGTGAACTTTCTACACCAGTGGTTCCCAACCTGTGGGTGGCGATTCACAAAGAGCATTGGAAAATACAGATGCTGACATTGTGATTCATAACTAGCAAAATGATGAAGTAGCAATTGAAACACTTGTATGGCTGGGGTCACCGCAACATGAGCTGTATTAAAAGGGTCACAGCGGTAGGGTGAGAACCTCGGCTCTCGGTCATCACTTCCCTGAGGTACATGTTTAAGATGAAAGTACTTCTCACTGGTACTTTCTGCGATGTGTGGGTGCTCATGGCATGGTACACACATGGAGCTCAGAGGTCAGCCTTGAGTCAGTTCTCTCCACTTTTACAGGAGTTTTGTAGATTTTGGAAAGTTCATTTCTACGGTTTGAACTCAGGTAGCCAGGCTGGGGCTGCAGGTGGGCCCACCATTTCACACCCCTCGTGCATCATGAGACAACCGAGTGGTCCTTTTGAGTAGAAATCGGATCATGTCAAACCAGCTCTGCCTCTCCTCTCTCAGCACAAAAATTTGAGGTTCTCACTGGCCTACAGCGTCCTGACCACTACCCGCCAGTAGGCCTCTGAATTCATCTACTTTCACCTTGCTTCCTTCACTGGGCTACACTGGGTGCCTGACTTCTCAGAAAAGCCAAGCATTTTCAGATACCTTCACCCCACCATGGGATGTGTTTGGCATATCCTGTCTTCTCATCTTTGCTCAAATGTCAACCTAAGGGAGCCTTGCTGCCTGACTATCCTATTTAAAATTACAAACCTAATCCCACCTCCCACTTTCCTTCTTCATAATAATGGACTGGCTGTTATGGTTAGAAATGTCTCCTATCTCCCTCCACTGGGCTCAATGAAGTGGAAATTTTTTCTTTACACCCACAACCCCAGCACCTGGAAATCCAGGTGCATCCTAAGTATTTGAGATTTGTGGGGTGCCTGTGTGTCATCCACTCAGGACTTAGGGTGAATCTGTACGGGTTGAGATGAGCTGGAGGAAGAACATGCCGTTGAGAGGGACCAGAATATGCACAGAATGAGGATATAGCTTTAGAGGTTGGAATCTGAGAGATGGAGTGGGCAACCCTGAGATTTGGAGGGAGTGGCCTGTTCAGCTACTGGCTGCAGTGGATCAGGAATTTAGCCAGGGCATTACAGGTATGTACATGAACTCTGAGGTAGCCCTGCTTTTCTTGTTGAGCATGGGATGGAAGATCAGTGTCCTACAGATGGAGGCTTAGGCTCTGCAGCCAGGGAGTCCTGTGGCTAGCTTATTCCCAGGACACCTTGGGCAGCTGTCTTTTGTTTTCCATTCAGTAGTGAGTGACTGCAGGCTTGCCCAATGTCAAGCCCTAGTACCAACATACGGACAGGCAGTGTGTCGAGTTTATTGGAGCGCCTGCCTAAGCAAAGGGAAGGGAGATGACAAAGGAAGAGCCTTCAGTCTGTAATGCAGGTCTGGCCCCTGTGAAGGAGCTTTAGGCAGGAAGAATCTCTGAGAGCAGGCCAGGCCCTGGAAGAATCCAGCCAGAGAGACAGAGAACTTGAACCACCGTTGCCTCTTGGAGGTACCCACATCTCTCTTGGCCACTCACTGACTGGGGGAATTAGAGGCTGTTTGTACAAAGCCTAGCTTTAAGTGGATAGTGCTGAAGGGACAACAGCCGGGCCCCTTGGTTCTATGTCCTTAGCAGCAGATCTGACACATTTCTATGATCACTGTAGTAAGTTACATTATAAAAATAAAATTCAAGCAAGCTGAATATGGTGTCACATGCCTGTGTAATCCCAGCATCTAGAGGCTGAGACACGAGGTCGGCAAGTTCCAGACCATGTTGAGCTACATAGTCTCAAAACAAACAAACAAACAAACAAACACCAGTATAGTTTTAAAAAATTAAATGTCCAGTTGTTCAGATCTATTTCTTAGAGGTAACTGTTGGTAAATATTTTTTATCTCCTTCCACACAAATCTGATTGTTTTCTGTATTCTCTTCTGGCTTAGTCTTCCTCCATGTCAATTCATGAAGATCTGTGTCTGTCTTTCTCTTGGTCTCTCTCTCTCTCTCTCTCTCTCTCTCTCTCTCTCTCTCTCTCTCTCTCTCTCTCTCTGATGTCAGCATTGGGTGTCTTTATCAATTATTAATTTGCATGGGATAGGGTGGGGCATGTTTATACCACAGTGTAGATATGGAGATCAGAGGACAACTCATGGGAGTCAGTTCCCTTCTTCTACCATATATGTTCCAGAGATCAAACTCCCATTGTTAGGCTTGCTGTCGGGTGCCTTCATTTGCTGAGCCATCTTGCTGGCTTTCCAGCTCATTTTTTAAGACAGTCTAATAACCTGGAGCTCACTTATTTCATGAGTCTGCTTGGCCAATGGGCTTCAGGGATCCTCCTGTCTCTACCCTCCCCTTCCCCAGCACTGGAGCTACAGACGCACAGGCAGCTGTCCCTGGCGTTTGTGTGGATACTGGGGATCAAAGCAGTGGTTTTCTCACTGAACCGTCTTCCAGCCTAGTCTTGAATCATCTCAGTATTGACAAACTGTTCTCTAAAAGAGTTCAGTGTATATTCTCACCAGTGTTTTCATCTTTTTTTTTTTTTTTTTTTTTTTTTTTTGGTACTGGGTTTGAATCCCAGGGTTGCTTGCTGTTTGCATTCACATTTGTGTAATGAGCCTCTATTTAGACTCTTCCAAGAAGACATAGTGTCTCACTGTTGGATGTGACTTAGGTATGTGACTGAGATCACGACCATTCCTCCTAGGGACTCACCTCCCTGAGTTCACATCGGAAAGCTTCCCGTCCCCCGGGGTCCCGTGTAAGCCATGATTCACCTTAAAAAATTACATGCATACACATATATGTGAGTTCATGAATATGTACCATGCCAAGGTGTCCCTGGAGAGGGCACAGAAGATGAATGGGGTTAATTCTTTCAGCTTTCTGTGGGTTCTTGGGATCAGACTCTGGTCTTTAGGGTTGTGTGGCAAAAGTTACCTGTTGCACCATCAACTGACTCTCTCTCTCACTCTCCCCCCCCCCCCCCAGAGGCAGGGTCTCTCTGTAATAGCTGTGGCTGTCCCAGAACTCACTTGTAGATCAGGCTGGCCTTGAACTCATTTAGCTCCTCCTGCCTCTGCCTCCTGAGTGCCGGGATTAAAGGCACGCACCACCACCAGTGGCTTCATGCTTCGCCTTCTTAATCTCACTTGTGGCCTGTGTGTCAGCAGGGACCCTGATAGCTAATGTCAGAAGAAAGTGACTCTCTGAGAACCAGCCCCTCTGTGGCCTCACTCTCTGAAAATGAGCTGCCACTGCCTCCACCGGACCCTCCCGGCTACGTGTGCTCCCTGACAGAAGACTTGGTCACCAAAGCCAGGGAAGAGCTGCAGGAGAAGCCCGAGTGGAGGCTGCGGGATGTGCAGGCCCTCCGAGACATGGTGCGGAAGGAGTACCCATACCTGAGCACGTCGCTGGACGATGCCTTCCTGTTGCGCTTTCTGAGGGCCCGAAAGTTTGATTATGACCGGGCCCTGCAGCTGCTGGTCAACTACCACGGCTGCAGGCGGAGCTGGCCAGAGGTCTTCAGCAACCTGAGGCCTTCAGCCCTGAAGGACGTTCTCAACTCTGGATTCCTTACAGTGCTGCCCCACACGGACCCCAGGGGCTGCCATGTCCTCTGCATCCGACCAGGTACTGGGGAACGTGTGCTCTCTCTGGGATGGGTCTTCACCCCGTTTCCTCTCATAGTCCCCTACTTCTTTGTTTTAGTGAAGGGTCTTTCCTTTTTGGTTTTAGCTTTTTTAAACAGCCCAGGCTGACCTCAGACTTACTGTGCAGCAGAGGATGGCCTTGAACTCCTGACCCTCTTGCCTCTCCCTCCCAAGGGCTAAGATTTTAAGTATGTATCACTGTGGCTGGCTCCAAAGCTCTTTTCACTTTGACTACCCGAGGACAACAAGCCTTGACCTAATGAGGCAGAAACAGCTCCCAGATCTACTGCACCAAAGAACATGGCCCCCAGGGCACAGGCCTCCAGCTCTGTCTCTGCTTGGCACAGACAGCTTCTTCATGCTTTTCCTCCAAAAGGCAGCAAAGCAAGCGCTGGCCCCTCCCAGTTCTCAGGCCGCCTGACTGCGCAGTGAGTTTCTGTCAATCAAACTCAAGTTTCCTCAGGAGAGAGTGCAGTGGGCTCAGGAATCTGCTCTCCACAGACACAGGCACGCCCTGCCCAGCCCCTCCCAGCCTCCTCTCAGTGGGCTGAGTACAGACAGGTCTAAGTGAGCCAGTGTGGGCTGGACAGAGCCTGGAAAGGCGCCTCTTCCCTGCCTCCCTCCCCCTCCTCTCCTCCATTAGGTTAAACCTTGACAAGAATCACTATATTTTTACCCTTTTCATTTCCGTGCTGGGAATGTAACCCTGGCCCGCACCTGCTGGACAGGACTGTACCACTGAGCTGTGATCAGAACCCCTTGATTCAATCACTGGTACCAGCACTTCATAGTGGTTCTTGGTGTAGCTTTCTTTTTCTTCTCTCTCTCTCTCTCTCTCTCTCTATATATATATATATATATATATATATATATATATATATATGTATATGTATATGTATGTATATATATACTTATTGAGAAAAGGGATCTCTATGTAGCCCTAGCTGTCCTGGAAATTGTAATTTAAAACAAGCTGACCTCAAACTCACAGAGCTATACCTGCCTCTGTCTCCCCAATGCTGGAAAAAGCATAAAAGCACATGCCCAACTTAAAGCAAAAGTGTATCTTTTTAATGTTACTCAGAGGACCATGGTAGACTCAGAGGTAAACAGGCATCCTCACATCTGCTCACCCCACTTTCTAGTCCACTGATGGGACTGTCGAACAGTAGAGAGGAGGTGGCAACTTAGCTATCAGGAAAGATAATGAAAAGCACCGTCCTCTACCTGTCTGGTGGCTCTTCTCAGCTCTTTGGTACAGTCATTTACAGCAGGGGAAGCTCCCTGCAGAGAACATTTATAATCGTGACCCTAGGAGAAGCTAAAAGAGGGAAAATTTAGAAATGTTTTAGCCAGTAAACTCCAGCCTTCTGATCCCTAACTCTGTCTCCCGGGGCACCAGGGCAGGTGAGGCTGGGCCTTCACTCCACTCACAGCCCCACAGTTCCCTTCATTGCAACGCCCAGGAGAGATGAGCGGTAGATGACAACACTTGTAGCTGGAAATGAAGTGAGCGTGCTGGCAGCCTCTGCCTGCAGTCACCTGCAGGGTGTCTGCCGAGTGGCTGCCTCCAGGTTTCTCTCCTGGATGCCTCTCATGTCCTTCTAGCCTGTTACACACAGTCCTTCCTGTCTAGACCCTTCTTCACCCCTCACCGCATGTCAGACAGCTGGAGCCCCATTACCTGTGCGCTAGGCACTTTCCGAAATTAGGTGTTTATTTTAAAATACACAGTGCAGATTTCTGAGCAGCAAGAGACCTAGAAAACAGCCAGCAAGCTTTGTCTTGCTGCTGTGAGCTCACTTCATAAAAGTGTTATCAGATGGTCAGATGCACCAGGATGGCTGACCACGCCTCCTGGCTTGTAGCTGCTGAGCCTGTGAGATGAATTCTGTCCTTGTGTTTGGATGAGATCTAGACCTCTCCCTGCTGACCCAATTTCTTAGGAGGAAGCCTACCTATGCAGCTGTGTTTTAATAAAACTGGGTTTTGTTTTGCCTTTTTCTAAGCATTTTTGAGATAGATATGATTGAAAGGTGGGATGTTATATACAGCAGGCTTAATTCACACGAACATTAATCACCAAGTTTGGCAAAGATTTGTTATGAGAATTTCGCATAGGACAGGTAAGATAGCTCAGTAGGTAAGAGCACTTGCCCCACAGGCCTGATTCAGACCCCTGGAACCCAAGGGAAGTGACGATCTAGGATTGTGTTCTGACTCTCACACATGCCCTATGGCACGTGTGTCCCCTCACACATAATTGGGCATGTGTATTATACACACATATCCAAAAATATCCATTGCTAGCAAAATGAACTTTTGTTTATTAATGTATCTCCCATGATTATATATATATACATATATATATATATATATATATATATATACTTTGATCACAATCTCCCATTATCCTCTATCACCCCCACCTCAGAATCCCCAAGCTCCATCTTCCCTAGAAGCCCTCAATACTCGTGCCCACCCAGGCCCCACCTCCGCAGGGAGCGGGTGGCTGGGAATAGCCTGCTGCATTTCAGTAGAGTTGCTTGTATTGTGAGCATAGGTTGGGGGTTATTTACCTGAGCGTGGGGTGGGGTCTTTCCAGTGGCCACTTACTTGAGGACTAGGGACCCCTCCCCCAGCATTTAGGGGGTGATTTTTTTTTTTTTGAGACAGGGTCTCATGTAGCCCAGGCTGGCCTTGAGCTTTCTATGGAGCTGAAGAAGACTTCAGCTCCTGCCAAGTGCTGAGGGTGCCGGTGTGAACCACAGCCCCTGACAAGAGCTGGGTGAAGATTTTCTGAGAATAGTAGTTACCAGCTGGGCATGGTGGCCCATACCTATTATCCCAACACTCAAGAGGCTTGCTGAAAGTTCAAGGGCAGCCTGGGCTACAGAGTTAAGACTCCAGCTCAACCTCCCCACCCCTGCCAGAAAAATGGTCAAAAATAGCATTGTCATGGTTACCCTTCTCCCAAAGAGAAGAGTCATTAAATATGGGAATATCAACGAAGCATGCATCCTGCCAGCAGGAGTTGGAAGAGAGGCCTTGTGGAGCATGGCTGTGCTCCATCCTGCCACACCGCTGGAGGGGTGGGTGAGTGGGGGCTCACTCTTTACATGGCAAACGACAAATGCTTGAAAGCCAACCCAGACCAGTTGTAATTAGAACTCCTTTATTCAGGTGGCATTTGGGTTCGGTTAATCTTGGTGGGACTGAATTGGAGAGGTGATTCCATCTCTGCCAGCCTTGGCTTGGGCTCCTGGATTTCAGGTCCACCGCTTTACTGCTGCTCTGAGAGGGAGGAGAGAGCTTCCCTTTCCCAAGAACCACACCCTAGATTAAGTCAGGCTCTGGGTGACCTGGTTTAGACCACATACTCTGGCTAGGATGTCATACCAGATTGACCAGCCAGTCCCCATCTCTCACCTGCCCTGGAGTCGTCAGTCAAGTCAGTTCTGTGTAGCCTGTGTGGGTAGAATAGGCAGTCACTGTGGCAATGTAACAGCAGGAAGTAGAGGTGGCCAGGAGGGCAGGGGTCCTTACCTGTTTACTTAAGAGACAGGCTCAGAGTGCTGAAACATCTTGCCCGAGATCACATAGCTAGAAAAGGTCGGAGGCTACCACACCTGACTTCAGAGCTCAGGCTTTTAACCTCACAGCCAGTGGTGCTTTTATCTAACCCAGATGTTCCGCTGGGTTGGGAAAGTTAGGGAAGATCGGCTGCCGGGCAGGCAGGACCGTGGGGCCAAGAGTGCCTTTCTCGTCCACTGGGAAACCAAGGCTTTAGAAGATGCATCTTTCTCTGAGCACTGGTTTATCTTTGTTCCGTAACACTGTCCATCTCTTGTGACCACAGACAGATGGATACCAAGCAACTACCCAATTACCGAGAACATCCGAGCCGTATACTTGACATTAGAAAAACTCATTCAGTCCGAGGAGACCCAGGTGAACGGGATTGTTATCCTTGCCGACTACAAGGGAGTGAGCTTATCAAAAGCATCTCATTTTGGGCCTTTTATAGCCAAAAAGGTGATTGGCATCCTTCAGGTATGGCCCCTGGTCACCGCATGCCCCTGCTGTGGGGCTTTGCTTTCCCCATAGCCCTGTCCACTTCCTACCATCTGATGGAGGACGACACAGACCCCACTTCCCACAAGCAGTGAGGGTAATCTTAGTCCTTTCAACCTGCAGAAGGACCCTCTCATCTGTGCTTAACGGTTCACAGAGCCCTGTTGCTGTCATTACAGATCATTCCTTCAGGTAGCACCCTGAGGCAGGCAGGAATTTATTTCCCTTTTTGATAGATAGGGCAGCTGAGACCTAGAGAACATATATACAGCCTGCTCCATGTGCCACGAGCTGTGGAAGACTGAGCCCTTGTTCACTGGGCTGCCCCTTGGGTGCTGCCCATCATTGAATCTACAGTGTGCAGGCCCCTACTGTGAACTGAATCACTTAAACCAAGCACTTCTGCATTGGTCATCATTTTATTTTGTTTTTTGTAGTCCAGGCTGGCCTCACACTTGACATGTAGCCAAAGATTGGCCTAATCCTCTTGTCTCACAGATCCATGATCCATCCATCACTGTAAAGTTGAATGTCTTAGCTTCTACTGTTTTTTCTTTTCTTTCTTTCTTTTTCTTTTTTACTAGAGATTTATTTATTTTATTTATATGAGGACACTGTAGCTGTCTTTAGACACCAGAAGAGGGCATCGGAAACCCATAACAGATGGTTGTGAGCCATCACCATGTGGTTTCTGGGACTTGAACTCAGGACCTCTGGAAGAGCAGTCGGTTCTCTGAACCGCTGAGCCATCTCTCCAGCCTGAAACATTTCTTTTCTGAATAGACCTGGAGATTGAACCTAGAGTTCTGCATGTTAGGCAAGGGTTCTACTATTGAGCCACAGCCTAGCCATTAAAACAAACAAAAAAACCCAGAAAACAAAAAAACATTTTTATTTTGAGACAGAGTTTCCCCAAGGAGCCCAGGCTAGCCTTGAATTATTTATTCTGTATATTATTTCCTTTTTTTTTTTTTTTGTTGCTATGATAAAACACCGTGACCAAGGCAACTTACAGGAAAGGAAGTTTTTTCTGCTATGGTTCCAGAGAGATAAGAGTCCATGACGGGACAGGGAAGCCTGGCATCAAGGGTCCAACCTTGTGGCAGGACAGGAAGTCAAATGCACAAATCAGAGAGCAGGAAGAATAGTGTGGGGCTGTGAGCTTTCAAAGCCTGTCCCCAGGGCCATGCTCCCTCCAGGAGGCCACTTCTCAAATAGAGCGACCAAGTGGACCAAGTGATGAGATGTCCAAGCCTATGTGGGATACCTCATTCTGTATTCTAAGCAGGCCTTGAACTCATAACCCTCCCATCTCCGCTGCCTGCATAGCTTTGATTGCAGGCTTGAGCCACCAGGCAAGGCTAAGGAAACCTATTTGACTGTGTGGGTCACAACACTCCCCTGGCTTGCGGTGTATTCCCCAGCAGCCCTGCTCCATGCCATATCTGACAGCAGCCCTGCTCCATGCCATATCTGACAGCAGCCCTGCTCCATGCCATATCTGATGCACCCTGGGAATGCACTCGGGGCAGCTCTGACCAGTAAGGCCCACTGTCTCCCAGCACTTTCTCTGTGGACTTGGGCCTTGGTTTGCTGTTGTAAAAGAGGCTCCCCACCTCTTTGCCTAGCTCTTCTGACCCAGACCTCCTCACAATTTGCCCATGCTTGTTCACACTGGGGCGGCTCTGAGAGTCATACCAGACCTCCGCAGGGCCTATTATGGTTTAGATGGGGAGGGGAGCTGAAGAGGAGATGGTATGCAGGTAGTAGACATTTCCTAACAAGGCGCTCTTCTCACACACAGGATGGCTTCCCCATTCGGATAAAAGCAGTTCACATAGTGAATGAACCTCGGATATTTAAGGGCATTTTCGCCATCATAAAACCATTTCTGAAGGAGAAAATTGCTAACAGGGTAAGTGAGGTACTTTGAACATGATACTTTTTAAAATACTCTTTAAAATATCTTTCTCGATTTTTTTTGTGACACCTAAAACATCATTTTGTCCAGGAACTAATTTGGAAAGCTTATGGTACAGAGAAACAGCCATCCTTTCTCTAGCGGGCAGATGCAACTGGTCAGAATACATTGTTTGTCAGTAGGGAGAACAGGACCAGAATGTTGTGTTTACAATGGAGCCTCATGTAGCCTAGGATGAAGGCAAGATATTTTTTTTTTCCTTAAAGATTTATCTGTCCATTATTTATATATATGAGAACACCGTCGCTCTCCTCAGACACACCAGAAGAGGGCATCAGATCCCACCACCGATGGTTGTGAGCCACCATACGGTTGCTGGGAACGCAGGTAGAACAGGTAGGAAGCTGGTGTGGCTAGGGCTAAGTAATGCGGAGACAGGTGGATGAAGCCTGAGAAACCAAAGGGCCAGTCTGTGACAGGCCTTGTGGGCCTGTAAGATGGGAGCATACAGTGACCTTACCTAAACCATACTGAAAGGAGGGGACTGTTCTGGGACAAGGCTCCAAACTGAGAGGCCAAGTAGGAGGCTGATGGGAGGCTCTGAGAAATGGTGGTGGCATGGGACTGGTGAGGTGGTAATGAGTTAGTTGCATCATGGCTGGACTGATGGTGCACTGGGTGGGGTGTGCACTGGAGGATTAAAGTGTTACAGGCACCTGGGGAACTCTGTATTCAGCACATGTTTATCTGAGCACCTGCCACAGGGAGAGTGACTCGCTACTGATTCCCCCAGTACATGGGTATCTGTGCTTAGAGAATATTTTTATTAGTATCTTTGGTTTCTATTACTGTGATAAACCCATAACCAAAAGCACCTTGGCTTCCATATTCCTGATCATGGTCCACTGAGGGAAGCCAAGGCAGGAAGTGCAGGGCAGGATCCCAAGGCAAAAACATGAGGGAAGAGCTGAACCAGAGACTGGAGGAATGCTGCTTACTGGCTTGATCCTTAAAGCTTACCCCCATTCGCTATTTTATACACCCAGAACCACCTTCACAGGGATGGGAAATGTCCCGCAGGCCAGTCTGATAGGGGCCTTTCCCCAGTTGAGGTTCTCCCACCTCATAGGATTCTAGCTTGTATCAAGTTGACAAAATCCAGCACAATTAACATGTTAATATGATACTCAGCTGCATGGTGCCATCTTCATTCCCTGTGACTTGTCCTCCTCACACTCCTGAGCCTCTTCCTCTCTACAGCCCCTTCTACTTTCATGTGTGTTTTGTCTGTTTTAGTGATCCAAAGAGTTTATCTAGGGTTATTTACAATATCATGAATGAAGGACCATTTACAAGAATTTGGGCACTTAAATGGCCTGAACACTGAAGAAAATGTCTCCTCCGAGGAAGGAGTGGGTCCTCATGTTCCCCCAACCCCATGATGGCATGTGGAAGGGCACAATCCTGTGCCCGTGATCACGGCTGCTGACTGTGCTTTTTATACTGTTCTGTTTTAGTTCTTCCTCCATGGGTCTGACCTGAACTCTCTCCACACAAACCTGCCAAGGAATATCCTCCCCAAGGAGTACGGGGGCACAGCTGGGGAGCTGGACACTGCCTCCTGGAACGCTGTGCTGCTGGCCTCAGAGGAGGATTTTGTGAAAGAGTTCTGCCAGCCCATGCCTGCCTGCGACAACCTCCTGGGCCAGCCCCTGCTACCTGAGGGGCTGATCTCAGATGCACAGTGCGATGACTCCATGCGAGCCATGAAGTCCCAGCTCTACTCCTGCTATTAGCCCTCTTTCGGGAGAGTCACCGTGTGTGATTCTTTTCCTTCCTTAGAAATGCACAGGCTGAGATGCCAGAACCTCTGTCTTGCTCCATCCCTCTGCACGGAGCTGCCTGCAGAGATTTAAGGCACGCCCATCACAGGCAGACCTTTGACTGAGTTATTCCAGGGAAGACATGGAAATTGCCCTGGTGTACTCTTGAGTTTGCAGCTGTTACTCTGGAAGCTGTATCTAACTGTTTCTTATGCATCTTGGAAAGAACTAAGGTCAAAGTCACTCTGAAGTGACCAGGAGAAGACAACTTGACTGAACACAACTCTGAAACAATCGCCAACCCTGAGAGGTGGCCACACGTAAGACTTTTGAGTCTCTTTCCCATAAACCCTAGGTGTTGACCTCTTGCCCATCAGCAAAGTTCAAGGTCCAGGCCCCAGTTGTCATTGTTGGGCTTGGGAAGCACTAACTGAGTGGTAGAAACCCCAGGCCCAGGTAGTACTTAAGATCAAATTTGGAACCCAGAGGCTTCAAAGCATTCCTGGGAGTCCAGGGTTGAATCTTGCAATAGAAACTTTCCCCAAGCCCATAAAGCCTTAGCTCTGGTTCTCCATGGAATCATGTAGGTCAACATCAAATACTGGATTCTAGGACTGTGCGGCTAAAAGCATCTGGACCAGGAGTCAGGTCGCATGACTGACAAGACACAGGCTTCAGCTTGTCATCTCTAAGTGAGGCTACATGGAATGAGGGTCTTTGTGGCTGCTGAAGGTGTTAGGTTTCTGCTTGGGAAGACATTACCTAGAGGTGGTTGGATCTTTTTGTTTTGTTTTGTTTTGTTGTAGTATGAATACAGCCTTATGTAAAGGAATATCACCATCTGGCCCGCCCTTTAAAGAAACTAGTATGTTCCTGGGAGTTGGTGGAGGCCAACTGCCTTTGCAGAATAATGGGTAAACTTGAAAGGGATGGCTTTGGTGAGGCTGACCAGATCTCATACAAACTCCTTCCACACTGGAGACATTCATACTATATTAGAAACAGCCACAGTAATTGCCAGATTTGGGCTGTTTTTGTCCTGGAAACATACAGGAGCAGGCTATTGCTGGTTTACCTGGGGGCCCTGCCCTCTCAGACACACAGGAGTCTAGTATGGGAAGACCACTTGGACTGAATGTCAGCTCTGTGTTTGGGTATTTTAGACACCTGACAAGGTTTTAGCCTTAACTCAAGCACTGAGTGAGGTGATTTATCTCCTGGCTTTTGACTTGTTCCCTTTGTATTCACTATGTATTATAGTGTCAAGTACTGTTGGTTGTACATCTCCTAGACTAAGCAGGCATTGCATACAGCTTACACACAGTGCTTGGAGATCAAAGGTCAGCCGGTTGTTACTAAGCTGTTCCACCCTTAACAGCATTTCCCAAAATGTCTACAGAAGCTCTTTATGGAGACTTACCTCAATAATGCCAATTCTATGGGACATTCTTTTCACCTTAGATGCTAATCGTTGATCTTTTAGGTCCTGGCTAAGCTTTAGGGCCAATCTACCCCTCTTGACTGCCCACTGAGATCATTTGCTGCTGAGTTTCTGCTATTTGATTTAGCTCCTGGCCTCCTAGACTCCTGAAAAGACCCATGCTGGCCCCCGCAGCCTTAATGGGAGAGCCTTATTAGAAGATTTCTTAGGTGGTCAGGAGAAGGCAGAAGGAAAAAACAACGGGAAAACCTCCGTCCCACTAGGTTCCCTGAATTTAAATTGTGTCACCTGACTAGTTCTCCTGACTTAACAAAGGGACAAACAGTCTCTTGGGGAGAAATCTCAGAGCAGAAATGTTACCTGTTTGCCAGGCCTTTCTGGCTAGGCCAAGAGGGAGCCATTCCATCAAGCCTCTAAGGAGGCTGGCTCTGCTATGTTCTCGCTAATGCTTGTGGACTCTAGAGATCCATCTTGGCACCTCAGCTTTGAAGCAGGCTGTGAGACCAGGACCTCCTGGTGCAAAATAAAGCAACTCTGATGTTGAGCAGCAGGGGAGACGAAGGCCTCACCTGCGGGAAGCACACTGGTGGAGCCAGCAAGTGAGCAAGAACCCGGGAGTATCTGACTTGAGGGTAAAGTGCTTAGACGCTTCACAGACAGCTGGAAGTCCACTTTTCCTAAATTCAAGGTCATGTGGTATTGGAAGAGAAAGGGATAGAACATTAACACCCTGAGTGCTGGACAGGGGCTTGGATGCTAAACTCTGAATCCTGTTCCTGACCGACTCTGGCCATAAGGATGCTATACTTTGCCTGGTGCTGAAATGTCCTAGTGTAGGGATATGGGAATTTTCTTCTTCAAGTCCGCTACAGACTTCTAGGCAATTCAGCTTCCTAGAAATGTACGTTTTCTGCCTTCATGCAGGAATACAGATAAAACCTACAGTAAAAGTGCTGGCTTCAGGCACAGGTGGATTTGTACTGCTCACATTTCATCCCAGGTTTGTAAGCATCACAGGTTATGGGGCAGCTTCTTCGGAGTTGGAGGACTGGGGTCATTTCCTCTGAATACTTGAAATGGCTTTATTACCTAGCAGGCACTTTGGGTAGATGTCATCTCACTCTTGCGATCATTCCTGGAACTTGCTTTTCAGTTGGGCAGCAACAGCTAGCTACTCTGGTGCTGTGGTATTAGAATACCGCATCAAGGGTTTTCTCATGACACCTCCTTTAGGAAGGAAAAGGCTAACTCAGTTGATAGAAGTGTAGTTGTGCTGTGGTCATGTTAGGCAGGAACACCAGACACATGAGCTGTTGGGAGACATCTTGGTAAGGCTCAGTACTGCAGTCTGTTCCCTTTGTAAACCTGCTTTCTGCTCTCGTGACTCAGAAATGTTCAGCTTCAAAATGCAAGAGGCACCATCAAATGCTTCTTCTCAGCGGGAACTTGCTCCACAGGAAGGCCCAGTGGAATTTGCAGCTGGAGTCACATTTACTGGTTTGTGACCAAATTTACTGGTTTTCCATCTTTTCCCATCAGGCAGTTAGTGGTAGCCGCTTTGGATTCTTGTGGATGTGCCTCAGCTTCTCGGCACATTACAGAGGACCCAACAGGTAAAAGACTTGAAACTCCTCAGTGGCCAAGACCTCAGACACCCTCTCTGATGGGTGGGAACTGGGCTATTTTCCTGACCAGTCCAGGCCACCATTTTAGTCCCCGGTCACATCCCTTACTTCAAACTGAAATTCAGTTTGGCTTTGGGTATAGGCACATATGGTGGATTCACCTACTTCAGTGTTTTGACCAAAAGTTTATTTTTCTAGTGCATTTTTCTAAGTGGTGAAAATATGTAATTTTAGTATGCATGACTGGGTCTCCAAAATAAAACCCCCTGGAAAGCTGAGTGCATTGTGGTTTTTATTCCTGAGACAGGGTCTCACTATGTAGTCCTGGTGACCTGGATAGACACAGGTTTCCTAACCACGGGCCCAGGGACAGCTTCCTGCCCTCTAGATGAGGTTGGGAGGGGCACGTGGCAGACACTGGCTACCACTGAAGATCACACCAGTTGTATATGAAGGGAAATGGACTTAGCTTTGCACAGTGGTAGAGACATTATACATTTTTCAGTTTCCAAAACAGCTATTTCTCTGGACTGATCCTGAATCCTTCCAATGAAAACTAATGGTTCCTAAAGAGCACCTATGGGCTGGACATGTGTGCCAAGTACACAGAGCACATAATCTCATTTCAATCTTCAGACACCATAAATGAAGTGTATTGCCTCCTTGAGAAAAATGGGGCCCACAAATGTTAATTAGCCAGGCAGTCTGACTGGATCCTGTATCAGGAGGACATGATGGAGTTTAGTGGCACACATTTCTCCTTCTTATACTCATGTAACCAATCCTGGTGAGGATAGAGAGGGAAGGATCAGAGAAACAGTGAGCCAAATAAACTGGCATATGCCTTAGTCCCTGCTATTCTAGCTGAGGCTGAGGTCTAGGGTGAAACTGGACAACAGCCAGACCACCATCTCTCCATTAGACCTTAGTCAAAAGGCTTTAAGAAGTGAGACTCCATTCCTTTAAAAAAAAAAAAAGTATCAGAAATTGGGTTGTTTTCTGGAAATACATTTGGGGGTGGGGGTGGGAAATGGTTTTTTGTATTAGTTGAGTTTGTTTTTTGAGACAGGGTCTTATGTAGTCCAATCAGATCTCAAACTTAAAAATTAACCAAGCATGACTCTGAATTTACAATCCCCCTGCTTCCACACTCAAGTGCTGGGGTCACATGTGTGCTTCGGTGTACCTTTTTCTTACCCCTATAGTCCAGGATGACTGAGCAACCCTATCCCAACCTCTCAAAGTGATGAGATCACAGGCACGGGCCACCAGGCCTAGCTCCTTTGGGTTCATTTCATACACTAAGTACACATAATGGCTTCCTTATAACATTTTCATACATGCATGCGGTGTATTCATGTTTATTTCCTTACTGTCTCTTATCTTCTCCTTCCCACTGATCCCACTTTCCTAACTAGTCCCTCTTCTACTCAGGCCTTTTCTGGTGTGAACCAGTGAGTTAGGTTAGGGTTACTTACAGGAGTACGTGCCATTTGCCTGTGGCTACACTCCTGAAGAAAATGTCTCTCCCTTAGCAACCATTAGTTGTCTACAGAGACTAGGGGAAGGGTAGAACACGATGACCCTCTGCTGACTATAATGATGTCCTCAGTGGGAGTGTGGCCTCATTGCCTACTTCCCCAAGTTTTCCACCCAAGACTGAAGTTGTAACCTAACATTTTTATACACAGGTACAGACTATGAAGAGTACTGGGCTGGGGCTTGTGTGTCACATACTAAGCTGCTACCTGCTGTTTGTTTATATAAGGGACATAACGCCCCAGAAGAGAGCAGCTGGGTCCTCATGACTAGCCTACCTGGGATGACAGTTGAGTACGTTGAAAAACTCTAGCACAGGATCTAGGCTTGCTGCTAGCGTCTGATGATGCAACAGGTAAGTACACATACCACAGCAGAGCCAGCCCTCCAAGCGCGTCTTTCTGGGGAAGCCTGTTTCTCACTCTAGGATGAGAACAGCCTGACACTTGACCTCCACTTTAAGGCAGTTGTGAGGATCAACAATACTTCTCCCTGATATGAGGCAGAACTTTGCTTAAGCACGTGGCACTGGTTGAACATTGCCACAGTCACTGGCAGTAAAAGTTTTATGTGCTTGTATTTAAGATGGGTAAGTAGGGCTAGGGTTGTGACTTAGAGATGGGGCACATGATCAATATGTAAAAAGCAGTGGCCAGAAAGATTTTGACCCTCAGCATCATAAGAAAAGGTAAAAAGGTAGTAATATATTTTTTTTTTTTTTTTTTTGGTTTTTCGAGACAGGGTTTCTCTGTGTAGCCCTGGCTGTCCTGGAACTCACTTTGTAGACCAGGCTGGCCTCGAACTCAGAAATCCGCCTGCCTCTGCCTCCCGAGTGCTGGGACTAAAGGCGTGCGCCACCACGCCCGGCTGTAATATTTTTTTTTAGGGAATCACTTTCATTAAGGTATTAAAAAAAAATGTTCACGACCTTACCTGAATAGATACTAGTCGCTATAGATAAGACCTTAAGATACTAGTGACAAGCCAGGCCATACTCTCAGGAAGCAGAAGCAGGCAGAGCTTTGTGAGTTTGAGGCTACCTTGGTCTGTTATCAGTTCTTATGCAGCCAGGACTACTACATGGTGAGATCTTGTCTCAAAGGAAAACATACTAGTGCCTACTCGGGTGATATAAATGTGGGGAGTTGCCCCCCCCCCACACTCCTCCACACACCCTGCCGTGTCTCTATACCTTGGTGGGCCCAGGAGCAATGAGGTCTATCTTTAAGTCAAACCTGAGGTTTTTTTTTTCCTGCTTTGCCATTTCCTGGGTAACGTTGGGCAAATCACTTCTCTAAGCCTCAGTTTATAAGCTATGAAAAAGAAAAGAGGTAAGCCAGGCAGTGGTGGTGCACGCCTTTAATCCCAGCACTTGAGAGGCAGAGGCAGGCAGATTTCTGAGTTCAAAGCCAGCCTGGTCTACAGAGTGAGTTCCAGGACAGCCAGAGCTAAACAGAGAAACCCTGTCTTGAAAAATAAAATAAAAAAAAAAAGAAAAGAAAGAGGTAAACACCAACTGCATATTAGCAGATACTGCTAAATCACTGCTGGCAAATGTAGCTATTTCTATGACTTGGGGGGCAGAGTGCTAAAGAGTGAACTCAGGGCTTTGTGCATGCTAGCCACATGATATATTATTCTTCACTTGAAGACAGGCTTAAGAAAGACAGCAGAAACCAGGACATCACTGTGTAGACTACTAAGTTGTACCTGGGTAACAGGATGGATGGGCCAATATAAAAGGTGTAAAGAGATGAATTGCAATCCCTGCTAATAATAAGCACAGGCCTGGCACAGGCTGCCAGGTAGTAGCCCAGAGATCACTTGTTAGCAACATACTTAATTTTGTTCCTATGTAAGAAGAAAAATACAACCAAACAAGGATTTGTCATAGACAAAACGGCTGTCCTAGCCGGGCGTGGTGGCGCACGCCTTTAATCCCAGCACTCGGGAGGCAGAGGCAGGCGGATTTCTGAGTTAGAGGCCAGCCTGGTCTACAAAGTGAGTGCCAGGACAGCCAGGGCTACACAGAGAAACCCTGTCTCGAAAAACCAAAAAAAAAAAAAACCAAAAAAAAAAAAAAAACGGCTGTCCTGCTTATAGTCAGATCTGTTATGATTTGGTCTAGGCTTTCAATAACCAGGACCATAGATTGTTTATAGGGAGAAAGGAGTATTACTGGAGACTGTACCTAACACCTCATACATGCTAGGCAAACACTGCACCACTAAGCTACATGTCTCTGTTTCTTTTATTTTTTAATTTTAAGATATGGTCTCCCTTGGGGCTGGAGAGATGGCTCAGAGGTTAAGAGCACTGACTGCTCTTCCAGAGCTCCTGAGTTCAATTCCCAGCAACCACATGGTGGCTCACAGCCATCTGTAATGGGATTCAATTCCCTCTTCTGGTGTGTCTGAAGACAGCTACAGTGTACTCATACATAAAATAATTAAATAATTCTTTAAAAAAAAAAGATATAGTCTCCGTATTCAGCTCATGTTGAAACATGACCTAGAGCCAAGTCAGGCCTAGAACTTGTGATCTTCCTGCCTTAGCAGCCCCAGTAACTGGGATTATACATGTACACTACCATCCCTGGCTTCCAAAGGCCATTTTCAGCAGTGCCTTTGGTTATAAAGATAAAATTTGAAGCTGGGGGTGGTGGCTGCTGTCCACAGTCCACCTGTGCTTAGGGAGCAGAAGAGGGCGGGCTGGCTGACCTACAGAGTGAGTTTGGGCTAGCACAGCCTAGAGCAAGACCTTACTTCCAAACAAGCAAAGACTCGCCTAGACCAGTGGTTCTCAACCTCCCCAACCTTAAAGTAGCTCCTCAAGCTGGGGTGACCCCAACCATAAAATGATTTTCACTGCTGCTTCAGAATTGTAATTTTGCTAGTGTTATGAATGGTTATATAAATACCTTAGGAGACCCCAGTAAAAGGGTTGTTCAAAAACAACACCCCCCCACTACCCCCCTGCAGAGGGGCAGTGATCCACAGACTGAAATCCGCTGACCTAGAAAGGAAGCTAATTCAAGCTGGGTCAACTAGTTTCCCCAGCTGTAGCCAGCCTCTGCTGTTGCCTTCGATGAATTCCTAGACCATGCCACTCATCTGAATCAGGGCCCTCAATCTACAGATGAGTCTGTGATGAAATATCAAGTGGACTCATCTGGCATGAGATAACTCAAAACTATATCCAGTTCTGACCCACAGGCTTACTCAAAACACCAGTATTTCATGCCTGTGTACAGTTCTGCACGTGATGAAGAATTCTCTTGAGACTGAAATGAACGACTGTTTCATGTTAACAGCCAGACTTAAGAGTGTAGCCAAGCAATGGTGGAACTGCTCCGTTTTTAAGAGAACTTATTATTTCAAATTAATCTAAGGTATCATGGTGAAAAAAAAAAAACCCTTTATTGAACTCTATTTCATTATTTGGTAGTTTAGAATTCCATTTATTTTTAATCATATAAGGCAAAGAATGGGATCTGCTTTGAAATTTATGGTTCCCCTACTATTAAAAACAGGTATTTGTCTCACACAGTTAAGCTTAAGGGCCACAACTATCTGCTTCACAAATCCTTTTGTTGTTTGCTTTGACACATGATCCTTAAGGACAGTGGTTCCAACAACCCATCAAACCCAGCTTCCCCAGCCTCCAGCTCTAGCTAGCTGTCTTTATTACGACTATGTTTGATTCTCTAAAACCACATTCAACCCAGCCTCTATCAGATTCTGAACACTTCTGACCTTTTAAGTACATTTAGTCTTGCTTTAATCCATAGTGACATTGGCACTTACTGTCAAACATCCTTACAACATATCCATTCTGAGACAACTTTATCTTCAAATAATCTCTGGTACTAAGTCCTGCATTAGGCCCAGGCAGAGTGCTCAAGGTCACAAGCACAGCATGTACTCACTGAGCATTAGACAGCCACTCAAAACCTAGAAAACAGCAGAGGTCAGGCAGACCCCAGAGGTTGGACTCCCAAACCTATTCATCATATGAAGGGACCTCCATCCCAACCAGGATCCCAAACAGAACCTATGTACACAGATTAAAATTGAAATAAGTTTCTCCTATTCCCTTAGACACCAATGTAGAAATTCTCTAAGCTGTCAATTTTTCCCCAAACCCCCTTACATATTTAGTTCAAATCTAAGATGAACTGCCCTGATACCTGGTGTGAACCTAAGTTACAAATCCTAACAGCACTCTCTCGAGGAAGTCACTGTGCTAGCCCCTACCCACTGATCTCTGTTTATGAGTTTTCAGCACTAATTTACCAGGCTGGTCAGCTCATTTTCCTTAGATGGAAGAATGTCTTGTCTTCACCCCAAAAGGGCTAGTGCAGAACCGATACTAGTTTCTCTTGAAAAGCCTGTTTTATCATACCTCCCTTGCACACTGCTTTTCAGGAATATCTTTTTTGACAGTGCCCTTCCCCAGAGAAAATATTTAGGGTAGTTTCTAAATGAACTTAAAAACTTGACTAGTCAAATCTTAAGTGTTAGAAGAGGAGCATTTTGCCTGAAATGTCAGATTGTTTTGTTTTGGTTTTTTTTTTTTTTGATTTTCGAGACAGGGTTTCTCTGATAGCCCTGGCTGTCCTGGAACTCACTTTGTAGACCAGGCTAGCCTCGAACTCAGAAATCCACCTGCCTCTGCCTCCCGAGTGCTGGGATTAAAGGCGTGCGCCACCACGCCCGGCCTGAAATGTCAGATGGATTTGGGACTCTCTAAACAAGAAAATAATAAAAGAAAACCTATCAACCCCATTGCAGAAGGATCTTTAAGAAAAAACTAGCTATGGTGGTACAAACAACCTCCTCAGTACTTGGAAGCGGAGATAGGATGATCAGACATTCCAAGCAAGTCTGGGTTATATGGAAAAGACCCTTTCTAAACAAATACACAAACAAACAAGAAACTAAATATCTATTTTAATTAAGTACTTTTATGTTGCAAATGTAATAAACTGACATGCCTTTGACTTTCACACACTCACAACAAGATCATTACATAACACTGCAGTGTTTTTCAAGTGAGCTTTTCATTTTAATCAGATCTACAAAGCATTTACTGGGGTGACATATCTGACAAAGCCACAGACTTCTATCAAGCAGCATCAGTGTAGTATAAAAAGTAAGTAAAGGAACTCAATAGTCCTCTCTCAGCTGTATGAGCAGCTGCATTTCTGGGGACTGACCTACATACGTAATTCCTTGCCAAGAACCAGGACACTACACCTCTGAAGAAGGGAAATGTGGATTAATGCATTCCTTTTTGGTTTTTAAGGAGACTGTAATAGAAATATATTAAAGATAGCCTTAAATATCCAACAGTCTAACTTACAACTTAAACCAAAGTTGTAGGAATCTACAGGTCTTTATAAAGAATTCTCTTCACAGCACAGCTGTAGTTCATGTTAAAACACAAAAATGTTCCCTTTGTGCTATAGCCTTACAAATAAACATAATATATATGTGTGTGTATATATATATATATGAAAGCTCAGATTCTGCATCAAGCATTACTCAATCTTGCCTTTTGATATAAACCTGAATACAGCCAAATCTGCAAAGCGTTCACTTAATAGTCTAATTGATAAAACGTAAAATGGATATGCATTTTCAGAAAAGGAGACTCTGGTCAGCTTTATCATTGTCCTTGTCACACTGAGCTCAGCTGAAGTCCCGACCTGTGAGGACCAGGGGAGCCACAAGAGTCCAAAGGTAAAGGAGGAGGCACACCCAACTGGAGCTCATTTTGACCCACACAGCTAGCCACTTGCTGGATACCTTCTGGAATTTGGCATCAGGGCTAAGAAAACAAGAGAGTAGGGAGGGAGAAAGAGATTAGTATTGCAAACCTGCATCCCTCCCATTCCACCTATCCTGGCCAACACCAAAAGACCCCACAGTGAGACTTAGCTGGCACCATTAACCCTAGTACTGTTCTAGTATGGAGTTGAGAAGCTACTTTCAGTTATTATGACCAAAGGACTCTGACTCTCAAACATTTTCCTTCTTGCTAAGACCTAACTATTGTTTCAGCAATGTTATTCACTACTATCTGAATTACTCTAATTATTGGCAAAATGGAAATATAGTCCCTGAAATGGTTCTTCCTTAGAACATTATTACTTTGACCAGAACACTTTAATATGGCATCTCTAAAAGCACAGAAAAAAATTATCAAGGTCACACTGAATGGCTTTTATGTCATGATTTTCTTTCAAATAACTAGTCTAGAAAGCCACCAATAATTCCAACCGGGCTCTATTTCAAGCAGCATGTTGATACATGCTTGGAATCGCAGAGTAAGTTTGCTACAGCAGAACTACAACAATGGGAAAGTTCAAAGCTAGTCTATCTCAAAGAAACCAAAGGACTTCAGAGAAACTTCCTGCTCTGAGACAGCAAAGGGCTCCACAGTAAGGATGGTTCAGAGAGGTTATAGGAATTCCCAAGGGCTGAGTGCTCTTCTACCTCTGTCTATGCCTCTTACCTGTACCAGCTGGTTATGGTCATCATGATATACAAGGAGGCACAGCAGAGCATCAAGTGGAAAACGGAGTAGTTATACTGCACCCCCTCCTTCTCATTGTCTACAGCCCTCCGTGGCTGTCCATCCTCTTCATCATTGGCTCCATTGGTATCACCAAGGATAACACTGTCACTCCCAGAGAGGGTCAGCTTGTTAACTTGGCTGTTGCTTGAAGTACGGATGCTGGAAAATAATCCCCCCCCCCAAAAAAAAAATCACATCAAAAAGGAACTGTTTTAGATGAAATGATTCTTTTGCCTCCAGATGTGTAGTTATTTCTGGGCTATTCCTACCTTGGACACGGAAAGCCTAATGAAAGCTCTGCCCAGCAACCTGCTGCCTGCTAACTCCTGCTAATTAACTCTTAGTAGTTGCTGCTCCACAGCTCACTTCCAGTGGCTGGTCTACCACTGCACCAGTGCCTCAGCTATGCCTGTCCTGTACCACCCAGCGATTCCCAGCTAACTCACTTATCTGTCACATCTCTTCTCAGTGCCATAGCCTCGTGAAATTCTTCTGACCTCACCCCTGTCTAGGCTGGGTGAGGAGCTTCCTCTCAACTCTTTCTCACAGCTCTCTAGGTGTCCTGCCAACACTTGCCAATCCTGCCTTGCTAGCTACAGTCCTCTGGATGCCAGCACTGTAGATGCTCAGTAGAAGATCAAGTTAATGAGTAAATAAAAAATACAGAGAGAGGACAAAAACTACATGATCATTTCTACAGGCAGAAAAAGGTGACAAAATTTGGTACCCCCTACACTTACGTAAAACAAGTCTTTATTTTATGTAAGTGACACACCATCACTCTCTTCAGACACGCTTGAATCCCATGACAGATGGTCATGAGCCACCGTGTGATTGCTGGGATTTGAACTCAGGATGTCTGAAAGAGCCATCAGTGCTGGGCGTGGTGGCGGACGCCTTTAATCCCAGCACCTGGGAAGCAGAGGCAGGCGGATTTCTGAGTTCGAGGCCAGCCTGGTCTACGGAATGAGCTCCAGGATAGCCAGGGCTACACAGAGAAACCCTGTCTCAAAAAACAAACAAACAAAAAAAAAAGAAGCATACAGAGCTGGACTGGCAAAGATATGTAAACAACTTTTCATTAAAAAGAACTCTATTGAACCAGGTATGGTGGCACATGCCTTTAATCCCAGCATTAGTGAGGTAGAGGCAGGCAGATCTCTGTGAGTTCCAAGCCAGCTTGGTCTATACAAAGAGAGTTCCAGTACAGCCAGCAACACACAGAAAAACCCTATCTTGAAAAGACAAAAACATACAAACAAAAAACCCCCACACTGTTTTAATTCTTCACAATGGTTTAAAGACAACATATTAGGAGCTGGAGAGATGGCTCAGCAGTTAAGAGCACTGACTGCTCTTCCAGTGGTCCTGAGTTCAATTCCCAGCAACCACATGGTGGCTCACAACCATCTGTAATGGGATCTGATGCCCTCTTCTGGTGTGTCTGAAGACAGCTATAGTGTGCTTACATATATTAATAAATAAATCTTTTAAAAAAAAAACCTATTGTTCACTTTCATGAGGATACTGTAAGCACCTCTTACCTAGAACTTACCTAGAATATATAAGGCAGAAAACAAAGATAACCAGTCCCCAAATATCATCCAAATTCATAAAGTGTCCACTCTGTGACGGCGGAGCATAGGCAGGAGCAAGAGTAGTTGAATTTGCAGGAGACACAGTTGGTGAAGTTAAGTGTGTGATGATGCTCATAAGGGAGGGGTTGCAGGACCGCTCTGAAATGTAATTGTTTGTTATCATTAGTTACATCTCACTCTTATTCACACTCTTATTTTCACATAAATCAGAGGGCTTGTCCACACACCAGTTAGCTTTATTTAAAACACAGGAAAGTTATGCTTAGAACCTGAAACTCAGCAGTCAATACTGTATTTATCACAACCAATGATCTAGCTTTAGAAAAAAAATACTATCTCGAGTTTTTTTTTTTAAGATGTTTATTTATTATATATAAGTACACTGTAGCTGTCTTCAGACACCAGAAGAGGGCATCAGATCCCATTACAGATGGTTGTGAGCTACCATGTGGTTGCTGGGATTTGAACTCAGGACCTTTGGAAGAGCAGTCAGTGCTCTTAACTGCTGAGCCATCTCTCCAGCCCCTATCTATTGTGACCTCACTGTTTTGATAATGTTTTACCATGGTGTTTAGGTTTTCCAAACAGGAGCTTATCCTTATCTTATTCCAGTCACTCAATATAATCATCATCATCTTGGAGGTCGAAGAGGAGGGGGAGGGGGGGAGGAGGAGGAAGAAGAAGAAGAAGAGGAGGAGGAAGAAGAAGAGGAGGAAGAGGAGGAGGAAGAAGAGGAGGAGGAGGAGGAAGAAGAGGAAGAATCATCATCATCATCCGTAGAATATTCTATTGAGAAGTAATTCCTTAATCCCAGCACTCTGGGGATAGAGAAAGGAGATTCTTTTGTGAGACCAGCCTGTCTACATAACTAGCTACAGGACAGCTAGGACTACAAAAAAGGGACTGAGTCAAATCCCACCGGGGGATGGGAGTGGGGTAGAAAACAGAAAACAGACATTCCACCAAAAGACCAAACAAGCTCACTCTTAACTCTATGACTTAGTCTAAGTTAGATAAAGCCTACACTATGCAATGGGCTGGTGTAAGCAGGCCAAACCAAAGTCAAAGTAAACTATACTGCTTGTGCCACATCTGCTCCAGCTCTAGTGTGCACACCTACCAAGAGTACTTTATCTAGAGTCAGCCATTCCCTTACCAGGTTCATTGGTCATGGCCGACCACGTGAGGTAAAGGGTGTACAGAGTGATGATGGAGGACTGCAGGAGGCCAGATCGAGGCTGATGTTCCTGTGGAATCAAAACAGAAACAATGTCATGGATCGCAAGGGTGACCTTGTGAAAGCCTGTGTGCCTCCACGAGATGCAGTCAATTGTGAGAAATTGAAATCTTCCTGACAGCTAAAAGATGAAGGTAGCCCTTCAGTTTGAGTTACTCTACTCAATGCACTTACTGATGGTTTGGAAAAACATTTCACAATCTTGAAAGCTTCTGTATATCACACAAAGGTTTTTAAGAAGCTTAAGTTTCTAGTCTGTTTTGTTTTTTTGGGTTTTTTGTTTTTTGTTTTTTGTTTTTTTTTTTTTTGAGACAATATTTCACTATGGGCTCAGGGATTAAAAGCACTGACTGCTCTTCCAGAGGTCCTGAGTTCAATTCCTAGCAACCACACAGTGGCTCACAACCATCTGTAATGGGATCTGATTTCCTCTTCTGATATGTCTGAAAACAGCTATTGCATACTCACATAAGTAAATAAATCTTAAAAAAAGAAAGATTTCACTATGAGGCTCTGGTTGTCCTGAATCTCACAGAGACCTGTCTCCCAAGTGTTGGGATTAAAGGCGTGCACCACCACTGCCTAGCTTTCTAGAAAAGTCTGCTCAACTCTACCACAAGATAGCTAAATGACCTACCACTTTTTGGAAACTTCAGTTTTCTTTGTTTATACGAATTCTTTTTTTCTAGATACTGTTGACCAAACTCAGTCCTGCTTCAACCTCCAGCATTGCTGGGGTTGGAGATGCACCATGTCCAGCAGGTAATTAAATGTGAGTTAACAAAGAATTTTATTTTGAGACAGGCTCTCCTGTTATTTATCTAAGGCTGGCCTTGAACTCAGTAAGCTAAAGATGGTGACACACAACTGACCTTAAGCTCCCACCTCCAGAATGCTACAATTATGGGCATGCAGGACCCTGCCTAATGCTGATCAAACTTGGGGCTTTGTGCAAGCTGAGAAAGCTCTCTATCAACCAACCAAGCTCTATCCTAGGCTTTCATGTTCTTTTTAAGTGTGTGTGTGTTACCTCAAGTATGGAGGCCAGGAATTGGTTCTCCTTCCACTACAGGGGTTCAAGGTATGGTACTCAGGTCAACTGCAAGCACCTTTACTGGCTGAGGCATCTCAGATACTTCCTCTTGATTTCTTGAGAAAGGGCTGCACTACAGTTTTCTAGATCAGCCTCCAATTCCTTATGAAATTATCATACCCTTGTATGAAGCTGTGTGAAGGTCAGAGGGCCACATGCAGGAGTCAGTTCTCCTCATTAACCCTATGGGTCCAGGGAATGAAACTCAGGATACTGAGCATCTTTACTAAACCACTGAGGCACCTCACAAGCCCCAAGGTACCTAGTTTTTAATGATCAGTAAATGAATGTTAACACAATATAGGAAGAACTCAACTTGCCATGGTGGCACATGCCAACAAGGAGGTTCTGAGGTTCAAGGCCTGGAGTGTACGGTGAGTACTAAGCCAGCTAGGACTATAATGTGAGAGCATCTCAAAATATAAAATTAAAAATTTTTAAAAAAGGAAAAAAATATTGCCACTCAATAGCACATACTGACTTCTGCTTAATAAGCTAAATTACAAAAACTTAATCATGATATGAAGAAATATTAAGTAGCTAACCACCGATATAAATTCACCAATTCACTAAGGACTGAATACCAGTGTTGCCCCTGTCTGGAATTTAAGCTTAGCTAGCATTAATTTTTCCACGGGAGAAAGCAGAGAACCTCCATACCTGAACTTTAGGGAGGATGGACACAATAGAAACTGCAACACAAAAAATCAGGTTGAGGCTGATGAAGACCTTGTTTTCTGTGCAGTCGTCAGGCTTGGTGTAGAAGACGTAGAGCAGCGCGGCAAAGACGATGGAGAGGATGTAAAAGAGGCTTGTAAAGGACAGCAAGGCTAGAAAAGGGGGAAAGAGCATGAACAGTGTCCACCATGTCAATCACGGCTACAAGTGACATCAGCCTTCTTCCATGCTGTACAATGAAGACACTTAATTCATTCCTATGGTGAGCAGTAAGCCACAGGAAACTGAAATGCCCCAAGGTTAAAGTTTCCTACAGTTTTGAAATGATTCACCACTAAATTCCTAAATCCACTAGGTAAAAATGTGTATAGAAGCATTTCTAGATGATTCCTGGTCTTTCAACAGCAGTAAGGTCAGGCGTAATGGGTGGGTACCTGTAGTCCTAGTATTGGCAAAGCTAAAGCAGAAGGATCAGAAGTTCAAGGCTAGCCTAAGCTACACAAAGCTCATCTCCTC
This sequence comes from Mus caroli, assembly GCF_978045245.1. Lineage (NCBI taxonomy): Eukaryota > Metazoa > Chordata > Mammalia > Rodentia > Muridae > Mus > Mus caroli. Next base: position 15,909,893 of record NW_028227257.1, on the reverse strand, counting down.
ACACAAGGTCAGAGCTCATAGTAACTATATGCCAGGGACGATGTCTGGGAAATAAAACAGGCCCCTTCTGAGACAATTTCATTCTGTGGTCACTGGCTACACTAACCTGGCTCCCTTTACAAATAATGAGATGACCTCCCTGGTCTGGGAAAACAGTTCATCTGCTACTTTCAAATAATCTATAGAAATCTTCCTTTACATTCACATGGATAATCGATTAGCTGTATAATTCTGAATCTGAAAGTTGTTGAGCATCTCAGCAGAAGTAGTTGCACTACAGACTGAGAGAATACAACTGACTGGGGTATGCTCATCTTCCAGCGATGGATACAATTCACAACAGGCACAACTAACAAATCTCAACTTTATAAGGGCAGCTCTAGAGCTGGAGAAAAGGTTCGCTGCTCTTCCAGAGGTTATGGGTTTCAGTTCCAGGGGAATCCGATGCCCTCTTCTGGCATCCATAGGTGCTGCATGCACAAAATGCACAGACATAAATGCAGGTAAAATACCCTCATGCATTTAAAAAAAAATGGAAACCTTACACGGAGAGCTTATATATTTAAAAGTAAAGATGTTACTATGCATCCTACTTAAGGTAGCAGTGTGATGCTCTGAGGTGAGTACAGATACCTACCAGCATACCAGAGCCTTGGGTTTCCTTCCTCCATTCGATTTACCCATAATTCATTCCAAGAGTGAGCCATGTCTACCAAGAGCACCAGCTGGATTAAAATGAAGAAAGTGGCCCCCAACATTCCAGCACTAAACCAGACTGTAAACAAAGAGAAGTTATTTCTCACCATAAGAATAACATTTCATAATTCCCAGCACGCACATGGGAACTCACAACTGTGTAACTCCAAGGTCTGATATACATACATACAGGCATACATACATACATACACACACACACACACACACAGAGGCTAGACACCAATGCACATAAAATAAAAATACATTTAAAAAAAGAACAATGCAGTAAAGAGTAACATTTCAGTATGACTGCCAAACTTTATGAGCAGTCATCAACAGGGTAGAAGAGTCTATCTCCAGCTGTACAGTATGATTGTTATCATTTCAAATTTACAGGTATTTGAGGAATGTTGTGCTGGATTTCATGTTTTAGAAACATTTTCAGTTTATTTGTGTGTATGCACACACACGTGCTCGTCAGCACACACAGACACCAAAGAACTGTTTCTGTGATTCAGTTTCCTCCTTACAGGGGTCAAGCTCAGGCTAGACATCAGGTTTCCTGGCAATTACCTTTCACCCTGAGACCTTTTAAAACTTTAGTTACCCATGACCATGCATTAGCCAATTAGGAGTATAAAAGTCCTAGCCAGGCACAGTGACACACACCTTTAATCCCAGCACTTGGGAGGCAGAGGCAGGTGAATTTCTGAGTTCGAGGCCAGCCTGGTCTACAGAATGAGTTCCAGGACAGCCAGGGCTATACAGAGAAACCCTGTCTCGAAACACACACACACACACACAAAGAGTATAAAAGTCCTTTAAAAATGGACAGACCAAGCATAGGCTAATGCCTCCAAAATGTCTCTTGATGCTCAAGCTCAGGGGTACACCGTTGTTGGTTATTTGTGTGTGTGTGTAGAGGGTTTTTTGTTTTGCCCTTTTTTAAAATTCTATTTATTTAATATATGAGTGCTCTGCTGCTTGTACATCTGCACGCCCTTATCTGATCCCCTTATAGATGGTTTTGAGTCACCATGTGGTTGCTGGGAATTGAACTCATGACCTCTGGAAGAGCAGCTAGTGCTCTTAACCACTCAACCATCTCTCCAGCCCCAGTACATTATTTTAGAAGACAAAACCACAATTACAGTGCTTTTAACACTGGGGTTGGAGTAATATCTGTCTTTCTGCAGAGCTTAGCAATATTTTCCAGACAACACATGGCAATTACTTTTTATTTCCTCTAATTGTTTTAGTTTTCAGTTTGTACAAATGAAATTATTTCAGCTAACACATCTGAACCATGGTCAGGATCAGCAACAGGCTAAATGTGTTTCCAAGGTAGATGTGGCTATTGGGATGAAACAGGGCTGTCCAGGCAGACACTAACATAGAAGAGGATGGTGTTGGTCACATTCCAAATAACTTCACAACTTTCCCTTTATTTTTAGTGTGTGTATGGGAAAACCACATTGGAGATTGTCAGATGTCACCTGTTACCATGGTATAAAAGTAAATTAAGACAAGGAAAAGTCAGCATGAGAATGTTAGGTTCTCATATTGACAAGCTGATAAACTTTTTGTTACCAAATGAGAAGATAAACTATTGAACAGTAATTATCATATAGTTCTAGAAAAGCTGAGAAGTGGACTATCTCCTGGTTTTAATCCACCACTGTCTTAATATGTAGTTATACAACTGGACACCATATCTTAAAGGCCAGTCCTACCAATCACTGACAGAAATTCAGCTCTTAGTCACCACAGAGTTGTACATATTAACCACTCAGCAGTAAGTCATACCTTCAGTAAAACTACCCCCTGGGATGTAGAAAGATCCAATCATGATACCAATAATGGCAGCGATTTTGAAGAACCAAAACCTGTTAAAATAAATTCACTTATAAAATTCGAATTTTCATTCTTACACTGAGAAAAATACATTTCTGATTACAAAAATAAAACCTAACTAGCATTTGCAACATAAATATCTAGGTTTGTTTCTTCATTTGATTCCAGTGTACTTCATTCAATATTTCATACAAAATACATTAAAAGCCAGGCCTTGTGACTCATGCCTGTAATCCCAGTTACTCAAGGGGCTGAAGTATGAAGATACCAAATTCCTGGACAGCATGGGCTACAGAATAAAACAAAACCCTGTTTCTGGCAGGGCAGTGGTGGCATACACCTTTAATCCCAGCACTTGGGAGGCAGAGGCAGGCAAATTTCTGAGTTCAAGGCCAGCCTGGTGACTACAGAGTGAGTTCCAGGACAGCCAGGGCTACACAGAGAAACCCTGGCTCAAACAAACTGGAAAAAATAAATAAATAAAAAACAAAAACAAAACCTGTTTCAGTAAAGCAAATAAAAAGTAAGCCGGGCAGTGGTGGCGCACGCCTTTAATTCCAGCACTAGGGAGGCAGAGGCAGGCGGATTTCTGAGTTCGAGGCCAGCCTGGTCTACACAGTGAGGGCTACACAGAGAAACCCTATCTTGAAAACCAAAAAAAAAAAAAAAAAAAAAAAACCAAAAAAAAAAAAAAAAGGCTGAGGCTGGAGTTCAGCGGTAGAATGATTGCCCAGAACATGCAAGGCCCTAGGTTCAATCTCACCTCTGCCACACACACACACAGTATTATAAGCAAGTTATACTGGTCCAGCAGAAAGAGGAGAATTATAACCCTTCAGATGAGCTTCATTAGCGTTACAGCATCATAGCCATAGGCAGCCCTAAGAGACAACAATCATGGACAGCAAGATGGCGGTCCTAAAGGCGAAAGTCATCAGTCCCCCTAAGTCCCCCAGAAGACAGAGTTACAGCATTGTAAGAAGGGACCCTGACGGAGGAGACACTGTAGGAAGATAGGTTACTGGGAAATTTGGAGGGGTTTCTTCAATACCCAGTCTATGTGTGACTTAGTATATGCACTAGTAGTCACAAGGCAGGATGGCTCTAGATAAAAATAATCTGATAATTCAAGGACAATGCTTGTTAGTAGCTACAAGTAAGAGGCAGAGCCAGGGGTCAGAAGAGTTGGATGATTTCTGGGAGAGAACAATTAGCATGCAAGATAAGTCACATTTATGAGTAAATTTCAGAGTTTTAGCACATAAAGATAATATTTTTTTTAGAATTACTAGTTCTAACAGTTCTATATGAAGAGTCATTCATTAATCATTATGTTTATGGGAGAAATTATTCCCCAATCCTACATTTACAAAATAGGATACAAATACCTTGTCCATAATGATAGAACTCATTAGCAAAAAGGCCAGGCCCAAATATGACTTTTACATCTACAGCCTTTACTACTGTCTTGGGCCGGCTATGGTGGTATACACCTGTGACCCTGCTAGGGAGGTGGAGGTGTGAGGATCAGGATTTCAAGGCCAGCCTGAGCTGAAGAGGTCTTGTCTGAAAAAAAAAAAAAACCAAACCAACCTTGAACTAGTCACTGTGGCCTGCATGGCAGAACATGAAGTATTAAGCTTTGAGAATGGAACATACATGAACTTAAATCCTACCTACGACCTTTCCCAGCTAAGAGATATTAGATAAAATATTTAACTTCTCTGGATTTCACTTACAACATCTATACAAAAACCACAATATTTGCTGGGTTATGGTGACTCACACCTTTAGTCCTAGCGCTATAGAAGAGGCAGTTGAATCTCTTGAGTTCAAGGCCACTCCAGTCTCTGAGTTCCAGTCAAGGCTACACAGAGAAACCCTATCTCGAAAAACCAAGTAAATAAAAATAACAAACAAAGCCGGGCGTGGTGGCGCACGCCTTTAATCCCAGCACTCGGGAGGCAGAGGCAGGCGGATTTCTGAGTTCGAGGCCAGCCTGGTCTACAAAGTGAGTTCCAGGACAGCCAGGGCTACACAGAGAAACCCTGTCTCGAAAAAAAAAAAAAAAAAAAAAAAATAACAAACAAACAAAGTATTTAACCAAGCTCCCATTAGCTTCCAGCTGAGAAGTACATGTGAAAGAGGAAGGGTCAGCAGGGGAACCAGGAGAATATAAGTAAGCAGCCCATGGAGGTTTTTCTTTTTTTTACTGTTTATCTTCCATCTATGCTGCCTGTGTACTCATGTGTGATTATACATGCCTCAAGTACATACTTATCTATGAATGAAGAAAACATACAATGTCTAAGCACTGTGTCTGACCTATTTTACAAGGTACTTTAAAATAAAAATTTAGAAACCTAAAAGAAAGTTATAAAAAATAATGACAATAAACAATTGTTCATGTGTCCATCTGACCACTGAGTAAGTATTCCATTGTCTCCATTCCAATGGCATATTATCTGCTGAGGGAGAGGAACCACACACATTGAAAGACAATCTCACATACCCGTTGTGCACTGCTGCTCTGGGATCTTTACTTGTTTTAACTTTTAACATGAGCAAAAAGAAGGCAAAGAAAAAGATGGCCACAGCAAAGTTGATCCGATACACAGCTTTAAAACCGACCAGCACGTCACAATCTTTCTCTGCCTTTGTATCAAGCATCTTGATTTGAAATCCTCCTTCACAGAATCCAGGAATCTGAGGAGGCAAGGAATTTCAATGAGAATATCAAAATCAAAAAATGCTACCTACTATGAAGCAGGGAATTGTTAAAAATAAATAAGACCCCCTTAGCAATTTCAAGACTATGATATTTTTCTCCTTGACTTCCAACTGACTACAATCTTATTACCTAAGAACATAAACAACAGATCACATTTAAAAACTAAAAGCTGAGATGAAGAGACTGCTTATCAATGAAGAGCACTTTGTACTTTGTACTTTCTGCACAGGACCAAGACTCAGTTCCTAACACGCACATGGTTGTTCACAGCTGTCCATCTGTAACTCCAGTTCCAGGGGAGCCATGCTTTCTTTTCACCTCCAAAGGCACCAAGCACACACATTGTGCACATACATACATGAAGCCAAAAAACTCGTACACCACACACATACCACACACACACAATGCTTATGACAGTTGACCCTATAATCCCAAAGTTTGGGAGGCTGAAGTAAGATGACCACAAGTTTCCAGCCAATTGGGATTACATGGTGAGTTTAAGACTAGCTTGGGTCATTTAGAATGTTGTGCCCAGATTGTAAAAACCCAAGAGACCACCAGGAATCACAACCTGTTGTAATCGAATGAGGGTCTTTATTCAAGCTCGAGCTTGGGCCACTAACCTTCCTGATGGAAAAGGAAGGAGAGTGAACCCCCAGGTCTAAGTGAAGGGGGTTTTCCAGCCTTGGCATTGCACAAGAGGGTGAAGGAATGCTGTCCTTCACACCTGATAACATTCGTTCAGACAGTGGGGGCAGAACCGTGCAGCTGGAAAGAGACCTTTCTGACCTGGGAAAAGTGACTTGTGCTATCAGAAGCTGGTGTATTTTTACAACAGGCCACAGCTGTCTGGGAACACTTAATTGCCCTTTTCTCATGGCCAGTAAGTAGGGCACTTATCTTTTTCAAGGATGTTTGGTTTGTTTTTTCTCAAGGACAAGAGCTATCTACACCCAGGAAGTCCCAGTTATCTATCAGGAGGCTGGGATATGTATGAAAAGGGGGATTGCAATATTCTGGCGCTAGGTTGGGCTTTCTGTTTGCTCCCTCGGAAAGGCTAGAGGCATTTCTGCTGGGAGAAGGGTGGAGGGAGCTCTGCACGAGTGGTGAGTGGCGGGAAAGTGCAGAGTCAGGCTTCCGGGGGTTTCTTCAGTAAGCAATTTTCTCAACAGGGCAGGACTCAGGATAAGTTCAGTTCTTAAATAACCCATCTTCCTGAGGTTATCTCCTTTTTCCCCCACAAAACTTTCCAGCTGTAATAAACTCCTTCCAAAGTGAAGTACTAATGTAGCTTAAAGCTACACAACCAAGAAAAAGAGTAATTTCTAAATTTGGTTGTTGGGGATGGCCGGGGAGTTGTTGTATTTTGATGTTAATTTCGATTTCCCAGAAAGGGTTGTCTGGACCAGGGAATGGGGAATGGGGAATGGGTCCCCTAATGAATAAAGGAATCAATCACTGGGCGAGTAGATGGGACTTCTGGGTTAGAGGGAGGAAGAGAGGAAGAGGAGAGAGAGTTAGGGGCCTTTTGGAAAGGGATAGTAAGAGGGCAAGATGTAGCTACTAGTGTGCCCTAGGTTATATGGAGAATCTGCAAGGATTTGCCACCCGAGGATTTAGATTTAATATGGCTTGCATTAGGATTCTAGTTGTTGTACCCAGCAACTGAGCTACCATTGTTTCTGAACTAAGCTTTGTGTGGTGTTTCCCTCATGCGGAGGTTTGACTGGGTTCAAGAGAGAAAGGTACAGTGGCAAAGCATAGGTCTGCCAGATATACACCACAAAAGTCATGAGGGGTTTGAAGCATGAGGCTGGCATGGTAGCAACCCGCCAGTGGGAACTTAAGGAGTTGGGTGAAAAGATTTTGGAGCTCCGAGTCAGAGAGTTGGTCGAGTAATGCAGGAACTTGCCCTTCTTTTTAATATTCCGGCAACTGTCTGTTTTTCTCTGGATTATTAGATTAGAGCTCAACAATGCTCATTCTGACTTCTATGTCTGCAAGAAGACTAACACCTCATAGTCTGTGTCCTGACTACAACCAAAGGTAATTTAAACGAGCATGTACCTGCAATCTCAGCACTTGAGAGCGCAGGAGCATCAAGAGTTCAAAGTGAGCCTAAACTACACAGGAAGTTTAAGGTCAATCTAGGCTACAAGAAACCCTAACCCATAATAATTTTAACAATGTTAAATGCCTCAAATTACTACGACTGGAGAGATGGCTCAGTGGTTAGGAGCACTTGGTTCCTCTTGCAGAAGGTTAGGCGGCAATGCCAGCACTCATATGGTAGGCTCACAACTATTCATAACTCCAGTTCTAGGGGACACAACACCCTCTTTCTGGCTTCTGCAGGTATCATGACACATTTGAGAACACTCATACACAGAAAATAAAATTTTTAAAAAACTATTTTAAATGACCTTGATCAAGTATAACAGTAAAAAAATTACAAGTATTGCAAAGTATAAAAAAGTAATTTTAAAAAACAACCACATGGTAAGACGCTATAACTTCTACTTACCTTCTTCAGCTGAGTTTGTATGCCTTCTGTCATCATGATGCAAGACACAATAGTGCTAAGGATGAGGATAAAAGCGTAGATGAGCCGAGTTACAGTGGAATTCTTACTGATGGGACAGCAGCTGCACAGCAGACATGATGCACCACTACAGAGGCACGGGACCTATAAGAGCAACACCATGGGCCATGAGAGCTCCTTCACTGCTCTTAGGAGGCAAACTAGGGCTTAGAAATTTTAACAGAATCCGTTTAACATGGCAATTCCCAGTAATCCCAGCACTTAGAAGGCAGAGGCAGAAGGACTATGAGTTCTAGGTTACATGAGCTACAAATCAAGAAAGTCAAGGCATAGTAACATAGTAACATGCCCACTCTCAGCATTTAAGAAGCTTTATGGAAAAGTATCAAACGTTTGAAGACAACTGGGACTACATAAGAAGCCTGTCTCCCAACACAAAACAATTTAAGACAAAGTAAAAATGCAAAGGCTTTAGGACCAATATTATTTCCACCACTTTAGCAAAAATGTATTTAACCCTAGTTTTCTTTTTGTAGCATGGACTCATTAAAATATTTCCTACTTTAGACTTTACTACAATAAATGAGCCTACCACACCGTGCCTGAAACAGGAAGAGCTTCTAAAATATATTCACAGAGAACATTATTTTGTGTGAAAACAACGTAAGAAAAATACAAACATCTCTACTTTTGGTTTACTGTTTGCTCCCAAAATGATGTTTCATCATAAGGCAACATTACTACAGCCAGGCACGGTGGCTCATGACTTTAATTTTAGTATTCACAAGGGAAAAATAGGCAGATTTCTATGAATTTGATGCCAGTGTGGTTTACATAGTAAGTTTCAGGCCAGCCAATGTTATACGGTGAGACCCTCTCCCAATATCGCCCCACCAGCAAAGTAAGACAACATTACATGCTTGTTTGGAACTATCCAACTTGCGCTGATAGTTGAGATTATCAAATCACAGCACAAGAATGAGTTAATGCAGATTCATAACCAATTACTATTAACAGTGGATGACTAGAGCTAGAGAGATGGCTTAGCAGTTAAGTGCAGTTGTTTCTCTTGCAGAGGACTAGAGTTCAGTTTCCGGTACCCCACATGGTAGCTCACTACCAGCCTTAACTCCAGTTCCAGGAATCCAACCTTCTCTTCTGACCTCTGTGGGTACTAGGCATGCAGGTGGTGTACATACGGAAATGTAGGCAAAACACTCTACACATAAAATAATCTAAAACATTTAAATACAAAAAAAAAAAGAGGATGGCTCTAGTCTTATAACATGGTCTCAGCAACCACTTTTACAGCTTTTCCAGACATATCAGACTATTTGTATTAGAGCAAGCTGATTAACTTAGAAAGTCTTTCAGATGTAAAATGAGCCTAATGCCACTTATCATCTGAACAAGGTCACTGTGAAGAATGGCATGCATGTCCAGAATATAAAGTAACCAGCACAATTCCTGACCTACAAAGGGCTCAATATATTGCAGTAAGTATGTCCAACAGGAAGAGTGAATCTAATAAGCTCTCTATTGTCCTCTTCTGTCTTTGGTGGATTATTCCCATCCTGGGCATTATTGTCCTGCCCAGCCCAAATCTACAAGCCAAAGAAAGTAAAGATTACCAGCAAACCAATAGGGCAAAGGCACAACGTCTCTAATCAATTGCAGAAGGTTAACAACCCTGAGCCACAGTAATGTCAGATCTGTAGCTTCCACCCATTGCTATAGCTTATACTGATTTGTGATACTTTGCTTGAAAGTACGAGCAAACTAATTCTAATGGTTCGTTTATACTTGGCCCAGGGAGAGGCACTTTTAAGAGGTGTAACATTGTTGGAGTAGGTGTGTCACTGTGGGCGTGGGATTTAAGACCCTCTTCCTTGCTGCCTAGAAGCTAGTCTTTTCCTGTTTGCCTTTGGATGAAGATGTAAAACTCTCAGCTCCTGCTGCATCTAGCCTGCCTGGACACTGCCATGCTCCCACCTTGATAAGAGAACCTGTAGGGGTAGAGAATTCGACCCACAGAAACACAGCTTAATGACAGATCGCTGTAATAACAATAAGAGGTTTTTATTCCGATTCGTGGGGTCGCTCAGCCTCGCAGGGAGAGTCAACCCTGACTGTCCAAAATACAGCTCTTTTATACTCTTTTGAAGGTGTTTACACAGCTATATTATTATTATTATTATTGGCTAGTAAAGCAACAGTATAATTTGTTTGTTTTTCTTTTTGGTTTTTTCGAGACAGGGTTTCTCTGTATAGCCCTGGCTGTCCTGGGACTCACTTTGTAGACCAGGCTGGCCTCTGCCTCTCAAGTGCTGGGATTAAAGGCGTGCGCCACCACCTCCTGGCACAACAGTATAATTTTAATTTGGCAGAAAACTCTGTCAGCAATCAGCAAGGTCAAAGCAGTTTGTAGTTTTCCTCAGAATTCAGACTGAGGAGGGGTAGGGAAGTTTTCTCAAGGACGGTTATTTCTGGCAGCTGTGGTCTTTAGGACCACTAGTCTGTCCCTGAAGATAGGGAAGGGGTCCAGTGATCTTGAATTTGTTTACACTGGCAGGGAAAGGGGAAATTCTTTAAGCAGCAGGAGACAGTAGGAGATGGGGAGAAGCTGCTGCAGAAAGCTTGCAGCAGGAGACTGGGAAGCAAAAGCTACAAGCTCTGCAAATAGCTTTGGTGTACATCAGTTAAGCTAAAAACTGTATTTCTTCATAACTACCCCTGGTTAAATGTTGTCCTTATAAGAGTTGCCTTGGACCAGGCGTGGTGGCGCACGCCTTTAGTCCCAGCACTCAGGAGGCAGAGGCAGGTGGATTTCTGAGTTTGAGGCCAGCCTAGTCTACAAAGTGAGTTCCAGGACAGCCAGGGTTACACAGAGAAACCCTGTCTCAAAAAAAAAAAAAGAGTTGCCTTGGTCATGGTGTCTGTTACAGCAGTAAAACCCTAACCAATATACCTATTTATTTCTCTGTGTCACAAATACCTTTGCATAGAAATCAGTAACTATTATGTAATCTACCTGTTACTATATGCTTTATCTTCTCTCTATTTCATAAATGAAGAACTCAGGCCAGAAATCCAGCCTCAAAGTCTCCCTCATCTGACTTAAAGAAGCAACTCCTAGAAAATACGGCCACAAAGCCCCATTTAAAGGGATGTTTTAAAGGTAGGGATAAGTATCTCTCGTGCCAATGCAACACAACAACACATAGCTACCCCACTGACGTTTTCAAAAGACAAAAGTCCTTATCCTCGTGCTAAAATCCTCCTTTGCCTCTTCTTCTTTCCCTCCTAAATCAGACATACAAGCAGCAAGACCTAATCACCTGAGTTACTCATCACCAAGAACTCAGTCTTCCACAGATCCACTCTTTTCAGGAAAAAAAAAAAAAAAAAAAACAAAGAAAAAAGCCAGGAAAGTGGCATACTTCTGTAACCGCAGCACTCAGGAGGCTGAGGCAGAAGGATCTGCAGTTCTAGACAGGATGAGCTAACAGAGTGAAATCCTGCCCCCCACCCCGCCGCCCCAAGTAATAATAATGTGAAGCATTTTACTAAGACATGCCAGTAGTGGGGACTCACACCTGTAGTTTCGACACTAGGCTGAGGTAGGAGGATTGCCAAAAGTTCAAGGCCAACCTGGGCTACAAAGTAAAACCGTATTTCAAAAAAAGTAAAGGCCAAACTTCTTTGCCAGGAATGGTACCTTCCTACAATCCCAACAAGGAGGACTGTGAATGAAAGGCCAGCGTGGGATACTCAGCCAGATCTGGTGACCTATCTCAATAGGGCAAAAATTAAACAAGTACAAAAGTCCTTTGAAATCTTTAATCCAGACTGGACTGGAGGTGTAGCTGGAGGAGCTCTCAGAGATAAGCTTTGGACAAACAAGGTCCTGGGTGCAATCTTGAACACCCAGAATGACCAAAGAGATTACCTAAAAAATAAAGGCATACAGTGGGTATCTACAGTGGGTATTGGCTCCCTGATATTCTGTCCCTCTTTTTTGGCGTGGGATGGGAGATGGGGGTGGATAGTGGCAATTGGAGACTAAACCCACAGTCTCTAAAAACCTACCCATAAACTGTAATTTGCACCTCCCTGTTTGAGACAGGGTCTCAAAACAAATAACAAATGATCTGCCATGGCCCTCCACAGCCTTTAATTTCGTACTATTCTCTTCTCTCATTCCACTCTGGTATCCTAAGCCCCTACTGGGTAAAAACTGAATTAACAATATATGCAAGGAGTTTCTAGATATGAACACCTGGATAGGATATTTTCAAATTATGGTTTTAAACCAGGAGGAGAAAAATGTACAAGATATCTTCGACATTACTTCTGCCCTGAGACATGCCATTGACATGAGCAGAGCCTGAGTCCTCGGTTCATTACATCAGTTCGGGAAGGAGAAAACAATTAGGCAAGGTGGCTCAAGCTACCAAGTTCCTCTGAGGCAGATCTGTTAGATTATTCCTTAGGTTAAAGAGATCCTAAAATTAACTTCTAAAAACGTTTTACCATTGACAAGGGGATCGGACTAATTTCTTCACTTTATCCTCACAACAGTTCTGGAGGAGAGGAATGCTAGGGTGTTTAATCCCAAAATATTTAGGCCGCGGGGCTTCTAATTAAACGCCTTCTGCTCGCGACCTGCAGCGAGGCTGACTTAAAAGACCCATCCCCAACCCCACTCAGTAGCGCTGGCATATGCCGAACTATTAAGAAAAATGACTCCAGTGGCCCTATATTCCCTGCCGCCACCCTCTAGCCACTCAGGAACCCGCGCCCTGGAACCTCGGCGTCGCCTGGCCGCCGGAACCCTGGGTCCGGAAGGCTGGCGGGGGCGGGGCGTCGAAATTGTAAACAATGGCGGCCCGGCCTCCCGCGACCCTCCGCTCACAGCGAGAGCCAGCCGAGCCGCCGCACCCCGACCCCGGGACAACGGCTACCGGGCCTGGACCCGGGGCCTGCCCGCTCCTCTCTGCTAGTCTCAGAGAGTGGAGGGTCCGCCTCGGGCGGCCTGACACCCAGCCCCCGCGCGCCTCAGGCTCCGGATGGCCGAGGCCTCGGGACTCACCCAGCTGGCGAGGGAGAAGACGCCGAGGACGGCCCCCATGGTGACGCCGGGGCCGAGACCCACCGCTCCGAGCGGATCTTAACTGCCGACTAAGGCGTCGCCTCAGAAACGCGATGGATCCTCAAGCCGGAAACCGGGCCCGCCCTTCGCAGGACGCCCAGTTCACGTCATCGGGTGGCCCCGCCCATGGAGGGGGAAGAAGGCGGAGCCTAAGACTGCTGGGGTGGCAGAGGACGTAGAGGGTTCGTGGCATACAACTCCGGGCTCGCTTGGGGCGCTGGTGATCAGAGGCAACACAAAGGTGCAGAAAGACAGCATGTCCCCTACGAACTGCACTTATCCTCGGAAGAAGCTACATCCGAATTAAAGATCCTACAGACTGTTAAGTCGTGGCTGGGCAGTACTTTGTGATTATTGAGAGATGGAATATTGGCAAACTCAGAGGCAAACAGGCTATGTTGGGCCATTCAATAATCAGTTAGCATCTGTAATCCCAGCACTAAAGAGGATGAGGCTGGAGGATCAGGAGTTCAAAACTATCCTGTGCTACATAGAGTTCCAGACGAACAAAAAAGCCACTCTTCTTACCCCACACCCTACGGAAACTTCTCCACCCTGTCTCTCTCCCCCTTCCCCTTTCCCCCTTCCTCTTTTCCCCTGCCCCCCTTTCCCCCTGCCCCCTCCCTCCGCGGGGGTCACTCTGCTGGCCAGGTTCAGCTCACTACTTTCCCTGTCCTAGACTCTTCCCAATGCCTCTAGCTGTACTCGCTCTCATATCTATAATAAAAACTTTCTCCTCAGCCATACCTTGGAGCAGTCCTGTCCTCATTTTGTTGGGAACAAGCAAAAGAAACTTATGCTAAGTACTACCGTTTTCGTTTTCTAAATTCAAGGTCTCAGGCCCTGGGGGGGCTGGGGACTTTTCCAACAGCTCAGCAACCTCCGTTGAAAACAATTGTCTGAGTCCAGATATTTCAGGGACAACTTCCCCACTTTGAAGACCGGGCCAAACAATGTCCTGCTCCCAGGCCTAGGAACGAATGCCTACCCCACTTGTCCAAATGTTTTCTTGTCTGTTAACCAGTAAAGAATATAGAAACTAGCCGGGCGTGGTGGCGCACGCCTTTAATCCCAGCACTTGGGAGGCAGAGGCAGGCGGATTTCTGAGTTCGAGGCCAGCCTGGTCTACAAAGTGAGTGCCAGGACAGCCAAGGCTACACAGAGAAACCCTGTCTCGAAAAACCAAAAAAAAAAAAAAAAAAAAAAAAAAAATATATAGAAACTACTGTTATCTGAGCCAACATGCATAAGTTATAAAAACCTATAACCATTGCCTGCTATGCACTAATTGACTACGTGCAGCTCGCCCACTCCTCTGTTCCCTTATCATTCTAAAATTCCGGGCCAGAGTCCAGAAGACCTGGGTCCAAGAGCTGAATTAATGACCTTGAAGCCAGGTGCCCAGGATACAGCCCAGTCTCCAACAGGTACCCGTAATATCAAAATACAATTAGATAACACTGAGGCTCCCCACTACCCACTGCTTTGGGTTCCCATCCCTTAAAAATGTACAGGTCCCAGCCGGGCGGTGGTGGTGCACGCCTTTAATCCCAGCACTTGGGAGGCAGGGGCAGGCGGATTTCTGAGTTTGAGGCCAGCCTGGTCTACAGAGTGAGTTCCAGGACAGCCAGGGCTATGCCGAGAAACCCTGTCTCGAAAGACCAAAAAAAAAGTACAGATCCCAAACTGGCCAGCTCCCTGCATGCTTATAAAATAAAGCTTTCAGTTTTAAGCTTATCTTTGGAAATGAGTTTTCTTTTTTGCGGCTTCCACCCAGAAACCAATAATTTCACTCAATAAGTAATGTGAGATGCTATATACAGGAGGATATTTTTATTTTTTCAGTAGAAGTTTATTCAAGGGCTGAGGATTGTAGTTCAATCGGTAGAGTGCTTGTCTAATATTTGAACTCCACCTCTACATAAGCCAGGCCTGGTGACCAATATACACCTTGTACTTGGCCTGTAGTGGTCGGAGGATAAGAAGGTCAAGGTTGGGCTGGGCTTGGTGGCGTACACCTAGGATCCTTGTGCTTGGCCTATAGAGGGAGTGGCCAAGCTAGCTCTGTCAACAGGGTTTCTAGGGAGGGATCAAGGATTGAAGAAACAGAGGATGAGACAACAACACTATAACATGACTCCAGTCACTATAACATGAAAAAAAAATCCAGGTTTGATTTTTTTTTTCCCAATCTGCTTGTTTATTTATTTATCTATCTACACTCCAGATTTTATTCCCCCTCCCCACCCTCAACTGTTCCACATCCCATACCTCCTCCCCACCCCCTTGCCTCCAAGAGGCTGTCCCCACCCTCTACCCTACCTGACCTCTAAACTCCCTGGGGGCCTCCAGTCTCTTGAGGGTTAGGTGCTATCATCTGTGATTGAACACAAACCCCGGGGGTTCTCTGCTGTATATGTGTTGGGGGACTCAATCAGCTGGTGTGTGCTACTTGTTGTTTGGTGGTCCAGTGTTTGACAGATCTTGGGGGTCCAGATTAATTGAGACTGCTGGTTCTCCTACAGGGTAGTGCCCCTCCTCAGCTTCTTTCAGTTTCTCCCTAATTCAACCACAGGGATCAGCTGCTTCTGTCCATTGGTTGGATGAAAATATCTGCAGCTGACTCTTTCAGCTGCTTGTTGGGTCTTCTGGAGTGCGGTCATGCTAGCTCCCTTTTTGTGAGTGCTACATAGCCACAGTAATAGTGTCAGGCCTTGGGACCGCCCCTTGAGCTGGGTCCCACTTTGGACCTGTCGCTAGATCTGCTTTTTATACCATTCTAGGTAAAAAGAATGTGGTCAGCTGGGCAGTAGTGGCGCACGCCTATAGTCCCAGCACTCGGGAGGCAGAGGCAGGCAGATTTCTGAGTTCGAGGCCAGCCTGGTCTACAGAGTGAGTTCTAGGACAGCCAGGACTACACAGAGAAACTCTGTCTCAAAAAACCAAAACCAACCAAACAAACAAACAAAAAGAATGTGGTGTTCAGTCCTAAGGCATAAACAAGGTAGTTAAAAAACTAAGCATAGACAAAGGTCCCATGACTTCTGTATTCAGGGTCTACAAAGAACACATTCCTCAGTTGTATTCCAGTTGAGCCTACTTCCTTGTCCTAGCCCATCATGTCCTAGCCAAATTCCTGCCAAATTCCTAAAAGGCGGCACCCAGAGCTCCTCCAGAAGGGAGGAAGATAAGAAATTCAAGGTCAGGCTGGGCTTGGTGGTTTATACCTTTAATCACAGCACTGGAGAGGCAGAGAGGCAGGAAAAGAGATTTTAAGGCAGCCTGGTCTACATAGGGAACTTTAGAATAGCCAGGGCTACACAGAGAGAGACACTGTCTCAGGGGGGTAAAAATCATTAAAGGATACCTTCTGCTATACAGGGAGTTTGCGGCAAGCATTAGCTACATGAGACCTAAACAAAACAAAGGAAAAACCAAAACCAAACAAACAAAAAAACATGGGCCAGGAGTCTGGGCTTGGCAGTTGAGAGTGCTGGCTGTGGGCTGGAGGTATGGCTCAGTGGTTAAGAGCACTGACTGCTCTTCCGGAGGTCCTGAGTTCAAATCCCAGCAACCACATGGTGGCTCACAACCATCCGTAATGAGATCTGACGCCCTCTTCTGGAGTGTCTGAAGACAGCTACATATAATAATAAGTGTACTTACATATAATAAATAAATAAATCTTAAAAAAGAAAAAAAGAGAACTGGCTGCTCTTACAAAGGACCCAATAGGCCAGACAGTGGTGGCACATGCTTTTAATCCCAGCACTTGGGAGGCAGAGGCAGGTTCTAGGCCAGCCTGGTCTACAGAGTAAGTTCCAGGACAGTCAGAGCTATACAAAACAAACAAAAACAAAAACAAACAAAAAAAGAAAAAAAAAACCAAAAAAACAGAAACACAAAGGACCCAATACTTAGATAGCAGCCCATGAACTTCTGTAACTCCAGTTCCCAGAGTCTCTGACACCCTGTTCTGACCTCTGTAGGCACCAGGCACATACACATGGTGAACAGACATACATGTAGGCAAAACACCCATCACATAAATTAATAAAGTCATAAACTAAGGCAGTCTCAAATACACTGGTGGAATCTTATGATCAGATTGGCTAATTAATCTTTATTGCTAATTGATACACCAGACTCCAGCCCACTGTGGTGGGACTGTCCCTAGGCAAGTGGGTCTGGACTGTATAAGAAAGTTGGCTGAACACAAGCCCGAGAGCAAGCTTGGAAGTAGCCTTTCTCTGTGATCTCTAACCTTTCTTTAGTTGCTGCCTTCAGGTTCCTGCCTTGAGTTTCTTTCCTGGATTTTAACCTATAAGCTTAAATAAACCGTTCCCTCCTCAAATTGCTTGTGGTCCTGGTGTTTATCACAGCAACAGATCCAACTATGGACAGCAGCTTACAGCAAAGAGGAGGAAGGAAAATTTCTTCTTTAGGTCTGAGGCTATCTGATGACAACATTGGCCTTCTGGCTGGTGGAAGCTAAGAAACCAAAGGCCTGTTAAGTTAATCACAGGATGTTGGGTCAGACACATAGGTGACGAAGGGATGAATAACTATTGAGGAAGATGCCCAAGGAAAACCATAAATAGACTCTGGACCTGCAACATTCCAATCTCTCTGTAGTAATCACTGAAGTTCTAATTAGTTAATCAGCCTTCCCAAAGGCTCAGTGTAAGGTGTCATTCTTTCTAGGATCCCCCAGAGGACAAAGCATCACATTTCATGTACACAAGAGTCAAATATTAATTTTTCCTCACTGTTTGAAAGGTGAGTTGCTAGGATTTGATGTAACAGGCTGGAAAGCATCTTTAAGAAACAGGAATGGCTGGTAAAGCCATTAAAGTAGAAACTCCTGGACCACAGATAACATCAAAGTCTATACATTATGACCTGGGTTTAATCCATATTTATTTTTTCTCAGTATTTGACTAGTATATAACATAGCAGAATATACCTAGGATTATAATAATTGAAAATACTGTCTAGCCCAACAACATGAAGGTAGCAAGTAAGGGAACTTGGTATTTTAACCAACCAGTTCCATTGTTCCTCTTGTCAATAAAATGTCAAAGTTCCTGTCATCTCTGTGAAGACTGATTTGAGGTCACTTGAACCCCTGTATCTTATTTTATCAATTAATCTATTTATTAACCCTCTTTATGGTTACTTTCCTGTTTGGGATGATATGACACCAAGACCAAGGCAACTTATAGGAAAAAATCGTCAGGTAGTGGCTAGAGTTCATGGTCATTATGGGGGGCAGGCACGGAAGCAGGCAGGCAGTCATGACCCTGGAACAGCCGCAGAGAGCTGACATTCTGGTCTACAATCCTGTGCAGGGAAGGAGGGGGATGTGTAACTAGGAACCCAGTGGGCTTTTCAAATATAAAACCCCCAGTGACACACCCCATCTATCGTGGTTACATCTCCTAATTCTTCCTGGGGATCAAGCTTTGAAACACAGGAGCCTCTGGGGCTGTTCTCATTCAGTCCTCCTCTAATCTTCACTGCTACATGTCGCTGTGTGCTGGCATCCATGCCTTGACTTTTGCCCTAAACCAGTGGTTCTCAGCCTGTAAGTCATGACCCCTCTGTGGGTTGAAGGACCCTTCCGCAGGGGTCACCTGAGACCATCTGCCTAGCAGATATTTACACTAGGATTCATAACAGCAGCAACCCCAAAGTTATGAAGTAGTAATGGCAATCATGTTATGGCTGGGGATCATCACAGCGTGAGGAACTGTAGTAAGGGCTGGAGGCATTGGGTTGAGAGCCACTGCCATACCCAGCACCCTCCCCCTGGTCTCTTATCCCTTCTACCCTCATAGCTTTGATTTTCTAAATAGCCTTGAAATTTGTGTATGTGTAGGCATGTATACACGGACCGCAGAGGTCAACCTGTAAGGGTCCAAAAACCGCTGAAGGAAGACCCCAGACTCAGACAGCATGCAAAGACAGAGAGTGTTTATTCTGCAGAAACAACCAGCGTGTGGGAGTCAACCATTCTCCCAAATGGCGACCTCAGACAAAGGCAGGCAGGCCTTCTCATAGGGGACTGAGAGAACTGTCTGGAAGGATTAGGTCATCTAACATTTCATTGGTGGGTGCTAGGGGGTCACAGTGGTCTGCATTCCCATGTCATGCATGTTTAACCACATGATGAACCAGGGCTGTCCCAGCGCAGGTGGCCCATTCTGAGATAAGATATGTCCCCATTTTAGTGGCTGTCCCTAAGCTGTTCTTTGGGAGGGGGTTTTATGATCTTGCTCTGGATTTTATGGTCTGTTCCTGGAGCTGGTGTCTTACAGTCATTTTTGAAATCAGGCCTGGTCCTTACATGGAGACAAATGGGGTCTATGTTGTCCTTTCAAACCTTGGTTGCCGGGCTGGTGAGATGGCTCAGTGGGTAAGAGCACCCGGCTGCTCTTCCGAAGGTCCAGAGTTCAAATCCCAGCAACCACATGGTGGCTCACAACCATCCGCAACGAGATCTGGCGCCCTCTTCTGGAGTGTCTGAAGACAGCTACAGTGTACTTACATATAATAAATAAATCTTTAAAAAAAAAAAAACAAAAAAAACAAAAAAACAAACCTTGGTTGCCATTTCTCAGGAACCAACCGTCTTGTCTTTTGAGACAGGGTCTGCTAATAGGATCTGGGGCTCTCAGCATTTAGGCTAGGCTGGCTGGTCTGCACTGAGAGCCCCTGGTCTCTGTCTTCCCTGCACTGGGATTATAAGCAGATGACATCACACTCAGCTTTTTACATGAATGCTGGAGATCTGAACTCAGGTCCTCATGCTTGCACTTTACCAACTGAGCTATCCCCTCAGAAAAAAAAATCTTTTTTTTTTTGGTTTTTGAGACAGGGTTTCTCTGTGTAGCCCTGGCTGTCCTGGCACTCACTTTGTAGACCAGGCTGGCCTCGAACTCAGAAATCCGCCTGCCTCTGCCTCCCGAGTGCTGGGATTAAAGGCGTGCGCCACCACGCCCGGCTCAGAAAAAAATCTTATCCCAAGCTTTCGATCACAGTTTCAGTGTCCAAGTGAGCATGCTCAGATCAGAGTCTGATCTCTGTTGTTGTTGTTTTTTTAAAGATATTTTAAAAATTCTTTTTATTTCATTTTATTTCCTTTTCATTAATTTATTTATTCACTTTACATCCTGGTAGTAGCCCCCTCCCTCCTCTCTTCCCAGTCTCACCCTCCTCTTCCTCTCCCCATTATCTTCTCTTCCCTTCTCTGAAGAGAAGGGAAAGCCCCCTTTATATACCAACCAGCCCTGGAACACCAAGTCACAACAGGTACTAAGTGTATCCTCTCCTGCGGGTGGGAGGCCCCACCAGGCACTCCAGCTAGGGGAAGGAAATCCAATGGCAGGCAGCAGAGTCAGAGACAGCCCTTGCTCCAATTGATTGGGGACCCACATGATGACCAAGCTGCACATCTGCGACAAATGTGTAGGGGAATTTTATTTTATGTGTATGAATGTTTCGCCTACATGCATGTCTGTGCACCATGTATGTGCCTGGTGCCCACAGAGGCCAGAGGACATAAAATTCCCCTGAAACTGGAGCTACAGACAGCTGTTAGGTATCATGCAGTTGCTGGGAATTGAACCAGGGTTTTCTGGGAGTGTGATAGGTCCTCTTAACCACCCAAGTTGGTGACTTGTTTGTTTGTTTATTTGTTTGTTTGTTTCGAGACAGGGTTTCTCTGTGTAGCCCTGGCTGTCCTGGAACTCACTCTGTAGACCAGGCTGACTCAGAAATTTGCCTGCCTCTGCCTCCCAAGTGCTGGGATTAAAGGCGTGCACCACCACGCCCAGCTATGTCGGTGCTTTTAACAGTCTCTAAATTGGTGTTATTGGAGAGAGCTCTTAGGTCATTTGTAACAACTGCTTAGTTACCACTCCCAATAAATGTGTCGCTTTTCAGTCCTTGACCAGGTTCAACGATTAGCACTCCTGGTGGGAATGTGTTAGGGCCAGCCCTAACCTGATGGCACTGTGTTACTGTTTGCCCAGGAAGAAACCACTCTCTCAGTCATTAATAACACTTTCCATTTCCCCTGAGTGGTCTAGCTTGTGTGACAATTTATATGTGACTCTCCTATAATAACTAAGGAACTTAAGGTGTACCAAAAACTCCTTAAATAGCTTAAGGAGCCATTCTGACCTAAAATGCAGGAGAATGCTAGGGGCCTACAGGCCTATGTGAGACAAGAAGAGGAAACAGGGCATTGCTTCTGTGAGGTAGTTAACCCCGTTGCTCTGGCTTCTGTAAACCTGCTTATGGCTCTGGAACTGGGATGAGGCGGACCCTTTACCTCTGTACAGTGGGATGAGAAACAACTGAGAGGAGGAAAGCCAGTTCTCCCCCCAGCTATGGGTTCCACCGAGCATGAGATAACTGTGATGCCCACTGCTGATGTCCATCTTTGTAAACCCTTCCTTTAGCCACCCCTTGTCAAGGCAATCTTTTGATGTGGCTCTAAGGCTGCCATCCCAGGCTGTGATTCTGTTAGTGGTAGCAATCAACTGATTTAATCTGAATTCAGATTGAGTCTAATTCATAGTTTTCCCCCCCAGTGGATACAAGCTCCACACCAGTTAGGAGCACCCTTTGAGCTTAGGTTCCCTTATATCTGCAGGGTTTCCCCCAGGAAACCTAATTGCTGAATATGAATTAATTATTTCCCATGCTGAAATTAATTCTGGTGTTTAAATTTTCGCGCCCCCCCTCAAAAAAAAAACCTTTTACTTTTTTTGCCATACCCCTTTGTTCCAGAGATTATGACACTCCACATCAAATTTTCTTTTCTTTTTTTTTTTTTTTTTTTTGGTTTTTCGAGACAGGGTTTCTCTGTATAGTCCTGGCTGTCCTGGAACTCACTTTGTAGACCAGGCTGGCCTCGAACTCAGAAATCCGCCTGCCTCTGCCTCCCAAGTGCTGGGATTAAAGGCGTGCGCCACCACGCCCGGCCACATCAAATTTTCTAGTCTTTATTTTCAGGCAGAGGGCTGGGCTTGTAGCTCAGTGATAGAGCATATCTACCACCATCAAAAAAAGTAATTAAAAAAATAATAAGCTACATCTGGTGGCATAAACATCCGAGGGACAAGCCCTCACTTAGAGCCTCGCTGGCCTCCATGCTCATCTTTCACTGGCCACCTCTCTGGAGAGCTAAGACCCCAGCCTCAGGACCGCTTTCCTTCCTCCGCCCATTGCTCCCAGTCGCGTCCCTTCCCGGCCGCCATAGAGCGAGCGACGCGGGAGTTCGGCAGTCGCGTCGCCTAGGCAACGGCTCGGCGGCGGGCTGCGGGCGCCAGGCGGCCCCGGGGAGGCGCTCGCGCCGGCGGCCGGGGCTCTACGAGGCGACAAGGCGGCAGGTAAGCGGCGGTAGAGCGGGTGGACGTGACCCGGAGAGGAGCGGTCCGCCGGGCGACCGGCGAGGAACGGGTCGCGGGGACGCCAGGCAAGGACGGAGGGCCGGACCTTTGTCCCTTGGGCCCGCGAGCTGGCGTCTGCGACGCCCTCTGACCCTGGCCGGGTTCGGGTGGGTGCGCTTTCCGCTTTTATTCTTTACGTATCTCTGGAGCCTCACTCGAAAGTTTTCCTTTTAAATAGTAATTTTTTAAAAGCTCCTATTTTATGAGGGTTGGTCGCGGAGTAGCTAGGAACTGAAGAGAACGTCTGCGTGTGTCGCTCTTCGTTGGTGGTGGTGGGGGAGGTCGGCGAGATAGGACTTATTTCTGAGTCAGTTTTCTCACCTGCACAATGGGGATAATAATACCTGTCTTATAAGATGATCACAGCATGCATTTATATTTAAAATCCTCACTACATGGGCGCTTTTCTTGCTACTACTACGAGGAGCATCATTGAGTATTTATTGAGAACCAGGGCCTGGGCTGATCGCCAGCGGTTTAAAAAAAAAAAAAGAAAAAAAAAAGTGAATGAGACGTCTTGTCCTTAGGGAACTCCACTCCTGCCCGTAGGAAACTGACCTATGGACTGGAATTTGGTGTAATTTGAGCTATGGTTTTACGCGTACAGGAAGCTGAATGCAGTGGAGGCAGTTGTAGACCTTCAGAGGTGATCAGAGAGAGAGGATTACACTAGGTTACTTCCAAAAGGAGGTATGTCTTGGTCAGCAGACTAGGCTGCTGTGTGTGCCCAGTGTTAGGAAAACGGTGCCTTGAGGAGACAGCCAAACTTCTAGAAACTCTCCCAAGAATTTCAGGCTGGAAGGGAGTCCAAAAGATAGCAAGAGCTTGATGTTTGAAGGATAAGCCTCGGCTCTTCTTGACAGACTTTTTTAGGGTCGGAGGTGGCGTCATGGGTAAAGTTTTAGGATGTTTGCTTTTTATTTTTTTGTGAACCCTCAAGGGATTTGTTTGTTTTAATACAGGATTTTGTGGCCTACAGTCTGGTCTTGATTAATGCTGCTTTGTAGCTGAGGCTTGCCTTGAACTCCTGACTCTCATGTCTCCGCTCCTGAGTTTGTGAGTTTGCAGAGGCGTCTAATTAGTAGCGGGTGAGCGTGTGCGCATGCACTTGCGTGATCCTATGCGCGCCCTTGATCAGAAGTAGACCTCTCACCCTCTTTGGTCTCCTTGCTCTTGTTTTTTGCTTTGCAGCCAGTTCTTTATGGCGATTCAAAACAAAAACAAAAACAGATATTGACAATTATCTTAGACCTTTTTTCATTGTTAAAACTACATACTCAGCCGGGCGTGGTGGCGCACGCCTTTAATCCCAGCACTCGGGGTGGGGGGTGGGGGTGCAGAGGCAGGCGGATTTCTGAGTTCGAGGCCAGCCTGGTTTACAAAGTGAGTTCCAGGACAGCCAGGGCTATACAGAGAAACCCTGTCTCGAAAAACAAAACAAACAAACAAACAAACAACAAACTACATGCTCGAGGTTGGATAGCTTTAGCAAGGGAAGAGGTTTCGGGGCAGGCGAGATGGCTCAGCGGTTAAGAGCACCGACTGCTTTTCTCAAGGTTCTTAGTTCAAATCCCAGCAATCATCCGTAATGAGAACCGATGCCCTCTTCTGGTGTGTCTGAAGACAGCTACAGTGTACTTACATATAGCAATAAATAAATCTTTAAAAAGAGAGAGAGAGAGAAGAGGTTTCTTTAGCTTACAGTTCTGGAGATTCTTGGGGCCCACTTCTGACCATGTTCTTTTTATGGCAGTGTCCTGAGAGGGCTCAGCTTGTTGAGCATATCACGAGATGGGGAGTTCAAGGGTTCCTCTTTTAGTGGTGTCGGGGTTGAAGAGACCCTTGCCCACAGCAGGCATGGGTACTGCCTCAGAGCTGTTTACCCTTGGCCTTTTCTCAGGCAGTTCCAGGATCGAGTCACAACCTCTGACCTTATCTGATGCTGCCTCCTTCCTCTGGACACTGTGTCAGTGTGGTTTCCCCTGTCTTCACTCACCATCTGAAGCAGAAATGTCAACACATGAACCCTTGGGACATGCACACAAACTACATCTAACCCATAGGAAGTATGAGGTGCCAGGCACTGGGCAGAGCTGGATGAGAAAGCTGGTTCTTATTGTGGAGATCAGGGCCTAGTTGGGAAATTAGGCTGACAGTGGCAGTGTAATGGGAGGTGTTGCTGGGTGTTTCTGTTCAGGTGAATACAATCTAGTTTGGAGGTTGGGGGAGAGAGTAGTGAGAATTAGCTCTATCTGGAGAGATGGTGAGAATGGAAAAAGACAGTATTTCAAAATATTGAAAAGCAATGTCAAGCCAGGCATGGTGGCGCACGCCTTTAATCCCAGCACTTGGGAGGCAGAGGCAGGCGGATTTCTGAGTTCGAGGCCAGCCTGGTCTACAGAGTGAGTTCCAGGACAGCCAGGGCTATACAGAGAAACCCTGTCTCAAACAAAACAAAACAAAAGCAATGTCACTGAGCCCAGCGTGGCACCTGCCTGTCTTTCCAGCAGTTGGAGGTGGAAGCAGGAGGACCAAGAGTTTAAGTCCTGGCTCCAGAGCAAGTTCAAGGCTAGGCTGGGCTGAATGAGACCTTATCTCAGCATACACACGCACACACAAGTTTGTGAATTTGTTTATTTTGAGACCTTGTTTTGTAGGCCAAGCTGGCCTAAAATGTACAGTGGCTCCTCTGCCTCTGCCTTCAGAGTACTAGAATTAAAGGCATGTTACCACACTGGGCAGTATTAGTGTGTTTATGGAGGTGAAAGCAGTTCACTACAGCTCCAAGTGGAATGTCAGTGCTGAGCAGCTGTGGTGCTTCACACCTGCAATCCAGAACTCAGAGGCTGAAGCAGGAGGATCAGGAGTATGGGGCCAGCCTGGACTCCATAGTCAGGCCTTGTGTCAACGAAACAACCCGCTCTCTTCCCCCCAAGCCCCAAATAATAGTGGAAGATAATGAGAGATTTTTAAAGGCCCAGATCTGAGGGCTGCTGCTTTGCAGTCTTGGAAGAACCATTCATTTAGGTGACACCAAGAAGAAATAGCTCTGGAAGTAAGAGGAAACCAAGAATGTGTGGTCAGGTGGCCAGCAGCTGCAATTAAAGTCAGAAGGTGCCATCTGAATAAATCAGTTCCAAGGTCACCAGAGCCCTGACTGAGCAGATGTGGCGAAATGGCGGGGGTGGAATCTCTAATGTCCCAGCTTCCAAAGCTTCGGTGTAATGGATCAGTGGGAAGAGGTAAGAGTGGGATGTGAGAAGACAGAGCGGAGGCAGCTCCGTGCAGGGTGGCTGTGGAGGGATGGGGAGGCTGGAGCTCGACTGAGGAGTAAGGGAAGGGTTTTCTTTAAAGCATGGGAGACAACTGTAGTTGGCACAGAGCTGGTGGGAGGAAAGGCTGAGAAGACCTGGGAGTGGAAGGGAAACGCGATAGCACAGCTGTCTCTGAAAGCCAGGAGTGGAGAGGCTCAGGCAGAGAGGTTATTGCCAACAGAAGTGCACCAATGGCAGGCACCAACCACGGACAAAAGGTGTGCGTGTGGAGCACAAACGATGCTCTCGTTATTGGCAGGTAGCAGGCCTTTTCAGACTACTCTATGAAGTGCTTGTCACACACTAATCTCCTTATAACCTTGTTGTATGGGGCAGGTTGCTGGGGGTTGAACTGAGTGCCTTGTGGGTTCTAGGCAAGCACTCTATAATCCCTCAATGATATAATCATTATAAAACCTTTATGAGACAGGTTCTGTTATGATCTTCGGTTTATGGATGAAACTATGGTAAAATGCTTACCCCAGATCAGAGTATATTTGGGTTCTGTGTTTTAGTTTGCTGAGGAGTCCAGAGAGTTTAATCATTGTGTGTGTGGTGCGTGCACCCGTGTGTGCAGGTGTGACGTTATACTCCATCACTCTCTGTCTTTCACTGAACCTAGAGTTAGGTTGGCAGCAGCAAGCCCCAGGGATCCCCTTTCCTCCATCCTCCATAGTGCTGGGGCTACAGGCACGCACAGCCATGCTTATTTCATGTACGTGTATATGTATGTATGTGTGTGTGTGTGTGTGTGTATGTGTATATATACCTGTATATGTAGCTGGCCTTGTGAGCACCATGTGGCTGCTGAGACTGAAACCCGGGTCCTGAGTAGAGTAGCAGCTGCTGTAACCTGAGCATCCCTCAGCCCTGTGGTCGTCTTTCCTGTGGATGCTGGAGGTTCCAAGCTCAGGTCCTCCTGCTTGGGCAGCTCCCCACTCAGCTTTTACTCTTAGTCACAACCTGGATGCTGTCAGTTTATACTTTTTATATTATGTGCTGAGATAATTTGAGAAATAATTTAAAAATACTGGTGGCACATGGAAGGCAGAAGCAGGCAGATCTCCAAGTTAGAAGTCAGCCTGATCTACAGAACAAGTTCCAGCATACCCAGGGCTATAGAGAGAAACCCCAGTCTTAAAATCCCCACCCCCACCCCCCAAAAAAAGAGGAAGAAAAGCAATTGTTGCTTCCCCAAAGGACCCAGTTTCAGTTTCCAGTACTCATGTGGTGGCTCACAACCATCTGTGACTCCAGTCCCAGGGGATCTGACATTCTCTTCTGGCCTTTGTAAGTACCAGGTATACCCATGGTCCACAGACATATATGTAGGCAAAACACCTATATACTTTTTTTTTTCTTCAAGACAGTGATTCTCTGTGTAGCCCTGTCTGTCCTATAACTTGTTCTGTAGACCAGGCTGGCTTTGAACTCGAGATCTGCCTATCTCTGCCTCCAGAGTGCTGGGATTAAAGCTGTAACAAGCAAGTGCTTCTAACTGCCAAGCCATCATTCCAGCCTTCCCCCATAACTCAAATTTATACTTACTAAACAATCTCCATTTCCCTCCCCCTCAGTTCTGACAGCTTGCTGGCTTTTTTTCCCTCCCTCCCTCCCTCCCTTCTTCCTTCCTTCCTTCCTTCCTTCCTTCTTTCCTTCCTTCCTTCCTTCCTTCCTTCCAGATATCTCAGTAATGAAGTCACACATTCACTTTGTTTTCAGTGATCAGTTATTTCTCTTAACAGAGAGTCCTCAAAGTTCAGCCTTGTTATATAATGTGCTAAATTTTCCTCTTCAGTCTTACTATGTAGCCCCAGCTAGTCACAAACTCAAGGCAGTCCTCCTGCCTCAACCTCTTGTATTCTGAGCTTACAGATATATGCCACTGTAGTGGCTAGTCCTGTTTGTCAAGTTGACTATATTTGGAATGAATTACAATTCAGAATTGGAAGACTCACCAGTGATCTTAATCTGGAGGCTGGGAGATACAAGTGTCTGATCTGGATCTTGGCATGGAGATCTTGAGGCATAGTGGCTATGAATCACAGAAGATTAAGACAGGGAGATCTCTGAGTTTAAGGTCATCTGGGACAAAGCAAGTCCCAGTTCCAGGCTTGGTGGCACACACCTTTAATCTGGGCCATACCTTCTACCGGAGACCTACAGAAGGACATTGGAAGAAGGAAGATTGATTCTCTCTTCTTCGCCTGCTTGTTGAGTGGGACTGAGCAACTGCTAGATCCTTGGACTTCCATCCACAGCTACTGCTGACCATTGCTGGGAGTTGGACCATAGACTGTAAGTCATCAACAAATTCCCTTACTATATAGAGACTATCATAAATTCTGTAACTCTCGAGAACCCTGACTAATACAGCCACGAAGCCTGTTTCCTTTTTTTTAAGGTTGAATAGCGCTTCATTGTGTGCTTCTAGCGCTTGGCTTATCCATCTCTCTATGGGGGAGTCTTGGGTTGCTTCGTTGTTTTGGCTCTGATGACTAATGCTGCTGTGAAACATGAGTGTGTGAGGAAGAGAAGCACTTTATGTCTGTGTTGTAGGTTCATGGGGGAAAGTACCCTGTACTCAGTGCCTCATCATTGTCGTCATCATCGTCCTCGAGACAGTCTAACTATGCAGCCTTGACTGGCCTGAATTCACTATATAGACCAGGCTGGTCTTGAACTCAGAGAGCCACCTGCCTCTGCTTCTGGAGTACTGGGCTTAAAGGTTTATACACCAGGCCATGCTACCATATTATCTCCCCACCCCACACCCTGCCACCCAATTTTTGGAACAGAGTATTATGTGGCTCAAACTGGCCTAGGACTCTCTTTGTATCCAGGAATGACCTTGAACTCTCCTTATCTTCTTGGTTCTGCTTACCAAGTGCTGGGCATTTCAAGGAAACAAAACTTCTCAGGATCTGAGCTGGAAAAAGGGCTGGGGTTAAGAATGGATGGTGCTCTACCAGAGGACCTCTCCCTGATTCCCCGTGCCTCCGTCAGGAGACTCCCAACAGCTTGAAACTCCAGAGGGGCTGCAGTCATTCTTACACACACAAAACCATAATTAAAAATATACATAAATCTTAGCAGGGTGTAGTGGCACACGTCTTTAATCCCAGTACTTTCAGGGCAGAGACAGGTGGATCTCTGTGAGTTTAAGGCTAGCCTGATTTACACAGTGAATTCCAGGACAGCTAGAACTTCAAAGTGAGACGCTGTCTCCAAAAAACAAAACAGAAACATTTAAAAAAAACAATCCAAAAGATAAATCTTAAAATGAATGAATAAAGAAAAGAATTCACAGGGTCTGGATGACCTTAGCCCATCCATCACCTCCTCTAGACCCATATCCTTGAGATCTGCTTCAGAGCGTCTTGGAGGGAGCCAGGTGTTAAACTGACATTTGTAAATAGCTCAACACTTCAAATTTCTGAAAGATGCAAGCCCATAATCTCATCTCCCCTAGGCAGCAGCTCTGCGAGGTGGGGGAAGATCCTTCTAGTTTTCAGAGGGGAAAACCTTAGGTGAGAGGATTCTGGAGACTCCTTGGAAGCTGGGACCTCTAAGTCGTGGGGTTTAAAATTTCAGCTTTCCTCCTATGCCTTTCTATATTTTTCTTCTCCCTTCCTCCCTCCCGTTCACCTTTCCTTCCCAACTGGAGATTGAAGGAACCCAGAGCTAGGCAATGATAGAATGCTGAGTAATAAATCCCTCAGCCCTAGCCCAATGCTGCTTTTGAGACAATCTCTAGCCCTGGCCGGTAGTGAATTCCCACTAAGTAGGGGAAAATGACCTTGAACTTCTGAACCTAGAGGGATGCTCCACCACACACAGGTTTCTGTAGTGCTGCGACTCACACTCAGGGCTTTCTGCATGCTAGGCAATCACTCTACCAATTGAGCCACACCCTGAGCCCCTATTCTTCAAGTACTTTTTTGGAGAGATTGCAAATACCTTTTAGAAAAAGGTACCTTGGCAAAGGTACAGTGATCTTGTCTTGCTTCATTTGATGGTTACAGCTTTTCCCCAGGCTGCCCAGCTTTTCTGTTCACAATGATTCACTCTGGGAGAAACCATTCAAAGATGGCAGCATCCATGATTCTGTGTTCTACAGAGTAGGTCCAGTCAAGTGTATATCCTGTCCTTAACTATCCCTTCCCCAGTCTCCTGATGTCCCCAGCACACCCCCTCCTACCTTCCTGTCCTTTCTGTGGTGTGTGTGTGTGTGTGTGTGTGAGTGGGGGGGGATCAGAGTCTGAGACTAGTGGTGCTGCCTGGTGGGGATTGGTGGGGATGTTGTTGTCTGATCTTGTTGCCGGGATCGTATGCAGGGTTGTGCATGTATCCACAGCTGGAGTGAGTTCATGACTGTAAAAGCCATGTTCTGTTCAGAAGACAGCACTCACATGACACTCCTCCCCTCCTGTAGTAGCTCTTACACCCTTTCCCCCTCTCTTCTGCAGTGTTCTTGAGCCTTGGACATAGGGAGTATGACACAGATGTCTCCTTTAGTGCTCAGTGCTCCTGATCACTTATTCTCAGCATTCAGACAGTTATGACTCTCTTCATTAGCTACTGCCTACGACAGAAAGAAGCTTCCCTGACTTAGCTAAGAGCAGCACAGATGTACAGATGGAAACATTTACAAGGCAGTTTGGCAACATGAAAAATTTAGCAAAAATAACAAAAGTAGGTTCCCCTGTAGAACCTACAATCTCTCTACCATGGCTTTTGACCAGGTTTATAATATCAGACATCAACTTCCTCCTGTGGAGCAGGCCTCAGATTCAGTCAGAAAGTGGCTGGTCACCTCCTTGACAGTCATGCCACTATTGTACTAGGTTGATATTGTAGCATCCAGGGTCTGGTGCTGGGTGAAATCCTTTCTTCTCCAGCAGCCTGAATAGCACTGTCTGGTACTAGAAAGCTAGAAAGTCAAAGAATAGCAGGCACTCTTAATTTTAGTATTTTTTTAAAAGATTTATTTATTAATTATATTTAAATACACTGTAGCTGTCTTAAGACACTCCAGAAGAGGGCGCCAGATCTTGTTACGGGTGGTTGTGAGCCACCATGTGGTTGCTGGGATTTGAACTCAGGACCTTCGGAAGAGCAGTCAGTGCTCTTACCCGCTGAGCCATCTCTCCAGCCCTAGCAGGCACTCTTAACTTAGCATCTCTAGCCCCTTAAAGATCTTAAATAAAAATGTCAGCTGAGAGATGGCTCAGTGAGTAAAGTGCTTGCCTGGTAAGACTGAGGACCTGAGTGCAATCCCCAGCACCCATGTAAAAGCTGACCATGTATGTCTGTGATCTCAGCTCTAAGGACGTGGAGAATCCCTGGGGCTTGCTGGCCACAGGTTTAGCTGAATTGGCATGTTCCAATTCAGTGAAAAACCCTGTCTTAAACACACGCACACACAACTTCTAGGTTGTGAATGTGTGAGCACCTATATGTGCACACACACATATGCACACATCTTCTCTAATCTCTGTTTTGTCCAGAGACTGCAGAAGAATTTACACCTCCAACCCCTCTCTGCAAGCCACCACGATGGCATAAAAGAGAGGATGTGGCTTTCCAGACCTGGTTTTGTGTTTGGCACTCATCCTTCTGTGAGCCACTTACTGAATTGAAATAATACTTGTCAAAAGTTTGGACTGCCCTGGAGAGTTCTGTATAATGGAATTTCCTTCTTCACTCCTGTAGCACTTTGAACTGTGTGTGTGTGTGTGTGTGTGTGTGTGTGTGTGTTCAGTTCTTAGCTTGGTGAGAATAAGAATTCCTCCATGGACCTTTACCTAGCCTTACACATACTTGGGGATCAGGTCTTTGTTCTCAGAACTAGTGAGTGAGTCAACACCCCTTTCTTTTACTGCAGGGCCTTCTTTAGAAACACTGTCTTTGGTTTTTGTTTTGTTTTGTTTGGTTGGTTTTTGTTTTTCGAGACACGGTTTCTCTGTATAGCCCTGGCTGTCCTGGAACTCACTTTGTAGACCAGGCTGGCCTCGAACTCAGTAATCTGCCTGCCTCTGCCTCCCGAGTGCTGGGATTAAAGGCATGCGCCACCATCGCCCGGGGAAACACTGTCTTTGAATTCACTCTTAGTGGAGGCTAGTCATCGGGCTTCTTCAGTGGGTCAGATTTTATGTTAAGGGAAAACCATAAATGTTTATAAGGTAATTTCTAAACTAAATAAAACAGGAGCAGATAGTAAAAAGCAGTCCTCATTACCCACATCCAGCTTTAATAATTACTAATATTTTAGAATGAGTTATGATTGCAGATGAAGGTGGAGAGAACATTGGGGTTCTAGGGTGGCCATTTTGATTTTCTGGGTAGAGATGCAGAGCATGTAAGATGAGCAGAGTAGACAGAGAGGAGGCTGGTGGCCCACAGATAGGCCAGTGTGCCTTTAGTGAAAGACTATTGTACACACTACCTGAGTTGGCATACACAAGTGCAGAGAACAAAGCCCACCGAGTGGCGAGTGAGACTCAGGTGCCACTGCTGCTGGTGCCTGTGGTCAGCACTGCTCGGCAGCAGACAGAAAGGCAGGTGTGGCAGTTGAGGCACTAAACTAAATGACCTTAGGTGCCACCCTTTCCAAGCTAGAGTTTCTTCACATGAAAATGGGGCTAAGAGTATCTAAGCCATCTAAGCCATCAGAACATCACAAGTAATAAATGTAAATGCATTCTGAGTTAACATTAAGGACAATTTCCCAGGGTGTTCTGGCCTCGAGGGATCAGACCCTTGGGACATCAGGGGTGGGGTGTATGGTTTTCCATTTGGAGACTTCATGGGCTTTCTCAGAGCTCCATTTGTCAGTCCATCAAATAAACTTCATAACATAGTAGGTTCTCTTTTTCATTTGGAAAAAAAAAAGGTATGTTTTATTGTTTATCTGTGAGGTAGAGTCACTCTATAGATTTTTGATTGGTCTCAATTTGCTATGTAGACCAGGCTGGTCTTAATGTGTGGTAGTCTTCCTGCCGTAGTTGCCTGGGTACTGCAATTATGGGCATGCACTATCGTGCCTGGTCAAATGTTTGTTTTTCCTTCCTTCCTTTGCTCCCCAACCCCCCCCCCTCTTTCTCTCTCTCTCATGTTTTCTTATTATTTATTTATTTAAATTATTTTTATTAGATATTTTCTTCATTTACATTTCAAATGCTATCCCCAAAGCCCCCTATACCCTCCCCCTGCCCTGCTTCCTAACCCACCCACTCCTGGTTTCTAGCCCTGGCATTCCCCTGTACTGGGGCATATGATCTTTGCAAGACCAAGGGCCTCTCCTCCAATTGATGGCCCACTAGGCCATCCTCTACTACATATGCAACTAGAGACACAACTCTGGGGGCTTACTGGTTAGTTCATATTGTTGTTCCTCCTATAGGGCTGCAGACCCCTTCAGCTCCTTGGGTGCTTTCTCTAGCTCCTTCATTGGGGCCCTGTGTTCCATCCAATAGATGACTGTGAGCATCCACTTCTGTATTTGCCAGGCACTGGCATAGCCTCACAAGAGAGAGCTATATCAGGGTCCTGTCAACAAAATCTTTCTGGCATATGCAATAGTGTCTGGGTTTGGTGGTTGTATATGGGATGGATCCCTGGGTGGGGCAGTCTCTGGATGGTCCTTCCTTCGATCTCAGCTCCTTCCATGGGTGTTTTGTTCCCCATTCTAAGAAGGAGCGAAGTGCCGGGCAGTGGTGGCTCACGCCTTTAATCCCAGCACTTGGAAGGCAGAGGCAGGCAGATTTCTGAGTTCAAGGCCAGCCTGGTCTACAGAGTGAGTTCTAGGACAGCCAGGGCTACACAGAGAAATCCTGTCTCGAAAAACCAACCCCCCCCCCAAAAAAAGAAGGAGCAAAATATCCACACTTTGTTCTTCCTTCTTCTTGAGTTTCATGTGTTTTGCAAATTGTATCTTGAATATTCTAAGTTTCTGGGCTAATATCCGCTTATCAGTGAGTGCATATCATGTGTGTTCTTTTGTGATTGAGTTACCTCACTCAGGATGATATCCTCCTGATGCATCCATTTGCCTAAGAATTTCATGAATTCATTGTTTTTAATAGCTGAGTAGTACTCCATTGTGTAAATGTACCACATTTTCTGTATCCATTCCTCTGTTGAGGTACATTTGGGTTCTTTCCAGCTTTTGGCTATTATAAATAAGGCTGCTATGAACATAGTGGAGCATGTGTCCTTATTACAAGTTGGAACATCTGGGTATATGCCCAGGAGAGATATTGCTGGATCTTCCGGTAGTACTATGTCCAATTTTCTGAGGAACCGCCAGACTGATTTCCAGCTTGCAATCCCATCAACAATGGAGGAGTGTTCCTCTTTCTCCACATCCTTGCCAGCATCTGCTGTCACCTGGATTTTTTTTTTTTTTTTTTTTTTTTTTGGTTTTTCGAGACAGGGTTTCTCCTTATAGCTCTGGCTGTCCTGGAACTCACTTTGTAGACCAGGCTGGCCTCGAACTCAGAAATCCGCCTGCCTCTGCCTCCCGAGTGCTGGGATTAAAGGCGTGTGCCACCACGCCCGGCTTCACCTGGATTTTTGATCTTAGCCATTCTGACTGGTGTGAGGTGGAATCTCAGGGTTGTTTTGATTTGCATTTCCCTGATGATTAAAGATGCTGAACATTTTTTCAGGTGCTTCTCAGCCATTCGGTATTCCTCAGTTGAAAATTCTTTGTTTAGCTCTGTACTTCATTTTTTTTCCTTTTTTTTTTTTTAAGATGTATTTATTTATTATATGTAAGTACACTGTAGTTGTCTTCAGACACCAGAAGAGGGCGTCAGATCTCAATACGGGTAGTTGTGAGCCACCATGTGGTTGCTGGGATTTGAACTCAGGACCTTTAGAAGAACAGTCAGTGCTCCTACCCGCTGAGCCATCTCGCCAGCCCTGTACTCCCATTTTTTTTGTTTTTTTTTTTGTTTGTTTGTTTTTCGAGACAGGGTTTCTCTGTGTAGCCCTGGCTGTCCTGGAACTCACTCTGTAGACCAGGCTGGCCTCGAACTCAGAAATCCACCTGCCTCTGCCTCCCAAGTGCTGGGATTAAAGGCATGCGCCACCACGCCCGGCTTGTACTCCCATTTTTTAATAGGGTTATTTCATTTTCTGGAGTCCATCTTCTTGAGTTCTTTATATATATTGGATATTAGTCCCCTATCTGGTTTAGGATTGGTAAAGATCCTTTCCCAATCTGTTGGTGGCCTTTTTGTCTTATTGACGGTGTCTTTTGCCTTACAGAAGCTTTGCAATTTTATGAGGTCCCATTTGTCGATTCTTGATCTTACAGCACAAGCCATTGCTGTTCTGTTCAGGAATTTTTCTCCTGTGCCCATATCATCGAGGCTTTTCCCCACTTTCTCCTCAATAAGTTTCAGTGTCTCTGGTTTTATGTGGAGTTCCTTAATCCACTTAGACTTGAGCTTAGTACAAGGAGTTTATTTATCTATTTATTTAGTATAGAGTCTTTCTTCCTGTGTAGCCCTGGTTGGCCTCCAACTCAGAGTTCCATTTACCTAGCTCTGCTGCCAAGTGCTGAGATGAGAGCTGTGTGCCACAAAGCTCTGCTTCGATGTTTCTTTCTTTCTTTTTCTTTTTCTTTTTTTGGTTTTCCGAGACACGGTTTCTCGGTATAGCCCTGGCTGTCCTGGAACTCACTCTGTAGACCATGGTGGCCTTGAACTTAGAAATTCGCCTGCCCCTGCCTCCCAAGTGCTGGGATTAAAGACCCTGAGTCACCACACCCGGCCACAATGTTTATTTCTAAAGCATGAAAACACTTTCACTTTTCAGCTTGTCCATATAAGCACTGGAGTTGGAATTCTTCTCAACCAAGTTGATAAAGGAATAAAAATAATTTTCCTACATCGTACTTGGCTAAGGAGCAGTGTTGGGAAATTTCTGTAGCAGAATCTGATCACTAACTTTGAAATATAAATAGTATCCTTATTTGTCCACATTTCTCACGGTCATTTGTCAACCCCTAATTAAAGATAACTCACATACTACTGTGTTACTCTCCCCAAAGCCAGGGTTTCTGTAGGCAAGTCAGTCTTTTATTTTTCTTTTAAATGAAAATTGAGTTTTAAACCAATTGTCTCCTCCTCCGTGCTACAAAGAATTCTGATCATGTAGAACACTCTTCCAAGCTCGAACAGACTCCTCTGTCTGCCCCAGATAAGCACTTCATTTTGTGGGGAGAGAAATGGACGACTCTCACGTTCAAATAAATGTCTGCAGGGTTTGTTTGCACAGGACAGTCAGCTGTCACACCCCTGGGTCACAGAAACCCAGGCCAGAAGGCCAGTGTACCACAAGACCCAAATTCTCAGGAAGTCTTAAAATTTTCTCTTTCTTTTTTTTTTTTAATTATTTCTTTTTTTTTTTTTTTAACTTGCTATTTAGGCTTAACTTTTAAAATATTTGGTTGTTTTTGATAGCATAAGTTTGGCTTTTTAGCATTTGTCATTCATACCATCTTGTAATTTATGAACTTCTAGGAGATTAAATCCCAACAAACAAGAAGCGCAGTGTCCCATGGCCACCATTTAACCACACTGGCATGTAGAAGTCTTCGTTTCCCACCACAGACTTCTGTTTCCTGTGATTTCCGTGTACTTGGTGGATACTTGTTCTCAAGGGAGCTGGGGCAGGTCATCTCTGGTCATCTTCTCGTGGTGTCTTCCTGGAAGGTGATTGATTACCTGGAGTTCAGTCTTCCTTTCCAGGAGGGTGGTTGATCTGCTGTGACACAGGGTCTTTCTGCATAGCCCACACTGCTCTGGAACTCATTCTTCTTTTCCCCTTCCCATGTATTGGCAGTTCAGGTCTTTCGAACCTCTTGCCTGTGTCCCATGAGTGCTAGGTTACAGGTATACAGTACCTGCTATGGAGTGCTGGAAGTTGAACCCACGGCCTCATGCAGGCTAAGCAAACACTATACCGAGTGGTAAGCTACATCCTTACACCTTTTTGTTTTATTACTGAGACAGTCTCAGTCTGTAGACTTCTGCAACTGAGTTTGTAGTTCCAGGAACTTGAACTGGAATCATTTTTACTGACTCCGTCTCTCAAAGCTGATTACAGCAATGAGCCACGATACTTGGCTTCTTACCCTTATAGGATTTGCATGTATACAATCTGTACATATAGAAAAATCTGTTCTTTCCATAGCTGGGGTAAACTGTTTTAAAAGTCTGTTTAACTGTATACTCACATGCAGTTGTAAGAAGTGGCACAGAGGGATCATGTGTCTCTTTGTTAGTCTCCTTTAATAAGAGCATCTTCATGATCAGGATGCAGCACAGCTGTGGTTTTTACTTCTCTTGTTGCCGTGACAAAATGCCTGGCAGGAACAAGGGCAGAGCGGTTCCTTTTGGATCACAGTCCCAGAGAGTTGCAGTCTGTCACGTGGGGGAAATCCTGGCAGAGCTCATGGTTATGGGAAGTGTATAGTGGGCCTCCTCACTTGGAGGGACCAGTCAGCAAACACAAGATAGAACCTGGGTGGCTAGCCCACCAAATGTCTGTCTGTCTGTCTGTCTGTCTCTCTCTCTCTCTCTCTTTTGGTTTCTTGAGACAGGGCTTCTCTTGTGTAGCCTTGGCTGTCCTGGAACTCACTTTATAGACTGGGCTGGCCTTGAAATCAGAAATCCGACTGCCTCTGCCTCCCAAGTGCTGGGATTAAAGGTGTGTGCCAGCTCTGCCTGGCAGCAGAGCTACTTTTTAAAATAAGAGTTGAATCCAAGTTACATACAAGCATGCTGTGGTAAATTAAGATTACTTAGGTATAATTTTTTTAAGCTACCAACCTGTTTTTCTTTTTACAAGTTTTAAGATAACTTTTTGTTATAGATTGTACAGATTTTAACTTTACCCAGTGAACTTAAAAATCCAGAGATACAGAAAGTTTATACTTTAGCAGACGTTTTAGAGATGGGGGAAGTGTTGGAGAGTTAAACATAACCAGGAAGAGGGCTTTGGGACAAGCAGCAGCAGTGTCGTGTCCCGTAGGGAACAGTTTACTTCTTAGCTGTTTTAAAGCATGTAGGGTCTTTGTGGGGTGTTGTTGTGTTTCATTCTTCTCTGTCACAGAATCAGGTGACCCGCCGGATCCAGGACAGAGATTTTGGAGGAAACTTTTTAAAGAAGCGTGCTCGGGTCTGGAGAGGGAGGACCATAACCCAACTCTAGAGCTAGGTCTTTTACTTGTTTGTTTGTTTGTTTTGTTTTGTTTTTGTTTTTTATAAATAAAGTAGAACAGCATGTGACAATCTTTAATATTATTCATCCCCAGGAGACATTTGAATCCTTGTAAAACTGGAGTTAGGATCAGAGAGAGCAACTAGAGTGAGCAGAGCAAAGACTGCTCAGAGAGAAGACAAGAGC
This sequence comes from Mus caroli, assembly GCF_978045245.1. Taxonomy (NCBI): domain Eukaryota; kingdom Metazoa; phylum Chordata; class Mammalia; order Rodentia; family Muridae; genus Mus; species Mus caroli. The sequence continues at coordinate 15,871,720 of NW_028227257.1, read as the reverse complement.
AGTGAGCAGAGAAGCCTTAGAGAGGGATTGTGGGATCATTTGCATATGCAACAGCAGTAGCTACAGTTGTCTAGAATTTGAAAGTCAGGGGTGCCATTTTCTGGTGTTGAGCTGTACTGGGGCCAAGCCTTTTGCAGAAGCACAGTGAGGCTTTAATGGAATCCCTATGTCTGAAGAGGAAAGACTTTAGAGAAGGCAGGCGAGGAGTGGGCGACTCTAATTCTGAATGAGAGAGCTCATGGGTAGAGAGCAAGCAGGGAAGAAGGCAATCTTTAGACTGTAGAGCAGAGAGGAGGTGGGAATCCATCAGGATTCCAGTAGAGCGGTCAGGGGTCCATGCCTTAGCAGAGAGATGCTCTGAGCCCTAGTGGAGAATCAAACAGCTGACTCCAGTGAGCCAGCAGGAGACATGGCCTTTCTATACGGTCGGTGCCCAGCATGTGGGAGTGGCTCCAGGAGCCAGAGACCAAGAAGATTCTGAGTAGGAGAAACAAGTGGTTGGAGCAGATACGGGAGAAGTGGCTGAAGAGGCAGGCATACTTTAGAATTCGGAGTCAATTATGATATGGTGGGTGGCAGAAGCCAGCAGAAACAAATGATCCATACCTTAGGAGAGTCAAATCCCGGGTTACCACACCATATGTGTATGAGGGGGCACAATAAAGAAGCTGCCAACATGACCAGATCATAATTTAGAGACAGAGAATAGCCAGACACACCTGGGAGAAAGAGACTGGACATACCCAGGGCTGTCTGTGAGAGAAGGGAGACTAGCAAGAGAGGCAGAGAGAGATGGCAAGGGGTAGCAGAGGGTGGGGAGGAGGAACAGATGTTATAAAGAGAACAAATGGGTATCTGGGAGGAGGGAAGCCTGGGGAGGCAAGGTGGACATTGAAATATCCACTGTTGATTTCACCAGACTGATCCTTTGAGTAAGTAGTGCAGGCTGAATGATGGGTTTACTGGAAAGGAAAAGAAGCAGCATGTGTTGGGCTTTGGCTAGGTTTGGGAGGCACCGTGTGGCGCCCTGATCTATCAGCATGCCCTGATGATCCTATAGCTTTTGTAGCTTGGGATTTATTGGGTCCACCCTCTCCTTTATCTTGGTACAGGAGTTGCTAGGGATGAAGCATCCTGTTTGGGGTGAACCCTTATATGCCTGCAATCCTAGCATTGGGAGGCTATGGCAGGAGTCCCGTGAATTGGCCAAGTGGTTAAAGGTGCTCATCACATAAGCCTGAGAAACTGAATCTCAGTCCTCAGAGCCCACATTAAGATGGGAGGCAAGAACTGGCTGCACAGAGTTGTTCTCAAAATTGACATCCAGAATGCACCCTATGACACATGCCTCCCCCAGTGACAATAAATGAAAGCAGGCAAAAAGGAGAGGGCATGGCAGCAGGATTGCTTGAATGGGAGTTCTAGGCCATGTGGGCTTCCTGGTGAGGCCCTGCCTCTCAGCTGGGGGTATGTCTAGCTCTGGTGGGGGGTAGCCTGGGTTCCTTCCAAAAGCCGAGGGAGCAAGTGCAGCGAGCGGCAAGTGTAGGAGCCTGTGGCTGTGAAGAGTTAAAGCTGGAGGATAGAGCAGTGGGGCGCTGAGGGGCCTCGTCCTCCCTTCAGTGGAGACATTTGCTCATTCCTGGGGCTTCTCCAAGAGTCAGGCCTGGCTGACTCTTATTAACTGTTCTCTTTTTAGAGTCAGTGACCAAGGCTCTGTTTTGGAAGCACTTATATAATGTATACCACCTGTTATCTGTGTATTTTTAGCAGCGGGGTTTGGGTAATCCTAATCCTGTCTGGAAAAGAGCAACTGTTTACCAGAAGCGCTTTCTCTGCGCTTTGACTCAGGCTGAGTCACCCTCATTTTCCTTCCCACTGCCTCATAAGGATCTTGCCTGGGACAGAATTTTTTTTAGGGAATGTAGTTAGCTTTTTTCTTTTTTCTTTTTAAAAAAACTCTACAAGGTTGAAAGCTATCACCAATTTCATCTCAAGGGAGTCTAAAGTTTATGTCACCCTGGTACAGTCAGTGTAGTTACATAGCTAAACATATTCCATAGAATTTTGCCTAGATGAGTTGGCTGAGCGATTGGACAAGTGGCAGAAGTGTACGTGGGAACAGCCTCTCACTCATAACTGCCGCCGCCGCCGTAATTTCTGTTGGATTTGGGATTTTCTTCCTCTAAGATAGGAACAAGAAGCAGAAGTGGAGCCAGGGCTTTGATGTCCTCATGATGGGCTTAAGGCTGCAGAGCAGACTTCTGACAGCCTATCAGAGGAACAAAATTCCTGAGCAGAATGGCTAATTTCTTTGTCTTCATTTACCATTCATTAAATGTGTTCTGCTGAGCATCTGAGACGCACTAAACCCCAGGGATGCCTGCTGTCATGCCTGACAAGTGAGAATGCCTGTCTCCTTTTCTAGTGCCCATACCTTGAGCTAATTACTGGTACAGTGTTGTGAAGATAGGACCCAGGACTTCTTGCATGCTAGGACTGCATTCTACCATTGGGCTACAACCCCAGTCCACAGGTTTTATAAACATAAAGGGGAGCATAGAGTCATTTTGGCCTGCACATGTGCTTTCTATGTGGCTGAAGTGAAGGGTTAAGGCTTCCTGGAGGAGAAGGCACAGAAGCTGAGACCGATGGGCTAATAGGTGGTTAACTAGGAAAAAGGATAGGGCTAAGGTAGGGCTAAGATGGCTGAAGAAGGTTCAAGAGCGATAACTGTGAAGTGGGGGAGGGGAAGAGCTTGCTTTGGGAGGAACTGAAAGGAGGTGAAGTGACAGAAGGACAGTGAGTGTTAAGCTGAACACAGATATATACACAGACCATAAAGACAACCAAGGCCAGGTAGTAAGTGGGAAATTTTATTAACTTGAGTAAAGCTTAGTTATGATAGAAAGCTCATGGCAAATACACAAGCACCCACAGAGCCAGCAGCCCCGACTTAACCTGCTGCAAGGCCACTGGGAAGGAGCTCCGCCTGAGCTGGAGCTGTTGCTGATGGGAGGCAGCGATTCTTGCTTAGGAACACACCAGCCTCTTGGCTCTTGGTCAGTGTTTTGAGGGCAAACCCCTCAATGCTTTGGAGGAGCCCAAGTGTCATACAGAGCACTGCAGACTAGTTCCTCAAGGTGTCCCTGAAAAGCCTCCACAGAGCCTGCATTTTGAAGAAAGTCTCATAAATGAAGAAGCTGTTGAGATATTCAGTGGCCAAAAGCACTTCCTGTGCTTGGCTGAAGAGCTGAGTTCAATCTCAACATCCACAGTAGAAGGCTGGAACCAACCCCCTCAAGTTACCTTCACACGTGTACCATGATGCACACATGTACACGCACACACACGCACACACTCACACACACACACATACGCACATTCACACACACGTACACGCGCACACACACACACACACTCACACATGCACACATACACACACTCACACACACGTACACGCGCGCACACACACACTCACACATGCACGCACACACATACACACACACACACACATTGAAACAGAGTTGCCCAGGCTAATCTGGAACTCCTTGATTTCCTAGGTGGCCAAGACTAGCCTTGAACTTCTTATCCTATTCCATCTTCCAATAGCTAGGATTATAAGTGTGCATCACTATTCCTGGTTTAGGAAGTATTTCAATTTCTGTTAAAATTAAATTAACAAACATTTAAATGCATTGAGAGGGGTACAGGACTGTTCAACTTTCCAAAAACAACACCAACAATAAAAACTTATAGGAACAGTATTTTTAAAACACTACAAAATAACTGAATTCTAAGAAGCTCCTGTTTCTCCAAAGACAGACAGACTCCTTAGGCTTTTGTCCCTGTAGAACTGGCTATATATGCAAGCCTTGAAGTGTGTAAAGTGCCTCTCACCTTGACTCAGTCAGTACTCCTTAGGGTGTGTCTCAGGCTCAGGAGCCCACTGGCTGATTCCTGCTCACCCTCTACTGTTTCTACCTCGCCTTTCTAGACATGCTTTTTTCTTTTCTTTCTCCAGCACCTACTCTGCCTTTCCCCTTCTTGGCCCTCGTGCGACTGGGTCCTTCCCTCCAGGGCAGCCTGAGTCAGAGTTGGAGTCAAGGACTCTTGCCTCTTCTCTCTGTCTGCCTTGTGTTTCCTTTTTGTCTCAAATCTGGCATCCTCCTGCCTCAGCCTCCCAGGAGCTGGGTTTATGGTTGTGTGTCACTATCCCCAACTCAGTTTGTTTCTTGTTTATATGCAGTGCTAGGCACAGGCTGGGCAGAGCAAACTGGGCCAGGGGAGTGTTGAGTCTAGGCACACCATCCAGAAATGGGTTAGAGGATACTGTGGCGTGTGTCTCTCCATAGTTAGAGCAGCCACATGGGTTTACATTTTATTGTATCACAGATAACTCTAATATAAATCTTGCATTTATGTCAGAGAATGCACATGCTTGTAACACACAGGCATATACTGCCTGCCCTAAGGAACATAAAAACAACTTTATATATGTATGGCTTTAATTCTAGCAGTAAGGAAACAGTGGCAGGTGAATCTCTGTGGGTTTTTTGTTTGTTTGTTTGTTTTTCGAGACAGGGTTTCTCTGTGTAGCCCTGGCTGTCCTGGAACTCACTTGGTAGACTAGGCTGGCCTTGAATTTAGAAATCTACCTGCCTCTGTCTCCCAAGTGCTGGGATTAAAGGCGTGCGCCACCACCGCCCAGCATCTCTGTGGGTTTAAGGCTAGTTTGGTCTACAAAGTATTCCAGGCCAACCAGGGCCAAATAATGAGCACATGTGTAGTGGCTGGAATAAGAATGGGCCCCACAAGCTCATGTATTTGAATGCTTGGTCACTAGAGAGTAGCACTATTTGAAAGATTAGAAGAAGTAGGAAGTGCAGCCTTGTTAGAGGACATATGCCACTTAGTTTTGAGGTTTCAGAAGCCCATTCCAGGCCCTGTCTGTCTCTACCCCACCCCCACCCGCCTCTGCCCTCCACAACCCATGCCCATGGATTAGGATGGAGAGCTCTGAGCACCTTCTCTAGCACCATGTCTGCCTGCCTGCTGCCACGCTCCCCACCATGATGGTTATGGACTAGCCTCTGACTGTAAGCCAGCCCCAATTAAATGCTTTCTTTATAAGAGTTGCCATGGTCATGATGTCTTTTCACAGCAATAGAACAGTGACTAAAACACCATGTCTCAAAAAATAAATAAAAGAAAAATAACCCTATGAATATTTAAGTTTTGTTTACTTGTGTGCATGTTTATATATGTGATGTGTATAGGGGTATACATGTGCCACAGTGTAGAAATTAGAGGGCAACTTGCAAGAGTCAGTTCCCCTTTTTTGCCATCTGGGTCCCAGGGATCAAACTAAGGTTTTCATTCTTGTGGCAAGCACTTTTACCTGTAATGCCATCTCACCAACTGCTTTAGTTTTTCTTTGAGATGGCATCTTACACTGTTGCCCTGGCTGCTCAGGAACTCACTGTGTAGTCCAAGTTGGCATAGAACCTGTGATCTGCCTTCATTCCTCCATGTTCTATGTGCTGGGATTACAGGTGTATGTTGCTTTAACCAGCTGGTACCATATGTGTGTATTCATGTGTGTGAATATAGGCACAGTGCCACAGAGTCTGTGGAGGTTAGAGGACTGTTCCAGTTAGGACAAGTATCTTCTTTACCTTCTGCCTTGTTTGAGACTGGGGTCTCATGTTCATTGCCTCATAGACAAGGCTAGCTGGATTATAGATGCACATGACCAGACCCAGCTTTACAGCACTTAGGAGGTGGAAGCAGGAAGATCACTAACTGCAGGCCAGTGTTGTCCACAAAGGGAGTTGGAGGCTACCTTGGGCTCTGTAGTGAGTCAATCTGGGCTATAGGACAAGACCCTGCCTCAGCAGGCCAAGAAAAAGGTTTATCTTTTTTGTTGCTGTTTGTTGGTTTTGCGACAAGGCCTCATTCTTTTTCTTCTTCTTTGTTTTTTTTTTTTTTAAATAATTATTCATTTTTATTTTATGTGCATTGGTATTCTGCCTGCATGTATGTCTATGTAAGGGTGTCAGGTTGTGGAGTTACAGACAATTGTGAGCTGCCTTGTGGGTGCTGGGAATTGAGCCCAAGTCTTCTGGAAGAGCAGCCAGTGCTCTTAACCACTGAGCCATCTGGTCCAGCCCCAAGGCCTCATTCTTTAGCCTAGATTAGCTTCAGGCTGATGGCAGTATGTCTGCTTCAACCTCAGGTATGTTGTAGCTACAGTCATGAATTATGATGTCTGGCTTTTTTCCATTTGACTTCTATTTTCCATGTCTTCACAACACCAGGAATTATTATTAAAAAGAAATCTTTGATAGTGCACATTCAAAGCAGAACACCCACTCTCGTCAACAAAAGGCCGAATTTTCATCCTCTAGAAGTGTGCATTTATAGTTCATTCATTATAATGTATTGTAATGATGGCTCTTCCCCTCTCTTTGACAGCTCAACAAAACAGTAAAAGAAGTCTAAGTACACAGAAATAAACATGAGATAGAGTGAGACTTGCCAGGCCTGGAACCCCAACACTCAGACCTCCAAGCAGAGGTTAAAGTTCAAGGTCTGTTGGGATATAGGCTGATAAAATTGATCAACTTAGTGACACTCTGTCTCCAAATAAATACATATCTTAAAGATTATATATATATATATATATATATATATATATATATATATATATATATACATATATAACATTTTTGACAGGGGTTGTGAGCCAGCTCTGCCAGCTTCGGTCTCCCTAGTGTTAGGATGAAAGGGATGTGTCGCCACTGCCAGCTTAATTTAAAATGTGTGTGTGTTTCTGCATGTGTGTGTATGTGTGTATGTGTGTGTGTGTGTGTGTGTGTGTGTGTGTGTGTACATGTAGGTAGGCGCTCATGCAATTCAGAGGTGACAGATTGCCTGGAGCTGGAGTTAGAGGTGGTTGTGAGCAACCTGGTGTGGCCACTGGGAATTGAACTCCAGTCCTCTGCAAGAGTAGCAAGCACCTCTAAGCAATGAATTATCTCTTCAGCCCCATGTGTAATTCTTTTTTTTTTTTTTTTTTTTGGTTTTTTTCGAGACAGGGTTTCTCTGTGTGTGTAGACTTGGCTGGCCTCGAACTCAGAAATCCGCCTGCCTCTGCCTCCCGAGTGCTGGGATTAAAGGTGTGCACCACCACGCCTGGCTTTCCATGTGTAATTCTTAAAGTGTTCTCTTGAGCGGGTGAGGTGACTCAGTAGGTAAAGGTACTTGTTGCCAATCTCTGAGATCCACATGGTGGAAAGAGAAAACTAACTCTCAAAAGTTGTCCTCTGGCTTCCACACATATATATGTCTGCACACACATACATAAACACCCACACAGTAGGCGATATATTATTAAAACTTCAAAAGATAGGGACAGGAGAGATGGCTCAGTGGTTAAGAGTACTAACTGGAGCTGGTCAGGTTCCATTCCCAGCCCTAACATGGTACCTAATTCCAGGGGATCAGACATCCACTTCTAGCCTCCCTCAGAGACAGTCACACAGACATACATGCAGGCAAAACACCAAAACATATAAAAATCTCAAAAGAAATTTCCTTTAGACAGCTGCTAACTTGGTTTCTTTGGCTTAAAGGACGTGCAGCTTTATACATATACTGTGGATGCCTTGTACCCAGGAAAGCCAGAAAGTGTCAGATCCCCAGGAACTGGAGCGCTGGACAGCTGTGAGCCACTATGAGGGAAGCTGAGAACTGAACCTGGGTCCTTGACAAGAGCAGCAAGTCCTCTTAACTTGAGCCATCTCTCCAGCCCCAAATTCCTATTTCCTGAAGTACCACTTAACAGAACATGTGAATCTGAGTGTGTTAGCACATGCCTTTGATCCTAGCACTGAGGCAAAAGCAGAGGGGTTTCTGTATGTCCAAGGCCAGCCTCCATCAACCCCAGCACTGGGATTGCAATCACTTGTACCCCTGGCTTGTTCTTTAAGAGTGGTTCAGGCCCCTTTGCTTGTACAGCAAGCACTTTATGGAGTGATTCAGCCTGTCATCCCCAAGAAACCTATTCTTATTCTTGTTTTGAGATATTCTTAAATAGACACAGGCAGAGCAGGCTGGGTATTTAACAGTGGCACCATAGTGTCTGGACTAGTTACTGCTTTCTTTTCTGTTCAGTATTCCTGTCAATCATTTCCACCTGTTGTTTCATAGCTAGGAAGTTCGGGAGCCAAAGAGGAAAGTGAGGGGTGAGGCCATGTGGATGAGGTGCTCTGATACATCCTGCCTATTGTTTGCTGTTGTGTGTTTGCTCTGCTGGTCCCCTCAGTCCCTCGTTAGCCCTTTAAGGGTCACACTGCATGTATCTGATGCCCTTGTGATCCGGTATACCTGGCCCAGCACACATTTATAAATGAATGAATGGAGATTGGCAGCACTGTGGTGCCTTTTGTATACACTGCAAGTGGCTTGATATCCATTACCAACAACAATCAATGAATGTTCATCTTAACTGTTATAGTTTTCCTAAGGATCTGAGAGTTCTCAGATGTGATCTCTGACAAACCTAAAGATGATTGTCAGATTTCATTGATCCCTTGAAAGAAAAATTGTTTGAAAATATACATTTCTGTAGATTCCCAAAGGGACACATACTATACAATAAGTAGGGAACACTTCAAAGTATGAAAGTGTTTCACCGATGAGGAGGAGTCTCATTAGTATATTTTTGCACATTCGTGCATAGTAGTTGTTTTTATGTCATAGGATTAAATAACTGACATGAACAATTAGTCATAAGGGAAGAAGGATTTTAGAGTTTCAGGAACTCGCTCAGTCCACGGTCACTTGGCCCTTTGCACTTGGGCAGAACCTGGTGATGGTAGGAGTGTGTGGCAGAGGTTCTCAGCACACAGGAAACAGGAGAATACAGGAAATGGTCAGGACAAGATACAGCCTCAAGGTCATGCTCCCATTGACCTACTTCTAACTAGCTCCACCCCCCCTACCTTTCACCAACTCCCAGTAATGCTATCATAATAGAATCCATCAGGGCTGGTGAGATGGCTCAGTGGGTAAGAGCACCCAACTGCTCTTCCGAAGGTCCAGAGTTCAAATCCCAGCAACCACATGGTGGCTCACAACCATCCATAACGAGATCTGGCGCCCTCTTCTGGAGTGTCTGAAGACAGCTACAGTATGCTTACATATAATAAATAAATCTTAAAAAAAAAAAAAGTAGTTTAAAAAAAAAATAGAATCCATCAAAGGATTAAACCATTCATGAGGTCAGAGTCCTCAAGATCTAATTGTCTGAAAATGTAAACACACACACACACACCCAGAGAGAGAGAGAGAAGAGAAGAGAAGAGAGGAGAGAGAGAGCGCGCAAGAGAGAGAGCAAGCCAAGGTCTGGGATATAGCCAGGTAGAGTACTTGCCTAACTTGCACAAAGTTCTGGATTAAATTCCTAACACTGAATAAATGGGCTATGGCAGGCCACACCTGCAATCCTAGCGTTAGAAGTACAAGGCCGTCTTCAGGTATGTAACAAGTTTAAGGCCATTCTGGACTATATGAGACCCTATCTCAGAACTAAACACATAACTGAAAAAAAGTCTTATGATCCAGGTACCTCAGCACTTTGAGATCTATACTCTTGGTTTCTTCATGCCTTGCAGAAGCCAAAAGCTTCCCCAGGATTCTATAGATTTCCTGGAGAAAATGTGGCATGTACTTCTTTAGGTCACTGCAGTCCCTTCTCTTCTTTCTCCCCCCTTCCCCCTCCCCCTTCTTCCTCTTCCCTTCTTGTCAGTTTTGGGGGTTGAAGCTGCAGGGTAAGTAAGCACTCCAAATGAGCTATGCTCCCCACTACCTTTCTCTCGTTCTTAGTTTGTCAGCTCTGAGTTGAAGCTATCTTCCTCCCCTATTTTCATCCAGAACAGAGAACACACTCATTGTAAGCATTAAAAGGACAGTTGGCTGGTAATTTTGAGGCCCCTAAGTTTCTGCCACAGTATGGCTCCTGTTCATAGTCTTGTTTATAACCCACAGATTGACCCTGGAACCCTAGTTCTTCCTTCTGGGTCCTGCAGAGCTACTTTGAAACCTGCAGCTTTTATTTCTATTACATTTTGCAGAGCTGAACTCAAATGGTGCTTAGCCATGAGATCCATCTATTTGACAGAAACCTTTTTAGCAGACAGATTGATCATAAAGAGCTTCTTTCTTGTATATATGTTATAATATCTTCTTGAATTTTATGAGACCATCCTAATAAATCTCCTATGTAGTTTTGTTTGTTTTAAAAGTAATGTTCTGCTGTGCGGTGGTGGCGCACGCCTTTAATCCCAGCACTTGGGAGGCAGAGGCAGGCGGATTTCTGAGTTCGAGGCCAGCCTACAGAGTGAGTTCCAGGACAGCCAGGGCTACACAGAGAAACCCTGTCTCAGAAAAAAAAAAAAAAGAAAAGAAAAAACAAACAAACAAAACAAAACAACAACAAAAAAGTAATGTTCTTTGTTACTGTGTTAGCCCTCACAGTGGATAGGAGCTATAAATACTTCTGAGATCATGTTTTTACCTAGAACAAAAGAATTAACCTCTGTGTGTGCATTAACATGCACGTGCACACGCGCCTATGTGTGTGTGTGTGTGTGTGTGTGTGTGTATGTGTGTGTGTGACAGAGACCAGCCTGAGGGAGTAGGTTCTCTCCTCCCACAATGGGAGTCCTCGGAATGAGGGTTAGGTGGTTAGCCTGGTGGAGGAGCCCTCACCACTCACTGACCAGCTGCTCTCTTGAATCCCAGGAGGAACTGTGTGATGTGGGTTTCTTTGTTGTTTGTTTGTTTGTTTTTGAGTCAGGGTTTCTCTGTGTAGCCCTGGCTGCCCTGGAACTCACTATATAGACAATTGTATCATCAAACCCAGAGATCTGCCTGCTTTTGACTCCCAAGTGCTGTGATTAAAGATGTGCACCACCACCCCCTGGCTAGGAACTGGGTTATGTTTTGAGATCTCCTAAGCCAGTTCCCGTTACTGTGCCCAAGTGGTTTCTCCTCTGCTTAAGTTCCTTTAGTTTTAGTCTCTTCATCCTTTCTTTGTGTTCCTTTTTGTGATGCTAGAGGTTGAACCCAGAACCTTGTGGATTCTGGGCAACTATTCTGCCCCCAAGTCCCACCTCCACCCACCCTCCTGTCCTAAAGAGAAAGGTCTTTTTTTTTTTTTTTTTTTTTATGGCTATAGCCTTAATATGCACTTTATAAGAATTAAGGTCTTGTGGAAATACATAATTTAGTGAATGCCTCGTGCAACCAGCTGTCCAGAGATATTGTGTGTGGATGGATGGAATTTCTCTCTCCCTCTCCCTCTCTCTCTCATTCACACACACACACACACACACACACACACACACACACACACACACACATCCATCCCTTTACAGAGGTGAATAGCCCTGGGAACCATAATTATGAACTGGGTACTTTGACTTGTCTCAGTTAATCTTGACTCCCTGGTATGAGGCTCCTATTTTACCAGTCAGTAGACTTGAGGTTTCTGGATAGCTGGTGATATGTCACTGATGCTTGCTTTATAAACACTGATGGATGCACCTACTTAAGGTTCTTCTCTGGTTATCTTTGTGTGATAAATGTCCACATTGAGAATCACTTGGCCAAGAAGTGCACATTGAAAGCTGGGGTTGCAAATGATAGAGCATTTACCTAGCATGCCTGAGGTCCTGGGTACTGTCCTCTGCATTATCATAAGTATAAGCTGGTCATGGGGGCACATACCTTGATCTCAGCACCCTGGAGGAGGCTGAGGCAGGAGGAGTGCCACAGATCTGAAGCCCACTGTTCTGCACAATCAGCTTCAGGTTAGCCAGGGCTATGTAGTAAGATTTTATTTCAAAGCAAAAAGTAATAAAAATTCAAGATTTGCTTGAACCTTTCATTTATCTTCTAGTAAGTGTTATTAGCAAGAGGAACGATTTAGGAAACAGGACAGTCCTTTCAAAGACAAGCCGTGTTCCCTCTCCATACACTGCTGGTCCAGCACCACTCCTCTCACTGATCAGCTGTTTACATTTGAATGCAGCCATCCTGCATATGGACCTAACAACCGCCATTTTTCTTGCTTCAGAGTGAGGCAATGCCTAGCTCTAAAAACAAAGTGGCTTTTAGAGGTAGCTAGTTTTCCCAAACGGACTCATTGGCCATGCTGTTGGTGAGTTAAAGCTGCAGAAGTTTCTGCATGCCTTTTGTCGCAGCCCACCTTTCTCCCATGTGGCATGCGGTGAGTTTCAGAGGCCTCTGTAATCCTGCACTGACTGCTTCTGCTCTGCAGTCAGTGGGGAATGCTTCTGCTGTGTGTTTGGCACGCCTGTATGGTTACATATTTGTAGATCACTTCTGAAAACCATTATCCTCCTACACAAACTGTGTCATAAGAAATGTTCTTTGTGTAGGTCTTGAGCTGGGCATGACAGCGTTATAGCAGTGCAGAATATGCTGATTATAGTCATTCAGATACTGTTGGCAGTTTATGGGATCTTTGGAAACTATTAAAGAATGTGCATGGATTGAGATTCATGATCTAAGCCTTAAAGGAAATATTATGTATTTCAAACCCATAGATAGATGAATTAAAAGTCACATGCTCTTGAAATGTGATTTCTTTTTATAATCTTTAGAAGCTCGGCAACTCAAGTTAGACATCCTGAGGGCAACACGTGTTGGGGGACCCGGGGGTGGCGTGGGGAGGGAATGTGTTTGTTGAAATTGTCCAGGAGCAAAGCTCGGCTCACTTGAAACCCAGAGATTTGTCATCCAAATATGTGCAGATTGCTGACGCTATAAATAGTTTGAACTCAAGTAAACAGCCTCTTCCCCTAGCTGCTGTTTGGCTATTATTCACATGCCAGAACAGGCTGGGAGCAGTCTGCATCTCGGTGCTTGGCACCCAAATCCTGCCCTGTCTGCTGGTGGAGTCTCCAGCTTCTGTGAGCTTTAAGTGACTGGATCAGGTGTTTGCCCATTTACCTCCACTCATGGGACTTAGCTCTGGCCCCTCCTGTTGTGAGGCTGTGTCACCCTACCCCACTGCTCTAGACCAGCCCTAGTCAAGATTATTGGCAGAATTTAAAAGCCCTGGACCACATGGCTGGACTAAGGCAGATTTGGGAGGCGCAGGTGGTGTCTTTCAGAGCAGAGGCATGCATGTTTCTTTTGGAACCAACAAAAGTGGCATCAGTTATGAGAAGAGCTCTGAGCTCTCTGTACCAGCTGTCTGAGCTGGGTCAGGTTCTGGCTGCTGGCATTTCCAGAGCCCCTTCAAGGCTCATACAGAATGCTGACGGAGCAACCGAGGACATTCCATGGCTGACTACTCTGCTTCCTTTGTGGTGGGGTCTCTCCTTAGTCTCTGCCTGCTCTTATCTCTCTTCAGCGGGATTCATTTACCATGGCTGCCAGTCAAATGCCCTGAAGGCTTGTGGCAGATGAGAAGGTCAGGTAGAAAGAGCGATAGATAGGGGTCAGGAATCTGAATATTTGAGCAAATACATTACTTACCTTTTTACTCTTCATTTTTCAAATGAGGATAGTCGTGCCCCCCCCCCTCCATTTTCATTGATATGATGAGAAAATTTACATGAAATTACTTTCTGGTTTCTACCCAAGTAGCAGAATGTGAAGGAGAGGATGGCTGGGTCCCGGGGATTGTCGGGACAGTTAGGACTAAGAATGCACACAGTGAGCTGTCAGGGACAGCAGCGGGTTCATCACTGACCCTTAGGTGATTGAGGGCTCCAACCTTGCAGTTACATTGGGCGTAGAGATGGTGACGTTAACACAAGGACCAGCTGAAATGAAAGCTGATGTATAACTGATAGTAAAAGGTAAAAATTTAAAGTACAGGTAAGACACAACTGAGGGAATGGGTGAGTTGTTGCTTTTGAAACAGAGGCTCATTATGTAGCCTTGGCTAGCCTAGAACTTGTTGTGAGCTGGCCTTGCGCTCCAAATTGCTCAGATTAAACCTTTGTGCCATTGTGCCTGGCCAAGACCAACTTAAAAAACAAAACAAAATATGAGGCCAGAATGGCCTCGTTCTCCTGTGTCCTCTCACTCTGAGTCAACTATTTATGTTAGTATCACTGGCCTTTTAATTTTCTGTAGTCTCCTATAGTGTAGGCTGGGCCCAAACTCGCTATATAGCTAAAGACTGACATACATTTCTTTTCTTTCTTTCTTTTTTTTTTTTTTTTGTTTTTTGTTTTTTGTTTTGTTTGTTTTTGGTTTTTGAAGACAGGGCTTCTCTGTGTAGCCCTGGCTGTCCTGGAACTCACTCTGTAGACCAGGCTGGCCTCGAACTCACAAATCCACCTGCCTCTGCCTCCCAAGTACTAGAATTAAAGGCGTGTGCCACCACTGCCTGGCTGACTTAAATTTCTGATCCTCCTGCCTTTATCATAGTGCTTAGATCGCAACTATGTTCTACCATGCATGGCCTGTTTGTTTATTTATGATGCCTGGATTAAAGCCAGGGCCTCACAGCAGCTAGGCAAGCCTTCTACCACTGAGCTACCACACACCAAATAACCCCACAACCCCACAAACAACACCCAGTTTTTTTATGTTTAGTATCTCAAATGCAATAATTAACAGCCCTTATAATTAACAAAGATCTCCACTTCACTTACATATTCACTTTTCTAGTCAGAGTTAAACAAGACCATCTATTTCTATATTACTCTTTAACAAAAACGCTTCACTGTATAGCCCAGGTTGTCCTTGAACTCAACATCCTTCTGCCTCACCTTCCCAAGTGTTGGGATTTCAGATCTGGGCAAGATTAAGTGGCTGTCAACCATGCACTCTATTCTCTTCTTGAGCTTGAAGACTGTCTTCCTCCATCTCTCGAATCTTCTCAATTTTTTTTTTTTTTTTTTTTTTTTGGTTTTTTTGAGACAGGGTCTCTCTGTATAGCCCTGGCTGTCCTGGAACTCACTTTGTAGACCAGGCTGGCCTCGAACTCAGAAATCCGCCTGCCTCTGCCTCCCAAGTGCTGGGATTAAAGGTGTGCGCCACCACGCCCGGCCTCAATTTTTTAAGGATACTTTCCTATCTTCTCCTTTTTTGCCCTTTCTTTCCTGAAATTCCTAATCAGTGGCATGTTGAACTTCTGGGATTGTTCTAAAATCAAGATCCCTTTTGCCTTGTGTCTCCCTCTCCATTGTCTTTTCCTTTGTGTGTGTGTGTGTGTGTGTTTAGTGAGAGTAGTTTGAGGCACTTGGAATGGCTATATCAGAGATGTTTTGGCCTTTCCACTCTGGTAGGAGAACATAGCAGGTATCTGCTAAGAGGAATGAGCTAACCCAGACACTATTGTGGATGCCAAGAAGTGCATGCTGAAAGGAGCCTGATATGGCTGTCTCCTGAGAGACCCTGCCAGAACCTTACAAATACAGAGGCAGATGCTTGCAGCCAACCAATGGACTGAGTGCAGAGTCACCAATAGTGGGGTTAGAGAAAGGACTGAAGGAGCTGAAGGGGTTTGTAACCCAATAGGAAGAACAACAGTATCAACCAACAAGACTCCCCAGACCTCCCAGGGAGTAAGCCATCAACCAAGGAGTACATATGGCTCCAGCTGCATATGTAGCAGAGGATGGCCTTGTCAGGCATCAATAGAAGGAGAGGTCCTTGGTTCTATGAAGGCTCGATAGATGCCCCAGTGTAGGGGAATCGAGGGCAGGGAGGTGGGAGTGGGTGGGTGGGTGTCAGAACACCCTCTTAGAAGCAGGGGGAGGGAGGATGGGATAGGAGGTTTTTAGGAGGGAGGAAACCGGAAAACATTTGAAATGTAAATAAAGAAAATATCCAATTAAAAAAAAAAAGTGGACTGAGCTAAGAGCATGGAGCTAATGTGACTCCAAACAAGGCCTCCTCAAGAAAGTGGCATTTCATGTGGGATCTGAGTAATCAGAACCAGAGGGCAGGGCCATCAGAGTGGCAGTGGCAAGTAAGACCCAAAGTAGTCAACCTGCATCCTGTTAAACCTGTAGGTTGTGCAGCCTCAGGAGAACCTTCTGCCTTCTGCAAGGATACTACCAGGTGGCTTAGTAAAGTGCTTGCTCTCCAACTGTGAGGACCTGGGTTCAAATGTCCAGAAGTCATTTAAAAAGCAGGGGTGGTGGCATGTGTCCTACTAGCCACAGGGAGAAGATTGATCCTTGGAAAGTCAAGGGCTAGCATGGCCTGTGTACAGAATTCAAGTAGATCTTCTGAAGGTGTCTTTGTGACTCTTGTGGGGTTGACTGCACTGCTTCCCAAATGATTCAAATTTCTGATTCCAAACCTGATTTTGAGATCTGTACGCTGTACACTAGGAGGCTCTCTGGTTAGGGCTGCATGCTAGGCCGATGGTTTTCTTGCCTTTTTTTCCCTGTTCTTCTATAGATTACCATTTTTTAAATAAGCAGTTGTTATAATTGAAAATATAATGGCAAGAAGCTCTCATTGCAGCTGTAAATCTCGGTATGTTTTTCTGTTGTCTAGAAAAAAGGTATTGCCTTTGTAGCTTTGTGGCACAAAGAACAAGTAAGCTGTAATCTGCAGCCTGCCTTTGATAGGGCACAGGCTGTACAAGATGCAGTTTTTCTTTTTTTAAATAAGCATGCACAACTGGGTGTAGTCTAGCACACGATTAATCCCAGCACTGTCAGGCTGTCTCTGTGTATTTAAGGCCTGAATTCTCAGTAAATTCACGGACAGCCAGAGCTAGTGAGATTCTGTCTCAAAACAAACAAAACAGCATGCAGTTTACAGCAGCTCTGTGCATCAAGAAAGTGAATAGTGATAGCCAGAATCTATTCATGTATACATTCCTGCTAAGAGATAACTGTGGTCAGCTGTGGTGGCGCATGCCGATAATCACAACATTTGGAAGCCTGAGGCAGGAGGGTTGCCACAAGTTTAGGCTAGCCAAGGTTACAGAATGAGACCCAGTCTAAAAACATTAGGAGAACCTCTCACACATACCACCACCACCACCACCAGCCCTCAACACACATACACACCCAGACAGACATACAGACAGTCCTCAAGTGCCAAACAAAGAGAAAAGAAACACCAGTGTATTGCTAGCTGAACAGATGGCCCAGTTGGCCTGTGTAAGAGGAGGAAGAGTCTGCCTCGCAGGAGCTCTGTGGAGATTGGGGAGCTAATGGATACAGAAATATAGACTGTCACCTGCATATGATAAACATCCGACAAATGTTTTTGTTTATGAGTTTTCTTATGCTACTAGGTGTCTCATAATCCATACAAAATATTTCTCAGAAACAGATCTTTTCCTTAAGACCCTAGCCTGGATCCTAGTGCTCGCCTGGGAATAAAAGCCGCTCAGAGAAGAGCCTAAGGTGGCACTGGGGATGCTGAAAGGGCAGGGTCAAGGGCAGCTTCATTGTGAAGGACTGTGTGAGCCCCTCAGTCTGCACCGCTTTCCTCCCCTCCATCCTCACGTGTCTGCGGAGAGGCCCTTCAGAGGCAATGGCATGAGGTGTGAGAGCATCAGGCCTGGCCCTGGAGATCCATCCCTGAGCCAGAGCATAGCCTGGGTGGCTTCCTTCCTGGGCTTTTGAGAAGCTCACCCGCCCCCCTCTGCCCCCATCAGCATGCTTGTCCTACTGAGTACTCATGAGAGCCCCTGTCTGACCATTTGATCATCACTCAGATGATGTGAGATGACATGTGTGTGAGGCTTGGCTGTGCGTGATCCTGGTTTACATGTGTGTCTACTGTTGTCAGCTGTGAGACATGTGCCATGCCTGTAGGTTGGTGGTGGCAGCATGCTCTCTTCATGCACTCTGCCACAGATCCACAAGGCAAGTGCCAGGGGCAGCATGCTGAAGAAATTGATGTTTTGTGAATGAGCTCCCATTACTTTTGTTCCAAGCCAGAGGGTAGTGTCAGTAAAGTGAACTTTCTTACAAAGCAGCCTTATTTCCTGATGCCCCTTGTGCTTGTGGGGTAAAGGCACAGCTAAACAATGGGTCAGTCTCCAGCCCCTCTAGACAGAGCACTCCTCCCATCCCCCAGCAGCTCTCAGAAGACCTTTGTGCAGGACTCAGTCTGACATTCTGGAGAAGTCCAGTGCCTTCCTCCCAATTCCTCTCACTCAGCACCAGGGCAGAGAACCACGAAACAGTCAGAATTAGAAAATTGTGTCTTTACTATTAAGACATTGGGCGTTATTGTTGTTGTTGTGGCAAATATTTTTGTACTTACAGTATGTGTCAGTCACTTAATCCTCACAAAAACCTAGAAGGGTCTAGGAGATACCTCAGTCAGTACGATGCCTGCCATGACGGCATGAGGACCCTAGCACCCACATAGGAGTGAGGCATGGCTGCATGCATCTGTTCCCTAGCCAAATCAGTGAGCTCCAGCTTCAGTGAGAGCCCCTACCTCAGAAACTAATGTGGAGGGCGGAAGAGATCGCTCGGTGGTCAGAACACTTGCTGCTCTTACAGAGAACTCAGGTTGCTGCTCTTACAGAGAACTCAGGTTAGGTTCTCAGAACCCTCACTGTGGCTCACAGCCAACTGTAAACTCCAGTTCCAGGGGATCCAAAGTCCTCATCTGACATATGCATGTAGGTACCACCAACACACAAAGAACACACATATGCATGTAGGCAAAGCACTTATATACATGAAATAAAATAAATAAATCTAAAAAGAAATAAGGTGGAAAGCGATTGAGGAAGGCACCCGGCATGCATCTCTGGTCTCCACATACGAGTGTACATTTTTACATACACACCCACACAAGCATGTACTCACATACAGTACACACAAAGAACTTATTGGGGGAAGTTATGATCTCATCCTCCATTGGACAGCCAAGGCACAGACGGATTGCTGTAGGTTATCCACAGTAGCAGGAAGGCAGGGCCCGCAGACCTCACATCTCTCCCCTCCTCTCAAGCTGGAGGTTTTTATTCCACCACAGTTCACCAACTTGTCCAAAGCCTTCTGGTTGGCAAATACACTCCCAAGAAGAGCTTGTTTGCTTGAGTCCTGATAAACATCAGCGTTTTCTGAGAACTAATTAAAATTCCTGTTAAGTTACAAAGGGCCACAGCCTCCCCCATCTACCATAAAGAGCTGTGACCAGCAGAGTTCCAGCCCTAACTTCCATCCCCATGGAAGTAGCTATACGCAGGTCTGCTCTGCCCCTTTGGGGAGAGGCAGTTAAAACCACCTGATATTTTGGTCACAATGTCAGTAGGCCCTCCCTCTCACGTGGTAAGTGCTTCCGTTATCATCTGGGTCGGGTGTGCTATAAGAATAGCATTGGCACATGTGTGATGCTCATTCTGACTTAGGAGTTAAGAGCTTCAGTTTCTTTCTAGTTCTGACCCTTTTTTTTTTTTTTTTTCCCCAAGACAGGGTTTCTCTGTGTAGCCCTGGCTGTCCTGGAACTCACTTTGTAGACCAGGCTGGCCTCCAACTCAGAAATCCGCCTGCCTCTGCGTCCTGAGTGCTAGGATTAAAGGAGTGCGCCACCACGCCCTTTTGTTTTCAAGCTGTGTAACTTTAAGCTAATCATATAACATCTGTTTTATTTTCCTACTGAGGAAAGAGAGTAATAATAATTCTCCTAGGGGTGTTGTGAGAATCAAAATAGATGATGTACCACAATGAGAACCAACATCTGTCCATGAGCTAGCATACTTGGTCTGTACTGACTGCTGTCTCTGTCCCTTTTTGAGTGTCACTTCTCATAATTCTAAAATGAAGCCACTAGCATCTCATTTAAGATAGGAAAACTAAGAGGTGGAGACTGGGGTCTGGGGAGTGGGGTTATGTGTCATGTCGGACCCAGATTCTGTCCCTGACTCTTCGTGGTGCTCACAGTCCCTGCCTAGGTCTCCCTGCTTCTCACAGGCAAGAGAGAGAGGTTTGCCACATCTTCCTTGGTGGAGCACACTGCACATGCAACATTCTTGTTATCTAGCCTAGCGGTTGCTGGGTTTGTCCCTAAGGACAGTTAAATTCTCTTACTGTTTATCTTATCTAGTAGTTTTTGTTGTATTTCATGCCCTCTGGGACTCCTTCACTAAATTCTTTTGGGTTTTCTCACAGAGAAATGTTTTAGTTCCCCTATAAAGGGGACCCCGGGAGTCCACAAGGCCAGGCATCTTGGGCCAGGGTTTCTTCCTGCTCAGGCATGTGGCTGTTAGCATGGAATAGAATGCTCCAAGATTCATTTGATAAGAAGCTCTGCACACACTGGTTTCCAGTGGAATTTCAGGCAGGAAAGACACCCATGTTACCATTTTACTGATGAAACCAAAGACCTGTGACTTGCTTAAAGCAGGGCCCAAGACCTGAAGCCAGTTCTCCAGGCAACAGAGCAGTGTTGTGTCCCAGCCTTTCCTGTGTATATTCATAAGAACAAAGGGCACATGCACGTACTGTGCCCAGCACACTCCTAGGAAGCTAGAGTGATGAAACAGTTTGGAGGACTGAGCAGAGGGCAGAGATGGAGAGACACAGAGAAGGCTTCTGCCTGGTTAGCACATCATACCCCAAAGAAATGAATGGAAGCACAGCCACACGCAGGCAGCCACCGTCCTCCCAAGGACTAAGAGGCAGATTTATGTGGGGAGTCCTGGCCACTGACCGACTACATAGGAAGCCTTTTGTCACTGAGGCCGCAGCATTGAAAATTGAAGGAAGGATGTTTGACAAATGTGACGGGCCTGGGATGCAGTTACAGCCCTCTGGCTCATTGTCCAAAGGAAATGGATCTCTCCTGTGGACAGAGAGGTGGAAACTGAGCAAGTGGGTTGAGTGGTTGACATCATCAGACCGGGAATTGGATTACAACAAATGGAGACTTACTTGGCCAGAGACTGGGAAACACCCACTAAAACCTCGAAGTGCTTTTCATTTAGGAGACACAGGGAGAGAGAAAGGGCAGGAGCGAGCTGGCTGCCCCAGCCTGCACTGCCCTTCTGAGTCCTGGCTTCTTGTTCTACCTTCCCATCTGACCTAGGATCCCTGGCCTTGGAGACTTGGCTCCTGTGAGTACTGTCTTGCCTTCTTTCACCCCAGCCTGCTGCCCACAAAGGTCTGTTTCTATCTTCTGATGCATGAACGATTGCTTCCGACATTATAGCCTTCCCTGCAGCTGTCCAAGGCTGCAGAATGTGAGCCTCATTCTCACAGGCTGGCTCCATCCCCACTGGAGATTTTCTCCACATAGTTTCATAGCTTCAGTAGTCTCTCCAGCCTTCAGAGCACCCGCTTGCCCACATACAGGCTAAAAAGCCAAGTCAAACCTTAGAAATTGCGGTCCGTAAAATTGTAATGGTTATCTGATTACAGAGGGTTTTTAAAATTCCAATTAAAAACGTTTTGCAAATTCTAGAAAGACTTGTCTCACATATATAAAATTAGTATATTAAAACTCCCTATAGCCGGGCGTGGTGGCGCACGCCTTTAGTCCCAGCACTCGGGAGGCAGAGGCAGGCGGATTTCTGAGTTCAAGGCCAGCCTGGTCTACAAAGTGAGTGCCAGGACAGCCAGAGCTACACAGAGAAACCCTGTCTCGAAAAACCCAAAAAAAAAAAAAAAAAAACTCCCTATCTTCCTGCCTCCACCTCTCAAGTGCTGGTAATATGTTAAATGCCAGTTTGCTTAGGTTGTGAAGTTACCTTCCAGATATTGTAGCAATTGTGTGGAGAACTCTAGGCTCCGAAGGAGTGATGTTTAGCCTTGGCTTTGTGGTCTTTTCCTTGCTTCCTTTTAAAACTTTGTGTCTAGAGAGTAAACAGATATGTAAGCGCTTAGGCTTTCTTGCTCTTGGAGCCTGTTTTCAGGACTTTCAACAAGCCAGCCACTCTGAGCAGGGGTGGGGGGGGTGGGGGCTTGTTCCCTCTAGGTCCCTGTGCAGGGGGTGATGGGGGCTTGCTCCCTCTTGGTCCCTGTGCAGGGGGTGGGGGGCACTTGTCCCCTCTAGGTCCCTTTGGTGGATCTCAGCTGAGGTCCTCAGAATTGGTTTAGAGTTGGTGCTAGAGTTGGTTTATGGCATGCTGTGGCCCACTCCGCAGTTAGGTTGAATATACTTAATATATTTTAAATTATATATTATATAGTTTATGTGTATAAATGTTTTGCCTGTGTATATGTGCTAGAGATCTGTCTGAACCTTTCATGCCTGGTCCTGCAGAGGCAGAAATGGGTGCAGAATCCCCTGAAACTTGAGATACAGATAGGTTTGAGCCAAGCAGGTTAAATATATTTGAGAATTTATAGCTAGGAGGGAAATATTCCAGCCTTGGAAGGCAAAAAGCAGAGATGGAATAGGTGGAGCCCAGCTGGAGCACTTGCCACCATATACATGGCCTTTCTGGTTTCTGTCTCCAGCATCACAAAAAAATAAATCCACCATGTAGAAAAGTCACCCAAGGAAAGTATGTGGCCTTGGGCAGCATCTCATACACTTGGACCTGAGTTTTCTTTTTTTCTTTTTTTTTTTTTGTTTTTTTGAGACAGGGTTTCTCTATGTAGCCCTGGTTGTCCTGGAACTCACTTTGTAGACCAGGCTGGCCTCCAACTCAGAAATCCGCCTGCCTCTGCCTCCCAAGTGCTGGCCTCTGAGTTTTCTTATTTGTACTGAAATGAGGGAACAAGAGCAGATGAACTTGTGGATACTTCTTTTCTTTGAGGCTGACCGTTACAACCTTTGGGCAAAGTGCCCTAGGCTTTTAGTATTTCAACATGGCTAAAAACTAGCCAGGTGGGAAAATCAAGAGGACACTGGGCAAGAGGCATGGCTCAGTGGATGACGTGCTTGCTTGTTTAAAAGCACAAAGACCTGAATTCAGATCCTAGCTTATATGAAAGTTGGGTGTAATGGTAAGTGCATTTGTAATGCCAGAGTTTGGGGCATGGAGACAGACTGCTCTCAAGAGCTCACCAACAAACAGCTTAGCCCACTTAACTCCAGGGTTAATGAAAGACCCTGCCTTGAAGAAGAAGAGTGGGATAGAGGAGGTCCTTGAGGCTGGCTTCTGGCTTCCACACTCATGCACACAGAGATACAGGCAGACGGATACAGGTGAATGTCCCTCCTACACATGAACATGCATACACACACACACACACACACACACACACACAGGCAGTATTAAGCTGCTTGTGAATTTTTACGGTTTTCTACAGATTTGGTGTGCCTGAAAGAGGGGAAAAGTTGGTGTCTACAAGCATTTGTATTTAAGAGGGGCTTAGAAAAAATGACTGTTAGTCAACACCCTGTCAGTGGTCAACCCTTTACCTTAGTAGATGGTTACTGTGAATCCCCTGCCCATCTTTGCAGAGGGTAAATATTTCCATATTCTTTTGAACTCCTTCCGTAAGTCAGCTGAGCTCCTTGTACGTACTTATTGGCTAACTTCAATTCCTGTGTCTCCATTAGCCTTTCGCTGTGATCTGCAATCTGTAGAAAGTCTGACACATAGGTGAAGGAGATAATTCTGTTTTCATTTAAATTTACTTTTACTAATGCAACTGTGTGTGTGTGCCTGTATGACTCTGAGCCCCACATACCCTTAGAGACCAGAGGGCGTTGATAGGATCCCCTGGGACCAGAGTTAGAGGTGTTTCTGAGTAATTAGCTGATGTGGGCACTGGGAATCGAATCTGGTCCTATGGAGGAGGAGACCGAGCTCTTAACTGCCGAGCTGTTTCTCCAGCCTGAACAATTCCACTTCAGCTTAAACCTACCACTCTAGTTTTTAGTTTGTCAGGAGAGATGAGCGGAGAAAGGGGGAAGTGCCCTTGTACTTGCCTATGTGCCCTTTTTCTCTTAACCTAGTGTCCTGGCCACCACTGCAGCTGCACAGAAAAGGGACGTCCACAGCTAGGATGGAGACAAAAGCCAAAGTCAGCTGTGTTCCAGGTCTTGTTAAGTCTTTGTCTTTAAGGCCACCAGAGCCCCTAATCCTCAGGAGGATGTATTGTTTGGAAACTCTTTGAAGTAAGGTCAGGGTTAGAGGGAGAGTTCTCAGAGGCCCTTGGCATATCTTAAAGCTGCAGACTTCCCCAGTGGCTGTGTAAGGTGAACCTGTAGCTACCCTGTAGCAAGGACAGTGGGAGGCCTAGATATTTTTCTGTGCCTCACCCCCAGCCTGGTCCCAAGCATTGGTGACTCTGGACAGAGGCCATCCTTCTTTCTAAGGTGGTAGTGAGGCCATGCTGCTCTGAAAGGGTGGGGTTTGGGCTGCCCGGTCCCTGCATGGAAACTGGGGTGGAAAGAGGTGGCATGTCTTCTTCATATGCAAGGTAAGGGTGGCTTTAGTTTCTTGTTTGTGCTACCATAGTGCCATTACAAGGCTTTCTTGACGTGTGCCACCCTGGAGGCGAGTTTACAGCATCTTAGGAATAGAGGTGGGCAAAGCTGGGACCACACTCAGATCAATCCCACAGGGTGTTGTGGGGGTAGATGAAATACAGTAAATTAGCACCTATATATTAGTACCAAACTCAGCTGGCCATGGCAATTCACACCTGTAGTCCTAGCACTTGATGCTAAGGCAGGAGGATAGCCATGAGTTTCAGGCTATCCTGAACCTCAAGCCTATATAGAATGAGTTCCAGGCCAACCTGGGCTGTGAAACCCTGTTGCCCAAACAAACAAATAAACAACAAGATAAAAACAAAACACAACACTTGGGAGGCAGAGGCAGGCGGATTTCTGAGTTCGAGGCCAGCCTGGTCTACAGTGTGAGTTCCAGGATAGCCAGGGCTACACAGAGAAACTCTGTCTCAAAAAAACTAAACAAAAACCAAAACAAAACGAAAAAACACAAGGCCAACAAGGTGGCTTAGAGGATAAAAGAGCTTGCTGCACATGCCTGCCCATCTGAGTTCAGGTCTCAGAATAATGAGGAAGGAGAGAACTGACACGCAGGGTGTGCATGCGTGCACACTCACCACCACCACCACCACAACCACCACTACCACCACCACCAGCAACAAGACAACAAAACAACAAAGTAAAACCAAACTGCATGCTCTGGACTGCTGCTGTACCACAGGAGGGAGAGTGCTGGTGTGTGCACTCACAGGGCAGTGTGTCTGTGAGGACCTCAGGAATGCCTCTTGGCTCTACAAACCAGGCTTCAGGGCTGCTTTCTGTCACCCGGACAC
Organism: Mus caroli; assembly: GCF_978045245.1. NCBI lineage: Eukaryota > Metazoa > Chordata > Mammalia > Rodentia > Muridae > Mus > Mus caroli. Next base: position 15,846,494 of record NW_028227257.1, on the reverse strand, counting down.
CAAGTGTTCAACTTGAAGTTCGCCATCAGCACGGAGGCAGAGAGAAGGGGTGCTTCTCTCCTGGGGGAGCCGAGGGCCCTGGCCTGGCAGCTGCAGGGAGAGGCTGCTGAGCACCCTCAGTCTCCTCAGCTGAGGGAGAGGCGCCAGAAGTGATTCCTACAGAGACAGAGGTGGGAACGCTTGGAAACAGTTATTACTCATGGCCCCCAGCTGTGCTCACCATCGCCTGGAAATGCTTCAACACTGGCCTGGCTTCCTCTAAAAGGCATGGTTTCTCCGAGCGCTGCACTCAGCTCTGAAGTGCACAGTAGAACTTAGCACTCTGTGAAGCCAACATTTCCCAGTGTTAAGAGCTTTGTCGATGTTCGAAGAAATGACAGCTTCCATTTGGCTCTTTGGACAGGATAAGGACCTTCAGAGTCCCAAAGTGTCTGGTGGCTCATGCACACTTATGTCCCAGGCTCTAGGTCAGCTCTGTGTACTTCATAGATGCAGCCCCTACCATTTGGTAAATTTGTGCTCAGGGCTCCCCTGCTGTTGTGGAGTTTGAATCCACTGGCAAAGACCAAAACTTAGACTCAATTCAAATTTAGATGAACTGAATTTATTCTTATTGCCAGCAGGATGGCAGCCTTAGAGCCAAAGCATGCTAAAGGAAGGGTTCATAATGGTGGGCACCACACTTACCTCCTGCTCATTGGAATCCACAGCTGGGCAAGAAAATTGCTTCATGGCCCTCAGTTCTTCTCAGCTCCATTGTACAGCAGTAAAGAGACCATTTCATCCTGCCCACAGCCACGGTGGGTTTACAAAAGCCACAGCACGGAGTTAGTTCACAGCAGCAACACCATCTGCAGGCCCCTAGGATCTCTCATGCATCTCAGGAAAAAAAGGTCAATGACTACTTAAGGGGTGCCCGGTACAGCCTTAAGTTCCTTAGCCACCATACTGGAGTCATGTATAAATTGTCATACAAACTAAACCACCCCGGGAAAATGGAAAGAAGTGATATTAATGACCGGGATAGAATGGTCTCTCCCTGGGCAAGCAATACCACAGTGCCATCAGGTCGGGCTGGCCGTCACATTCCCACAACACTAAGCACTAATGCAAGGGATCATAGGCATAGCTTTTGTTGTGTCCTATCCTCCACCCACTTTATTTCTGAGACAGGGTCTTATCTAGTCCAGGCTGACTCACACTCACTAAATAGCTGAGGCTTGCCTTTACCATGCATCTTTCCTCTGCCTCTGTCATGCTATAAATTAGAGGTGTATGATACCAGGCCTGGGTCAAAATTCCACATGATTTCTGGGTTGTTGTTGGTTGTTTTTTGTTTGTTTGTATTGTTTGTTTTAAACAAAGCATTGATGTTTAAGCCAAGTTCATGTCAGGCAAGCACTCCACAGTGGGGTACCTCCCAAGCCCTGTGATCCAGGGAAGACAGCAAAGGAGTGAACAGTTACTGCGGCATGTGCCAAGTGGAGTAAGAGAAATGTGTGGCAGGGCTGTGAAGTGCTAAGTCAGTGGATCCAGCAGAGACTCTGAGCTCGGCCACTCTCTTAGCACGTGCTTGCTCCCTCCAGTTCCTGTGCTTACAGCTTTGCAGCGCTTGTGCTGGAAGCATCTGGAAGCTGCAGCCACCGCAAGGCACTTGCTCCTTTACCTTCCTGTCTCCCACTCTTCAGAGGGCTAGAAGGAACCCTTCCTCACAAAGTGCAGTGGCCCCTCACCCCCCAGGGATGGCCTGGATTGGGGACCCCAACTAAAGGGATGGGTGACTTGGAGTCTAAAGTCATCAGTGATGTTCTGTTGGTTTGTTTCTATAGTGTGCATTGTGATGCTCCCTCTCCTCCAATTGCAGTCCATGTTCTGGACTGCATGACAGACAGACATGAGCTACCATCTGAGAGGGGAGGGGCTGCCGCCTCCATTGGTCTTGACCTCTAGTCAAAACTGTGGGTGTTAGGGCTCCTGCATGGTGTTGTGGTAGGAATTTGAAGGGGGATATTATGATCTTTAAAAAAATTTTTTTTTAAGATTTATTTATTATATGTGAGTACACTGTAGCTGTCTTCAAACACCCCAGAAGAGGGCATCAGATCTCATTATAGATGGTTGTAAGCCACCATGTGGTTGCTGGAATTTGAACTCAGGACCTCTGGAAGAGCAGTCAGTGCTCTTAACCATTGAGCCATCTTTCCAGCCCCCAACCTTTTAAATTTTTATTTATTTTAGTTTATTTGTTTTTTTTTTTTTAAGATTTATTTATTTATTATATGTAAGTACACTGTAGCTGTCTTCAGACATTCCAGAAGAGGGCGCCAGATCTCGTTGCGGATGGTTGTGAGCCACCATGTGGTTGCTGGGATTTGAACTCTGGACCTTCGGAAGAGCAGTTGGGTGCTCTTACCCACTGAGCCATCTCACCAGCCCTAGTTTATTTGTTTTGAGACAGAGTCTTACTGTGTAGCCCTGGCTTGGCCAGAACTTGATGTGTAGAATAGGCTGTCCCCAAACTCAGATCTGCCTGCTTCTGCCTTCCTAGTGCTGAGATTAAAGGTGTGCACCACCCTGCTTGTCTCTGGCCAAGATATATATTTTTTAAAAGTCACCAGCCAAGATGGTAGCCAGCAACCATACAGTTACTGAAAAATTTTGAATTGTGACCTAGAAAGTGTATGGACAATAGCATCATAACGCCCCTCTCTGTCTCTGTCTTTCTCTCACTCTGTATGGATGACAGCATCAACTCCCTGTCTCTGTCTCTCAGTCTCACACAACATTGACGCACACAGGTACACACAGGAAATGTGAACACAGGGACACATTAAAAAAAACAAACAAAGAAGATATCAAACTAAATGTGTAATAAAATAACAAGAAATTAAAAACAAACATCCTCCCCTCCCCACCCCACCCCCCAAGGAAAAAAACTTTCTTGGGATTAAAGAAATAAAAGGAAGCCAGGCGTGGCATGATACACACCTTTAATCCCATCACTCACAAAGGCAGAGGCAGGTGGAACTCTGTTTTGGAGGCAGGCCTGGTGTAGGTTGTGATTTCCAGGGCTATGTAGAGAGACCCTATCACAGCTAAGTAAATGAATAAAAAAATTAATGTAAACATAAATATAATTAACTTAGAGTAAAGCAAACATATTTATACATATATACATGCACACACCATACACATAACGCATGTTGTGTGTGTGTGTGTGTAGGTGCCTATGGAGGTCAGATCCCTTGGAGCTAGAGTTACAGGCATATAGGCATTTGTGAGCTAGCTGGTATGTACTCCAGGATCTGAACATAACTTCTAAGCCAGCCTCCCAGGAATAAGGCTTTTAATTACACAGTCTGATAGAGGAATAAGTCCCAACAAAACAAACCTGTTGTCTTGTGTCCTGGGAGAGGCCCCAGAGAGTGGTGGCAAGCCTAAAAGGCACTGAAGCCACTACACCTTTAGTTCATGTTGGTTGCATTTTCATGTGGTCAGCCAATATTCATTCATCATCTGTACTGGGCGAAGTGATGAATGCATGATGTAAAAGAAAAGAGGAAAAAAGTGCCTCAGGGCCTGGGGATGTGGGCCTATGGTTCACAGTGCCTTAGGGCCTGGGGGCGTGGGCCTATGGTTCACAGTGCCTCAGGGCCTGGGGACGTGGGCCTATGGTTCACAGTGCCTCGGGGTCTGGGGATGTGGGCCTATGGTTCACAGTGCCTCAGGGCCTGGGGGCGTGGGCCTATGGTTCGCAGTGCCTCAGGGCCTGGGGATGAGGGCCTATGGTTCACAGTGCCTCAGGGCCTGGGGATGTGGGCCTATGGTTCACAGTGCCTCAGGGCCTGGGGATGTGGGCCTATGGTTCACAGTGCCTCAGGGTCTGGGGATATGGGCCTATGGTTCGCAGTGCCCCGGGGCCTAGGGATGTGGGCCTATGGTTCACAGTGCCTCAGGGCCTGGGGATGTGGGCCTATGGTTCACAGTGCCTCAGGGCCTGGGGACGTGGGCCCATGGTTCACAGTGCCTCAGGGCCTGGGGACGTGGGCCTATGGTTCACAGTGCCTCAGGGCCTGGGGACGTGGGCCTATGGTTCACAGTGCCTCAGGGCCTGGGGACGTGGGCCTATGGTTCACAGTGCCTCAGGGCCTGGGGATGTGGGCCTATGGTTCGCAGTGCCTCAGGGCCTGGGGATGTGGGCCTATGGTTCACAGTGCCTCAGGGCCTGGGGATGTGGACCTACATGGTGGTCACTGCCATGAAGAAGAAGTGTACAGAGAAAAAAGATTGAATGCAGTGAGAGGCAAAGCAAACTATGCTTTTAGGATATATAGAGATGGAGGCGTTACTGCTCTTTTATTGGAATCTTTATCAATGGAGCAAAAGCTTGAAGCATGGCGCCTCCAGGGGACTGACAGGCTACAGCACCTGTTGCGAGTGCTCGGCCTCTTTCACTTCACTGTCGAATTTCCTCTGTCCTCTCCTTCTGGCTAAACGGTTCAAAAAGTGTTCACATTTCTCTTCTCTGGCCTCCTGCTCTCACATCTATGGAATTCAGGGCGTCTGCTAGGTGCAGCTCCCAGTGAGCAGAAATTCAGTGGTTTGAAGCAGCCAGTTCCCAGCAGCCAGCCACTCCCAGGGCTGGATGCGAGGGTTTCTGTTTTAGACTTTATTTTCTATTTTTCACTTTGTGGCCTTGGCTGACCTAGGTTCATAGAAACCTGCATGCCAACACAAAGAATCCAGCTAGCCAGCAGCCTGTCTGAAAAACCTGAACAGGAAAATGGATTGGAAGACCTGTTCTGTTTTGATTCTCCCCTTCCCCAAACAACCTAACCAAATGCAGCTTACTGTCCCATATGTAGGGAGCAGTGTGTGGGGTCATCGCCTGTCATCTGCCTTAGCACTGAGGGGGAGATTGTGAGGCTAGTTGGTACTACACAGGAAGACTGTCCCCCCCGCAGAAAAGCAGAAGTAATACATGCAATTTCACAATATTCTTTAAGCAACAAAGCCTATCTTTCCGTGGGAGTATTTTATACTTTGAAATGGCTGTGTAGCATCTTGGCATGCTGATCCCCAAGAACTTAACTCCATTCCCTATCTAGACAGTTAATTCCACGAGGTGCCTTTTCCTTGCTTGAATCTATCTGTGGTATCAATTCCCGGACATTGGGTCCACTTGAAGGTTGTACTCATGGCATGGTAACAGATGCTGCAAACTAGTCTCCAGAGGTTAGTTTCCTTTACAGCCCAGAGGGAGTCTGGCTCTAATTTTGTTTTCTTTTCTTCTGGTTCCTTAGACTTTCTGCACTGGCTAATCAAGAGTGAAAAACCTGAAGAGATGCAGGCAGGAAAACGGAATTAAACTAGGTGGGTAGCTGTGTGGCTCGCACCTCTTTGCCTCTCATCACGTTTGCCTACACACCCTTTTCCTTTTTTTTCTTTTTTCTTTTTTCTTTTTCCTCTGCTTGAAGAAAAGAAAGCCAATAGAATAGGTTCTAAATGAAGTTCGAGGGGGAATTTTAGTCACCTAAAGAAAAGGCAGGGTGACTCTTAGCAGCAGTTATGTAAAGTCATGCTGCAGAGCCACAGGCCTGATTCCCATCCAGGCAATTTCTTCATAGCACTGGAAAGACAGCTTCCTTCCGGTGCCTTAGCAGGTTTCTTCAGCCATGTACCCAAACAGAGGGAGTCCTACATAGCTGATTAGCAACATTGGGTGTGACTTCAATTTTTTTCTGCATTTATCAGTTATAAAGGAGTATTTATAACAACTAGGGCATGTTATGGGAATTGTCGTTTTAAGACTAGTTACCAAATGGGCCCAGCCTAGTGGGCCTGTTAAAAGGGATGGGGCAGGCACCTTCTGTCTGGAGACACACTTTGCACACAGTGTAAGTGGGCTGCCTAGTAGTGGTGCACAGCCTAGGGTCAGTGCTCATAGTTTTTGTGATAGCCAGGTGTTCTGGCATAGAGGTGTAGCAGTGTGTAGTCTAAAAGAGCCAGCATGATTGTTGGTTCTCGCTCTCCCTCTTCCTCTCCCTCTACCCAACCCTCCCTCTTTCCCCCTTCCCCTTGCCTCAACCCCTCCTCCCTCCCCCCTCTCTCCCCCCTACCCCCTCCCTCTCCCACTCCCTCTCTTTCTCTCTCCAAGCCTTACCATTTCACTCTGGCTGGCCTCTGCCTCCAAGTGTTGGGATGAGATGTGAGCATCATCTTCCCACACCTGGCTTTTCATCTAAATCTACAATTCCTGTGACTCACAGCAAATTGTCAGGTTGGGAGTATGTGGTCCACAGATATCTGCCTACCCATGAATTTGTCCTTGTAAAGGGAGTAAGAAACAAAGGTCACCTGTGCCCAGCTGACCCATTTCTACCAGGTCTGAGCCACACCAGAGTGGTCAGAAAGGATGAGGGAGCCTGATGGTGAGTTCACCTCTTTCTGAGGAGCTCATTGGACTGTTGTGCTTTCAACCAGGGATGTGTGAGGAGGATGGTCTTGTAGGAAGAGTGCAGCTCTAATGAAGTTCAGCTTAGAGTCACTCAGGAGATTGCCTTTTATCTCAGCTTATCAGCAAGGGTGAGGTGGATACTGGATACCACAGCAGAAATATCGGACATAGCCTTGCCCTCAGAAGCTTCAGGGTCTGGTCACTAGATGCAGAGGCAGGTGAGGAATGGACTGGAGAGGAGTGTGCCAAACAGGCTGCAGACCTTGGGCCTTCTGGAGCAGCACGGGGAAGGCCCAGAGGCTCCAGAGGGCTCTGCGAGCCCCTGTGGAGACAAGGTGTGCATGGGCTTGGTAGTGTAGAGCAGGTGTCAGGGCTGGAGCTTGCAAATGGCTGCGAGTTAGTCCAGGCTTTCTCCTGTTGCTTCTAAGCAGAAAGTCACTGAGTGATCTTCCAGGAGCCATGTGAGTTATACGTAGAAATTTCTGGGAAGTGGGCCATGTTAATTATCTTACCCTCTCCATCTGCTATCATAACCTCTCCTCAGGGCCTGTGGTCCTCCTGCTAGTAGACCCTGATGAGGAACGGTGACAGAGTCTGGGAGAAACATCTCCTTGGAGAGAACGAGGAGGCGGGTCATTCAGTGTACAGCACTGAAGTAGCCTTACACGAGGCCCTTCATCCCTGTGAGCACGACTATTGTCTACTAAAGGGTGATGGACTCTCCCTCTCTCCTGTCCCCTTCCTCTGTGGATATTTTACATGCCCAATTAGGGCTTCAGCAGAATCCTGCCTGTTTGTCATGTCATGTACTGTTGAAATCCTCACAGGGATGTTAGGGCTTCACTAGCTGCTATATGTCCTATGTCAAGGGCTTCTCTCCCGTGATGTCACTTTTAGGGAGGAGCAAACAAATGCTGACTGAAGACTAGGTATGTGCTTGGCCATGACACAACAGAAGGCTTTTAGAACTAGTAAGCCTACGGTAAACACAGCCATCCTTTGTTGTGTGTCCATGATTGTTCTGGAACTCAATCTGTAGATCAGGCTGCCCTCAAAATCAGAGATCTGCTTGCCTCTGCCTCCTGAGTCCTGGGATCAAAGGTATGCACCACCATCCCTGAATTACTTTAGTGCGTCTTAATCTCATTTAGTTTAATCTTGTGAAGTATCCAAATATTACAGATAAGGGAACTGAGCTAAAAAAGGTGACAGTTCTTACCTCTGGCGATACAAGGTGAAGTTGAAGAGCCCATCTCTGACCACAGTTGACTTGCCATTCTGTACATATTCCTGTAGACAGTTCAGACATGACAGAGGCCATGGAGAAACAGAGACACAGCTCCTTTGTTCTCTCCAAAATTGTAAGTTCTTAGCAAGGCCACTGGTGACTAATATGAGCTTTAGACCTGAGCTCTGGTGTGGCTTGTCCAGTTAGTGTTTTCCTAAGACCTTCCTCCACGTGCATTGAGGCCACCTCTCTGCCCGTAGGTCAGTTCCCTAGCAGCTGGGAGTGTCTCTGTTTACTTCTTCCCTGGACATTTTTCTTTTGGTTTATAGCCATGCTTGCAGAAATGGCATTATTACTCCCGTGAGAGAAAGAGCAGTGGCTTGCTTTAACCCAGTATACACACTGAAGGCGCCTTTCCCTTCATCTTATGAGGAGCCATGGCTACCAGGGCAGTTCCTTTGAGAGGAGTCACTAAAGCGTGGAGAGGGGCTCAGGTGGGAATCCTGTTTGCCCAGGACCGTTTGTATGCTAAGCTGTCTAAAGATAAGGATTTAAGGAGAATATATTAGACTCATACATTAGACTTGTATATAACTCTGTAACAAAACAACAAGCAGAAAAAACAACAGCATTGTATGCAGCCTGCATTGGCTTCACGCTCCCGCCATAGCTAAGGGCCTCCTTTTTTTTTTTTTTTTTTTTTTCGAGACAGGGTTTCTCTGTATAGCCCTGGCTGTCCTGGAACTCACTTTGTAGACCAGGCTGGCCTTGAACTCATAAGTCCGCCTGCCCTCGAAAAACCAAAAAAAAAAAAAAAAAAAAAATAATTCCGCCTGCCTCTGCCTCCCAAGTGCTGGGATTAAAGGCGTGTGCCACCATGCCTGGCCACCTTAATTACCCATCTTCTGCCTCCTGCTTCCAAATAGTGGCACGAGTCATGTGCTATACACATGGCTCTTATACCTGGCCTTTTAAATTTTTCCTTTTTTGCTTTCTTGAGACAGGGCTTTATGTTAGCCCAGGCTAGCCTTTTAATCACAGTGCTCTTGCCTTTACAACCCTAGAGCTGGAACTACAAGTTTGTGCTGCTCCACCCAATAATTAGTTTCCTTAGGATAACATACAAATGGCTGACAAATGTCAGCCTACAGTCATCAGAGAAATGCAACTTAAAGTAAGCGAATTAGCTGCTTCATATGTGTTCAGAGCACTGTTGTAAAAGGCTCAGAAACTCAGAGCGCTTGTTCCTTATTGTTGGCATGTAAATTAGCATAGCTGTTATAGAGAACTGGAAAGGTTCTCAAAAAATTAAAAGTAGCCAGGTTTGGTGGTTCACACCTATAATGCTAACATTCCGGAGACTGAGGTAGGAGGGTTGCTGTGAGGTTGAGGCTTGGCTGAGGTACATAGTGAGACTATCTCAAAAATAAAATAACACCCCAGATTAATAATAGAACTACCACAGGATCTAGAAACTCCCGTGTATTTCTCTAAGAAAATAAAGTTGGTCTCCTAAGTAGATGTCTGCAGTCCAAGTTCACCACAGCATCATGGTTCACAGTAGCCAGGATGTGGAAGCAGCTAAGTGTCCAGTGACAGATGAACGGGTAAAGAAAAGTGTGTGTGTGTGTGTGTGTGTGTGTGTGTGTGTGTGTGTGTGTATGTGAGAGAGAGAGAGAGAGAGAGATTGAGTTTGTGTCATGTGTCGTATATACATGCATATTACTTAAAATGGAAGGATAGACTGTAGGTTGTAACAAGGATGGACATGGAAGACATAATTATCTTGGGTAAAACAAGCAAGCAGAGGAAAAGAAGTACCACATGCTTGCCTTTCTGTGTGGAATTTAAAGAACTCAGAGAAATAGAGTGAGGGGCCAAGGAATGAGATGGTGTTGGCCAAAGGCTGCAAACTTGCAGTTATAAAATGAATGACAATTACAAGGCTAATATACAGAGTGACAACTGTTGTTGTAATAAAGTGTTGGGTTCTTGCCAGTCACTAAGAGAACAGGTCTTAGAGGCCTCTTCACAAAAGTGGGGTGATGGATACACAATTAGCTGAATGTGGTAACCATTTAGGCAATTTAAAATTTAAATATGTATGTTTTACTTTTGAATTTTAACACCATAATGCTGAAAAGGTTTAAACATCTATCCAGTTCATTGGAAGCCATCATTCAACCCTGTTGAGCTGTTTTGCCATCTAGAAAATGGTTTACACTTTAGCACAGAAATAAGAATGCATCATGGGCCATGTTCTTCCTGACATCTTACTCAGCTACTCACGTTATTATCTGTGGTTTACGGAGTGGGAACCCTAGGCTTCTAGAAATCACAGCATTTGGCCAATGATCAAAAGCCAGAAAGCAGCCGGGCGTGGTGGCGCTCGCCTTTAATCCCAGCACTCGGGAGGCAGAGGCAGGCAGATTTCTGAGTTCGAGGCCAGCCTGGTCTACAGAGTGAGTTCCAGGACAGTCAAGACTGCACAGAGAAACCCTGTCTTGAAAAAAACAAAACAAAACAAACAAACAAACAAAAAAGTGGCACAGAAAGTGGCACAAGCAAGATTTCATTTCACTCCAACTCTATGCCTTTCATTTTTCAATTATTCAAAAGTGGATTTTACTTCACTTTTTGGGTGAAAGTAATTCCTGCCTTGAATGTCTTATCTGAGCCAAGCACTATCCACTCACTATTTTTAGGTTCTAGTTGAGCCATGTGGGGAAGTTGTTATCCCCATTTCACAGGCAAAGAATTAGGGGTTTGAAGAGGTTCAGTCTCCCCGAACTGTGTAGTAAGACCAGGCTTTGAACTCTTGGCAGAGAAAGCTTCCGATTCTCACCCTGCACTCCTGTCCCGTGCTTCTCCACAGCCGCAGAAGTAAAGGACTTAGAGAAAGTGGCACCCATTTTCTTTCCTTTGGCGGCAGTCCTCCACGGGGACTGTTTTTACAGGTAAAGAACCCAAGACTCGGAAGGTCTGTGCTTTGCTCCCTCGGCATCATGTAAAGTGGAGCTCGTGACTCGGCTTCTTCCCCACAGCCCACCCCTCCCACCTCCTCTCAGCACCATCTTCTTGCAATCAGGGCAGAATCTACTGCCTTTTTTCTCTTCTGCTTTCTAGTAATCCCAGGATTTGGGGGATTTCTACCTCCCAACCCCTCCACTGAGACTCTTCTCTACTTGCAGAGCCAGGGTCTCTAGTGGGAAGGCCCCATGAGAATAGAGCTCTCCTCCTGCTTATCATCCTGTATACCCTGCCTGCCAGCTGCTTCCCAGAACCCCAGGCTGTGTCCTCTTCTGACCCAGGGCCTCTGGGAATCCCCGAGATGCATATTTGCAGTGACTTGGTTGCAACTGTTCGTCCCCAGAATGTTTTTCCACCCAACCCGAGTTTAGGAGGGTTAGCCTCTGCTCCAGCTGCTTTTAGAACATCGAGGGCCAGAGCCCCGTGCACATTACACTGCGGAGCTTTGTGGGAAGACCAAGGACACCAGGGTTCCTAGAGTCATGGGCACTCCTTGATGCTTACAGATACATATTTTCTTGGGATATGCCCATAGTTTTCCTTAGATTGTCAAATGTGTTTAATTTGATAACTTTTCATCTAGAAATAATCCCCTGTACTTAGTCCATCTGAACTTCCAGGTGACAGGATCATGGGTGAGCTGAGATAGGTGACTTCATATTGCTGAAGCTCACGCCACTCTGTGGGATGTTCCCGACTCCCCTCACAAAATGTACAACCCAGCTCACCCTACTCAACCCCTAAGTGCTTTGAACATGACATGAGTTTACGGGTTTGAGTCCATGCAAGGACTGTGTGGGCAACAATGCTGTGTGCATTGTAAGCATTGTAATGGCAAGAACTATGCTGGGGCTGAGCATTGTGGCGTGCACTTTCAATCAGAGCGCTCAGAGGCAGGACGAGCTCTGTGAGTTTGAGACTAGTGATCTATAGAGTGAGTTCCAGGATAGCCAGGGCTACATAGAAAAACCCTGTCTCAAAAACAAACAAACAAACAAAACAATAACAACAAAAAGAAGAAAAAGAAAGGAAGGGAGGGAGGGAGGAAGGAAGGAAGGGAGGGAGGGAGGGAGGGAGGAGAAACGCTGCTTCGAAAAACAAAATAATCTGACATGCACTGCCATGGGTACCGTTAAATGCACCTTGCATGCTGTCATATTTAACCCTCATAATGCCCTAAGAAAGTGGGTGCTGTCGTTTTACGTGTGGAGAAACTGACTGTTGTATGAGTCTGTGTGTCTTGCCATAGATTACACAGCCAGTGAGGCAGGCAGAAGTGTGTAACTAAAGCACAGCTGCTCACCTGCCTTATTTTTAGGGAAAAGGCAAGGAACTGTTTTGCATAAGGCTTAGAGCCCAGACACTGTGATCCTGAGAAAGTTCTGTGTGATCGCCTATATGAGAAACTACATTCACAGGAGTGATCTAGAGTCCTGAGGAAGGCTTAGGGCCTACCGCACCTGTGCACCAGTGTCTGCAGGAGCAGGGTTCTTTCCATCAGAACTAGATAGGGTGCTTTTCTTCCTATAGCTTTATGAATTTACATACCACATAGTTCACCCACTGAAGGATATAAGTCAGTGCCCCTCACAGCTAGATAGACAGACGTCTCCACCACCCACAAAGAAACCCTGCACCCTTTTGCCATCCCCCTCTTGTTCCCTCCCAGGTCTCATGCGACTCCTAATCTACTTTGTGTCTCCCAATGAGGGCTTTGACACTTAGAGTAATAATCTGAGCATTTTGTTGCTGTGGCTACGGCCATCCCCAGGAAATAGAGACATGAAAGTTGATTCTAATGCAGTTTAAAGATGGTCTTAGGGCAGTGGTGGCACACACCTTTGATCCTAGCACTCCAGAGGTAGAGGCAGGAAGATCTCTCAGTTCGAGGCCATCCTGATCTACAAAGCAAGTTCCAGGATAGCCAGGGCTACACAGAGAAAGCCTGTCTTGAAACAACAATAAAGATGGTCTTATTAGCTAAGAAGCTCTGAGCATGTCTCTGATCTAGATCACTCTGGAACTGATGTAGGCGAGAGGCAGGAGGGTTTATAAGATTTATTTATGTGTGTATATATGTACAAGTGTGCTCAGACACAGAGACCCGAGGAAGGTGCCAGGTCCTCTGTCATTCTGTCTATTCCTTTTTGCTATCTCCTAGCTGCCAACACTTGTGACATTTTAAAGGTTTATATATGATATCCTGAAATATTCCTAAACTCTTCCCCCTTACCAGGTATATAGATTGTCATGCCCCCCATCAGTAAAATGTCAAGAAGGGACATTGTACCAGTGCCCCACCCTGCCTGTCATTTGCAGACCTACTGAGGGAGTTTGGTTTTTTTTTTTTTTTTTTTTTTGGTTTTTCGAGACAGGGTTTCTCTATATAGCCCTGGCTGTCCTGGAACTCACTTTGTAGACCAGGCTGGCCTCGAACTCAGAAATCCTCCTGCCTCTGCCTCCCGAGTGCTGGGATTAAAGGCGTGCGACACCACGCCCGGCCTACTGAGGGAGTTTGAAAGCACACCCAGTGCTTCTAGCAATCCTACTGTGTGCCTCTTGTGCTGTAATTTGTGAAGAGTTAAGGTATTTTCAGTCAGTCTCCCTCGCTAGACCTTGAGCTTCTTTAAGGCCATATTTATTTTAAAAAGTATTTATTTATATATTTATTTATTATATGTAAGTACACTATAGTGTATCTTCAGACACTCCAGAAGAGAACATGAGATTTCATTATGCATGGTTGTGAGCCACCATGTGGTTGCTGGGATTCGAACTCAGGACCTTTGGAAAAGCAGTCGGCGCTCTTAACTACTGAGCCAGCTCACCAGCCCCAGTAAGGCCATACTTGTGTCTGGCTGTTCTGTGCACACAGCATGTAGTCACAAATCTGGTACTCAGTGAGTGATCGGTGAGTTTTCTGGATGAATGCATGACTATTAGAGAGATAATACTATCTTGTTTCTTTTCATCCTTCTCAGTGTATTTTGGGGTGACTTTGACAGGACTCTTAGAGGAGCTGGAGAGGAAGCCTAAACCGGAAGCGACTCCTTTGCGCTGACTCTACAGTGTTGCGTGACACGTCACCACATTCCCACAAGTGCAGCAGCAGTGGTAACTTACTTTCTCTCCTGGCTGCTGCAGGCAGGACTTGGGACAGTGTGCGTCTGGCACACATAGCTACTGCCTGGAGTTGGATTAACAAGGGCTGTGCAGGAGTCACTGACTGACAGCTGCATCGCCACCCATGCAGCTCAGGCTTCTTCATGTGCTCACTTCCCAGAGTGTGAGTTCCTCATGGTGTGGCAGCCTCTGGTTTCCTGTATTTCTCAACTGCAGGAGACAGGTATCCTAGGAGAGCCAGGTGGATGCTGTCTGAGGCCCCCTAACTTCATCCTAGAGTCAGACACCATCCTTCATTTTACGTTAGACATCAGATACTAGGGAATGGCTCAGTGATATATGGAAGGCCCTAAGTTGAATCCCCAGCACCTCCCAAAAATGAAAGAGGAGGAAATGGAAGAGAAGGAAGAAAAGAAGTCAGTTCTAAAGCCAGCTCATAAAGCATCCAAAAGGATTTAAATTAAGCCCCTTCTGTATTTTCTTGATGGTACTTCAGCCCAGGACTGTGTTATGCTAGGCCAGCGGTCTGTCACCCAGTTACACTCCCAGCTTTTTAGATGTCAGTGTGTTAGGCAGAGTGCCAAACAACTTGTAGATACGTTGCAGAATTACTACAGAGATAAGTGGCTGCTTTCCCTTTCGTTTGCACGTGGGACCCCTAAGGTTGGGGAACTGTCCCCAGAGGCACCCACCTGATACCAACAGAGCTAGAGCTTAGCCCAGCCTGGGACCTTGGCAAGCCTGCCTGGAAGTGATTTCACTTTCCCTTCCTGCCCCTCCCTCCATGGAAGAGGGAGGCTGCCCCTTTCTGGAAATTCTGCTTCGAAGCTGAGCCCCAACTAAGATAGAAAAGACACAAATGGCAAAAGAGCTGGGGAGAAGTGTGCCTGGCCTCTAAGAGATCTATCAAGACTTCTGCTTCATCCCAGTGGCCCCTTAGAACCACCGATGGTAGCCCCTACCCACATAAGTCACAGTACAGCCCTGCTGGGTAGAGCATAGTCGCTAAGAGGGTGGGGCTTTAAAATTGATATCCCAAATTGTTGTTGTTGTTTTTTTCTATTGCTGTGGATTAGGAATTTTGAGGCAGGTGGGGTAAGGAGGGGCTGATATTGGGATGTAAAGTGAATTGAATAAATAATTAAAAATTTTTGAGGCAAATTCATAGACTCAACCAAACATCAGCGAAAAGACTGAAGAATTTGATCTCCAGCACAAAATTCAATGAAGAGGGTTAGTTATGGGGTATCAGCCTATACGCTTAGCACGAGGGAGGCTGAGGCAGGAGAATCAGAGGTTTGAGGCCAGCCTGGGATACATTATGAGACTTTGACTCGAAACCAGAAACTACAAGTGAGAAAATTCAGCAGAGAACTTTGCTTAAGCGTGGTGAGTGCATCTGGTGTTTGTGTTGGCGAGCACAGTAGAATATTTTCATGCGCCTTCCCTGTTTCCTGCTCTACTTTTTGAAATTCTTTCTTTGAGGCTAGAGACTGGGGTGGCTGGGGACCAAAAAAAAAAAAAAAGACAAAGGAAAGAGACTCTTCAAAAAATCTTATTAGACACTAGTGCCCATTGTAGATCATTTCCATGTGTTAGCCCAGTTACAGACATTACAGACTAGCTCCTGTTCCACGTATGCTGTGTGACCTTGGACAAGCTACGAACCTCTCTGAACCTCCCATGTCTGTAGCAAAATAGCCACAATAATGATTTCTTTGTCTTAGACTTGATATACAGTCAGAGAGAGACCACCTGGACCTCTGCTGTCAACTTTGAGAATCCCACAGCCACATTCAGTATTAGCACCCATGTTTCTTGGTTGTCCCTTGGTCGGGTAAATTGGCCAACACCATAAAGGGCCACACTGGGGACAAACAGCCTCCAAAACCCTAGTTATGTCCACTGTGTTAGCCTCCAGGCACCAGGCCTTATTGACTTAGACAGTGAGACAGGAACCCTGGTGGTTTTGAGTCTGCAGACCTCAAAGCAGTAACCTTTAAGAACCCCAGGCCTGGGTGCCACCTGTCTACAGTGTACAGGAGCTGAGAGTGTCCAAGAGTGCTTCAGGCAGAGGGAAGAGGCTTAGAAAGGTCAGGAATTACATTAGATTTGAGCATTAGAGGGTCCAGCATGACAGAACGAAACTAGACCATGAAGAAAGTAGAAGGGAAGGACAGAGGGGTGAGGTCAGAGTGGGACAGCAGGATTGACCGGGGAGGTTAGGGTTTTGTTGATGTTGAATGGAGCAGAGGAATCCCACAGCCCAGTTTCTGTTTCAAGAACAACTCTAAATGGAAAATTGTTTTGGGGTCAAGGGCCTCTGCATAGATAGCACTTAGCGGGTAGGCAGTTGGCACACTGCAACTGTTTTGCAAGCAGAATCGATGGAACCTGGTGACAAACTGCAGGTGGCAGAGGAGGACGATCAAGAAAGGCTCCCAGCTATCAGCTCCAGCCACGTGTGAACAGGGGAGGCTGGCAAGGGGAAGGCAGCTGGGAGGGGTGAGCTGATAGCTTGCACATGAGGTTCGCTGTGTTGATGAGGAAGCCCAGTGTGATACACAAAGTGGGCAGATCCACACGTTCTAAGAGAGTTTGAAATGTTTTGGGGGCTCTCGGCAGAGTATTTAAAGGAAGGTCCCAGGACTGAGGTTTGGGGGAGAAGCTCTAACATTGGTCCCGGTGGAACAGGAGGCCCAGAGGGTGTGGTGTCAGGACACGCTGTGGGAAACATGACTGGAGAAGTAAGAAAAGTGCCCCGTCCCTAGCAGTGCAGAAGTCACCGATGGCCCTGCCTGCACAGCACCCTACCCCTTCCTCCCATTGCACCATTTCTGACCAGCAGAGTCTGGGCTCTCCATGTGCCTCTGATCAAAGCCTCGCCCAGGGGTGCTCTCTGCACAGGTACTAAACACTGTGGGGCTCGGCACTGCATGTGCTCAAGGGCATTAGGGAGCACTTTGATGCCAGCCCTGGTGGCCAGGTTCCTTCACAGAGATGATTGGAGAACTGTTGGTTTAGTAGACCCTAGACCCTGGCCTTTCTGTTAGGTGTCTAAGCTCGTTCTGGCCTTAGAGATGCTGGGCAGTTTTGTCCACTCTAAGAAACAGGATTTTATACTCTTGTACCCCATGTTCTCTGTTTAAAAAAAAAAAAAAAAGTCTGATTGCTTTTTCTGTAACTTCTGCAACATATTTCATCTTTTTAAGAAGGGAAAAAAAAAACAGGAAATGACCTTTCAAATTTATTTGGAAAGCAATTAGGAGTTGTAATGGAATCTGCCCTAGCAATGGGGACTAAGCTGCAGACTTAGACTGTAGCTCTTGGCACAGCCCAGGGTTTCTTCAGTCTACATAGCCCAGGAAAGCAGCAGAGAGACCTGAGGAAGATGCCATCCTGTGGGGACCAGAGCAAGCACCTATAGCAAGTTTGGTTTCTCTCTTCTAGCCTGGGTATTCAAGGTCAGGTTCCCTGTAAGCATCCAAATCCCTGAGTTCCCCAGACTTCCGGGGTAAGGCAGGGAACTTTGGTGTCCAGCAGCCCATGGAGCACAGGCTGAGACAGAAGCTATTAGACACATTGGCTGTTGGCTCTGCCTGGACTATTCATTTTCTTCTTCTTCTTCTTCTTCTTCTTCTTCTTCTTCTTCTTCTTCTTCTTCTTCCTTCTTCCTTCTTCCTTCTTCCTTCTTCCTTCTTCCTTTTTTTCTCCTTTCTCCTTTTCTTCTTCATCATCTTCGTCTGAGTGCTCTGCTGCATATATATCCGCAGACCAGAAGAGGGCATCAGACCCCTTTGTTGATGGTTGTGAGCACCACGTGGATGCTGGGGATTGAACAGGACCTCTGGAAGAGCAGCCATTGCTGTTAACCACTGAGCCCTCTCTCCAACCCCGCCACCCTCATTTTGTGTGAGGGAGGGTTGTTAGTTTGTTCATCTGGTTTCTGAGACAGGGTCTTCCTGTGTAACTCTATGTGCAGACCAGGCTGGCCATGAACATCTGGGAGTGTTCATGCCTCTTTCAAGGTTTAAGATTATAGTCAGATGTCTCCACGCCTGGCTCTCCACCTTTTCCCCCCTTTCTTTCTTTTCAGTTTTACCCCAAAACTTCTTCTCTGACCTTCCCACCTTTTGTTTTGTTTGTTTTGTTTTTTGTTTTTTTTTTTTTTTCGAGACAGGGTTTCTCTGTATAGCCCTGGCTGTCCTGGAACTCACTCTGTAGACCAGGCTGGCCTCGAACTCAGAAATCCGCCTGCCTCTGCCTCCCAAGTGCTGGGATTAAAGGCGTGCGCCACCACCGACCAGCGACCTTCCCACCTTTAACTGAACCACATATACCACTGGAGAGCCCTTTCCTCTCCTTCCATAGCCAGTATTAGAATCTGCCATGGTCAATTAACATACCCATGCAGTGCTTTTTCTTGTGTCAGATTGTAAATCTTGTCTCCAGTGTGTACCTCACACCTGACAAGGTGCCTGGCATCTCTGGTGCGCCATAGACAATGAAATGTCCAGGCTGGAAGAGACTTAGAGATCAGACTCCATTATTGTTCAGATGGGAAAAAGGAAGCTAGGAGAGGAGCGGGGTTCTGGGAGTCTGAGGACCGTGAGGGTAGGGTCAGACTTTTACTGCTGTTGCGGCACAGGGTCCATCCCTTGTTCCCTCTACCCTAGAGTCTACAGCAGTTCAGCAGCCTCTGAGCTAGGTCTCTCAGGTAAATAGTGCCCATGCTGGCCAGGATGCCAACTGGTGGAATGTCTGTTCACCTAGCAGCAAAAGCACAGGAGAAGGAGGGGTAGGGTTTTGGCTCTCTGCAGCACCATTAAACAGAGAGTAGCTGGGCAGAGGTCGCACATGCCTTTAATCCCAACACTCGGGAAGCAGAGGCAGGCGGATTTCTGAGTTTGAGGCCAGCCTAGTCTACAGAATGAGTTCCAGGACAGCCAGGGCTATACAGAGAAACCCTGTCTCGAAAAACAAAACAAAAAAATAAAACAAAACAAAAAAAAAACAAGAGAGAGAGAGAGTAAACAAAGGAGTCAAGTGAAATGTCAGAAGGGAAGGTTTACTGATAGCTCAGCCACAGTGGGGCACAGCAATGGTTTATTAATTGGTGCTTCTCATGTCTCATGGAACTTTCCAGCCCCTCTGAGCCCATATCTCACCTCATCTTCACTTCAGCCCATGAACTTCAGGGTGCTTTGGTTCTTCCCAAGTGCAGGGACAAAGGGTGATAGCCAGTGTGTCCCAGGCGGTAAGAGGGGAGGCTGACTGACAGAGGCATTTGATGAGTTCCCCACAGCACACCTGCAGTCCCTGAACTGGTGATGTCACCTTTGCCTCCTGGAATTGAAGGTGACCCTCTCGCAATCTTCTTTGAGCTTTAGTTTTTCCAAGTAACAACAGTCTTTTCTAGATGGTCTCTGGAGTGCCTCTCACTTCAACTCTCCATACCTCTTTGGACCTTCCCACCTTTTGTTTTGTTTGTTTTGTTTTTTGTTTTTTTTTTTTTTCGAGACAGGGTTTCTCTGTATAGCCCTGGCTGTCCTGGAACTCACTCTGTAGACCAGGCTGGCCTCGAACTCAGAAGCACCTGCTATGGACCAGGCCCTGTCATTTCCTGAGTGCATCCAAACTGCTTCTCTGCTGGAGATGTGCAGTGGGCCAGGGCCGAGAAAGCAACACAGACCCCCATGTTGGTGACTGTTTATCGAGAACATTTTTGTGTCAGTAGGTATGAGCAGATCAGTGTGCATGTCGCTCTTTATGGGTCTCCTGTGGCCCGGACTGGCTTTGAATTTACTGTATAGTTAAGAATGCCCTTACACTTTTGATCCTCCTGCCTCCATCCCCTGAGCGCTAGCATTGCAGGCATGCACAGCCACGCTCAGCTTTGCTTTACTCTCTCAGTCATTGAACAGTTCTGAGTCAGGTGCTGCCACAAGCCTGACTACTTTCCTGAGTGTCCCTCGTGCCAGCAGAGAAGGAGGACCTGAGAGGGAGCCAGAGGTAGAGGTAGGCCAGCTTGTGTGGGAAAAGGGCAGGTTTAGGAGACCAGGGTGCTTAGGCCTATGTACCCAAGTTGAGTCCTGTGCAGGAAACCCATGAGAGAGGAAACTAAGAGGAGGCCAGAGCTGAGGGCCATAGAGTTTTCTCTCAGGCAACAATTGAGGTTGCTCCTTGCCCAGAAAGGAAGACAATGCTGCTGTTCCTAATGGTGTCACCCAGGTGTCTCACCTCAGCACGAGAGAGTCGATGCTGAGTGAGTGGATGGGCAGACCATGGGACAGAGAGGTGGAGAGTGTGAAGGACAGCGTGAGTGCAGGCCAGCTGAGAGGAACGGAGATGAGCTGAGAAGTCGCTCCACTCCCCAGCTTCAATTTCCTCATTTCTCAAGTGGAGGCTAGAGGACTTGTGTTGCACAGTGTGCTGTCAGTGACCCAACCTGGCCACTCAGGAGGAGGACTCAGGCTATTAATAGTTAGTTTTAAATTCAGTAAGTATGAAGTACCCACTGCGTGCAGGCACTGGAACAGCCTTGAGGGTACAAAGACAAGAGCAATGGTGTTCACTCTCGGGGAAGGAGACTACAGAAGAATGAAAGTGGTCTTTAAACTCTTGAATCTGTATAATAAAGTCTGTCGTGCGAAGCATGCGGCTGAGCGTGGTCCACTCAGGGCTTTTGATTTAGCAGCACAAGGTGGCTTGAAATGGGAGGGAAGATAAAAGAGCATCTGGAGGGGCCTGGGATGGAGAGCACAGAGCCTTTGATGTGGCCGCTCTGCTTTTAAGGGAAGAAACTCCAGGTCTTTGGGGAGGGTAATTAAATCAAGTCTGCAGCTGTGCCTCCCTACAGAGGATCCTGCAGCTGCTAACCGGGGGCTGGGTGGACTTTGGATATGTTTGTAGTGTTTTGATATAATCGTTGCACAGAGTTTCAGGGTAATTTGGATTTGTTTCTAAGACATATGCTTGGATGAAGAAAAGATGAAAAAGAAAAAATTTTGGCCAGTCATGATAGTGCATGCCTATAATCCGAGCATCTGCAAAGCTGAGGCAGGAGGATTGCTGTGAGTTGGAGGCCCACCTAGGGTATATAGTGAGTTCCAGCCCAGCCTGGTCCACAGTGTGAGACCCTTTCTCAAAAAGAAAAGGAGAGATGCCCAGTAAAATGGTTTAGTGGGGGAAAGGCTCTTGCGTTGCAGGCCTGACAACCTGAGTTCAGACCCTAGAGTACACAGGAAGGCTCCCCAAAGAGGTCCTCTGATCTCCATAGAAGCATCGTGCTCCCACACACCCACACTCATGCCATGGACACACAGTAATAGATGAAGAAATGGACAAATGAGAAATTTCTTTACAAAAGACATAAGAAAGAAGGGAGGGGTTTTGTGTATCACACAGACATTTCTGGAAGGACCCAAGATATAGTGTGCTGGGGGAGAGTGTCTGGAGTACGTGGAGACACCCAGGCCTTGCATCTTTCCATTTGTGCCTTTTGAGTTTTATTTCTCATCCACACATAATTGATAAATTATGGGCTAGAGTGTAGTTGAATGATAGAACAGTTGCCTAGCATGCAGAAGACCTTGGGTCACATCTCCAGTACTACTAATAAAAATAAAAACAAAGCCATTTCCCAAAAGAAGATTGAAAAGGTAAGTCAGGTATGGTACATATTATCTCAGCAGTTGGGAAATAGAGGCTGGAAGATCAGGAGTTTAAGGCCAGCCTTGTTTATGTTTTGAGTTCAAAGCCAGCTTGGGTTGCATGAGACCCAGTCTCAAAAATGTAGAGTAATATATATATATATATACTTAAAAATCAATCTTGCTGGCTGTGGTGGCCTTGTGCACACTGGTAGGATTTGTTGGAGGATGTGGAGGCAGGAGGATCCCGAGTTTGAGGAAAGCCAGACTGTAGTAGCTCATACCTTTAATCCCAGCACCGGGGAGGCAGAGGCAGGTGGATCTCTAAGTTTGAGACCAGCCTGGTCTACAGTTCCAGGACAGCCAGGGCTACACAGAGAAGCAGTTTTGAAAAACAAACAAACAAACAAACAAAAAAGTTACTCATATATGACTATATGATTTTATTTCACTTCCAGCATAAATGAACATTTTTCTCATGCTTGTCTGTCTGTCTGTTGGGATGGCATCTTGCTATGTACCTCAGGCTATCTGGACCCAAGGTCATCCTCCCTTGGCATCAAGTAGCTGTAATTCTAGGCCTAGGCCACCGTAGTGTGAAGACCACAGTCATGGAAGACAGTAAATTTGAGTGTTTGTGTGTTGAGTTGGAAAACTCCCCAGAGCTGTGTTTGGAGCCATGGTCCCTAAGGATGAATGAAGATGGATGCTTTCCAGGATTGGGTTTGGGACTTGGCAGTGCCAACAGCATCAGCTTTCTGCCAGGGTGGCTCAAAGGTCAGACATAGCAAGAGCAAGGTTAGAGCCCTAGGGAGTCTGTCCTAGTGAGAGGCCAGCAGGTGGCTTAGCAGGTAATTAATCTTCTGGTGTCAGATCCTGGAGAGAGCAACAACGGTGGAGCACTCTGGCAGTCAGAGCCTTCCCTGCAGTCCCTGGGGTCATTCTGTCATCCCACAGATAGGGAATGGAGGAGAGGATGGGTGGGTGGGCAGGTGGGTGGATGAAAAGCTGTGTGATCCAGGTGTATTTATAGCGCATTCCTCTGTAGCAGGTGCCGAGCCCAGCATCTTGGAAGAAAGCAGCAGAGTGGGTTTGGCTCAGCTGCCAAGATCAGGTCTCTCAGTCTGGTGCATTGACAATCCAGACACAAATCCCTTTTCATTGGAACTGACGTTCTCGCTGGAAAAGAGCTGAGCAAAGAGGCTACAGCAGATGGTATGGGCTGCCCACGGTTTGACCCACCTGGGCAGCTGGTGTCACCTGGGGAAACATCTGAGCCTGAGGATGGATCGGCCTGGACCGGCCTGAGACCTTTCCAAGTCAAGTTATAAAGCTACACACACACAGTGCTTATCTACGGGGTGGGGCCATTGAGAGTGATGGACGTGAGCAAGCGCCTGGTGACTGTCCTCACCACTCTTTGTGCTGCAGTCTCATCATTGTAGAGTGTCATCACCATCGCAACAGGCCATTCTGCTCTGCCGAGGCTTTGAACAGTTTCCCCAGAGGAAGGGGAGGCAGAGTGGGCAGCAGAAGAAACCACTTCCAGGAGTTCGCGCCCCACAGCTAAGAAAGACAGGCGGAGAGCGCCATCTGCTGGGTGCAGAGGGCACTTCCTTACACAGAATTTTGCTTCTCCTCATTTGGAAACCCAAAGAGGGGCAGGGTCTTTGCTCCAGAGAATTGGCTATGAAATCTAATGTATGGTCTGGTCCCTGTATAATTACCGAGTTCCTTCCTTAGAACCATGGTTCTCTTCACTCTAGACTGTTGTCCCCCACAGGGACATTCCTGGTCTCACGCCTTTGGAGGGCTCATGGGAGCTTGAAGCCAGCAGGGACTGAATGAACCCTTGAACGGTTGCTTTCCATCCATCTGGTGTCCCAAGTGTTTCCCCCTGGGTCCCATTTCAATAGCCACGCCTCCTTCTACCACCTGACTAAAGTCAGAAACCAAAACTCCCTGTCAGACAGAAGCTGCCCACATATTTGTTTTCCAGGTTGTGTCTAGGACCCAGGTTGGTGTCTGCTTGGTCCCTGTTGTGTTGTCACCTCTGACCTCCCCAGAAGCCTAACCTACCCCATCCACAGCTGTCTTCATGGTCTTACCTAAACCCCTCCAGGGTGCGTCTTCCCTGTCAGTGTCCCTCATGCGCGTCCTTTCTGCTCTGCTCCACCCCATCTTCCTTCCTCAGAGCCTCAGTACCTGCCTGTTCCCTTCCGTAGGCACTCCTTGCTTGTTCCCTTCCTTAGGCACTCCTTGCCTGTTCCCTTCCGTAGGCACTCCTTGTACCCCCTTTCTTTCTTCCTGCCTTTTTTTATTTTATAATTTTTGCCTCTCTTCATTTTATAATTTTACTTGAGACATGGTTTCATTCTTTTATCCCAGAGATCACTATTCAACTGTGTAGCTCAGACTGGCTTCGAGCTCACAGCAGTCCTCCTGCCTGAGTCTCTTCAGTGCTGGAGTTTCAGGTGGAAGCTACCATGCCCAGATTCTTCCCGTACATCCTTGGCTGTTGGCTGATGTGCTACTTTCCATCTCTGAGTCCTGCTTGGGTCCTGGCCATCCCTCTAGCGCCCTTGAAGCCCTGAACATGCAGTCATGAGCTAAGTGACCCAGTGTGTGGTGAACTCTAAGCTCTGTGAGGTGGGAGCGATGCCGGCTTGAGGTGCTCCCTCTGTACCCTAGACAGTGCTGGGCACATGGTGTGGGGCAAGCTGCCCATCAGCTGGACTTTGAATCAAGATGGAATGCATGGTCTTACATGTTTTCACATTTATTTTGCTCTGTGTGTGTGTGTGTGTGTGTGTGTGTACACACAAGGTACACAGTGCAGGTATGAAGGTCACAAAAGAATGTGCAGGAGTTCGTTCTGTTTTTCTAGCACATGGTGTCTGGGGCTTAGTGGCAAGCACCTTTACCCACTGAGCCATCTTCCTGACCCTCATGCATGGCTTATCTCTCTGTCCTCCCTCCCTTCCTCTCTCCCTCCTCTCCTCCCTTCCCCCTGCCTCCTTTTGGTTTTTTATTTCTTAATTTTAAAAATAAAACAGGGTCTCTCTATGTAGCCTTTGCTGTCCTATAACTGATTAGGTAGACCAGGCTAGCCTAGAGCCACAGAGCTCTGCCTCTCAAGTGCTAAGATTAAAATGCACCACCATGCCTGACTTCATGCTCGTTCTGTAAGACGTGGGTAGAAGTTGTCTAACTGTGGAGTTACAAAGGACGTCAGTGTCTCACTTCTGCTCCTGTCCCAACAGGCCTGAGGAGCGATGCGACAGGCATGATGGAAGTCGAGTCCTCCTACTCGGACTTCATCTCCTGCGACCGGACAGGCCGTCGGAATGCAGTCCCTGACATCCAGGGTGACTCGGAGGCCGTGAGTGTGCGGAAGCTCGCTGGAGACATGGGCGAGCTTGCACTTGAGGGAGCAGGTCAGAGCTAGTGCCCCCACATCCTGGTGGGCAGCTGGGGAGGTAGTTTGCTAGCTCTTGCTAGCCTCCAGGCCCTACACCTTCCTCAGGGAAGCAGCTGCATCTTAATTGAGGCTGTTTGCGACTGTTGGCAGAGTCCAGCCGATGTCTAGGATAGAGTGCCAGCGTCCTGGTTCCAAGGGCTCTGATGAGTAGCTGGGGCCTTTCCCCTTTTTCCTGCCCCAACTCCAACAAGTCCTGTTAGATCTCTGTAATGGATCCTAACTCCCAGTGCTCCATGCCTTAGCTTCTCCACATCTGCACAGCCACCATGTTTACCTGCTGTTCACTTGGACTTCATGCCCTTCCTGCACAGCAGACAGCAGGATTAGTTAGCCTGTCCTGTCCTGTCAGCCTTCTGTCCCAGACTCTATGGTAACATCTCAGAGCCAAGCTACTCTTCAGTGCTCCCCAGGAGTCATGCCCTGCTGGCTAGCCTGCCTGGCCTTGGGGTCCATCCACACCCTACTCACTTTTCCCCACTTGCCCATCTCTGTCTGCTTCTCTATAAAGGGTCAGGGCCTCCTTGTGGGGGCCTTCACTGCACTCACTGTTACCTCTGTCTACAACAACCCCAGATGCTCCCAGAGGCCTGCTTAGCTAGTGTGCCCCCAGCCACATCACTCTCAGAGGCCTCATGTCTTTGACTTTCGTTTTAGGAGAGAGGAACCCTGTTATACCTTTACATGGCGGGCATTTTGTGACCACAGGCTGAGTGACCCAATGAAGAAACCAAGGGGACCCAGCATTGCCCGGGACACCCTGCTCCTCACTTCTCTGTTCTCAGAGGCCTCTGTTCAGCTTAGGTCCACAGTTAGCTGTAGACCCTTCCTTGGGAAGCCTTCCCTACGACTTCTCTGCTTTAGGCTCAGAGCCGTGCTTGCCGTATCACTTCCCATGGTGCACTGCGGCTTCCTCTGTGCTACTCCAGGAGCAGATCCTTGCTGGGCCAAAGCATTGTCTTTGCCTGTGCGGCCCCAGTCTAGAGTTCTCAGTCCTTATTGCCCAGAAATGACTTAGGAACACGGAACAGGGACGATGTTGGGGTCAGGGACCCAGTTTCTCATGTAATAGATTTAACCGAAGTAAAGAGAACCTGAGTCTTCTTAGGCTCGCCCAGCCAATGACCCATCATTAGTATGACAGTCTCTATGCCTCGAGAGAATACCCTGCCCCTTACCCCCACAGCCTCACAAAGTTTCCCAGGCTGAGGCCCTTTGGCCTTTCTTGTGTTGGTCCCCGCTTTCTATTCAAGTATGGACACCTACACAATGCTCCCCACCCCCTCCGCAGCCCCAACTCTTTATCTCCCACTTTTTGCTTTCTCTTTGCAGCCGGAACAAAGGCCTGTAGGGCCCTGCTTCTGGCGGTTGCTTCTCATTGTGGTGCTTTTAGTGCTACGGCCTTCCCAGACCACAGCTTGTTTCTGACAGAGGCGCCCCTTTCTTCCCATCTCCATGGCCCTGTAAGCACCCCTTCTGAACTGAGCTGTTCCAGCACAGGCTGTCTCATGCCCTCTGTGACTAGCAGTGTTTGGCACGTGACGGGTACCTACTCAACGGCGTGGGCCCAGCTGGCACACCGGGCACAGTGCCAAGAGGCTCTTCAAGGCTCCTGTGCTCTGCTCAGCTCTCATCAGCTTTGTTTGCTGCCTGCCTTCATCCTTAGCCATCACTAGTCCCTCATGCAGGCCTTTACAACACCGTTTGCCTTACTGAGGGTCTTTGTGGTATTTGGGTCCTCCCAGTACATGACACTTGCTAGCCACTATGACGGATGTCTAAAAGGGAGGCATGAGGACAGAATGTGCTTGCTGCTGCTGAGAACTGGAATGCCTTTGATAGAATCAAGGTGGCCAGCTATGAGAAGCCATCACAGTAAAGTGTCCCCAGGCATTTCTGAGCCCAGCAGACTCTCATATGCTGAAGACAGAGCCTTAATCCTATCCCCCAGATTCTGACCCACAGGCCAAGGCCCCAGAGTTTTCTCTGCCACGCCCTTGCTGATGCATAGCCTGAGTGGAACAGAACTGTGGCCCCGTAGGGTATGGGCAGGCAGAAGTGTCCTAGCTATCTGGTCTCCCCAAACTTGTGGCCTGCTGGATCTATCAGTGTCCTACAGCATGCAGGGCACACATCTGTCTGTGCCTGTCATCTTCTCAGACAGGGAGCACACATTTGCTATACTCTCTTAAGAGGAAGAGAAGCCAGAGGCCAGCCATGGAGATGAGGGTACACTGACCCTGGGCAACAGTTTCTTTCCTCCCAGGACTGATGGAAGAGGACCTTCTCCCCAACTAAGGGAGGGTTGGGGCTGGTACAGAGGAAGTATGACTGTTAGAGAGGACTTAGGGCCACAGCCTACGTTCCATCAAGCCAGATTCAGACATCACTTCTCAATAAGCCAATTAAAAGAGCCAAATTAGGAGCTGGTGGTTAAGTTCAGTGGTTAAGACCACTTCATAGCAGCTTACAACATCTGTAGCTCCAGTTTCAGGAGATACAGTACCATCTGATTTCCAAATGTGCCACAGATGCATGTGGTTCACAAACATACATGCAAGCAAAACACTCATGTACATAAAGAAAAAAATTAAAAAGCCAAATTAAAATGAAGAACAACAAAAGGCAATTTATTCAGCGTGGCCACATTGGGAAGAGGGACAGAGAGGTCAGGTGATTCCCTCCAAGTTCATCTTTGGGGCTCTGCCATGAGGGTAGGTTTAAGTAGAGGCCAGCGTTGTGCACACCTAGGCTGTCCTCACAAGGTGTGGTCTGCCCATCACTGCCCCTTCATTGTCCAGGGCCCACTATCCTCAGTTGCTGGCAAGTCACAGAACTCCTTCCTGGAGAAAAGTCCCCGCGCTTGGCTCAGGCTTAGGCTTTTCTTCTTCAGCAGGAGATCCTTGGGAATATATAATTTCTTGGGGGCCCAGTGTTTCAATAGTCTGACAGCCAAGGTGAGGGACAGAGTCTCTTCAGGATATCTTCATCCCTGACAGGTTGGTTACTACAAAGTGACTTGCCTGCAGTCTCTAGCAGTGGAGTAAACAGCAGAGACAATGGGGGAGTTTAAAGGGTCTCAGTTCATGGGGTGCTTCACAAATGAACCTAGTACGTCAGGGGTGTTAGGCCTCCAGAGACCAGGAGAACTTTGTGGCTGAATCTTGGTTCAGCCCCCATCCTCAGAGGAGGCCGCTTCAGGACAGGCAGGCTCAGATTGGCACATACTTGAGCCACAGTACCAAGTTCTGTCCACACTATTTACTTCCATGAGCACTCAGAGCCAAAGACTGCTGTGTAGGGCAATGGGAGGCCGTCCTGCCAACATGCCTCTATAAATGCAGGAGAATGCAGCTTAGAGGAAGAAGTGGGGCTCAGCAGTAAGCAGGCTCTCCCCTTTGGTTGCAGGTATCTCGCCCCTCTGAGCCTGTTTCCTTATGGGTGTTATGACCTTAACCACATCTTCAGGTTGCTGTGTGGACTGTTTGACAGAATTCCAGACCCAGAGCTCAACATAGACTTAAAGACGGGCCTAATGGCAGAATGACATGTACCTTCAGTGGCACCAAGGTCCCTGGGGCTTGAGACTGCACTACTAGTTGAGTTTTGTCCATAACCAGCATCTGTGGAGGATGCTGGCCCTGAGAGGGTTGAATAACAGCACAAGCTGCTAGCAAGTGCATGGGGCAGAAGCTGCTGGTCCCACCTTCCATCAGGGCTTCAGAGAAGCTGCGAGTGAGGACTAGCTCAGGTAGGGACTTGGAGGCCAGGCCAGGTGGTTCCCCAGCCTGCTGCTGTCCCTTATTCTAGCCCATGTTTCTGGCTGGCTGGAATAGAGCAGGGCTGGATGCTGCCAGTGGTATTCAGAGTCAGGTATCCTCTACCTTAGGATGTGCAGGCCACAGTGGGCACGCCTGAGCTGCCCACTGGTTTCAGCTCCTATATGGTGTTTGAGGAAACTCCCATTTGCTAAGCACATATGTCCTGCTGGGAACTTAACATTCTCCCTCTAGAGAGAACATGCTGATCAGCAGGTCTGTAGTCCTGACCTGTACTGAGTTTTAGTATACCAGCAGCCCTGGCAGCCTTCCCATGGTAAAAGGAGACCTGAGAGCAGGTTAAATGCCTCTCTCGCCCTCCCTAACGAACCCATTTGCCTACTTCCAAGGCTGGCCCCGGTCATCAGTGTGGCTGCTCCTTCCAGGCCCCCTGTGCTTCCCACATGTAAATGGGTGAAAGAAGAAAACACACTCCTTTTCTCCCCTGCAGAAGGACAGGCAGAGGGAAGTACCCCCGACAAGGAAGCCAGCAGCCAGCCTGAGAGCAGTGACGCGAACACCTCATCCTGAGTCTGCCTGTGGTCCCAAGGCTGGAAGAGACCTGCGGTACCGCCTGGACTGGAGCCTCATGGAGTCCTCTGTGGCCCCCACTCCAGCCAAGTCCTCCACCCACAGCACAGGCTCCACTCTTCCCACCTCCCCACGGTGCCCAGGTACACTCTGAAGACACTAGCACCATGAGATGTTATTTATTCGGCTAGGCGGGGCTCGAACCAGGCCCTGCCCCTAGGTGAGCAACTGCCACCTGGACAGGGACTGTCCTGTCACCACTCACCCTCCAGCCAGCCGTCTGTCGGGAAGATCTTCCTAGCCCTTTTTTAAAGCCTCTTTTACATTTTTTAAAAACATAACTTTTTCAGAGAGAGAGGGGGGAGCTGACAATCACTTTTCTTCTGTTTTGGTTTTGGGTTTTGTTTTTGTTTTG
The DNA here is from genome assembly GCF_978045245.1 of Mus caroli. Classification (NCBI taxonomy): domain Eukaryota; kingdom Metazoa; phylum Chordata; class Mammalia; order Rodentia; family Muridae; genus Mus; species Mus caroli. The sequence goes on along the minus strand of NW_028227257.1, from coordinate 15,816,762 downwards.
AAAGCCGTTTTAAGCTCAGTTCTGATGATCTATGCAGCTCTAAGTTTCCTCATGGAGCCTCACAGATCCAGTTTTGGGAAAGGATTTGGACTCAAAACTAACTGACCAATTCTTTACCCTTTATACCAAGAGACTGATACTTAGGCCCAGGAAATAAATGCTGGTGGTTTGTGTGACTGGCTTATGATCTTTTCTTTTAACTATCAGCTGCACAGCTGGGCTCTGCATCCCCACATCATCACCCTGCAGGGCCCCACTGCTGCCCTCTATCCTGTGGTGACTAGCACAACCCCTCATGTGGCATCTCACGAGTCCTTCCTCACCCCACCCACCCACAGCCCACACCTGCCACAGCCTGAAAAGGGCCTGTGAGATGGCTCAGTGGGTAGAGACTTACTGCCCAGCCTGGCAGCCTGAGTTCAATCCCTGGGGCTGACAGGGTAGTAGGAGAGAGTCAGCTTTCACCTGCTGTCCTTGATGGGCACATGGGCATATGGTGGTTTAGAACTACCTAAATTCCAGTACCAGGGGAGGTGGTGCCCTTTTCTGACCTCTGGCACCAGGCACACATGATGCATATACATACAAGCAGGCAAAACACCCATATACATAAAAATAATTAAATATTTAAAAATAATAAAAATAAATCCAAAGGACTGGTTAAAGGGGCAGAGAGTTCAGGAGCATCTGCTCCAACAGCCCCTCTGGAAAAGAATCACTTCTGCAGGAAAGAGACCCTGGCTTCCCCAGCCTGATACTCAGTGTAGGGCCCAGGGCTTCTCCTTTCTTGCCATCCTAGTCAGCAGCCCCGAGACCATATTCACCATGTGCTGCAAGATACCAGTCACCAGCTGCTTTATTGAACACCATAATTTTAGCTTTAGAAGGAAGGTTTTCAATTCATGTGCATGATTGTCAAGGCCCCTGGGACCTCGCCAGGATATCCAATCAAAGGACAGACCTGGCCTCTCCAAGGTCTGGGAGGAATGAAGGTCAGTATGTCAGAGTTGTAAAGACTTTATCCACAGGATGAGGCTCAGAGAAGTGGCCTTGCCATCTTCAGGGGACCTGCCCTGCTGGTCAAATCAGAGAAATAGAAAGGTCAGATCTCATAACATATAAGGCATGGTAGAAAGCACAGAAATCCAGGCCAGAGAGTCATAATTTCCTTCCATAGACAGCAAGATGGACTTCAAGCAAGGGAATGTGTGGCTTGCCAAGGCCATAAGGAAATAAAGGGACTCATGGAACTGGGACTGGGCCAACTGCTGTTCAGGTCGCACTCCAGGCTGCCTGAGCCTATCCTGACATAATGATCAGGAGATAGCCACCCTGACAAGAAGCTGAGCACTGTGCCCAGAAGCCAGTCTCCCTTTATTTTCAGGGCTGTCCTGACTCTGGAAAAGACTCCTGCTACAAGCCACACAGAAAGTTGTGGAGGGACAGCATAGGGTGGTGGCTGCAACCCTGCAGAGGTGTGCTCCCGCCCAAGGACTTCTGCCACAAACCCTGCACAGAGTTAAGGGGGGACAGTGTGGTGGGGTGGTTATTGCGCCCTGCAGAAGCGTACCGTCAGCCTGTGGTGGCTACTGGTATTCTCTGTAGAGCCGTTCCAGAAGTTCTTTCTTCTCTTCCTCTGGGAGGAAGCTTGACTTCGCTGCGTTGATGTTCTAGAAGGGGGAAACATGGAGTCAGAGGACAAAGAAGGGAGCAGCCCTGTCAGCCAGGGCAAGGGGCATCATGGTGGGGGGCACAGGCATCTCTGTGGAAGGCTTTTGGTACTAGGCTGAGCTTGGCATGTCAGGGCAACCCATTCTTGGTCTCCAGAGGTTCTAGGCAATCCACACAATACATTGCACTCACATGTGTATGTGCGCGCGCACACACACACACACACACACACACACACACACACACACACACACACGCATGAGCACACACACCTGGGCCAGTGTCAGGCTCACAGCTCACACATACTTACCAGTCGTTTGAACTCCTCCTCAGTGAAGCCCATGTCTTTCTTGGTCATCTGGTAGTCAGTGTCTAGGGTGGACTTGAAGATGAGGGGGTCATCTGTGTTGAGTGAGTAGTTGGCCTTATCATCCTTGAAGCTGGGGGAGGGGCCAGGCAGGAAGAAAAGAGAGAGAGAGCCTCTTCACTCCAAGAACCATCACTGCCGGTCCACTATCTCCCTCTTCCATCTTTATACAACCTTAGACAACACAAAGGGTTGCATTCTCGTATTAAAGAGGAAACATTTATAAAACTCTGGGAAAAGCCAGCTCAGAGGCAGAGGCAGAATAGCCTGAGGTGACAGACAGGGAGCCGGTGACAGCCTTAAGCTACCATGCTCTCTAGCCTTCCCCCTCTCAGTCCTGGAGCATGGCTAGCATCCTACCCTCCTCTCCTAGTCAGTCCTCAGTCCCTTGCCACAAGGCTCTTCCAACACAGCATGGAAACTTCCTGGCACAACCCTGCCCTCCATCTTGTTGAACTTGACTGGTTTCTGGCAGCTCCAACCTTCCTTGCTTGGAGAGCAGTTTTCAACGCTTTCAAATTCTTATTTATTTAAGCATGCCATGGGGCATGAGCTTGGAGGTCAAAGGACAATTTATGGCAGTCGGTTTCCTGTTTCTACCATATAGGTTCCTGGGATCAAACTCAGGCTGTCACGCTTCGAGGAACGCATCTTTACCTACTGAGCCATCTCACCAGTCCCAGAATTTGACGCTTGACTTTTCTCAAAGCATTATTCCTGGATATCTCTGACCCCATACTTTTTTTAAAAAGTCATTTGAAACTTTTGTTTTTGTGGTTTTTTGTGTGTGTTCAGGGGTGCACGGAGCTGGAGGAAGACATTGGGTGTCTTTCTCTGACAGGCCTCACCTTACTTCTTTGAGGTAGGGTCTCTCATGGAACCTGAAGCTCACTATTTTGAGGCCAGCAATCCTCCTGTCTCCACTCACCTCACTAGTGCTAAGGTCACAGGTGTGCATCACCATGCCTGGCTTTTTATGTGGGTGCTAGCAGTCTGAACCCTGGTCTCATGCTTGCACAGCAAGCTCCCTTATCCACTGAGGTGTCTCCCAGCCCTGGGCACGTTGACACGTCTTTGGCTTTCCTTCTGTTTCTGCCTGTCACTAATGTCACTGTTACAGGTTCTCTTCCCTCCTCATCTTGATCCACCATCTCCCAGAGTCTTTGTTCTTCAACCTTTGCATTTGAGCAGATGATTCGACCCTTCCCCAGCCTGTGTGCAATAGACGTGTGTGCCTCCTAGAGTGGCCATTGAGCCGTTCCACGGGCGCCATGCACTAAGAAAGCTCACGAGCCTCTTGTTATAAGAGCACAGTCCTTCCATCTGTGTAAGCGTAGCTGACAGACCAGTGCTGTCCTGGCCATTGGTAGCCCAAGTCCTTGCCACCTCTATCCTGCCTTGGGAAAAGACAGCTTTGTTCTCCTCCTGAAGCCTGATAAGGTCATTGGCCAGGAAGGCCTTGTTTTTAGTTGCTGATGGAAGTCAGGTAGCATGGGCAAGGTGCTCTAGGGAAAAGCTTTCAAGCTGGCCTTCAGGGGACACCCGGCAGCATCAATAAGAGCGAACATCCAGACAGATGAGGCGCATCTTCCCGCAGCCCAAAAGACAGAGTCGAGTAACAAGAAGGTAGACACTCATGGCCGATGGGCCCAGCTCTGCTAGTCAGTGGGTGAGGAGTCAGGTTGGCACATCTGAGCTTCACGGTCCTCAGTTGTTGGACAAGGACAGCAATGCCTGCTTCCCAGCCAGTCAGAGTGACTTCATGACTAAGAACCAGGATGGTCAGGTCCCCATCCCCTCCCCTTCCTTTCCAGATCAAAACCAAATGGGTCCCAGGAACCAGATCTCACCGAACAACCGCATGCGTCGTTTTGGGATCCCAGGCGCCTGTGAGGTAGCTGGACCAGGGGCAGACCTGCAAGGGGCAGGTGTGTGGCTGGCACAGTGGGCCCGGGGCCAGACTGGTCAGGGCTGAGCCACCTGCTGAGGTACTATTCTGAATAGCTTTAGTGCTTCATTGCCTCAAGCCCCACGAAACCTTCACCATGTGGCCACTCCCACTCAGCCTGCCTGTCCTGCCTCTGTCTGAAAGGCACAGGGTAGCCAGAGCTCTCTCTCTCTCTGTCTTGGAGTCTCACCTCAAAGTGCATGTTTTCTTTCAGTAGCCTGTTGTAGAGGGCTTCATCCTCGATGGTGTGGTAACCATGTCCCACCCTCTCTGTCTTGAGGATGTCCACAGCCTGTGGAGAAGCAGAGAGGAGGTGAGTCCAGGGGCAGGAACAGAATCAGGAAGAGGAGGCCCGGGGTCACTGGCTCCTTACCTCGCGCACAACCTCAGGAGAGCCCACCTCGCCAGCGTGGACGGTCCGATGAATGCCATTCTTTACTGCGCCCTGGAAGGGGAAGAGACAGGTTGGGTGTGGCTCTGAGAGGACCCTAGCGAGCTCTGTCTCTGCCACATTTAGGGGTCTGACTTTTGGCAAGTGTCACTGTCCCCAGAATCAGGCTAGGCTACTTGAAGAAGTGTACAGGACAGTGTGGTCTAGTTTCCCAAGTCAGGAGTAGAGTGGAAATGTTTTACTCTGTAACTTCTATGCCCTGATGCTGTTTGAAGGGTTTAAACACATTGTCCAATAGTCCAAAGCAAATGCTATTACACTGCTTTAGGGCGGAGCTCAAGAAAGCCAACTTAACATGACCAAGGCCTAACAAGAAGTTTAGAATCAAGGCAATGAGGTCCAGATAAAAAGCAGCCCTGTCCAAGGTCACACAGGAATACATAGGCAGATGCAGACTCAAACATAACTCTCCCAACACCTAGTGGGGCTTTAGGTAATATCCTGTTTTAAGTCCTGAGCCCCAACCAAGACATACCTAAGGATTCAGAAGACCCCAAGCTTACTACCCAAGGCCCCCAGGGCCACCCTCCCCTTCTCAGGCCCACCTCATAGGCTTCCACGTGGCCTGGGAAGAGGCTACTTCCTTCAATGGTCTCATCCCCAGCCAAGTCCATAGCCACCACGGTCTTCTGATTGTACTTCTTGCACAGCTCCAACACCTCAAGGGACCAGCCTGCAAGAGAGGTCCAACGGGGCCACATCAAACAGGGATGGAGTAGGGCTTTCCAGCCACCCACTGGCTGCCTTAATTCCTCATCTGAGGCCAGAGAAGATATAAGATCCAGTGTCTTGTCTTCATATCCTGACTGCTGTGTCCCCCTCACCCATGCCTCAGAGTGCCCTTTCCCAGAGGGACACCACCAACCACTGCACAGGGTCATGGCGAGTGTCTGCTGACGTGGGCTGAGTTCAGTAAGTGATGGACAGGCTAGTCCAGTGGTGCTTACCAACTCCCGTGGCAGACTTACCCCACTGAGAAGAGAGGAAATCAGAGCCTAACATTTAGCCTAGAATATAATTCATGGGAATATTCGTTTATTTCTAATGCATCATGCACTTTTATATTAGGAGCCCCATACAGTTATTATGATGTGAGCCATCAAGATGGCTCAGCAGTTAAAGCCCTAAGCCTGATGACCTGAGTTCAGTCCCCAGGCTACACTGAGGGTTAACGAAGAGACAGACAGGCCATGCCCTATTATAACAGACCCTGTAACCTAACATCAGCCCGGGGCTTTGGTTCCCACTAATCCTTAGGGTGGGGGCAAGAAGTGAGTGTGACCATCACCAGACACTGTGTGAAAGAGCTCACGAGGGGTGATGTGACCTGCCCTGGGTCACAGAAAGGGCTCTGCAGGTTGAGCCTTGGAGGCTTGACCGGTAGTGGGGGAGGACCCCTGGATACCTCAGAAATCAGACCCATCAAGAGTCTTTATGGCCCAGATAAGGCAGGGCCAGACCACGAGTCTTAGATGGTATTACACGTTTCCCTATTGTTTAGGTTCCTTTGGCTGTGAGCTTCCTGTGGGTCACGTGGCTGTCAAGTCCCAGATTTCCCAGATTTCCTGTTAAGGAGACTCACCAGAGTCACCAAAAGTTCACAGATGTTTTTTAGAAAACTCTAGAAATACAAGGTGGGGGACACCGGGATAGTCGGTCCAGCCTTGTCCTAGGCCAGGCAGCCAGCAGGGTGCGGCAGTACTCACTGGGCTGGTGGCGCATGCAGCACAGAATGGACCGGACCTTGATGCCGAATGCTTGCTCTCCCTCCTGCAGGCCCTGGTTCACAAGATCCACAACGTCATCAGGGGTGATGTCCCCTCTGTGTGGAGAGAGGAAGAGGGAGGACTTTAGGCCAAGGGAAGGCCATGGGCAGCCATGGAACTAGAGCAGGGAGGAACAGCCTTGCCCTGGATTATGTCATCCAAGGAGACACACGGGCATGATTTCAAGCCCTTATGCAGTGGTCCACTTCCTTAGAGCTGTCGGGGCATCGCCAGATCCCAGTGTGGTGATGTCACACAGCCCTTCCTATTTCTAGATGGAGAGGTGATTGAATTTGGGCCTGTTCAATTCCCACTTCCCATGTGGTGTATCAGAATCATGGCTCAGAGGGAAGGAATAGGGGGTTCAAGAGACTTAAAGGTGCAAGGGGTCGACCAGAAGTCCACAACGGGCCAGACTCATTCATTGAGCAAATGACTTTAGAAGTCACTGGCTAAGCCAGGCAGAGTCATGGCAGCTAGCTAGTATTCACTTAGGGGAGAGACACAGCCTCAAGCAGAGGAATAGGGATTGTGTGCTTAGGACTGAGCTGAGTCGCTCTGAGTCCATGGACCAGGCCAGGGCTCTAAGCACTCCATCCTCAGCTCAGAGCCCCGCTCAGCACAGCCCCCTCCAGTGGTGTCACTCACTCAGTCTGGTTCCAGGGGATTGGGTCCACCTTGGAATTGGCCAGCAGGTGTGGGCTATAGCGCACTTCCACATAGACCACGCCCTCCTTTGCCTTCATCTCCACAAACTCGTAGGCGATCCTCTTGATGGCCTCTCTGCAGCCCCTGGGAAGGGAAGAACACAGGTTGGCAACCTTCCTCAGCTCCTTGGGAGCTCTAGTAGCCAACGAGGCATGTCGACCAGTTTGTCCCAAAGTATTCCACTCTCCACAAAGCAGTGAGAGTGATTAAAAAAAAACGGTGTGTGTGTGTGTGTGTGTGTGTGAGAGAGAGAGAGAGAGAGAGAGAGAGAGAGAGAGAGAGAGAGAGAAAGAGAAACCAAAGCACATTCTTCCTCTCTTCTGAGCCCCTATGCCTGCCAGGTGTATAGCTCTAACTCCATACCAGCCCAAATGTCACAGTCACCAGCTTCCTTAGCGCCTTGTGCTGCATTGCACAGTCTTCCTCTGGCCAAGGACCCTTGAGCTTGTCCCTCCCACCTCAGGACTTTGGGTTGTGGTCTTCCCTTTGCTCCAGCCTCCTGCACTCTGCCTGCCCCCACCTAATGCCAGCTTAAGGCCCTCTGCCCAGGCCTCCTCAAACCACCTTCCCTCAGCAGCCTTTCCCCATGCCTCAATCCCCACTTGACATTAGATACCACATGCTTTTTTTAGGGGCTATATCACATCTCCCCTTGGCTCCTATGAGACAAGGATCTTTTCGTCTATCTTGTCATGGCTGTGATACCTCAGCCAAGGGAAGTGCCTAGGACACAGTAGCCATATATTAGATGAATAATAGACGGAAGGCTGGCAGGGAAGCTAAATGGTGAATCCAGAGGGACGCTGGGGTGGGAGGACTTGGTCTCCAGTCATGGACTCACTATGAAGTCTGTGTGATCCTGGCTAGTCAATTACCCTTTGATAAGGGTTACTGTAAGGGAAGGGAGCATCCGAAACCTCACCCAGGCCAGCAGTTGGACAGGCAGACAAATGCTACCCTTGGTCTCAGCCAAAAGGCCAAGAAGTGATCAGACACAGGCCGGAAGGGTTTTAGTTGCTGTTGCTGCCGAGTGTGGACTCCATGAGCAAGGAAGGCACAAGTTACCTGTGAAGGCCTCTGTGGGCAGTGATCAAACGCTAGTGGATGGGCCTAGTTAGGACTCCCTCCAGAGTAGAGAAGGCAAGCAAGTGCCCCCAACAGCCCTTGGGGGAGAAGAGAGGGCCTGTCTCTGAGGCAGTGGAGTCATTCCTAGGAGTGGGTTCCATGGGTGAGGGAGGATCGGGTCTCAGCTCTGCCATAGTGGGGAGCTTGCTCACTGTCTTTCCCAGCTCCAGCCCCCCACAGCTCTCACATAGCTATCTAGAGTCTGATCTGTCCTTCAAGTGGGTATTGAGCTCTCATGCTGGGCCAAGAGTCCTACTACACAGTGAACAGGAGCTAGGATCCCTGCCTTTCCATTGCCTCGTGACAGGGAAGCCAGGTGTAAATAGGGGGAAAACATACAATCTGTGATATAGGAATGCTACCGATACAGGTAAAGCTAGGAGGCCATGTGACCTGCCACAGCACGGCCAGAAAGACCCCACGTGCAGAAGCCAAACCGTGGGCTTTTAGAGAACAGTGGTGCAGGTTGAGAGAACAGGGACAGAGGATCTGAGGTAGGGGTGGGGGTGGGGTGGGGTGGGGGAGGAGTCAGCACCCATGAAAGCAGGAGCTCAAAGTTGTAGGGCTTGTACACCTGTCCTGTGGGTTTTGGTGTTTGCTCTGAGAGATGTGGAGAAAGGTTGGTTTATTTGGGTCAGAAGGCTGGCTTAGATTTCCAGTCATGAGTCCTTTCTCTGGCACTCTCTAGTGACCATTCCTGGGCCTTCTCACAGACTAGTAATGGTCTTTACTCACCCAGTGACTCAAGATATCAAAGAAAGACCCAACTCCGCTTCCATGTCCCACTCCAGGGTCTCCCATCCAAAGCTCTAGCCTGGGGAATGAGGGACCTGGCTTAGGCCCTTCCCTGTTCTGCACCCATGCCTCAGTTTACCTTAAGACTAGGGCTCTTTCTATGAGATCTGGAATGGTGGCATGGGTCTAAAGAGCAGTGAGTTCTGAACAGGACATCCTAGATAACCCGGCCAGCACAGGGCTTCAGCAAGCAGAGCCTCCTCTGCCCTGAGACAGAAGCCACCTCTGGACGGGATGAGATCAGGAGCCCAAAGGCACAGGAGAGGTCGGCTCATGTGCGCACTATGGTAAGAAGCAGGGTTAGAGGTGCAGAGTGCCTTGTACAGCAGCAGCTCAGGCCTGACCTTGGTTACAGGGATGGATGCTGCCATGGGGCACAAGGGTTGGGGGGCAACTTACGCAATCACAGGCATGTAGTAGTCAAACTTGGCCAGGAAGCCTGGGAGCGAGAGGGGCTTGTCCATGCCGATAATGTTGCGCAGCTCCTCCACTGTATCTGCCGGGAGGGCGATGCCTCTCTTCCTAAAAATAAAGTCAAGGGTGGTTCAGAGCACACTGGCTGTTCTTGCAGAAGACGAAACCCACATGGAGGCCCATGACCAGCTGTAACTCCAGTTCCAGGGGATCCAATGCCTTCAGGCCTCCTTTGCTGGCATCAGGCATGTGTGTGTTCCACATATACTTGTAGGCAAAACACTCTCAACACATAAAATGAATTTTTAAAAATACATACATTTAAAAACAAAAACAAACAAATGAAAACAGTGAGATGCCAGGGCAGGATCCAGCCTGGCCTCCCAGGGCAGCATGGAACAGACTGGTAGCCCCAGTGAGAAACAGGGGATCCCTTCCATCTCCCATGGGATGGATGCAGACTCCAAACTCCAAGGCATAGAGAACAGAACAGAGCTCCCCCCACCGCCAAACACTTCTAACCAGAAGTCATGAAAAAAAAAAAAAAAAAAAAAAAGGTCACTCATCTCCCATCCAAGAACAACCAGGCCCAGCTCTGCTTGACTTCCAGGGTTAAATGCATTTGGGGTGGAATAGCCAGAAACAAGTCACTTCATCTCAAGGGACTAACAGGGTGAGTACCGTGGCAAGCCCATGACTTCCTCATCAGGTCCAGGGGCAGGCAGAGGCAGTTGGACATATGCCCAGACAGAAGCTATCAGACACAATAGCTACTGTGCAGCATCATAATTCCCGGGACGGGAGCTGGTAGCAGGACCTTTCCCTTTTCTCTCCTGGCTGGCATATCACAGTAGCCTGCCCCACCCAGCCTACACCTATGCCTGCTGTGTGGGCCACTCAGCTCAGGACTGTCTCCCCCCCCCCACACTCACACACACTCCTCTCCCACCCCGCCCCAATCCAGCACCACCACCTCTGCCTTGGAGTCTTCTTCCTGCATCAGGGTCTCTGCCTCCCCATGGACTACAGAAGCTGGTGTGAACTTGGGAAGGCTTCCTCCTTCTGCGCATGCACTGCGGTCTCCGCCCACTGTGATTCAGATCCAGCCCATTGGGTCCCTCTAGGCCTTGGTTTCTTCTATGTTATCATCACTATTGTTGTTATTATTGGGTGTGTGTGTGTGTGTGTGTGTGTGTGTGTGTGTAAGCTATTGAGGGGCTTAGACTGTAGCTTCATAGCATGCAGAGGCACTGGGTTCCATTCCCAGCACCACAATGAAATAAAATAAAATAAGCCCATGTTCCTGGAACTTTCCAGTAGGAGACACCCATGTCTCCCTGTTCCAGCTTGTGAGTCATGAATCCTCACCAGTCCTGCTAGGTTCCCATCATGCACTGTGGGAATACAGTACCTCCCTCTGCTATGGTCCTGGCACAAAGAGGGAGGTTCTCAATATCCACCTGGTCCCTCCAGATTAAACTTTTTGCTGCGGGCCAGACTGCCTCAAAGTCACCCTCCTATAGCCACATCCAGCCATGGTGATCCTGGGGAGCCTTCAGAGGGGCACACTGGTAACTGTGTTTAGAGACAATGGTCAGACCTGCAGCCCTAAAGCCCAGAGGATGCTGGGTAGGCACCTGGAGACAGACTGCAGATAGACAAGAGAAGGGACAGTGGTGGCTCAGAGTTCTACAACGACGGCAACAGAGGGTGGCTGGATCCTCAGTGTGCTTTAGAGAGAGCCCACAGGGTGGTAAAGGGCCTGGGAAGGAGGTAAGAGGCACCATGGAGAGAGAGCAGAAGCCAGGGAACTGGAGGAAGACGGGATGGTTGACAACGCAGTCACCAAGAATGGGACACTGGCTTGGACACCGCAGGCCATGGCCTCTTCTCTGCTGCCTGAATATTCCAGGGGAGCCTCCTCCTCCCCTGTGGGGGCCACTGAGGCTAGAAAAATCTCAGCAGCCCCCACTCCCCACGTGTTGCTCTTTCACTCCACCCTAGCCTGGCTGCCCACATCTCCATGACCTGGCTAATACATTAGCCTTCCTTGACCCTTTAATAATGCCTGCCTGGAACCCATCTCAGTGTCCCACCCAAGTGAGCTCAGAGAGGCCCTGGGGCGATATCGGCCAGCCAAATGACCAAAGGCCACCCAGAGGTAAGGCCAGAGGCGTCCCCCTGACACTAGAGCCATAGATACCCATACTAACATCTGGGAGTGACCTTTACGGGGCAAGCGAATCTGTCCCGAGCCTCTCACTTCTCATGGCTGATCTCATAGAAATCGCTGGTTTCATTGGTGAGAGTAGCTGGGACTCTGTCAGAGTCCTGAACTATAAAACCCGCCCTATGCTCCGAAGGAAGCCTTTGGCTGCCATCACTCCATCTTCCTATCTACAAAGAGGATCGGGCCAGGCAAGAAAACTGCCTACCTCACTGTGGGAAGGAGTCACTAACTTAGTGTAGCACAGCCAAGGCAAAGCACACCATGACCCAGGGAACGAAAAGGCTGTGGAAGAACAACACGGAGGAAAGATGTCTAGCAGAACTCTCCAGGGACTTGGGAGCTAAGCTCAAAAGTTGGGAGACAAATTCCCAAGTAGCACCTGGACACCTGCGAGGCTGTCGCATGGGACAGAGGCAGAGTCGAGGCTAGACACTGGAGACAGTGGGAGACAGCTGGGTCCTTCCAGTCTACACAGAATGCTTAACAGCATGAGTGAAGATGCTGGGGGGAGGGGCTCACTTTTCCTGACCGCCCGAGAGGAAGGATGCTCCCTTCCCACCTCAACCTATGGGGGCTGGAGTGGAAAGACTCCAGAGCATCACCATCTTCCATCAAGGACTGGCTTGCCTCCCACAGGGAACGAAGAGAGCCCTGGGAATCTCCAGGGGCCCCCAAGAAGAGCTGTACACATTATGTAATCCTGGAAAGGTCTGTTGTTGTCCTTGGACTTACTTGCCAAAGTATAAGATGGTTTCTGGCTTGATAGCTCCATCCAGGTGGACGTGTAACTCTACCTGCAAGGGACAGAAAAAGAGCATGAGATACCGAAGAGCCAGAGGACACCTCAGAAGCCACCACAGATCCCGAGGAGCTCCTCAGAAGTCACCCTTTTCCTGGACCTTAATCAGTACACTTAAACTCTTCATACACAGGCTTTCGCCTAAGCTCACATGAGTGCGCTTTGGGGGCAGTCAAGGTGCCATGTGGTTCACAGCTTGGGCTTCTGGGGTTCAGAGAGGTTTAAGCGCCTTGTCCTAAGTTACACAGCAAGTCACAAGGCCAGCCACGGTCTCAGTGGGGGCCAGCCACCACCACATCAGAGCCACTACCGTAGGTGACTTCACTCAGTCAGCTCTTGAGTTTAACAGAAAGAGCCAACTGCAGACTCACAGGCTCAGGGGCCTTGGGAGATAGCTCGGTACTTGCTGTACAAGCTGAGCTCAGGCAGCAGTCACATAAAGTGTGGGGCTGCACACCTGTAATTCCAGAGGAGGGCAGATGGGGGGTCCTTGGGGTTCACTAGCCAAACAATTTAGCCTAATCAACAAGTCCCCAGATCCCTGTGTGAGACCCTGTCTCAAAAAATAAGGTGGGTGGCACTTGAGTGACACCTGATGCTGACCTCTAGCCTCCACATGCAGGCACATATGGACACGCTCACTCATACCTGCACTCACACGCACACGTGCTCACAAACACACACCGAAATAAAAGACTCCGGTGGGGCATACGTCACATTTGCATGTGCAAGGCCCTGTGCTCCAACTTTAGCACTGCAAAGTAAATGCAAATATAAATACCAGGCTCTGTTTCACAAACAGGTTCTAGTCAGGCCCATCTTATCAGACAGCATATTGACAACTAAGTCTTTCTGATCCTCTAGAAAGGGTCTTGGTGACCATCCCTTATTTGCCCAGTCCTATGTGTGACACCTTGTTCACAAAGCTGAGGCCACAAGCAGGGGCTCTGTAGAGTCCATGTGTCTAGACTACAGATCTACATTTGTACAGCTGATCTCAGATGGCCTAAGTGCCAACAGTGTGGGATAGCTCGCTCTTGTACAAAAACCCTGACAGAGATTTTAAACAGTGAATGTGGGGAGGTGTGGCCCAAAGGAAGCAGTTAGTGTCTCTGGGAGATGGTGTTTTTAACAGCTATTACATTAAGGGACTTTGTCATCTGCCTGATCCAAGTCTTGGGGGAAACTTCCTGGACTAAGGGAGACCCAGTAGTGGTGTTTGCCAGGGTGGGGCCATTTCTGGAAATTGGTGGCTGAGATAAGAAAGTTGGCAGACCTGGCTGGAAGGAGGAGCATTTGGGAGCTTCTGGTCCAAGGGACAGCCGCCCAGGAACTGTCACTGAGCCTGCTTCCAGCAAGAGAAACCAGGGCCAGGGCAACAGGGGCCAGAGGTGCCAAAGCCTCTAGCTGGCAAAACCTTAGAGTAACCAGATCACTCCAGTATTTCACTCTGTGCCTCTGGGTTCTCATGTCACCTGGGGAAGAACAGTATACCATCCTCTAGGTCTTTATGAACAGGGGTCACGGGGATGGTCAGTCACAAAGCTCTAGGCATATGGCAATAGGTAAAATCGTGCCATTTATCACTTAAACTATAGTATCATGTAGTTCAGGCTAGCATTAAATTCACTATAATAGCCAAGGATGACCCTTGGTCTTCCTGATTGTTTATCTCTCAAATTGTTTTCTGAGACATGATCGTACTCACTATGTAGCCCAGGCAGGCCTGAGATTCATTATTAGCTCAGGCTGGCCTCAAACTTGCAATTCACCGGCATTAGCCTGCCAGGTGTCAGGACTGTGGGCATGAGCCACCACACCCAGCACTTAGGAGCTTTTCATTTGAGGAAAAATAGTGAAGCCCTTGCTTGTTGCTGGGGCTACAGGAGCAAGCAAGAGGGACAAAGCCTTGTTCCTTCTGCACACACAGTCCAGCAAGGGACAAACTAAAGACACATGAAAAAATGTATAGTTATGAACCAAGATACTCCCACAGGAAACACTAACTGTGCCATGAACTCACAGTCCAGCCAGGCAGCAAACGGACTCCTAGAAAATCCAAACCAAGCACTGAGTGGTGCAAAGGAACCATCTAGGCAGGTGAAGGTGAGGAGGCGGGGCAGAAGAATAGTCCATGGAGAGAACGGTCTGCGCAGAAGCCCTGCGACAGGGGAAAGTGGGGGTGTATGGGAGGAAGGGAAACGCTGAGACTGAGCACAGTAGGGAAGAACCATCCGGAAGGGTTGCATGACCACAGAAAGATGGGTTTTCTGCTGAGAGCACAGAGAGGCCAGCTTAAGGTACCTCGAGAGAAGTAGGCTGAGAGAAGCTACCACAGATAAGAGTTTGAGGCTGGGGTCTAGGACCAGGCCCTGGCTTAAGCCAGCACTTAGTGCTAGGGAGGCAGGGTCTGGAGAATAGAGACCAGAGATAGGAGGACACAGCATATAGAGGCCAGTCCTGGTGGCTTATCAACGAGAAGCAGTAGCCTCCCTGGGTCAGAACCTTGGGCCAACCATGGGACCCTGGAATCACATCTCAAGCCCTAGGACCAGTAGCAAGGACTTTAGACGGTAACACATGGAGTCATCCACTATCTTAGATGGTAGCACATGGAGTCAATCACAATCTTGGAAAAACCTATCCTAGACCCTCTGGGCAGGCCCTGAATGTACTCTCTTGTCCTAGTAGCAGAGGCAGAGAAGATCTGGTGCTCAGAAAAAGCAGCAGCTATGTGACCACAGAGGCAGAGATAGGAGCTTCGAGGCCACAAGCCCAGAGTGCCTGACACTACCAGAGGACAGAGAAGCAAAGGTCTGACCCACTGAGCTTGTAGGGTGAGCAAGGCCCTGCCTGGCACTTTGATTTTAGACTTGTGGCCTGCAGAACGGCAGAGTGTGGGTTGGGAGCAAGTCATGTAGTAACTGCCTTTATTTGGTCTTCGTGGTTCTAGGGATGGAGCCCAGTGTGTTTTAGAATGTGGTCACCTATTGCAGCCACCACGGGAATCTCATATAGCCAGAGGTCGAGGCTAGGAGGTCAGATCGGTGTCCCTTAGTCTAAGAACGCAGGCTGGAAGAACCCTTCAGGACACCGGTAGTATTGGAAAGTTGATGTCTGGACTTCAACTGGGGTTAGACCTGCCTCAGCCCTCTGGGTGTGTTCAGGCACAACTGTGTGCTTCTGTAATTTTGGGGGTGCTAGGGATGGAAGCTAGGCCCTTGAGCAGGCCTGGCCCTCTGCTAAGTCACACCCTCAGCCCTGTTCTGTTTTTTAAAATTTTTTGTTGTTGTTGTTTGTTTTTCTTATGCACTCAAGGTTAAGAAAAGTGGCCTGGAGCCCTGTGCCAGAGGCCTGAGCCAGGGCAGGCTAGGAAACAACACGGATAA
The DNA here is from genome assembly GCF_978045245.1 of Mus caroli. NCBI lineage: Eukaryota > Metazoa > Chordata > Mammalia > Rodentia > Muridae > Mus > Mus caroli. Next base: position 15,801,099 of record NW_028227257.1, on the reverse strand, counting down.
GAAAGGAAGAGGGGAAAATCTTGATAGTTCTCCTATGAACCATGCTTCTGAACGGCCAACAGTTAGCTCAGGGGGACGCGGGGAGAAGATGTGGGTCATAGCGGTTCCGGTCTGTGAGCTGGGAGATTGGACATTGGGTCAGGGCAGGGTGTCTGGGCCCTGTGTCTTCATCAGTGGGTGTCAGGGGTCTGTAAGGTCGCTCTGGGGAAAGCACAAGTCAAGATGAGATGCCTCCACACTGCTCCCTGCTGTAGTGTAGCTGTGACAATAGTCAGGGTGTGACTGCTCTACCTGCCAGGCCCCAGGAGACCATTGTGAGCAGAATGGCTCTGGGAAGCTCTAGGCAGACAGCCAGTGAGCCAGCTCTAGAAGCATCCATGCCCTCTTGGACTGTTCTGTCCTGTCCTGCTTAGCAGAACAAGAGCACTCCTGAGGTTTGAGTCCCAGGCTCCAATGACACACAGAATCCAGAACCACACAGTAAAGAGAATAAGACATCAAGGGGTACCATATAGAATGTATGTTGGGAAGGCTGGTTCAAAGGAGACCTCCTAGGGCAGAGGAGGCTAGAGAGAAGCATGGATCCAGGAGTTACCAAGTGTTGGAATCAGGAGGCCTGCCAGTAATGGCTCACAGAGATGGATTTTCAACAAAAATATTTTCAAATAGGGGAGACACCTTTTAAAAGCTTTCTTTGGCTTCCAGGGTGGAGAACAGGCTGGGAGTTAACCTCCACAGAGGACTGCTAATGTGTCCAGATGAGAGCCAGCTCCTGCACAGAGTGTGCCACACTGTGCACCCAGTAGGTGCTTGGCAAGCAGGAGGAGTCCAACACATGACAGTTCCCAGAGGAGGGTCTCAGAGAAGCAGGCTGGAGCAATGGTCCTTCTGGGTCCAACTGCCCACCATGCTCCACAGAAAATGCCATATGGAGCAGGCTGAGGGGTGAAGGAAGCAGAAGCCTGGGCCATCTCCACAGCCAGCCTGTATTTTAGACAGTGAACATTCCAGAAAGCCGCCATTGAGAAGCCAACCTACCACCCCAGATGACCAAGGGGGGCCAAGCTTTGAGGTACAAGCCTGTTCTCCTGGTCATATTCTGGGAAAAGGAACAGATAGGAAGTTTAACATTTGAGTGTCTATTGTGTGAGTATGTATTGTCTCCTTGAAGGCAAGGATTCCACACCCATTTTACACAAGAGAAAACTGAGGCTCAAAGGAATCTCTAAAGATTCAGGATCAGTCAGTCTGCTCTTGAGCTCCTGCCGGCCTCATGCAGACAAGAGGAATTCTATGGCAACGGTGCTGAGGCGTTCAGAGCCCTAGCTGTCATTAGACCCTCCATCTGAGTCTCTCTTCATCACTAGGCAAGGGTCACCTTAGACCTAGTTGCTATTGCAACTGGATTTGCGAGCAAAGCTTAGAGCTGTTTAAGGACCTCCCCAGGCCTGCACAGACTGGCAGGAGATCATCGGTTCTCAGCCAATGGGTCAAGACTCCCACAGGGGTCCCATATCAGCTATCCTGCACGTCATATACTTATATTACAATTCATAACAGTAACACAATTAGTTATGAAGTAACAATGAAAATAATGGTATGGCTGGGGGTCACCACAACACGAGTATTAAAGGGTCACAGCATTAGGGAGGTTGAGGGCCACTGCAGTACAGGAAAGGCAGGGCCCAAGTCTTTCTGCCTCTAAGGCCAGGTCTAGTTCATGGCCACAGCACCACCCTGACCCTGGCACCAAGCCTCTGTCCAGCCTCCTGACCTCCAGGCAGGGCCCAAGTCTTTCTGCCTCTAAGGCCAGGTCTAGTTCATGGCCACAGCACCACCCTGACCCTGGCGCCAAGCCTCCGTCCAGCCTCCTGACCTCCTGGAGAGGAGTATCATGCATCTCTCCATCGTCTCACTCTGCAAGCCTGGCTCATAGTTGCCCATTATCTGTCAGAATAGCAGGAAGCCCTCCCACTGCTGCTGGGGACAGGAAACAGCTTAGTAACTAACAGATAATTACTGTGTCCAGGAACTGGGGAAGCACCGAGAGGCGTCAGCCACATAGGTGAGGGACGGAGAAGCACAGTCACAACCCCCAGCATTCCAGGTCACACCAGGTCACAAGACATGTTGGGACAGAACCAGGTCAGGGAGCTAAATCTCAGATTCCTTGGTCACAGGCTTCCATAGCTGGTTCAGGCCTAGAGGGGGCTTGTCCCAATAGGACAGTGTGTCCCATGCTTCCAGACCTCTAAAACACACAACCCTGTTCTTTTTTTTCCTCCCCCACTTCCGTTTCTATGTATGTATGTATTTTTGAGAGAGGGTCTCTCTAGCCTTAGCTGTTCTCAAACTCACTGTGTAGACCAGGCTGACCTGTCTCTCTGCTCTGGGATTAAGGGTGTGGCCACACCTGCTCCCTGTTCTGTTTTCAACCCACTTTTGCCTCTCTGAGAGCAGGGACCTGTCTGTGTCACCCTGCTGTGTCAAATGTGCTCTGCTTCTGCCGAGTGTCACTGATTTACCCTCTCCCTCACCCCAGGCTCAATGGCAGCAATGGCAGCTGTGGTAGAGACCCTGGGTGGGCAGAGAAGCCAGACCCTGAGCACTACAGCCAGATCACAGAGGAGCCACAGATGCCCACAGAGCAAGCCCCAGTCCCACCTTCCTAGCTCTGCTCCTGGCAAGGGCTTGAGTGGGGCAGGGGTCAGTACTCATGCCCTAGGAAGGGCCTCTCAGCTAGCTTTTAAGATGAAGCCATCAAACAAGGCAGCCTTGGGCCAAGAAGCTGTCTCAGCACCACCTCCTTCAGGAAGCCCTCTAAGCTCTGCCCTTTCTGGGTTCCTATAGCTCTAAGTAGACTGGAAGGAACCAAACAGCCTCTGTGTTTCCTGAAACCTTAGGGCCTGGCTGAGCTCTCCATGGCTATTCATGAGCTATCCCAGAAGTCCCCAAGTCAGTAAGAAGTATCTCCATTTGGGAGAAGTCTTATGGCTGACTCAGCAGTCTAGAAATTCAGCCCATTTACCCCCACTTTATAGGTGATAAGACCAAGGCTCAAAAGGAACTTGCCTTAAGTCACAACAGTATTACAAAGTAATGAATGCCATAGCCAGAGACTTGTATGACCCTAAAGTTGGAGTTGGAAGGCCCCCCACTCCCACGGCAATATGTTCCCACATCCTGCAATGCAAGGTGCTAAGCAGATGATGGGGAAATGCGACCAGGGAGGTGCTGGTCTCTAGAGGCAGCAGCTGCCAGCGGCATACCCATCCTAAGCAGGCCCACATGTGGTGTCTGTGAGCTGGGTACAGGTATACACAGCCCTACGGGCACTCGGGGGCATGGCTCACCCATATCCTTAGCCTCGTGGTAAATATAGCATTTAACCTCATTTTGAGGTTCCCCTTATTCAAGGCTATCCCACTGTGCTGCCTTCCCTAACCCTAAGGGGGTTCCACCACAGGACAGCTAGGCAGATGAACAATCCTCTCAGTTTGCAGGACTGCCTCCCTGGATGGGGTCTGGCTGGCTTCCCTGCCTTCCTGTGTAACCACAGACCTCTTTCCCCTTCCCCTTTCTGGCCCTTCATTCTGCTTCTGTCAAACAAAGGCTTCTATGAAACCAAATCTCCTTCTGTCCCCTCCCCAACAACTGCCACATGAGTCAAAACGGGTGAGCTGCTCTCACCCGGGGGTAGAACAGGTGGCTCTGGTAAATGAGAGACATCAAGAATCCAAAGAGGTGCACCTGGGGCTTTGTCTCGTAAGATACGAAATGAGGGTGTCCCGGAGTCCAGGAAGCACTTATTGCAACCTCCGGAAGGAAGCACGCACTTGAGAGCCTGTGCTACCCATCAGGCACTGTAGCAGAAGCTATGGGTGTGTAGCTTTTCCCCAATGCCCTGAACAGTTGTTTCTCTGTCCTGGCTTGTGGAAGGAAGCTGAGCTTCAGGGTGTGCCTGAGGACTTGATGCTGTGAAGCTGAGAAGCAGGGGGCTCTACCCTGATCTGTCTGAAGGCCAAGGTGCAGATTCTGACTCCTTGCTCTGTAACATCTTCCTACCCCCCCCACTTACCCCCCCTTTTTTCTAACAAAAAGAAAATGAAAGATGAATTAGCAAAGCAGTTGATAGCACCAACTTCAGTTTTAGGGCAGTCTGAGTTGCAGGCCAGCTCAGCTGCTTTCTGGCCATGCTCCTTTGGCAAGTTCTGAGTCAGTTTCCTCCTAAGTAAATGAGGATAGCAGGATCTATCCCAAAGGCTAGTGTGAATGAAATGTGACTTAATGGTGATGCTAACCATCCTGGAGGCTTTGTTTGACAAAGTTCCGGTGCTTGGACAGTCTGGACTGACCCTTCACTGCCCTTGATGGATATTCGCTGCACACCTTTTGCTAGTCTTCTGTTTCTTACTGTTAAAGGCCTCTCTCCGAAGGCTAGACCTGGGATAGCAGAAAGCTAGTGTAAACAAGAATGAAAAACTTAGGGACATTTTAGAAGCCGACCAGCTGTAATTGAATTGCTAGGTTTTTAATATTCAGCTTTAGAAAGTAGGAACTTGTATGCATAGGAAGAGATTTTGGTCATGCAAGTTTATGAAGCCTTTGTACCTTCCTGAAGGCAAAAGCAAGCAGGCTTCGGAATCCTGATGTTCTGCTGTTCTTGACCAAGTGTAACAGATAGAAACTGTATTGAAACGAAGGTTCATGACAGAGACACAGGAAGACATCCTCTGTGAACCGCCTACTTCCTGAACAGACTTGTCAGGCCAGAACTTTCCTGATAGACTGTCCTTGCTTCAGCCAAGGGGCTGCAGAATAGTTTAAGAACCAATGAAAAAGGACAGTGGTCTTATGCCAAATATAAAAGAAATATAGAAGAAGGAACGGAAGAATTAAGTAAGGGTTAGATACTGAACTCTTGCACAAAGCCAAGCTTGATATAATAGGTAGTAGGACATAACTTTTGAACTATTAATCTTATGCCAAACTGAAATAGAATCAAATTCAAATAGAGCCAGCCTGTCTAGCACTTCTGTCACTGCAAGGCGTTATGACACCAATCTTGGTTTATTTATTTATTTATTTATTTCCGAGACAGGGTTTCTCTGTGTAGCCCTGACTGTCCTGGAACTCACTCTGTAGACCAGGCTGGCCTCGAACTCAGAAATCCGCCTGCCTCTGCCTCCCGAGTGCTAGGATTAAAGGCATGGGCCACCACGCCCAGCATGACACCAATCTTAAGGAAGAAGATACTGCATTTAAAGAAAATTGATTTGATCTTAATATTAATTTTTTTAGTTCTCATAAATTTTCTGTTTGTTCTCTTTGTTCCTCTTTCAATATTCTTATGTAATCAAGGAAAACTTTACAAGAAAATGTATTTTGAAAAGTTGTGTAATCAACAAATAAAATTTCTGTATTTTTTAATGTATAAATAAAGCCTGAAAGAGACAAAAGTTGTTGGCGTAGGAGAAGCCACAGTGAGATGTGATGTGTGCTTTCCCTCTGTCCTGTCCCCCACATCCCATGTCTGATCCTTCCCCTTGCTGCTCTTGCATCCATCCACCCTTCTCCAGACCCTGCCTGCAGCCGAGGCTGGTCCCTGGCATCTTAACTCACACAAATCAGCTAGAACTACACTTGGTACAGAACAAACCTCAAAAGTCTGAGAAAGCAAAGATTCACTGGACTCATGCTATCTATGAACCTGCATAGAAGTGCACAGAGAGTGTTGCTTTGAGCAAGCCTTTTTCCTCTCTAGTCCTTGGACAACTCCACTTGTGAATGGGATGCAGACAGCTGCCTGCTCAGTCATTCTCAGTCATTCACAATTCTGTGAATGACTGTTAAAGGTTCCTGGTACTCACAACAACTCCAAAGAGCCTCAGCCAGAGGCAGGAGGTCAGCATGCATCTTTACATACAGCAGCAACTGGAACCATGGGATTTTCTAGTCCTGCTTCAAGTGGGCACAGAGTGATAAGGGTTACTGGGTCATGCATGCACATGTACATATCACACACACACACACACACCATCTTCTTCAGTGTGCAGCAAGTACTAAAGAAGCCAGCACCCAGTCAAAGCAGGGGTCTTTCTTCTCCACGCAGGCTGATGGACCAGCAGTTTTACATTGCTGGCAGGGCATGACAACAGTATCTCAGTGCCACCCAAGCCTCCCCAGTCACAGTTAGAGCCAGGTGACTTGCGTGTATATCTATATCTGAAGGGCAAGGTTGGGGAGAAGGCTCAGCAGGTAAAGAGCGTGCAACACAAGTGTGTGGATCTGACTTAAATCCACACAGCCCACACAGAAGCCAGACGTGGTAACTGCCATTTGCCATCCCCAGCACTCCCACTGTGAGATGTGAGGCAGAGACAGAATTCCTAGAAACCCACGAGGCAGCTAGCCTGGAGTTCCAGTGGTGAACAACCAAGACACTGTATCTCAAACATGCTGGAGGGTGAAATCTGACACTCAAGCCTGTCCCTACAGAGTGCCTTAGCTCACACATACCACATATAAGAAACAAAAACAAACGCTGGCCCATTTCATCTGCTCACCTTGAAGTTGTCCAAGCCCCAGTCCCAACTGGTGTAGGCATGAGAAACCAAAGAACCCAGCAAAGGCTCAGGTAGATATCATCTTATCCCTAAAGCGTTTGCAGAGATCACCCATGAAAGATGGGGACATAGAATTTCTGCTTCCTAGGTTTTGTTCTTTCATCCAAAACAAAGGTCTTGCTATATAGTTCAGGCCTGGAACTCAAAAATCCTCCTGTCTCAGCCTTCCAAATAATAGGAATTCCAGCTCTGTACTATGGTGCCTGGCTTAGGGAATGGGATTCTGAAGCTGACCCTCAATGTGGGCTTCTCTCCCAGCTTGGCTACATCCTAATTAAGCGCTCTGTGCCTGCTTCCCCATCTATCCATGGAGACAGCATCAGCTACCTCATCAAGTCAGGGCACTAGCTGTGTGTAGTTATGGTGTTATATGCTGGGCCCCTGGTAGCATCAGTTATGCAGGCTGGCCAGGCGCTGACCACAGTGGTTCCTTCCCACTCTGCCAACCATAGCAGCATTTCTTCCTCACCATGACATGAGACCTGCCCCACCTCAGAGGTAGCAGCCCAGCATGCTACCTTCCTGCTGACGTCACCTTCCAACATCCAGACACCAATGCTAACAGTCCTTTTCTCCAGGTGTGGAGTCTAAGAGCCCTGAGGGAAGGAATGACATCCCAGCATGGGTCAGATGACAATACCAGGGCTCATGATGTATTGGCACTCCCCCCATCCCCCAAGAGCTGTTACAAAAGGGTAAGTGCCACAGAAGTGTAACCTGTCACTCACCTTTAGTCACTCTCTTAGGTTCCCATCAGGAGAGGTGGTTCCCCTGACCAAGGGTAGGGAGAATTCAGACCATCAAAAGAAAGCTCAGCCTTTGATGTCTAAGAGCACCAACTGTGGTCAGGAGCCACCAGACAAGATGTGCATCAGACATTGGTTGGGTAGGAAGACTTGCCCTGCCCTTCTAGCCTCTAGCTAGAGGGGCAGAGTGTGTTCCCTAAGGTAAGTGCATGGGATACAGGCCCACTGCCCATCTTCCCTCCCGTTCCCTCCATGCACACATATATGGCACAACATGCACACGGGATTTGTACGTCTGCCAATCCCCCCTCCCCCCCCACTCAGCATCTGTTTCTTGGAGGGGTAAGTCTAAGGGTGACTGTCTCTGATCCCTCCCCCTGAGTTCTCAGTCCCACACTCTGCTGACCAGTTCAATTTGCCTGGCTGACTACTGGGTTGAATCCCTCGCTGGACAGAATCTGTAAGGGCTGCAAATCTGGCCTTGGGGACCTGGAGTCTCCCTGTTTCCAAGAAGCCACAGCTTTCGGAAAGACAGATAAAGGGTTCTCCTCTGGGGTCAAGGGCTAAAACTTCACCCCAAATAAACCCATATGGCCAAGCGGTCAGTATGTGTAGGGGTTCCTCCTGGCACCCTGAAGCCTCTATCCCTTCCTTTTCTGGTTTGGATCATAGATTTTCCCACGGGCGCACCCACAAACCTAGGTTACCTGTTGCCCACAAAGTAATCATAACACTTAAGTATAAAGCCATACACTGAACATTTAACAGCTAGAGACCCTGGGCCCCATTCTACTGGGGCTCAGACACCCAGGTCCTAGCCCAGTCCCACACAGCTGCGCAGCCCCGCCGCACTGGATGCCCATTTGGTAGACAGCGAGGCTGAGACCTCCAGGGAACAGGGCATAGGCAGCAGCCGAACCCGAAGGCCGACTGGAGGCACTCCCAGGTTCGCATAGACAGCAGCCGAACCCGAAGGCCGACCAGAGACACCCCCAGGTTCTGGACACTCCCTGCCACATCGTCTCTCGCTCGACATCCCGGAAGCAAGCTAAGGCCTGGGTCGAGGGGAGATGCCTGCGGGAGTCCCCCCGCCACTCCATGCTTCTAGGTTAAAGGCGCCAAAGGCTGGGCCCCGCTAAGCCCCGGGACAGCCCGGGACAGAACCCTGGCAACGGAGCCCCTCGGTGCTTACTTTGGGTTTGTTGAATGCGGGCGTCTGGGCCATGGTTCCGAGCGTGCACCCGGGTTCTCTCCGCCGAAGCTCTCTGGATCTGCGTTGGCTCGCTGGCGGGGTCGCTTCCCGATGGCTCTTAGAGACCGCGGCCCGCCACGCTCTTTTTTACCGGACTGCCCCGGCACAGTCCCGCCCACGCTACGCCCACAGAGAGACCCCGCCTTCCGGAGCCACGGCCCCGCCCTCTCCCCCCGCCCGCAACTCTGGCGCGCATTTCCCGGAATTCTGAACCCCAGACCTTCCCTGCTGGCTACACCCTACCTAGGAAACTCCCAGGTGAGCCCCCTGAAGACGTGACTCCAATGTCCTCACCTGCCCCTTCCCGGGCCCCTTCAGTACTGAGGCTTCCAGTGTTGCTTGGGCGTCTACTTTGTGCAGGCTGAAGCTGGAACCACACAGTCCTGAAGCCTTGTGGGCTGGATTCTGAGGGATAGACCCACTTGTTGCAGAATCACAAGGCAGAAGAAGTGTGTAATTAGGGAGATTTAGCGGCTACGACTGCTGGAGTTCACCAGGTGAAGGCGGGTGGGATGCAGAGAACACGGTTGTGTGTGAGAGAGACTCCTGAGAGCTAAGTCCGAAAGGACTTCCAGGGTGGCTGGAGACAGGGGGTGGACAGGAACACACAGTTCATCTCTCCTGGGGCAGTTACGCTGGAGAAATATGCCCACGTATCGAGACGTATTTAGAATGCTCACATCAGTGCTGTGGGCAAATACAGTGGACTGGTTTCTGCAGCAATAAAGCCAGTTTCAGCTACAAAGCACAGCACGTGTGCTCACAGTAGTGAAATGGGGGCAGAAAAAATACGCTGCAGAAAACTTCATACTATGGTCAACTTCTAGAACATATAAATAACAACATATGCATCAGGGAGGAGAAATGGGGAGCAAGGGAAGCACTCTTAAATCTCAGTTCTGTCACCCCTGGGGTGGGCCATGCTGACTCTGTGGGACGCCTAGGGCATCCCAGAACTAGGTGAGATGCAATTCTCATCTGAAACCAAACAAACTTACAAATAAGGGGGAGGGGATGGGAAGGGGAGAGGGGAGCTGAGGCTAGCAGGCGAGATGGAAGCTCGGAGAGATGTCACTGAAAGTTTGTCGGTGGTTTCAGGACAGCATCACGCTTCTGTTTGGAAAACTCCTACAGCTGTTCCAAGTCTAGAAACTTAGCCAGGGAGACTTCACAGTATGTTTAGAACCATACTCTAGGTTTGGTGGGATTTTGGGGGCAGGAGGCAGGGCTATATTGTAGCAAGTTCCTTAAGTAACTTGTGTGCACCTTGAGGTGGGGATGCCCGGGTGTCCTGACGTGAGGGGACAACATGAAAGGAGCTGGAGAAAGCGTGGTACACCAGGAAAGATCCAGGTGTGAGACAGTGGTGATTTTGGGCAAGAGGACGGATTCAGATCCCTGCTACTTGTAAGCAGCTGAATACAGATTTGGGATTCAATTGTTTGTGGGAGTGAGAGAGAGGGTGGATCAAAATGGTACTTCTAAGACAGGGGTGGGAATACATGTGCCTGTAATCTTAGTATTCACCAAGCTGAGACACAAAGATGCTATTATTGAGATTTTTGAGATTCTGTTGCGGGGGGGGGGGGGGGGGGGGGGAGAGAAACATTTCCAACACATTGTAGCTTTGTGGGAGGTTTTTTTGTTACTTCAGATACATGACAACACCATCACATGTGGACACACCCTCCGTAGCCCTGATCCTGGAAGCACTTTGAAAACATCATTCCATTCAATCTGTCTACACCCTGTGATGCAGAAACTGTTATCAGTCTACAAATGAAGTCGCCGAGGCCCCGAGAGGGCACAGGCCACTGGGTTCCTGGAAGATTAGTGCATGGCAAGGGAGGGTGGCACTTGAATTTGATTCTGACGCTATAGCTGGGCCTGGACTGTGTCAAATCTTTCTCCAAAGTCCATCCAACTCATTCTCTGCAAATGACTTCCTGGTCCGCCAAAAGCGACAAGCCTCTGCTGATCCTGTCTTTGCCTGATGGAGTCTTGCCCTGGGATGTCCTGAAGGGCTTGCTCTTAGAATGTGGCAGAGGAGGCTCCTGAACTTCCTTCCCTGGAGGGATTTGGGGCTCTTTCAACTTCCACTGGGGCCTCTTGTTTTTGCTCTGGGAACTTGAGCCACTAGAAGACACAGTCACTGTTGGGAAATCCAGTTGGTTGCTGAGCCAAGCCCAGCTTTCAGCCACCCCTAAAATCCCACTATGTCAGATACTGTAAAGCCAGCCCTTCAGCAACCCAGCTGACTTCAGTGTCCAGGGGAGCCCAGCCTTCATACCTTACTTACAAAGCTGTGGCAGGTGTTTCTCATCAGCTACCGTATCTGGTGGCAGGGACTTCCACCTGCCACAGCCCTGCAGACTGTGTGACTCCATCCTGACCAGATGTGAAAAGTGTCTAGATTCTGGAGTGTTTGAAATTCTGCTCTCTAGGCAGGACCAAACTTCTCGAAAATAGCTGAGCAGGGTGGGCTACAAGCCTTTGGTAGGCCTCACCACTGGGTACACAACCTGTCCTTCTGTCAAAGGAACCTTACAGTGTCCACAACACCATGGACTCTTTTGCCTGTGGCACAGGCAGAGGGGCAGAAGGTGACAAGATGGAGAAGTGAGGCTGTTTATTCCCTGCACTCCCCAGTCATCAAGCAGAACTGTCTTTCTGGCAAAGCCATAACTTCGGACAGGCTACCCCTCCCTTCTATTCCCCCAACACCTCCCCTTTTGTCCCCGTCTCCAAGGCAATGACCCCAAGAACTGCCTCATGTGTGGCTGCTTTCCCCAGGCCCCCGTTGCCTCCATTAGGGTTTTCCTATCAGCAGATGCTGAGACAAAGTTTGAGGTTTATTTGAAGAGATTTAAGGAAACACCACAAGGAGAATGAAGAAAAAGGCAGGGCAATGAGAAAGCCTAGCAGCAGGTAGGTGATGAATCTGAGCTCTGCACTCAGCCTCTGGGAGCTGATGGGGTATGCAGTTAACCCAACTGAGGGCCTGAGGGCCTGGGGAGTGAGGGGCTTAGACACACAAACTCCTCCATCATTGGGTGTGTTTGTGTATATATTTTTGCAAAGACCAAATCTCAGACTTCTTTTTTTTTAAAAAAAGATTTATTTGTTTATTTTATGTTTATGAGTACACTGTAGCTGTACTGATGGTTGTGAGTGATCATGTGGTTGCTGAGAATTTGAATTCAGGACTTCTGCTCGCTTCAGTCTAAATATTTATTTATTATATATCTAAGAATACTGTAGCTGTCTTCAGACACACAAGAAGAGGATGTCAGATCTCATTACGGATGGTTGTGAGCCACCATGTGGTTGCTGGGATTTGAACTCAGGACCTTTTGAAGAGCAGTCAGTGCTCTTAACCACTGAGCCATCTCTCCAGCCCAAATCGCAGACTTCTTGAGTGGCAGGGAAGCACTGTATTTCCCCATCCCCTTCCCCACTGTTGTTCTGGTATTGTTTGAGTCTGATTTCACTCTCTTCTCAGTACCCGTAGACACAGACCAGCCCGGGCTCATCCAGGTGTCAGTGAGAAGAAGCTTTCACCGTGTAGAGGGATGCCAGGGTTACTTGGGCAGCCCGTAGGCATAGTGCACACCTTTGTAGACAAGTCTCTCAGACTTTCCACCATACTCTGAGTGTGTCATTTGGTCCTTCCAGTTGCTACAAGCTGGCTTTGATCTTCTCCACACAACACACACCAGGCCTAAAGTGGGAGGAGGGATGGAGAGAGAGAGAGAGATGCCTTCCCCCAAACACATTTTGCTCATAGCACAGTTTCTTACTGAGGAAGATTCTCAAGCACACTGGAACTCTGGCTCTCCTAGCTTCTGTGCAAAACCAAGTTCAAGAACTAACCCCAACCAGGGTGGAGTGGCTCAGGGCTAATCCCAAACAGGACAAAGTGGTTCATGCCTGTATTTCTAGTGCTTAGGAGATGGAAGCAAAATTGCCACAAAATTAAGGGCTACAGAGTGAGACTCTGCCTCAAATATACATAAGTCCAGTTCCAGTTAGAAAATTGCACTATAGAAATTGCTTAAGAGTGATCTCCAGCTAAGGCAAGTTAGGCTTTGCTAATAATGTTGGTAACTCAATAGCCAGCCAGTGTAACAAAGTAACAAAGTGTGGGGGTGGGGGTGGGCAGGTGTGCTTCACTTCACTGCAATCTGCTAGGCCAGACCTTTGATGCAAGCACTTGGGAGGTGGAAACAGGCAGATCTCTGTGAATTCGAAGGCCAATCTGTCTATGTGAGTTTCAGGACACAGCTATGTAGAGAGAGAGCCCCTGTCTCAAAAACTAAAACCAGAAAAAGAAAAAGAAAAGGAAAAGGAAAAGGAAAAGGAAAAGGAAAAGGAAAAATAAAAAGAAAAAGAAAAAGAAAAAGAAAAAGAAAAAGAAAAAGAAAAAGAAAAAGAAAAAGAAAAAGAAAAAACCTCTACAGTCTTTCACTGGTGTCTACTGTAGCAAAGAGGATGTATGTAACAAATACCAGGCCCAATGCTGATCCCTGGCCCCTGATCCCTGAGGTCTTACTGCTTCAGTATTCTGGGTGGGTGGTCCCCTCCTGTCCTGATGAATTTACAACACTCGCCTGGATGTCAGGTTTACCACAGCCAGTCAGAAGAGGAAGTTTGCGGAAGCCAGGCTCAGAAGAAGCACATTTAAGTCATTGCAGTAGAGGTCATTGTAGTAGGGTAGAGCTGGATCAGGGGTCACAGAGACAGAGAGGGGTGGAATGGGCTGGGAAATGTAGTTTAGGAACATCTAAAGTCGGCCAGAGTGGGAAGGTATCTTCTTTGAGGAAGCCCCTTTGTTCCCCTTCCCAGAAGACTTGCTATAATCTTCCTGAGGTCTGAAAGCCCTGTGAGGAATTGGATTCAAGAGCACACATTGGTCTTGCAGAGGTTCTGAATTTGATTTCCAGCACCCTGTGAGATAGTTCACATTGCCTGTAACTTCAGTTCCAGAGGATCTGACACCCTCTTATGGCCTCTATGGGCACTTCATTTATGTGCACCCCCGTATCTATCTATCTATCTATCTATCTATCTATCTATCTATCTATCTATATATTTGTTGTTGTTGTTGTTGTTCGAGACAGGGTTTCTCTGATAGCCCTGGCTGTCCTGGAACTCACTTTGTAGACCAGGCTGGCCTCGAACTCAGAAATCCGCCTGCCTCTGCCTCCTGAGTGCTGGGATTAAAGGCGTGCGCCACCACGCCCGGCCCTAAATATATATTTAAAGGTAAACTACGGTCTAAGAAAAAGTTGGATGTGATGGGGCATGCCTGTAATTCCAGCACTTGGGAAGGGGAGGCAGAAGGATTGGGTCATCCTTAGCTACATAGTGAGAGCTGCATGAGGCTTTGTCTTAAAAAAAAAAAAAATTCCACGAGAAGACTGAAATCATAGTGTTAGAAGGAAAACAGATAGAACCGAAGGTCTCCGTGTTAAATTAAATCAAGTTAAGAGAGAAAAGTCCAACACAGGAGGTCACCTTTTCTCTCAGTCCAGAATATAGAGGACAAATTATCATGAAAGGGATTGGTCAGACGAGGGTCAGGAGGAGAAGGAGAAATGGAGAAGGTAAGAGGGGAGTGTTATCAAAACACATTACATGCATCTTCCTGTTATTTTGCACAAGTAATATACACTAATTAAACATGAAAGCCCTATGACTTTTGCTAGCTGGTGGGTAGGTTTGCTTTCTCTTCAGATCTCCAGGCAGAGGCCAAGGTCTGAGAAAAGTGAGCTTGCGTGTTGTGGGGTGTTTATGCTGGAGCGTCAGAGGAAACTCTGGTCATTGTGACTCCCCGGAGACAGAGTGGAGCCTCATCTGAACGGGGCCTTGGTGCGTCCCTACGTAGAGTCAGGATGGTGCGGGCAGGTGATGTTTCCCACCGTTTACCAAGCACATGTTATGTATGGTCTCATATGTGATGCCATCTGTTCCTCCCAGAGGCCCTGCAGTCCCGAGGCACAAGAACCACAATCGGGAGCCCCTCATTGGGGGAGGAACCAAAGCTCTGAGTTGGCAGCTGATGAGAGATGCGCCAGAGTTGAGCATGAATGTTCCTAGGTGATGTGCTTGGAGGAAAGCAGGCAAGGCCAGGCAGCAACCAGGTCTGGGGGAAGACGCGGGGCAGGGGACAGCAATTCTGCTGGTTCTGCTCTGATGCCGGGCGACTAAAGAGTGTGGCCTCCTCATTGCCTCAACAGAGCTCTCTAGGCTGGCTCTGTGCCAGGCTCTGAGAATATAGGGGATGATGCTTCACTCTGCATCTTCAGGTAAGCTGTCCCCTCCTAATGTGACACATGATGACAAAGATCATTAAGTTTATCTTCCTCCCCTGTGAGGCTGTACACACGTCCAGAAACCCAAGGGTTGCAGGGTCAATGCTGACAGAGCAGTTACAG
Organism: Mus caroli; assembly: GCF_978045245.1. Taxonomy (NCBI): domain Eukaryota; kingdom Metazoa; phylum Chordata; class Mammalia; order Rodentia; family Muridae; genus Mus; species Mus caroli. The sequence goes on along the minus strand of NW_028227257.1, from coordinate 15,786,038 downwards.
AGTACAGATGGTCAAAATTCATGATGACCTGTGGCTTGTGGCCTCAGGCAAGCCCAGAGCCGCTGTTTCCTCTTCAACATAGAGGAGATGACACACGTTCGCTAGTTCATGGAATACTGAGCCATTCCTAGTGCAGCATACATGTGGACATATTTTGGCTCATAGTCTTGAGCCCTAGGAAAATCCCGTTCTTGAGCCAAAGAAAGCATCCTCATTTGATAAGAAACCATCACAAGGTAGTAGCAGGTGCCACATCTAAATGTTCATTTTGATGGCGCATATTTATAGTCCTAGCATTCCAGAGGTTGAGGTAGGAGGACCCGAAGTTCAAGGTCATTCTCAGCTTTATAGTGAGTTTGAAACCAACCTGAGCGACATGAGACCCTGTCATGAATAAACAGGCAGAATAATGCTGTGCTGAAATACTGGTCCAACAGCCCGATCCTCCAGCCAGGAAAGAGGATCCAGAATCCTCAACTTCAAGGGATGTAGCTCAGTTGGTGCTGTGCTCATGGACCATTCAGAAGGGCCAGGGTTCAGTTTCCTGCACTGGATAAGCCAGGTGTGGTGGTATGCCTGTAACTCGAACACTAAGGCAGGAAGATCAGGAAATCAGGGTCATCACTGGTCACATGGTAGCCTGGAAGCCAGTCTGAGTACATGAGACCCTGCTTCAAACTAACAACAGCAGCAAACTAACAACAACAAACAATAACAACAACAACAACAACAACATAACAACAATAAAAGCTCACCACAAACTTTAACAACCGAATACATATTGGTGTTTTCTAATTCTTTAAACTTTGTAGGGGCTAAAGAAAACATCTGTGCTCCAGCTTTGCCCTGGATGTGTGAACTCCATATAGCCAAGATTCCTGCTGGCTGATCTCCCAGGATCTCTGGCTGGGAAGAGAGCCAGGGAGAGGTTGGACCTCACTCGGGTTACAAAAGAGGATTAGCATCTTTTCACAGCAGAAAATCCCCAAATGATAGTGGCTACTATAAGACACTTTTCTCCTTCTCTGATGTATGAAATCCAGAGGCAGGCCATGACACCATGTTTCTGTGAAGACAGCTTAACCCAGTTTTGTTCTGTTACCTTTGGTGTAAAGTCCCCATGCTCAGTGTCCACTGTAGCTGCTGAGGTGCAGACTGCTGCCTCAACAGTTCCAAGATCAGAGAAGAAGCCACCGACGCCTTCCTTTTAAAGGGTCAGTTCCCCGAGTCTCTGTACAGTTTTCATTTATGAAGTCCTATAGCCACATTTAACTGCGATGGAGCTTGAAGGAAGGTCCTGTTACTAAAAGAGGATAATGGGGATCCAGCTCCGTGGTAGAGGCTTCCTTAGCCCAGGTATGGCCATGGGTCCCAAGCCCAGCATCTAGAAAACCGAGAAAGAGGATGTTACACAGTGGAAGGCAATGGGCCCTTTTCTATCCCATCAAATGGCCTGGTGTACTGAGGAGGGTAAGGATAAATAAGACAGTATGGCAGCAGGAAGCCAGACCCTGGTGCCCACGTGACTTCTCTGGGCATGTCTTTGAGTCTCTTTGTGACTATAAAGACAATATAAGAGAGCCAGTCAGGAAGAGGGCATCGATGTGAACATCAAGGCTATGGGGGAAGAACGCTCCTGAGCCCTTTATGCACATTGAGGGAGGGTCTCCTGTCATAGTAGAGAAGATCCCATCCTGTCTGTGCCCATTATGAAAAGCTCTGTTTGACCAGTTGTTCCTCAGAGCAATTGTCAACCAGCCCCTTGACTGGCAGTCTGCCCCTCACCTCTGGGTCATCAAAGGTGCCCGGCTCCTCCAACCCCTGAGCCTTTCGGGAGCTCAGCAAGGCTGGGTCTCAGTGGCTCCCCCAAAACATCCATGTCTCAGGCACCAGGTTCCTTGCCCATCTCCACTCATTGGCTTACAGCATCCACAGGATAGTTGATTCTCCTGCCTGCTGTTATCACCTCAGAATGACCCCTCACAGGGTGTCATTGACCCAGTCAGCAGGGGTGTGTGTGTGTGTGTGTGTGTGTGTGTGTGTGTATGTGTGTGTATGTGTGTGTATGTATGTGTGTATGTGTGTGTGTGTGTGTGCCCGTGTTCCTTGTCACTCTCTCAGAATTCTAGAAAACAGTGACATTAGATACACGATTGCAGTCAGCTACAGTGAGCCAGCGACCTCTGGTTTATGCTTTTGCCCGCAGAAACCTTGGGGCTCTAGAACATTACGTAGTGTTCCTAGCCTGGCTGTTTCCTCCTCAGTCTGCTCGGGGAGCCCTTGGCATTCTCAGCACAGAGGAATTTCTTTCCCGCTCTCTCTCTCTCTCTGCACCCAGTCATAGCTGTGTCCCAGCTCTAGCCTGAACCCCCGCTAAGGGGCAGTTCCTGCCTATTCTTCCTGGACCCTGACTGGGACTGGGCAGGCCCCATGCTGCTAAATATGGGTTTCTGGCCTAGCTCACTCCTTAGATGTCAGTTTGGTCTTTATGCATTAAAATTCAAAGGTGGTGGGGGGGGAGCAGAGTGGGGGGAGGGTATAGATAACTTCTGGGATAGCATTTGAAATGTAAATAATGAAAATATCTAATAAAAAAATTCAAAGGTGAGGTTGAGAATGTTATTTCTAAATTGGAATGCTACCATTAATCTCTTTCCAGAGGTCCGTTCCCACTGGAGTGAGGATGAAATCCAGTGTCCACGCCCCCAGGGGTCTTCACAGCCAGGAGTGGTGGTACACAGTTGTCATCACAGTGCATGGGAGACTAAGGCAGGGGGATCATGAGTTTGAGGGAAATCTGAGCTATATAGTGAGATTTTTGTCTCAAAAAGACTAAAACATGTAGACTGTGGTATGGATAACATGTGTCTTCAGCCCCCAGAAACCCTCAGTGGCCTTCTGTGATTATTACAGAGGAGAGGCCAAGAACTAGGTGGGTGGCATTCCCAGACTGGGGAGTTTCCTGAGGGGCAGGGTTTTCAATGCTAAAACCAAAACTGGGGCATGGAGAGCCAGAACTGATCATCCCACCAGAAAGCAAACTCCTTAGGCACCATCTTGGGGGTGCCCACCTGGCTCCTTAGGCACCATCTTGGGGGTGTCCACCTGGCTTAGAAGCTTACTCCAGGGGTGGGGGGCAGGGAGATGATTTAGTTGATAAATCATGAAGATCTGAGTTCAGGTCCCAGAATCCACATGAAATTGTGTCTGCAATCCCAGCCCGGGGAGGCAAAGACAGGAGCATCCCTGGGACTTGTTTGCCGACTAGTCTAGCCAAAGATGAGCTTCAGAGCCAGTGAGAAACTCTCAAGAACTAAGGTGCAAAGTGACTAAAGAAGATGTCCTACATACATCCCCCCTCTGTCCTCCACAAGCACACACACACACAGGCACACACTTACACACACACTCATATATATATATATATATATATATATATATATATATATATATATACACACACACACATACATAGACACAAGCACACACACAGGCACACAGTTACACACACACACACACATATATACATAGACACAAGCACACACACATGTGCTCATACACACAGGCATACACATACCCACACTCATACACACATACACACAAGCACACACATATACACACAAGCACACACATATACACATACACACTCATATACACATACACACGTACTCATACACATACACAAACACACACATACATACACACAAGCACACACGTTCATATACACACACATATATACACTCATACACACACAGGCACACACACATATATACTCATACACACATACACACAAACACACACACTCATACACACACAGGCACACACATACTCATACACACATACACACACCCTCATACACAGGCACATACATACTCATACACACATACTCATACACACAAGCATGTACACACACACACACTCATACATACACACAAGCACACACACATTCACACACACACACACACACACACACACACACACTGCTTGCTATCTGCCATCACATACCTCTGCCCACCCCACATTGCCTATCATTTTTATGACAAATGCTAGAGAGGTCCACAGTGGGCTCTGGAAGCAGGGTGCCCAGTCCAGACCTGAGCTCCTGCCTGTTCCAGCTGTGTTTCTTTGCACACACCATTTCAATGTATTTTTGCCCTACTTTTCTCATGAACAAAATAAGAAAAGAACCCAAGTTCCACCTCAGCGGATGACTGAAGGACTAAGTGACTCAGTGGACAAAAGTCCGTTGGAATGCTGTCTGCCTGTCGTCCAGCCTGAGAGGCTCCACCCTTTCTTTATAGAGACAGGAAGAAAACAGTCTGCATTTCTCGTCGGCCTGGAAGATATGAGTCTGGGGATAGTAGTTAGAGCCTCCTGGATTCCAAAGTTTGATTCTATAATTAATCTGAACCTTGAGCCATATCAGTCTAGATCCCTGTAGACATGTTGATGCCATTGGCATGTGAACTTATCACTCTTAACTGCTTGGAACTTGTAAGTGAGCATTGACTAATGTGTTCTTATTGATCCAAACAATGGACAAACAACCAGGGTTAGCCTTCCCTGTTCACCCTCTGTCTTAGTCAGGGTTTCTGTACTAATACACCCTCTTCTTCTGTAAGAATAGATCTCTTGGTGCTACGTGGCACTGTTAATTGGAGAAACAAGAATGTGTTGTTTTTTCCCCTCAGGTGGCCACCCTCGTTGTTGGTATAGAGACCTCCTCCAACTTTTCCTCTTTTCGCTTCTCTCTGGCAGAGGTTAGCTATGTACAGCAGCTTGGCCTAAGGAAAAGGTCCTCCTGCCTCAGTTGGCAAAGTGTAGGACTTTAGGAAAGGTAGCTCTGCCTCTTGCAGGATCCTCTGAGAGTCTGTTTTAGGATGAGATTTCTGGTGACCACAGAGGGACTGTGAAATAAAGCTCCCCTTGACTTTGGTGGCCCGCTCTAAGCATAGTGATTGGTACTCACTTTAAGGGAAGCCATTGTATTGTTTTCCTGTCACTATGACAAACACTTGGGCTATTGAGTTCTGTAGAACAAAAGGATTTGGGGGTTTTGTTTGTTTGATGGTTTAGGCTCAGTTTGGGAGGTGTGGGACCTGTGGCACACATCATGGTGAGCAGGAAGCAAATGAGAGCAAAAGAAGGGAGCCAGGCTCTGTTATACCTTGCAAGGACACAGCTCCATGAACCTGCCTGACGTCTTCTCATGAGGCCTAACTCCTAAGGCAGTGGTTCTCAACCTGTGGGTCGAGACTCCTTCGGGGTTGAATATCAGATCTCCTGCATCTCAGATGTTTACATTATAATTCATGACAGTATCAAAATTATAGTTATGAAGTAGCAATGAAAATAATGATATGGTTGGGGGTCACCACAGCCTGAGGAACCGTATTAGGAAGGTTGAGAATGGCTGTGAAGCCTCTGTCTTGTCTCAGGAGTACCACCCTGTGGAGCAAGCCTTTGTTACACCGGCCTTTGGGGGCTGCAAGACCAAAATACAGAAGTGGCTGAGGCTGGAGTGGGTTTGCCCTGAGATGCAAAGCTCCCAGATATTTTGGAGGAAGTCAGAATATTTGTGCTGTTGTTGGCCTTTTCTTTAGAGGAAGCAAGAGGAGCTGAGTTCTGTCTGTCTCTGGAGGGGGTTGGGCGCTGCTGTCCTTCCCCATAATAAAAAGGATTTAAAAGCAAGGCCGTTCTTTAAAGCAAGCAAGAAACAAAGCAGCACAGGACCTCTTAGTCTAAGTTTTATTTATTAGCGTGTGTGTGTCTGTGTGTGTGTATGTATGTTGTGTGTATGTGTGTGTGGTGTGTGTATGTGGGTGTGGGTGTGAATATGGTGTGTATGTGTATATGTGGTGTGTGTATTATGTGGTATGTTTGTGTATGTATATGTATGTGGTGTGCATGTGTGTGTGGTGTGTATGTGTGTATGTGGTGTGTGTATATGTATGTGGTATATATGTGTATGTATATGTATGTGGTGTGTATGTGTATGTATATGTATGTGGTGTGTATGTGTATGTATATGTATGTGGTGTGTATGTGTATGTATATGTATGTGGTATGTATGTGTATGTATATGTATGTGGTGTGTATGTGTATGTATATGTATGTGGTGTGTATGTGTATGTATATGTATGTGGGGTGTGTGTGTGTGTGAGAGAGAGAGAGAGAGAAGAGACTATAAATCAGAACACAACCTTATGAAGTTGGTTCTCTCCTTCCACCTTTGTTACCAAAGAAACTTCCATTCCCTTTTGAAGTTCTTAGTCTCATTAATGAGAGAATTTAGAATAGATTCAAATGGAAGTTCAAGAACAATTTGATTAGAGCCTAAAAGAAAAATACAGCTGGGCAGTGGTGGCGCACGCCTTTAATCCCAGCACTTAGGAGGCAGAGGCAGGCAGATTTCTGAGTTTGAAGCCAGCCTGGTCTACAGAGTGAGTTTCAGGTCAGCCAGGGCTACACAGAGAAACCCTTCTTGGAAAAAAGAAAAAACAAAAAAGAAAAAAGAAAGAAAAAGAAAAAAAGAAAACCGCAGTACAGGTTAGGCAAGAATCCTAGCAGCCATCAAGGAGATTGAGGGAAACTTACATCTTTTAAGTTAGGCATGGGGTAGAGATAGACACATTATTATTTAAGAAGGAGAAGGTAGGCTGGAGGGATGGTTCAGTAGTTAAAATGCTGACTGCTCTTACAGAGGACCCAGATTAGATTCCCAGAACCCACATCAGGTGGCTCACAATCACCTGTAACTCCAGCTCCAGGGGACCCAACATTCTCTTCTAGCCTCTAAGGACACCCACACCCACACACTAAAAACAATAATATAAAGGGCTGGAGAGATGGCTCAGTGGTTAAGAGCACTGACTGCTCTTCCAGAGGACCCTGGGTTCAATTCTCAGCACCCGCATTGGCAGCTCACAACTGTCTGTAACTCCAGTTCCAGAGGATCTGACACCCTCACACAGACATACACGCAGGCAAAACACCCATGCACATATGCTAAAAATAAATCATTCTTGAAAAACAATAATGGAAATAAACAAATAGAACAGTCTCTTTCAAGAATAGAAGTGGTGAAAGAGCCCACAATAGCATCTGGCTACATGCCATATTGTCTTTTATAGCCCCTACCTCCTGTTTGCATTCAGATGATGCTAGGCTAAGGGAGGGCTTCCAGTGTTCCTCAGACAACTTGTTTTACATGCTAATTTTGATTTTTTAAAATTTTTATTTATTTATTTATTCAATCATTTGTTTATTTGTCTGTTTGTTTGAGATTGGGTCTATATAGCCCTGGCTGGCCTAGAGCTCACTGTGTAGACCAGGCTAGCCCTAAATTCATGGCGATCTACCTACTTCTGCTTCCTGCATGCTGGGTTTAAAGATGCTTACCACCACGGCTGGCCGTATGTTAGTCTGGATGTCGCTGGTTTAGTCCTATTCTGTCACCACACCGTATGGTCACCGTGCTTGCACAGAAAAGGTGCCTTTTCTGAGGCACCATCTTGTCACTCCCAGGTAAGGATGTGCATAAAAGCAGTCACGTATTAGACACATCCTCAGTCAGTGACCCACCGTTTGTTTTGCCAGTTGTTTGGTTACTACAGGAGAGCTCTGCTCCAAGAGGAAGGAGAGCTGCTTCTTACAGACTAGAAGAGCACAGTATTGGGACATTGATCGGTGACCTGCAGTGGTCTCTTACAGACCAACAGCAGAAGGACCCCGGGAGGGAACTTCTAGCTCACGCGGGAGGTGCATACGGAAGCTGCCCATGTGTCTCTTCAAGGATCCCAGTCAGTGATATTTCAGTCACTTGAGTGACTGGGTTTCCCAGACACACGGAAGGCCCTCTTGACTGTGAGGTGACACTTTGAGAAGCTTTGCCCATAAACCACACACTCAACTCAGCGCTTTCTGGACCCAGTCTCTCTTCAAGGAACCCAAATTAAGGAAGCCAGTTTCCCAAAGCTGAGACCTTCTCCACAGGAGAGCCTCCTCCATCCCGTGCCCCAGCTGGTTCCTTCCATGTGTGACACAGGGAAGAGCCTTCTTGCTAGCATTTAGGGTGACTGCAGGGAGCACGGGTCTGGAAGGGTCTAAGAGGTGCCCAGCACTTGGGCGACTTATCTCTGAAGCCCACTGTGAGAAGAGCCATCGAGCCAGGCAGCAATGGCTTTATTCTTGCTGAGTCAGTACCACTCATCAGTGCTTGGCCAGATCCCAGAAGGACACCTGGAGAACAGGGAATGCTACACGGTCCTCCCCAAGCTGTAGCCATGACCCTCCCAAGTGAAGGTGGCCTCTAGTCTTAGGTAGGTCTTCAGTCACCCAGAAAGCAGGGAGGGACCGGATAAGCCCCGGCTTTTCTTTTGTCTTTGTGCCTCTCTGCCCACACCCTACCTGTACTGTGCACTTGACCGTGGGATCTACTCCACCCCCATCTCTTCCTTTCTTCTGGCAACCTCTCAATCATTTGATTCACGGTTCAGAAAAAGCCCTTCTGGCAGTTCTGTATTCTGACTTCTGTGGATATAATCACGTGTTGTTCAGGCTCTGACGAGGCAGCCTGTGGACCTCTTTCCCCTCACATCCCCTGAAGAAAGGGCAGTCCCCTTCTTCACAGTTCACTCCAATTTCCACTACAAAGCATTTAAGAAGCTGGTCACCAGATGACCTGCCCAGTTTACTTCTTGTCCATTGCTAGCTCAAAGGAGGCAGTCCTCATGATCTGAAGGCCTCCCCCAGGCCAGGCATGGCAACCCACACTCGTATTCTCAGAATCTCGGAGGTAGAGGAAGGAGGATTAGAGGCTCAGGATCAAAAAAAAAAAAAGGCCCTGATCTAGCAAGAGGGGACTTCACTGTCTGGGAATACCACCAGCACTGGCCAGGCCGGAAGCTCTTTACCACTACACATACATAGCTACTGCCCCCGACACGGAGGACACTCAGGCTCCAAATGGAATGCAGACACCAAATCTTGGGGTAAGGTCATATGGTCATAAGGTCATATGAGTTCCATATTTGGGAGTGACTCTGTGCTTTGGTCTCCTTTACCCACCCCTTTTGAGTCACACACACACACACACACACACACACAATGCAGACTCAGCACAACGGGCAGCCTAGTTCTCTAACCGCTGACTCCCCCTTGGGCTGTCCAGTCCCATACTGGAAAGGTTTTGTTCTCAAGTGCTGATGTCTGGCCCGAGCCCTCTTGGATCCGTCAATAATTTGGTTTCTGAACTAGGCTGCTCATCTTCTCAGGCTGTGAAAATGCTCTTCCCACAAAGCAGAGTTTAAACTCGCGTTTGAGATTTGTGTTTTCCTGTTGTATAAATGTGTATGTATGTAGATGTGTGTGTACAGATGTGTTGGTGCACATCTGTGCTCGGGCATGTGTGTTGCTGGTGTGCATACACATGTGTGAACATATGTGTGGAGGCCAGAGGACAAGCTGCAGTGCTACTCAGGCGTCACCTGCCTTACTTTAAGGCAAGGTCTCACTGGTCTGGAATTTATGGATTAGGCTAGGCAGGCTGGTCAGAAAGCCCCAGGGAGCTGTCTGTGTCTGCCCCCTGCCCCAGTGTATGGGAGTTCAAGTGCATATTGCCAGGCCTGGCTTTGTTTTACATGGGTTCAGGAGATCCAACTCAAGCCATCTTGCTTACAAGGCAAACACTTGTGAGCCATCTCCCCAGCCCCAAGTTTCTGTTTTCTGTAACCCCTCTGTGGCTAAAAAGGATGCTATGTTATTTAAAATATGTTTTCCACAAGTGCGTATAAATGTGTATGTATGTAGATTCAATGTGATTGTGTTCTGTTAGTTTCTTAGTTGTGCTCATGACCATGGTTGACGTCACGCACCTGTTTACATGTCATTTTGTCATTGTGATCATGGCTGATGTCACGTGCTTGTTTATATGTCATTTTGTCATTACTCTGACATTAGCCTTGGGACATGACTACTGACCTGATGGTGGCTAACAATGCTGATGGGGTCAGGCATGGTCCCTTTAGAGACTTATCTATATGAGGGTCTCTAGACCCCCAAAGAAAGGAGACAGATGCTTCACGTGGCCTAGGGTGAGTGACTGCCTACTAGTGACTACTAGGCTCTTACTGGAGGCATTGGAGTGTCTGATCATGAGCCATGCAACCCGCCCTCAGGGCCTCACATATCTCATTCCTGGGTTGGAAGCAATTTAGCAACTCTCTGGGAGGATGCAGAAGTGTGGCTGTCCCTACCTTGAGCTACCCCAAAGCCCTTGGTGTTGTGGTTTTCTGAGACATCTTAAGGAGAATATCTGACCCATTGACCACTCCTGGCCTCATAGTTTACTGAGCCCAAACACTTCCCTAACAGACTCTTGCTTCAGCCATCAGAATGAGCCTCTCCTAATATGGCTTAAGGCAGTATTGAGCAACCTGCAGCTGCTTCAGTTTTATATTCTGAGCTCATCTTACATATCTAGGTTGACAGGGTTGTGAGTGTGTGCTTGTGTGCATGTGTGTGTCTCTGTGTGTATGTGTGCGTGCATGTGTGTGTGTGTGTGCTAGCCTGTATGTGTATGGGGGGGGGGTGAGTGTGTTTATGTGTGTAAGTGTGTGTGTGTGTGTGCTAGCCTGTATGTGTATGGGGGGGTGAGTGTGTTTATGTGTGTAAGTGTGTGTGTGCTAGCCTGTATGTGTATGGGGGGTGAGTGTGTTTATGTGTGTAAGTGTGTGTGTGCTAGCCTGTATGTGTATGGAAGGTGAGTGTGTTTATGTGTGTGTGTGTGTGGTGTGTATGCAGATACATCTTCAGGGCTACATTTGAGAGGCTTCTAATTTTTTGAGCTTATTCTCTTCCGCTGCTTCTTTTGAAAATAAGATAACCTGTGACAAGGTGATCACAAGCCAGGCCTACACAGAACACAGACATGCAGGAGCAAATGCTCAAACTGGGGAAGGGTTCAAAGTGGCTTTTTAAAATCTAGGCAGCTGTGAGGCTTGCATAAGACTGGCCTCCAGCCAGACATGGTGACGCCGATGTATATTCCAGCCCTGGAGAGGTTGAGGCAGGAAGATTATGAGTCGGAGAAACCTCAGTTACACAAACCCTCTTCTTGCTCTCAAAGAACAAAAACACACCACCTAGCTAGAAATCAACTTATTTGTGTGCTTATATTACTTCAGGGTTTGTTTGTTTGTTTGTTTGTTTATTTATTGTTAGTTTGTTTTTGAGATAGGGTCTCTGTATGTAGCCCTGGTTGTCCTGGAACTTGCTATGAAGACCAGGCTGGCCTCAAACTCACAGAGACCCACCTTCTGTAACCCAGACGGGCCTGAATTCTCACAAACCCTGCCTCACCCTGGGATTGCAGGATTACATCACCCTCCCATCTCCATCATTCCTTTCCATTTTGTTTTGTTTGTCTGTTTACTTGTTTGTTTTGTTTTTGAGACCGTGTTTTTCTGTGTAGTCCTGGCTATCCTTGGAACTCACTCTCTAGTCCAGGCTGACCTCAAACCCACAGAGATCCAACTGCCTCTGCCTCCCAAGTTCTGGGATTAAAGATGTGTGCCACCACCACCTGGCATCAATACTTCTTTTCAAAAGACTAGATTAGTCTCACCACATTCCTTTGTCTTTGGACTCAAGCTTTAGCTTAAAGTCTATATAATCTCAGCATGTATGTGTATGTGCATGCATACGTGTGTATGCACACACCTGGTCAACAACCCTGACCTGCCCCAGCAGAGGATATAGCTGCTAGAGGAAAGGTGACTGAAAGGGCCAAGGGGTTCTTCACACCGGTGACCCCAAGAGCCTCAGCAGACGTTGACAGGAAAACAAACAGGGCTGTGGGTGAATGTGAGCAAAGTCTAACCACACACACATGTGAACATGTTGACAAAACATGTTAGATTATGTGACAGCCTAAAGACTTTTAGGCAAGCCTGGGCTTCATAGTGAACCCAAGGTCAACCTGAGCTACCCAGCAAAACCTGTCTCAAAAATACCAGGAACCTAGGACATAGCTCAGTGGTACTGTACTCACGTGCTGTCTCTAGGCTGTGAGCTCACATCACACAATGGAAAACAGCTTTTATATTGATTATTTGTTAAAATGAGAATTTTAAAATGTGTTATGTTAAATAGAGTGCATTATTAGATTTATAAAACTAATGTTTTAGGTTGTTGTTGTTTTTTTTTTTTTGGGATAGTGTTTTGTGTACCTCAGTCTGTCCTCAAACACGCCTGTAGCTGGGATGGCCTTGAACTTCCCATCATCCTCCTGCCTCCACCTCCCAAGTGCTGGGGTCACAGGTATACATCACCAAACTGAGTCAAAAGAGAAGTTTTTAATATAAAGATTTCCAGGGTCTGGGAAGGCAGCTCGGTGGGTAAGGTGCCCAGACATGAAGCTCAGAAGACCAGATGGCCAGCATCCATGTAAAACTGCAGGGCTTTGCAGTGTGTGCCTGCAACTCCATCGATAGGAGGCAGACAATGGATGAACTCTAAGTTCAGAGGGAGACTCTGTCTCAAAAAAGAGAGAGAGAGAGAGAGAGAGAGAGAGAGAGAGAGAGAGAGAGAGAGAGCAATTAGGGAAGACATCCAACATTGCCTCTGGCTTCTACATGAGCACACATGTGTGCATACAAATGTCATGTATGCACATACAAATGTCATGTATATGCACACTGCTTGGCCTTCATGGTCCGGGCTGGCTTTGAACCTGCAATAGTCCTCTTGCCTCTCTCTTCCAAGCACTGGCATTACAAACCACATTGCCCAGTAAATTCTTATACATTTTGCATCTTCTAGGATCAAGGCCTTATATATCAATATGAGGGTTCCTTTAAAACAACAACAACAACAACAACAACACTGTATCCCCTTAAAAAAACAAAAGCAACCCTGGATCTCCAAAGCAGGCCACTAGATAGTTCCATTTAAGATTCAGCCAGATGTAGTTACAGAAAATGAACCCTCACCCTTCAGCAACTTCTTAAAAGTTAGGAGGTGGGAATCTGTGAGGGAGGGATGGAATAGTGACTGAGGAGAGACGAAAGAGCGGTCAAAGGTGAAGACTTGGGAGAGAAACAAGAATGTATACAAACACAAGAACGTGTGACCCACAGAGCACACAGAGCCCAAGCACAGATGTGCCCAACCCCGTGACACTGCAAAACAATCCACAAAGCTCACGCTCATGATGCGGAAGATGTTGTTACAACAAAGTTGCCAAACAAACGACAACAGAACGCCTGGGAATGCTTGAAATACGCTTACCACTTTGAGTTGGGCTACACTCACAGTTTGCTTACATCCAACTAGATGTGACCTGCAGGCCATGAGTTGGACGTGCTTGCATATCTAGACATGAAAACAATAACCACCAGACTGGGGATGGGGGTGAGAATCAAAAATCACTCAGATAACCTCACACCACATCCTCTAGCTTTAAGAGAAGGCGCAGCAAGCACACTTGTGCTGGCTGGTTTTGTGTGTCAGCTTGACACATGCTGGAGTTATCACAGAGAAAGGAGCCTCCCTTGAGGAAATGCCTCCGTGAGATCCAACTGTAAGGTATTTTTCTCAATTAGTGATCAAGGGTGGGAGGGCCAGTTGTAGGTGGTGCCATCCCTGGGCTGGTGGTCCTGGGTTCTATAAGAAAGAAGCTGAACAAGCCAGGGGAAGCAAGCCAGTAAGTAACATCTCTCTATGGCCTCTGCATCAGCTCCTGCCTCATGACCTGCTTGAGTTTCAGTCCTGACTTCCTTTGGTGATGAACAGCAATGTGGAAGTGTAAGCCGAATAAACCCTTTCCTCTCCAACTTGCTTCTTGGTCATGATGTTTGTGTAGGAATAGAAACCTTGACTAAGCCAGAAAAACTTCCTCCCATGGGCTGACGAGATGGCTTAGTGGATAAAGGAGCTTGCCACAAGACCTGAGTTTGACCACTCAGACCCACATGATAGAAGAAGAGAACTGACACGAAAGTTGTCTGTAGTCTGAGTCATGTCTGTCTTAGAGATCTCCCTGGCCATCATCTTAGACTCCAAAAGACACACACGAAGCCTCTATTTCCATCAATCCTAATGTGAGGTTCCCACAAATCTAACATTTCAATGTCTGATTGTTACAAGTCCTAATTCCAATGCCGACGTACTGGATGTCACCAAAACCAAATTCTTTTGTGTTATGAGGTGTTGCCAGCCCTTCACTCATGGCCGTTTAAAATCATGCCCCTAGTTAAGTCGCTTTATTCTGATGCCCTCTGGGTGATTTTTGGAAATAACAGTAATCTTCATGTTTCCAGGAGGTTCGGGGAAGGGACTGAAGACATACTGGGCTGAGGATGGGTTTCTGATAACGCTGGGACCACATCATAGGAGGGCCATGGTTTCCAGACCTCTAAGGATGGGGATGGATACTGGGCTTGTGAAAGAGCCAGGCAGAAACAGGCAGAACGGGAAATACTGAAGTCAAGGCAGCTTGCTTTCAAATAATGGGCTATGGGTTTCTACAGCCTTTTGCTGCAACCATTGATCTATTGGTTCTAGTTGCCAAAGACCAATCAGACAGGACTTTCGGGTGAGAAGCAAAGGAGGAGGCTTTGCCTCACCTCTGTCCCCTCATCTCCTTGGGAGGGACATTTATTCACTGTGACCTGCAGATTTCAGATTCCTAGATGAGAGCAATGTCACCCTCTCCACCTCGGACTTTAGCTAGACACCCTCAGATGCAATATTTACCTGGTTGTCTCTAGCGGCCCCGGGACCCCTGGGGATGTGTCTTTGTGGGCGGAAGCTCACCTAGCAACAAAGGAAGCCCTGGGTTCATTGATGGCACGTAAACTGCACGTGGTAGTGCATGCCTGTAAACCTGGCACTCAGGAGGCAGAGGCGGGAAGTTCAAAGGCATGCTTGGCTCTGTGGTAAATTTGAGACTGGTGTGATATGCATAAGACCCCCATCTCAAAAAGAGGGAGATGGGGAGAAGAGGTGGTGATATCGTAAGTAAGGAATAGACCAGTAAGTTCCTGTTGAGCCTGCTAGACTTGAGGGCTCTGGAATCTCACGCTCTAATTGAGTTGGATCTTAAACCATTTCACCTCAGTTCGTCATGGACACGCGGCTATGTGAGGCAAAAGCGTCCTCAGGAGTGCCCTCCTCTAGCTTCTCTTTATCTTACCTGAGCCGAGGGACCAACCAACACCCAACATTCTTGCCACCAAGAGCCAACCAGCCGTAACTGCCATCTTGTTCTTGTTAAATCTGTAACCCCAGAGCCTTGGGATCTGTTCCAGAGTGTGTGCGTTTCCCAGGTGAGCCCGGCTCAAACAAACTCCTCTGACATGCTTGTGTGAGGGTCTACATTCTAGGTGGCGATAAATAGATCCTCTGTTTAGGTTTGTGACAACAACCCCGGTGTCTCAAGGTACCAGTGCATTTTGGGATGTGGAATGTTTTGGAGTTCATGATATATTTTATTTATCACACCAATGAGATCTAGATCAGTGTCCCATACTTTAATACATTGATATTCCTGCAAAGAATAAGGTTTTAATGGTCTTCCTTCCTTCCTCCTTCCCTCCCCCTCTCTTTCTTTCTTTTGTTCATTCGTTCTTTCTGCATGTATCTTTTCAAGTTAGGACCTCACTTTTGTTTGCTTTTGCTTTTTTTTTTTTTAAGATTTATTTATTTATTATATTATATGTAAGTACACTGTAGCTGTCTTCAGACACTCCAGAAGAGGGTGCCAGATCTCGTTACGGATGGTTGTGAGCCACCATGTGGTTGCTGGGATTTGAACTCTGGACCTTCGGAAGAGCAGTCGGGTGCTCTTACCCACTGAGCCATCTCACCAACCCCCTTGATCTTTTGAAGCATGTGTTCCAGGCCGGCTTTGAACTCACTCTGTAGCTGAAGATCACCTTGAATTTCTAATCCTCCTGCCTCTACATCCCAAGTGCTGGGATTACAGGTGTGAACCGCCATGCCCGGCTCCTGCAGTGCTGGGGCTCAAACCCAGGGCTTTGGGCATGCTAGTCAGACACCCTCCCAACTGAGCCGCACCTCTGGACCATAGGTCAGAGTTTTGCTGCCAAGTGAGTCTAACTAGTAACTTCCTATATTTAAAATGTTTGTACCTCAAAGCTGTATAGATTGTTGCAGCGCTGTGTGAGCACTTGTTATTTCTCTACTTTAATGGACATTGTGTGATTGTCATGTGCTCAGTCAGGCCTAGAGGACAACTCAGAACCTTTGTATACACAACGCCCTCGGATTTGTGGAATTTTCCAGCATGGCCTTTCTAAATTAAGTTTGAGGACCAAGGACCTCTATCTTCTGTCTCTACCTGATGTCTTCCTAGTCCTTTAAGTGTGGTGGTTGTATCTGGTGGGAAGGGCAGGGAACAAGTTCAAATCTCTGAGATTTCAACTTTCTCAGTAGAGGTAGGAGAGCCAGCAGACCCCCAGGGAGGAGGAAGGGGAGGAGCAACAATTCTGCAGTGTTTCTGGCTGACAAAGTTGCTGTTACTCCCGGGCAGAGCAATCATCTCATCTGTTTGAGGGAGATACCAGAGTCCTAGGAGGCTCCCAGCAGATGCTGCTGTCCACTGTCTCCTTGGCAGATGCTGCACAGAAAATGTCTCTGAGCAGCCACTAGTGTTTTCTTTGAGCATCCCAGGAAATGCTTGTTTCCACCGGCCTGAGGGGATCGCTGTGGCTATGAGAAGGGCTGGACCTCCCACTGCCCCCAGCATAGCCACTGTGAGAATCCCACAGAGAACACATTAAGTTCTCCAGCTCTGCCCCAAACAGAAATGGCTTCCTGACCTCTGCCTGGGATTCTTTACCAATATATTAGTTTTGAGGTCTTGCTATCTGCCAGGGGATCGGCTTCTGCAGTGAAGGCCATGGCCTTGTTTGAGAATGAGGAAGCAAGTCTAGTTTTCCCAAGGTTTGCTTCCTGCTCCTCGACGTCCAGCATGGGTCATCTGGGGCTCCACTGGCCGTGGAATAGCTCTAGAGACTCTCAGTTTATGAGTCTCCCCGAGGCCTTCTCTGTCTGGCCAGCAGCAGGGGAGGGTTATGGTAAGGGAGGTTTTATGCACCGGGCAACATCATATTTCTGTCCACATCCCTTTGGCTGGAACATAGTCCCATGGGCCTAATTGCAAGGGAGCCTGGGAAATACCATCTAACTCTGCCAGGAGGAACATGGACACAGGTGCCAATGTCCACCACAAAGCGAAGGTTTCTGCACAATCTTTTCTGATTTTTACAATGTTACCAAGACATCCAAGTTTTCTTTTATTATTACTTTTTGAGACATGGTCTCAGGTAGTCCAGGCTGGCCTTGAACTCATTAAGTAGCCGAGGATGACCTGGTGACCTTGAACTTCCGCAGTGCTGGGATTGCAGGCATTTGCCACCATAGTTGGTTGTATTCAGTGCTGGCATTGAACCCAGAGCTTTGTGCATTCTGGGTAAATAGTAACTGATGAGCTATATCTCCAGCCCCTAGAAATTCCACTTCTAAAATGATAACATGTAGATTAAACAACTGTTCATGGTCCACCTGACTTACAGGCTTCCAGTTTTTGCTCCTTGGGCTGGTTGGGGCTCATCTTTTGAGCTATCATTCTACAGACAGACGAGTGACAGGTGAAGTGGTCGTCAGTTATTCAACAAACATGTCAACTTCTATCCCATACTGACTGACAGACATGAACACTTGGGATAAGTTCTTGTTTCTTTGATACAGAACACGTGGCTATTTTCACTCCTGGCTAGAAAATAATGTTAGATTTAAAAAACTAAATTGTAAAGTCTGGGACTATAGCTCAGTAGTAAAAATGTTTGAGTAGCATGGTTCCCAGAACTGCAAAGAAAGAGGAAGGGAAAAAGGAAGGGAGGGAGGAAGGGAGGGAGGGAGGGAGGGAGGGAGGGAGGGAGGGAGGAAGAGAAGAAGAAAGGAAGAAGGGAGGGAGGGAGGGAGGGAAAAGGAGAGAAGGGAGGGAAGGAGGGAGGGAGGGAGAGTCCTTCTATTTGCTGGAGTTACTTACCAAGGTGTTAAATTTTAAAAGAGGAATTGCTTAGCTGAGAAGAGACTCCCCAGATGGGAGCTATGCCAGCCTGCACCTTGGTTTCTTTCTCTGAGGGATAGGGACAATGCCAGCTACCTTATAGAGAGACATGGAGAAGTGTGACACATAGGAGGTGCACAGCCCAGCTCCCAGCTGGCTCTTTGGCTGCCACTGTGGTGAAGTGGTGGTGATGATTTGGGGACAGGAGACACTATGACTCCTTCCTGACTCCTCTGCCACATTACTGACTTACCTGTGGGACACTGGCTGAGGACACGGATGGCAATGTCTTAGTTCCTTACAAGAACTCAAGTGCAGGGACAGTTGCAGGACTCCTGAGCTCTCCTCAATGGGCATGGGCCCATGCCTGTTACTTCAGGAGGGAGGGAAGAGAGCTCATTCTAGTGTTGCTTTACAATGACAAGCATCCATCTTCCTCACTGACATCCACAGAGAAGCATCAGCCAAAATGGTGTGAAGGTGTGGGCTTGGGACAGCCGGGCCTGCACAGGAAGGCAGCTTCTGCTCGGGCTTGTTCCTAAAGATGAAACTCCACCACGCTTCTGTCTCCATGGCCCGGGCACTTCCTCTGACCTCACATGTCCTGTGTACCTGTGGACTGTCATCAGTCCCATTTCATGGGTGAGGACGTCAGATTCCATGATTTTGTTTTTGTTTCTTTTAATGGCTGAGCAATACTCCAGTATGTAAATAAATGTTCTTCATTTTCTTTATTCATTTGTCTAGCTTGTTTCCAGTTTCTGGCTGTTATGAATAGCACAGCAATGATCAGGGTTGAGCAAGGTCTCTGTGGTAGGATGGAGTGCCCTTTGGGTACACACCCAAGAGTGGTCCAGCTGGAAGTTGAGGTAGATCAATTCCCACCTTCCCGAGGAACTGCCAACTGATTTCCACAGGGGTTGTACAAGTCTGCATTCCCACCAGGAATGGAGGGGTGTCCCTACTCCACATCCGCACCAGCATGAGGTATCTTTTGTTCATTGATCTTTGCCATTCTATCAGGTATAAGGTAGAATCTCAACTAGTTTTGATTTCATTTCCCTGTTGGCTAAGGGCATTGAACATTTTCTCTTCTCTTTCCTTTTCTTTTCTTTTCTCATACTTCTCCGCCATTTGAGTTTCCTCTATTGAGAATTCTCTGTTTGCATCTTTATCCCATGTTTGAATTGAGATTATTAGTTTTCTTGATATATAGGGTTTTTTTTTTTTTTAGTTCTTTATGTGTTTTGGATATTAGCACTCCCTTGTATGTGTAGTTGGTAAAATCTTTTCCCATTCTATCAGCTGCTGCTTTGCTCAAATGTATCCCTTTTGGACTGGACCTGTTAAGTTCTAGCTATGCCAAGATATATATGAGTCCTAAGGTGTCTACCTACAGATTCAGGCTAAAAGCCCTACCACTCTTATATTAATGCTCATTCAGTTTCACTTTCCATTTTAATTTTCACATACTCTATCTGTTTCTCTGTCATTGTGTCTGTTTTTCTAACTTGGAAATAACTTAAAATCAAGTGTCCAGTTTTGACGAGTATTCATGGTATACAAACCGTTTTCCCAATCAGAATGTTTTAGGCTTCATCTAGTTTATATTTCCAATATCTAACACATAATCTACATTTAATAATCATAAAATGAAAAATGATTCAATATATTTTAAATGTTTCACTATCCTTATTATGCACAATCTATTCTAAGATCCTGTCTGCACTTTAAATGAAAACGGCTGATCAATCACCTGAAAGGCTTAAGCAACATAATCAATTGATTTCGTCTAGTGAGGCCAACCTGCCCAGAGAAATTCCAGCCCACCTGTATATGAAAAGGTCAGAGCGAAAGCCCTGACTTAGTGTGCTAACTACAACGATTTTTTAAAAAAAAGATTTAAGTTCAGAGAGTAAGGGCGTCTCAGTGGTAGAGCCCTGGCCTGAAGTCTTGGATGTGACCCCAAATACTGTGAAAAGGAAGACAAGATTCTCACACTGGTCCCCACACTCTTCCGTGCCTCTTGATATGGGGGACAGGGAGGACACGTATGCTGTACCCAGAAGACCTCCTCCTGGGGTCCCTGACCCGGATGAGTCACAGTGGGACACAGGCAGGGATCAAGGGTTCTGCCAAGAAGTTAGATTTCCCTGCCCAAGTCTGGAAAACTTGAGGTCATCTGATGGCTCATTCATTTGTTCATTCATTCATTCATTCATTCAGGGTTAGTCCCTAGCTCTGATGGTATTATCTGGGAATCTTGAGCAGGCTACTTCAACATTTCCCAACCTGAGTCTATTATGAATTAGCCACTATTCAATATTTTATTTCAGATGTATTACAAGCTTGTGTGTGTGTGTGTGTGTGTGTGTGTGTGTGTGTGTGTGTGTGTGTGCATGTGTATTCAGGAATCTACTTTCTTTGAGACAGGGTCTCTCACTGGCCTGGAACTCACCAACTGGGCCAACCTTCCCAGCTCTTACGTTGCAGAAGCTTGTCACACACCTGACATTATTACATGGGTTCTTGGGGATCCAGGTCCTCATGTTTGTGTACTTGAGTGACTGGGCCATCTCACCAGCCTTTGTCTTACGAGGGCAGAACAACTAGACACAGGGACTACCAGGGCCATAGGGCTGGGTAGTGGCATGAAGAGGACAAGAGGCGGTCGCTGGTGTTCAAGCGTGGGAGTGCAGGGCTTTTGCTCTGAGGAGAAGCAGAGGTGGATTTACTATGAAGTCAGAGGCTTAAGCCTCAGAGCATCTCTCGGTGCCTCCCAACAACCTGAGGGACCAGGCCCAACACACGCATAATCACATGCTTTTGTAGAATTGCCAAAGTCAGGTATTTTAACAGTAACGGATTGAGAACATCACCTCTGTCCGATCCAGCTTCCCTCCGCCGTTTCCTCTCTTCTTGGGTATCACGATATATCTGTGACATTTTTAGAGATGTGGATAAGGAGAAGTCTTGAAGTGGTGCTGACTCTGGCAATAACTAAAGTCAAAATATGTCATCCCAAAGAGGATGTTGATGTGGAGCTGGTGAATAGGTGGTGTCCGATCGAAAAGTCCTCAGGATTAAAGGTCAAGGAAACACAGCTTGAAAGCACGAAGCTTTGGTTTTTTTGTTTTCACAGAGCTGTGAAATCTAAGCTGACAAGCATTGTCTTTGAGTTGTTTTCATTGTGAATTAGAGACCTGCCGTGTTGACAAGGCTGACCTCTGGTCCTCAGGGCTCAAATGTTGCTCCTCCTGCTCCAGCCCCCTGAGTACCTGGGACGAATGGGTTCCCAGCTGTGCCCGGCTGGGCTTAAAACTTCACTATGAAAGACATTTAGCATTCCCATAATGAGCGGAGATGTTGAAACGTTCCCAAGTGCCAACCATAAAAGTTTGAGCACCTGCTAGAGGAAAGATGAAATTATCTCACTCTTCGGTAGAAAACTGACATCACAAAATTCATATACGACAGGAGCTTATTCTGAAGGTTCACAATGAAAAATGCAGCGATTGAATCATTATAGAGATGTGTTATACTAATGTAAGCATTGGTGCACACTTAATTTACCTAATTGCCTACACAAATGCAAAGTTGGTCTCATTATAAACTTAATGTTTATTGTTACTATGCAGCTCTAGCATGGTTAATATGTTTTATTATTAGAATGGTGTAAACTCTCGCTGGCCGTGTTACCAAACATGGAAGGGATTTGGGGCACTATCTAGTGAGATCAAGGCCAAAAAAGGAGGTGAATGTTATTTCCTTCAATATCCCAGCAGAGCAGGAATCCTCTCCCGTGAGCCTCAGCGTCACAGGCTTGGGCTCTTTTCCAGTCCTGTGCTGTCTCTGTCATGGGTGAAAGCCCTGGCTACGGGAAGTTCTTCTGTCGGGCTGATTGCTGTCTCCAGTTCCCCTTTGGCCCTGAGCATCCATCCACAGGACTGCAGATACAGCTAACTCTCCTTCCCACTTCACAATAGCTCTGCAGACACTTGAGGTACAGGGCTGAGGTACCTTGTTCTTGCCTAGGGTAACCTGGTATCCTCCAAAGACTTCTCTGATGTCTTGGCTTCCGAAGTCCAGACTATTCCTCAGCCCTGTTTCAGGGCTATAGCTACCATCCAGGGTCATGACGATGTGGAGAGAGGTGCCAGCTCGCATGGCAGATGCTGTGTGTGGGGGCTTCTGCTTTATGACAATCCTAGAAGCAGGCAAGGCCATGAGGCCCAGTTTATAGACAAGGAGAGGTTAAGCCACCTGCCCAGCTTACAGGGTACTTGTGTGTGTGTATGTGTGTGTGGGAGGGTGTCTCTGGACTTTTTGATTTCAGAGTCTGTGTCCTTAGTCACCATTCTCCATGTTTGGAGTTTGGGAGCTGCAGGCAGTGGGGTGGAGACTAAGGCCACCACCAATCTTCCCTGAGTAGAGGTCTACTGATTGGATGTCTCAGTAGCTACCGTTACACATGTGTCTAACGAGGGAACTTCAGGACGCATCAAGCAAGACACAGTGGCATTAGAGAAACAGAGTTCACAGTGATCGGCTTAGAGCTGTCCATATTTAATGATGTGTTGTCATGGAATCGACTTCTAGAAGCTTTATCTGGATCCACTGAGCATCAGCTTCTACTTCCTTCCCCCCAAACCCCTGGCAACCAGCATCCAACCTTCTGTACCAGAGGAGGGGAGCGAGTCAAATCTTTGGCCACTTGCAAAGTAAAAGGGCATTTGACATCCCCCTGTTGCCTGGCCCAGGCATCCAAGCTTGGTCTGAGGGAAGCCACCATCAGGCTCTGACCCATACAGGCCCCACTCTTTCCAGCCTCATCAGGTCCCTGTGAAAGGGTCAGGGATCTCAGAGCAGGACCTGCCAGATCCAGCTGGGCCCAGCCTGGGGCCCAGGGGAAATATTCATCTTTTGTCCTTGCTCCCACCCAGTTCCTACCTTCCCATCCCACCAGGAAGCTGGGTCCCCTGCTTTCAATGCCATTGTAATAACAGCCATTCATAGCTACTGTACCCTGTACGCTTCACCAAGCAGGCTCCACCCAGGCTTCACAGAACCCTCACAATGGGATCCATGGGAGGGAGGGGGAGAGGAGAGGTGGAGTGGGCCGTGGGGACTGGGTAGATGGCCATTTTGAAGGTGAGAAGAACAGGACCTGGGGAGGATCAGCCAATGCATGTGCTTGCTTGCTTTTTTCCATGTTGGAGAACCATTTTAAAGAGTCGTACAACTGGGGAGCAGAGCCATGAGAAGAAACAGATGCAGTAGAGACGTGGGCTCCAGCAAAATCACATGAGGCCTTGGAGATCATAAACAGGAGTCTGCCCTATAATCTGGGCATGGTGTTGCAGGATTGTAGTCCCAGCACTTGGGAGATAGGAGCAGGAAGATCAGGGGTTCACGGTCATCCTCCATCCACAGTGAGTTCAAGGCCAATCTGGGTTATGTGAGACTATCTGGAAACAAAACAAGCAAGCAGACAAAAAAGGTGCTTATTTTTCTAGGCATATTGAATAGAATTCCCACTGACCCAAGAGAGAGTTCACAGTCTATGAAATCTGTCAGCTGCTACCCAGTGCTGTCCAGGCCAAGCCTTGTGTGCCCCATCCTCTTGCTACTCTTGAGCCCCCCCCCCATATGGTTACCCAGAAGTCACTGGGGGCTGAACAGACACAAACAGAGAAAACAATAGCCATTAGGGCGTTATGTTCTCATTGTCTGCTGTTCCCAGAAGGTTGGCAGTGCAGCTCCCAAGTGTGACAGAGAACAGAGGAGGGTGGCTTCAGGGGGCTGGAGAGGTTCCCAGGAACTCACCTGAGGGTAAAGCAGGGTTAGCTAGGTTGGAGGGAGGACCTAGAATGGGCTGGAATATCCAGATTCCACGATGGGAAACAGCAGGAACAACAGTAAGAACAGACAAAGCCCAAGACCCTTGGTGATTAGAGGAGTTGTCATCTGGCTGGATTGTTAGCTGGGTGCCAGGCAGCAGTGCCCAGGGGTCTGTTCTGCCCCTCTCCCTTCATACATTGTGAATACTTCTTGATGGCAGCAAGCCTTTTTATACAGTCTCCTCCTCCTCTTCCTCCCCCTCCTCTTCTTCCTCCTCCTCCTCCCTCCTCCTCCTCCTCCTCCTCCTTCTTCTCTCTCTCTGTCTTTCCTTCTTCCCTCCCTCTCCTTCCTTCCTTCCTTCCTTCCTTCCTTCCTTCCTTCCTTCCTTCCTTCCTTCCTTCCATGTGGTGTGTGTGTGTGTGTGTGTGTGTGTGTGTGTGTGTGTGGTGGGCGGATGACAACTTTGAGGAGGAGTTACTTATTGCTTTCCACTGTAGGCTCAGGTCATCCGACTTGTGTGGTGAGCACTTTTACCTGATAAGCTGTCTGGTCAGGCCCAGATTTCTTTTGTGTTTGTTGCTTTTGTATTTGGAGCAGGGTCTTTCTCTGAATCCAGCCTGACCTTGAACCTACACCCACCCTTTGCCCTAGTGCCCCAAGTTCTGGCCTTGTAGGATCCAGTCTCTGGACCTGGCTTTCTTGCAGGCTTCCTTAGAGCTCTTCCTTTGGTGTCTTATATCCAGCCTCCTGGTGTTGGGCATTGAGACTCTTTCTAGTTTTTCTTTATTATAAGCAAGAGACGAACATCTTTGCCCACATAGGCATGTAAGTGTATTATCTCTGTACAATAATGGTGGGAAGTCCTGAAGGCCACGTGGGAGAGTTGAACTTGCCTTGGAAGGACTGAGTTGGCTCTGTTTGAAACCAGCCTGGGGACCACAAGGGCAGTTCTTGGCTGGGTTTCTCTTCTAGGGGCCCCAAGCAGGGACATTCTGAGAGAAAACTTGAGGAACAGATAAAGAGCCTTGACCATTCACTCCATGGTCTCTGGCTTCCTGGGCCAGATAATGAACATGGGAGAAAGGAGGCCCAGCCTGGAGAACTCATGCTCTCTTTCTTGCTGTGTACCCGTCCGGCCACTGACTTGGTTACCAGGTGCCAGTGCCTTCCCAGGAGACGATAAACCATGCTTTCAACTGAGCGCGGACTTGGGTTCAAACCACAGCTTTACCACCGAAGAGATCCTGGGCCAGTTTCTCAATAGCTCTTGGATTTCTTGCAAAGTATGGGGAAATAATCTAATATGGGAAAGACCTAATAAGGATGAGCAAGTTCCTGACTGACTAATAGCCCATGCTTCCAGGAGTCATGGTCTTTATTTTCATTGTCTTGGAGGGTATCCATTCTCTTTAGAAAAGAGTGTTATTGGGGGGATTGCTCAGTAGATAAAATGCTTTCTGTGTAAGTGTGGTAACAGGAGCAGAGATCTCCAGCATCCATATAAAACAGTGGTGGCCCAGCTGTAATCCCAGCACTTGGAGACAGGGATTCCCCAGGGCTAGCTAGGAAGCTACACTAGCTGGAATCAGTAAGTCCCACAATTGGCAGGAGACCCTGGCTCAATAAATAGAGTGGAGAGCCGTGTGACTGCACATGGATGTTTTCACTTGTATGAGCATGCACATATACATGCATGCACACAGTGCAAATATATATAATTATAGCACACCATATGAATCATACATTTGAAATATTTAGTTCAATGTACACTGAATTTTGTCATCCCCTAAAGAAATCTTGTACCCACCAGTAGGCATCCCTAGTCCCCAGGAGAGCCCTCCAACCCCCGTACCTGCTAACTTACTTTCTATGTCTATGGACTTCCCTTGGCCAGACAATTCATACCATCAGTGCAGTCAAGCAACACATGGTCTTTTGTGACAGCTTCTTACACTTAGCATGCTTTTTTTTTTTTTTTTTTTTTTTAAATCAAGGTTCATCTATACTGTAGTATGAATTGGTTTGACTAGGTATGGTCTCCACTCTGTGTTTGAATGCTTGGCCCATAGGGAGTGGCACTGTTAGGAGGTGTGGCCTTGTTGGAGTAGGTGTGGTCTTATTAAAGGAAGTATGTCAATATGGGGGCAAGCTTTGAGATTTCCTATGCTCAAGCTCTGCCCTGTGTGGCACAGTTTCCTTCTACTGCCTGCAGACCCAAGATGTAGAACTCTCAGTTCCTTCTCCAGCACCATGTCTGTCTACATACATTTCCTCAAAGATGATAATGGACTAAACCTCTGAGACTGTAAACCAGCCCCAAATGAAATGTTTTCCTTTATAAGAGCTGCCTTGGTCATGGTGTCTCTTCTAGCTGAGACAACCCCATTTATTCATGAATAATATTTCATTGTGTGGACTAACTGCATTTAATATGCCCTTTTCTCTGTTGACAGACTTTTGGGTCCTGTCCATCTCTTGGCTCTTATAAATGATGTCATGAAGAACATTTGCATGTAGACACGGGGCACTGGACCATGGGATCTGATGGCCCAGGGACAGTAGAAATGAGACCAAGTCACTTAAGATGAAGAAGAAAGGCACAGCTCCTTTATTGAAACTTCAGCCCCAGCCATGGGAGGGCTGACCATAAGTGGGCAGGTTGCTTGCTTCACAGAGGCAGCTGAAGAGGGTCTGCTAAGCATGGCAATGCTCTAATAGTCACAGGTACAGCTATGCATTTTTGTATCCATGTGTGTACACAGGAGTGTGTGTGCATGTGTGTGTTGATGTCAGATGTTTTTCTCGGTTTCGATCCACTGAATTGGAAGTTTGTGGATTGGACCAGGGACTCTCCTATCTTTGCACACACACTCCACCCAACATGGGGTAGCAGGTGCATACCAGCACACCCGGCTCTTTTTATTTGGGTTTTAGGGATCAAACTCAGGTCCTCACACTTGCAGGCATTTTGCCAACTAAACTATCGTCCCATGGACATGGTTTTAAAAGAAACTCTACATTTTGTGCGTAATGGTACTTTGTTTGGCCTTGTACTTGGCAATAGCCAAATCAGCGCAGGAACACCTGCCTCTCGCATCTCCCTCTTCCATGAATGCCCTCTGTTTGTGATAAGGCTGAAGGACTCCCATGTTTGAGCTGCCCAGAAAGTACAAGGGCATTGTAAAAGATACACATGCCTGCTCCAGTTGGGAATGCCCAAGGTCATTCTGCAGTACAGTCTTGGAAAAAAGCTTTTCCCAAATGATCAATGTGTGCACATGTAGAGCGGAGCAGATTGGCTCAAAGTCTGCACCAGCAAAGGTTTGAAGACAGACACACTAAGCCTTCTGTCCCATGCTGGCTATCTGTCAGTACCTATAGGTACAAGCAAAGAGCAGCTTTCTACAAAATAACCTAGGTAACTCTTATCGTACCCACACACTCAGAGGTGTAATCTACAAAGTCCCTGGGGGTTTTCATATCCAGCTTCTCAGAAGCGTTATCTACAGTGGGAGCTGAATACTGCATTGCTCGGGGTGTGGTCTCCAAAATCAGTGGTTTTAAAACATACCAAGAGTCCATGAGGATAGAGGGCTTATCCAGTTTTTGTTCAGTGGCAATGGTCCTTTATTTTTGTTTATCGTGTATATGTGTATGTGTGTGTGTCTGATTGTGTGTGTGTGTCCGTGTGTGTCTCTCTGTTTGGTATGTCTCTCTTTGTCTCTTTGTGTCTGTCTGTCTGTCTGTCTGTCTGTGGTCTGTGTGTCTGTGTATGTCTGTCTGTGTGTTCATGGGTCTATGTGTGTCTGTGTGTCTCTGTGTATGGACATCTTGAACTCTACTAGTTTTATCTCAGCCCTGTCATGGCAGCCTCCTAGCCTGTGGACATTCTGACCTCATGGTCTAATCAGCAGTTCTGTGACAAAGCTGTTGAGAGCACTGGACGGAGATTGGAGCAAATGCATACTGTGTTTTGAGCAGTAACACAGTTTATTTGCCTTTTGTCCCCTGTGGCAGTCCTGAGCTTAAAACATCTGTTTTAAGCAGAAACTCTGGGTCTAAGGAGAACTCTGATACTCTGGGGCTGTGGGAGGGGCTGCTGGCTGGCCAGCTGGTTCCCAAAGGAGCTGCCCTGTTCTGTCACCCAGATATACTGCAGGAAAACTCAGCTTTCCCCACATCCTCAATGATTCTTGTTATGTCTGTCTTGGCTGTGGCAATCTCCATGATAGGTAGCTTGTTGTGGTTTTGATTGACATTTCCTTGATGGCCAACTTCTGTCTGCTTCATGTCCAGGTCATAAATCCTGGGACACCCTTTCCTTATTTGGAACTAACTTAACTTCTCTCTCTCTCCTCTCTCTCTCTCTGTCTCTCTCTCCCCCCTCTCTTTCTCTGTCTCTCTCAATCTCTCTCTGTCTCCTCTGTCTCTCTGTGTCTCTCTCTGTTTCTCTGTCTCTGTCTCTCTGTCTCTGTCTCTCTCTCTCTCTGTGTCTCTCTGTCTCTCTCTCTCTCCAAGATTTATCTGTGCATGCATTTTAAGTATTTAAGTATTCTGTCATCACACATACCAGAAGAATCAGACCCCATTACCTATGGTTGTGGGCACCATGTGGTTACTGGGAATTAAATTCTAGACTTCTGGAAGAGGAGACAGTGCTTTTAACCATTGAGCCACCTCTCCAGCTCCCTCTCCCACCTTTTAAATTTCAATGGGAAAACATGACTGAGGCATCCCCAGAGCATACCTGAAAGGAGCCTTTCCATAAAGACAGTTATTTACTGGCTTTGAAGCACTGCAAAGCCCCAGAGCTCTGATCTCTAATAATCACAGAGACGGGGTAGTTACATGACAACACCTATGTATGGGAATAAAAGTGGGGTGAAAATATATTTATTCAATGTACACTTAGTCATAGTTAAAGAAGCATGTTAAAGAGGCTGAGGAGACCGTGCCTGCATGAGATGCTGAGTTCAGTTCCCAGTACCCACGTAGTAAGATGGTTATACAGTCATAATCCCAGCTCTTGGGAAGCAGAGAGATCCCAGGGGATCACTGGCCAGCCGCTCTGCCCAAATTGGCAAGTCCCAGGTCCCAATGAGGAAATGTGACTCAGGAAGGAAGACAGGTTGACTCTTGGGGAACAACAAACACCATGCTTTGTCCAAGCACATGACCCCAAGCAGTCATGGACAGTGGCCTCTGACCCCATTTGTGAAACAAATTGAGTTTCCTATCTATGACAAAACACCCGACAGAAACAACTCAGAGGAAAGATATGGCTTCAGAGGGTCAAGTCCACTGTGGTGGTGTGGAGCTGGCAGGGCTGAGCAGCTCCTCCGGGAGCACGGAGAGGAGAAATGCTGTGCTCCCACTGCCTGGGGCTCCCCCATTGTGGGATGCTTCCACCCATACTCACTGTGAGCTTCCCACTTCTGTTGGTCCTCTCTGGAAAGGCCCCCAGCAGTGCCTCCTATCCAAGTGAGTCTGTCATATTTAGGGACGGCAGGAAAAGTGACAGTCTACTGGTAAATGTTGACCTGATGGAAAGCCACAGGAGTAAATATGACATTCCTCTACCTACAATCAGTAGCTTTTCTTTTCTTTCAAAATTATATATATATGTATATATATAGATATGTATATATATATATATACACACACATATGTGTGTGTGTATTCAGTTTTGACAAATAATTTTCATTACCAGTCTACCATTGTTAGGAATGAAAACCCAACAGATTCCTAATAAGCAAGTTGAAAAAGCAATAATAAACAACAACAATAAACTGACTCTAAGGCAAGGTGGTGTGTAAAAATACCTTCACGGGCAGGGGAACAAGGCAAAAACGCAAACACAAATAATTAAGATGCAAAACAAAATAAATGTTAAATGAAAAACCATCTCATGTGAGAAAAAAAAACAACCATAAACCGAAACTCTCAACGCTTGGCTGGGCCCAGCACGTGGGAGGTAGAGGCTGGAAATCCCAGGCCAGAAACAAAACAAAATGAAAATCCCAAATGGGCATGATGGAGCCAGGGGGATCAGGAGTTGGAGGTCACCCTTAGCTATGTTAAGTCTGGGGCTAGCCTAGGGTACATGAGCCCTCTCAGTAAAAGAAAAAAGAAAGCTGCAGCCAAACATCTGGAGAGTTGGGAGTCAGGTATAGCCCTGCAGAGTCTGAAAATGGCCCTCTCTATAGATTCAGGAACCCGTGGTGATTGATTCATTGTGTGACTTGCCATCTCCACCTTGGTACCCAGGTTTCCAGGTAGAGACTGAGAGCTCCCTCTAGACTGCCAGAGCTACCAGCATCCTGGGGACGTCAGTGTCTGAGGAGGACTGCCTCTGGACCCTGTGCTTGTGACACTAGTAAAGGCAGCTGTGCTCCCTGACCGGAGGGAAGGTCTCCTCTGGACACTGGGAATGCTGGACTCTCCGTCCTTGCTTCAGGCAGTAGTGATGAAATACCTTGTAATGGTGGAATGGGAGGCTGGGCTGGATTCCTGTTTGTATCTGCATCAAAGGAGCCAAGTCTCAACGTGCCCTTTCAGGTGAAGCCTGGTTGGTGGCCAGGGCCTTACAAGCCTCGCCACCAGGCTAGGGATAGGAAAACATTTGGAAGTGTTTCTTCAGCTCTAATTGCTGCTCTCAACTGTAGCTTGGTGGTGATGACCTTGGACATGATAGGTGAGGATACAGAGGTTCCTTGACTATATCCCAGGGCAGGTGTTGATATGTATATTGCATAGCAAAGGAAGCCTAGGCTCAGAGAGGTCTAGGCACCCATACAGACAAATGTGAAGAGCTGGCTTCAGAGGCCAGCTCTTTGCCCACACACAGTGACCCAGGCAGTGGTATGCAGCCAGGGAGAGGACTTGTGTGCTTTGGACTTGATGAGCCAGCAGCCTTCTGAGCTCCGGAGTTCAGAAAACTTATATGGGCTAGTGCAACCAATCCTCATCCCTTGTGGCTGGCTCAAGGGACATAGGACAGTTACTGTATCCTTGGCCACTAAGAGCCACTTCTGAGCCAGGATGGAAGCTATGCTGATTTTGCCCATGAGGACATTCTAGCCAGAGCAGAGCAGGTTAGTGATGTCTAGGGCCTTCTAGTGGTCAAGAGAGCAAATCTCTCGCTACTTCCAAGCTGGGAGTCCAGGTTCAGATCAAAATTATAACAACCCCTTTAGGCAAGAGCTGAATGTCAAAGAGAATCAGGCCCAATGGTAGGGGTCAGAAAATGTCAGATACACTCCTCTCACCCAGCGCCTCCAAAAATCATGGCAGTGGGCTTCACTGGGTACCCTTGGGAAGCAAGAGTGTTTGCACTACCAAGTGTCCTCTGCTCCTGGAGAGGGTGAGACTAGTGCTGCAGATGCCACTGAGTGTATATGATGTGCCTCGCCTGAAGCTGGAGGAGAGGCCAAGCCTCTGTTGGCGTGGGCATGGGGAAGAGTTAGTTATACAGGTGTGAACATATCTGCATCCCTCTTGTCTATGCCCTTTGCTGGACAGTGAAGAGGCCATTCCACAGAATAGGAAACTGGGGTCTAAACACTTGGTGGATAACTGTGGGGTCATGGAAGTACAGCCATCCATCTGTCTCCTTTCCCATCTTTGGACTCTTGCCTTCAGAATGCCAGCAACCCCAGGCATCCTGTGGCTTGCCCTGGCTATCCATCACATCCTCTAAATGCGCCATCACCTAAACACTCACTCACCCCACAAGCCTGTGAGTGGGAAGAAAGGTCATTTCCATTTGACAGACAGTTGATGCTGCTTACCTGGACTCTAGAGAACCTTCCCTGGGATCCCAGCTGCCCCAGGCTCCCTGCTATCCAGGTCAGTGCTGTGAAACTCACTTTGACCAGCAGGGGGTGGCATGTACTCAGAGATAACACCCAGTATCCAGCATTATGGCCGGCAGAATCCAAGGGCTGGTGAAGTACCAAGCCTTCACCCATCCCAGGCTCCAAGAGGGCCTGAGGAGCAAGGAGAGAGGCACACACAAGTGAAAGGCAAGTGGATGGTCCACAGCCAGACGATGCCATGCCTGTGAACACAAAAAAGACTCCACCTTGTAAGAGAACTGTGTGTTAGCCCTGTTCTGCCCAGGTAGCTCTATTTAACCAGCAGGCAGAGCTACCCACCCAGGATGGGATGGATGAAGGCTGATAAGCTTGGGAACCAAATGTTCAGCATGTAATGGCTGCCCAAGGCCACACTCAGCACACACATACAGGCAGTGTAGAAAGTGTGCTTACTGCTGAATGTCTTAGCATGGAATAGACCAAACAAGGGGAAGGGTCTCTGGGGTGAGAGAATTTCCAAGAAATGATGGGTAATAAAAACCAAGGAGACGATGGGATGTGATGGCCCAGGCCTTCTTTAATCCTGGGACTTGGGAGGCAGAGGCAGGCAGATCTCTGAGTTGGAGACCAACATAGAGAGAGTTCTAGGACCAGGACAGCCAAGGCTACACAGAGAAACCCTGTCTCAAAAAAGCCAAATAAAACAAACCAAACCAACCAACTAAACAACAACATAAAGCAAAAGACACTCCAACACACAGACACACACACAGGCACACGCACACACACACACACATACACACATCCAAGGAGAGATTGGGCTGGTGTGTGTAGCTCTCTGAGAGTGCACTTGGCACTACTGGTCTAGCCTTACAACACTCTGTGACTGATCCCCAGCCTCGTGGAAATTATTAAGAGACAGCAAACCAGAGGGGGAAGGGAAGGCCTGGTGCTGAGGAGGGGAGGGACTCTGGTTTAAATACTTCAATGTGAAACCAGAGGTTCCCAGTGGATCACAAGCATGGGGGCTAAGAGGAGGGTCAGGAGCCTGCCTTCAGTTTCTCACTCCTCACCAATGACAATGAAATGTAGAAAGAAAGGAAAAAGAAAAAAACAAGTCAGATGCTGTGGGGAAGAGCCAGGACAGACACTCAGTTGTGTACACCGTGGCTACAACTCTAGGTGTCAGGCAGGGCACGGGGAGGTGGGCTTTTCAAGATCATGTATGGGTTGTGTGTGTGTGTGGGGGGGGGCAGGGCTGTCCTGTTCACTAGGGCCCACTGGAGGGGTGAAGGGAGGCATGCGATATAGACCCCCAAGAAAGAGGTTTGCAGGGGGAACCCCAGAAACAGAGCTCTGCCTCTCCAAAAGTCAAGATTGAGAGAGGCCTGTTGAGTGTGGCCATCTCTGTGAGAGCCACTCCAATGGGTGATGGGTCCAGAGAACTGGGAAGCAGCTAGTCTAAGGGCACCTGAAGTGGTCCCTCTTCTTCTTAATCACCTCTACCAAAGCCTCTAGGGCCGCAAGCTCCACTTGGGGCATGACAGGAGAGCTAGAGAAGAGCAGGGTATAATTCCAAATGGGGAGTTTCAGTCATAGTTTTACTGGACATTCTTCCCTCCCCTCCCTTCCTATCCCCTCCTGTCCCCTCTCCTCTCCCCTCCTGCACTCTCTTCTCCTCTCCTATCTTCTCCCTTGCTCCCTTGAACCCATGGTATCACACACCCTGAGTAAGCATTCTACCAACTGAGTCACATCCCTAACCCTAGACATTCTTATTTCTAGATTGAGATTGTATTTGCAAATTAAGCTGACCTTATATGGATACTGTGTTCCCATGAGTACATAGTCCCCATGGGGAGGAGAGGTGACAGTGGGGCCAGAGGGGAGGGAGTGACAGAGACAGAGAGAGAGAGACAGGGAGAGAGACAGAGTGACTGGGAGGAGAACCCAAAGGGTTGAGGCCTGGGCTCACTCAGACTTAGCACAGGGTCTCTTCTAGAACACCCTATTGATGTAGGAGACCCCTAGATAAGGTCAATACATGCTTTGGGGAGCCAAGTGACATTGCTCTAGCAACAGGGAGATTGGACTCACTTTGATATGTCTGCCACAAAAGCTTCACTTTCTCAGCACAGGGTGGGGGCTGAGATGCAGACCCACTGGGTGGGGGCTGAGATGCAGACCCACTGCATGCTCAGAAGAGAAACAAGTTCAGAGACAGTTGCCAATCTCCACTCCTCTCCTGAAAGAACAGCCCCTGTGTGCTCTGCTCAGCAGGGTGGCCAGAGGTCGAGGGGGGTCAGCGGGGGGGGGGGGCTGGAGAGAGACAGGTTGTGCCCCACCCCCACCCCAACCCCTAACTCTTATTACCTCTGGTTCCTCATTTGTCACATGGGGGCTAATCTCCTAACTTTTCTCAAGGGTACAGTGGCCATAAAAGTGCTCTATCAATTCGTGATCATCTGAGGTCTTGCAAGGAGGCAGGTGGCACTGCCCCCTGTCCTCAAAGGACAACCAGAGAAGGTAAGAATGGAGACCTGGCCCTTCAGATGCAATGGAGCTCTCATGTTAGCAGAGAGGAGGTGGAAGAGGCTGCAGCAGGAGAAGATCCAAGGTCCAGTCTTGGGCATGGATTAAATAGGCCTGGACGAAGGGGACAGAGGCTAGCACGGTGGGATCAGACACACAGGTGCACAGTGTGGAGACAAAGAGTCCCCGTGGTAGGTGGCAGGGTCCTGCATTCCATGATCAAAAGCAGAAATTCCAGGGGATTCGTGTTAGCTGTGCTGGAGCTGACACCGGTTTGCATGCTTGTTCCTTGGCAAGGTTGGGTTGAAAGGGGAAAAAGACCAACTGATTGGAAACAGATTCCTGGGAAGGAAGGAGTCCAGGCTGGCGTGAGACAAGGGCCTGCTGCCGCTGGCCCCGTCCCCCCATTCCCCAGCCCTGACGCAAGGCTGGCTGGAGCAAGCAAGGCATTTCTTCCTGGCTTCATTACAAGGCCCTGCTGGCAGGGGAGGCAGCTTCTGCCATTCCTGCCTGCATGCCGGACGGAGTAAACACTGAACTTCAAACATGGGAGTCAGACTACAGGCTCTAGGCTGTGCTGATTGATTGACCCCATCCTTGGATTCTCACCTCAGAGGGATTATCTCTGTTTCCCAGATGATTCACTGTGTTGAGAAAAGTTGGGGTTTTCCCCCGCCATCCAGTCTAGCTGAATGGATAAGCTTCAGGGTCAGTGGCTTTATCCTGGGCTTGGGTGCAGACAGGGAGGTTTAGGGTAGAAAGGAAGAAGACACCATGGGTACATGTGATATGAGGGTAGTATGGTGCAGGGACACTTGTCTGATGCTAAGCAGATTTAGGGGCTGTTTGTTACAGCAGCATGACCTAACTTATTCCTGACAGATACACATTACGATAAACTAAGGTCTTTTCTTCTCTTCTTCTTCTTCTTCTTCTTCTTCTTCTTCTTCTTCTTCTTCTTCTTCTTCTTCTTCTTCTTCTTCTTCTTCTTCTTCTTCTTCTTCTTCTTCTTCTCCTTCTCCTTCTCCTTCTCCTTCTCCTTCTCCTTCTCCTTCTCCTTCTCCTTCTCCTTCTCCTTCTCCTTCTCCTTCTCCTTCTCCTTCTTCTTCTCCTTCTCCTTTTTCTTCTTCTTCTTCTCCTCTCTCCCCCCTCTCTCCCTCTCTCTCCCTCTCCCTCTCTTTCTCTCTCCCTCCCTCCCTCCTCTCTCTCTCTCTCTCTCTCTCTCTCTCTCTCTCTCTCTCTCTCTCTGTAGGGGTACACAAACCCAAGTAGGGGTCAGGGGTCAGCATCAGGTTTCCTCCATCATACTCCATCTTCATTTGTGACACAGGCTCTCTCATAGAACCTGAAGCTCGCCATTTTGGTTGGGCTAGCCAGCCCTTGAGAGCGAGCCCTTGGGATCCACCTGTCCCTGGTTTCTAATGCTGGGGTTGCGGGTGCATGCAGGATCATATTCAGATCATTTTATATGGACTCTGAAGATGGAACTCAAGTCTTCATGCTGTCCGGCAAGAGCCCTTACCCGCTGAACCGTTTCCCAGCCGCGGTGTGTATTCCCCGGAATGTTAAGCAGAGCACCACCTTCCTCTTAGCAACATCATTTTCAACTTTTTAAATCTTGGGGCTGGGGAGATGGCTCAGTGGGTGCAGTAACAGCTGCACAAACATGGAGACCTAAGTTCAGATCCCCAGGACCCCTGAAAAAAGCCAGGCATGGTGGCACCTATCTGAAACATTAGCACTTGGGGATCAGGGACAGATAGATGCTGGAGGCCTGCGGGCCAGCCGGTCTCACTGAAGCAGGAAGCTCCAGATCCAGGGAGAGACGTGGAGAAAATGACAAATGGAGAATAATAGAGAAGGACACAGATGTCAACCTCTGGCTTCCACACATGTGGGTGTGTATACCCAACATACGTGTGTGTGTGTGTATATGTGTGTGACTGTACACATAGCATGACATTTACTGGCTTAACTTTCTGAGTTTTCAGGAGTTGAACTCAGGGCCTCACCCACAGGGAGAGTGTGCTATGCCCTGAACTATATCCCAGCCCATCTTAACATTTTTAGAAGCACAGTGGCATTGAGTACCTTGTGTGCAGTCCCCCCCGCCCCCCATCATCCACCCACAGGACTCCTCCCCCTACAAAACTGAAACTTTGTATCCATCAAATGACAACCATCCCTCTGTCCTCAACCAGGGCCTGGCAACTGCATTTTTGATCTTTGTGAACTGGGCTCCTTTAAATACTTCTTTTAACTGCAGTCATCCAGTGTTTGGGTTTTTTGGTATGTGACTAATTTATTTCACTTAGCAGAATGTTGTAGCCCTAGTCAGAATTTCCCTACTTTTCAAGACAGAGTAATATTCCATTGTACAGACATACTACATTTTGATTATCCATTCAATGGCCACTGGGCATTTGGGTAGTTTCTGTGGCTTAGCTGTTGTATATAGCTTTTTAAAGAAAATTGAAAGCAGTGTGTGTCTGTCTGTCTGTCTGTTTGTGTGTCTGTCTGTCTGTGAGTGTCTGTCTGTCTGTGTCTGTGTCTGTGTGTGTCTCTCTCTCTCTCTCTCTCTCTCTCTCTCTCTCTCTCTCTCTCTCTCTCTCTCTCTCTGTGTGTGTGTGTGTGTGTGTGTGTGTGTGTGTGTGTAGGGCAATGCCCAAGAAGCAAGTGGAGTCCAGGCCACCCACCAGGCTTGGGTTCTAGCTTGCTATGCAGCTTTGAGTAGGTAGGTAAGTTCCTGACCTGACTGACACCAGCTGTTCTCATCTTCCTGCCTACCCTGGGCAGAGTGCCAGGGCCAACTGAGTCCGCAGTGTGAAAGTTCTCAGCAAAGAAG
Source organism: Mus caroli (assembly GCF_978045245.1). NCBI lineage: Eukaryota > Metazoa > Chordata > Mammalia > Rodentia > Muridae > Mus > Mus caroli. The sequence continues at coordinate 15,748,906 of NW_028227257.1, read as the reverse complement.
CCACCACCACAGTGGGGGACTGTTATTGTTATTGCTTAGTGGGTGAGAGGCCAGTGGCTTCCCAGAGGCGTGAATCATTCCTGGTGGGATTCCAGGCACCAGGAGAGGCTGTTCTGGGCAACAAAATCCAAATTCCATACGGAGCAGGGGCCCTGACCCTGAGCCCTTGGGTGAGCCACACCCTCTCTTCTGGGCCACTGATGCTATGAATGTCAGAAGCATCCCAGTTCTTAGGAACAGAGCCTCCAGCTCTGCTGCTAGCTATTGAGGTTCAGAGAGGGTGATACGTCTGCCCAGAGCTGCAAAGCCAGAGGGAATGGGCTGGATGGGGAAACCTGAGACACACTGGTGTCTCACTGGCTTTTACTTGGTACTGATGTTAGGAAGAAGGCTTCAGAGGTGGAGTCTAGAAAGTCACCATGGAGCAAGAAGAAAGAGCAGCCTCCTGTCCCCAGAAGCAGGTCCGGTGTTCCTTTGTGTTTCAGGGACATGGGTCTGAGGACTGATCACAGCCATATGTTAACCTTCCCACGTCTTGGTTAACATGGAGACTGCTCAAAACCACAGTAACGTGATTGAGCCCTTCCCACATCCGTGGCACAGAGCTGAGCTGTCACACAGAGACTCACACGCCAGCTCTTCTATGAGCCTGGAACCGGCATGCCGCTGTTCAAAAGCCCTGGATCCTTGGCTCAAAGACATTTCCAAAGTCATAAAATAAGAATAGGCAAGAGCTTTGATCCGACCCTGGGCAGGGGCCTGTGAAATGTGTTCACAGAACACATGCCCTGTGCCTCCTCAGAGCTGTGGCATCTGCGCTCTGTGCCCACTGTCCAGGCAGGACAATCAAGGCTTAGAACAACTTTGTGATGTGTTGGCCAGAGTGGGCAGTTGGGATGAGGACCCACCATGTCAGGGCTGGCTTTTGCCTGGTGCACTGGATTCCAGAAAGAGCTCTGTGCCTGGGAGTGTGCAAAGCCAGGGCAGATCAAAGTTTGGAGGTGCAGGGCAGGAGGGCAGGGGGACAGGATCTGAGTGCCACCCACTGCTTGGTGACATCCAAACATCAATGCTTTGGGTACACTGGGGTGTTTACCATAAAGACAAAAGGCCAAAACTACACTCAGAACTCTATGCTTAATAATAAAGCCACAGCCATTTGGAGCTTGACCTGTGATAACATAAGAGCTGCTGAGTTCTTTTTAATTTTTTAAAAATATTTTTATTAGGTATTTTCCTCATTTACATTTCCAATGCTATCCCAAAAGTCCCCCATACCCTCCCCCCCCACTCCCCTACCTACCCACTCCCACTTTTTGGCCCTGGCGTTCCCCTGTACTGGGGCATATAAAGTTTGCAAGTCCAATGGGCCTCTCTTTCCAGTGATGGCCGAGGAGTTCTTTTTAATTTTTAAATTACATTTAAATTAATTTATTTTGTGGGCTGATGGGGGCTCATGCCACGGTTGGTTTTCTCTTTTAAGAATTGGCTCACAGTGAAGCTTGGTGGTGGGCACCTAGAGTCACCTTTTTTAAATGCTTTCAAAGAAAATTAATTTGGACTGGAGAGATGGCTCAGCAGGTAGGAGCACTTGCTGTTCTTGCAGAAGACTCAGTTTTGGTTCTCAGGACCCATGTCAGATGGCTCACAACCCCCTGTAACTCTTTTTTTTTTTAAGATTTATTTATTTTATATATATGAGTACACTGTAGCTGTACAAATGGCTATGAGCCACCATGTGGTTGCTGGGATTTGAACTCAGGACCTTCAGAAGAGCAGTCAGTGCTCTTAACCACTGAGCCATCTCTCCAGCACCACCACCCCCGCCATAACTCTTGTCTCTAGATGAGCTAATGTCCTCCTCTGCCCTCTGTGGGTGCCTACTGACACGTGTGCATCTGCTCACACAGTCACACACAGATAAATAAAAATAAAACAAATCTTAAGAGCTTTTATTTTTAGCTTAGGTGTGCATGCATGTATGTGTTCCTGTGTGAGCAGATGCACATATGTACAGTCGGTTATGTGTTCGTGTGTGTGTAAGTGTATGTGTGTGTTTATGTGTATGTGTGTGTGTGTGTGTGTGTGTGTGTGTGTGGTGTGTGTGTGTGCACGTGCATGTGAGCTCCAAGTGTCAGTCCTTGGGAGCTATCCACCTTGGTTTCTGAGACAGGTCTTACTGAGACCTGAGGTTTGCACATTTGGTTATAGGCCGGCTGGCTAGTAGGTCCCAAGGATTCTCTGGTCTCCTCCCCTAGTCCTGAGATTGTAGGGCTATACCACCTTAGCCAGCGGTTTAAATCTAAGACACAGGGGTGTAAGCTAAGTCCCTCAAGCGCAGGCAGAGAGCACTTTAGTGACTGAGCAAGTTCTTTATTGACTTCCCAGACTTGATTTCTAATGACCCATGGCTCCTTCCTCAAATAGCAGGTCTCAAGAAAACAACCCCTGCTGTGAAATCCACTATTAAACAAGGGCATGAGGTGCTCACCTGGACCCTCAGGTACGGGGCTTCTCCCAGTAAGAACAGTAACTTGTTGCTCCAGGGCCAGCAATCTCCACAGTGTGATGCTTTCCCTGGACCTGGTCTACCCTCTTCTGCAGTGTCCTCCAGTAAGTATCTCCCTCGTGTCTTGTGTCCTGGTTAATTCTTTTCCCTTCCACATCACCAACCTTCCCTGTGTCATCTTTCACAATGCGTTGGTGACCTGTAGTATCAAAAATGTCCCATGCTGCCTTTCCTGGACACTGCTTATTCTGGTGTTTGTGGTGACAGGATGGGTGTTTCAGAGAGATCTGAGCAACTCTGGCTAGGTTAGCACCCTACTATAGCTTTAAAACTGCTGCCTATTGTCAGGCCACAAGCCCAGGGCGGGTGGGGTGGGGGGGGCTCCTTTACGGCTCCATGGATCAGCCTATGAGAGCAAAGGCTACCTACCTTCCTTCCTTCTGGAACCTGTAGAGAGGAGAGGAAATGGTACAGAGGAGGGTCCATGCACCATTGTGATGGATATCTCCCTCCCCCCGGCCCCCCCCCACTCCTCTCCAACTCTCCACAAGCTGCCAGTGCTCCCAGAGCAGAAGGGAGCAGTGTCCACATGACCACCATTTACAAGCCTGAAGCTTCTCTCAGACAGATCTCATGAAGTACCCAGGGTGAGCAGCCTTTTACATCTCCACGGCGTTGAGTCTTCTTATCTCTCATGACTGATCTACAGCTGGTTTCTGTTTGCAAGTGTCCTTTTGATGTTGGTCCAGCCTGACCAACTGGACACTCTGACCCCAGTGTTCCAGGAAGCCCCATGGTCAATTTGAGTTTCACTTTCCTAAGCTGGAGACCGGCATGCTTAGTGAGGTGCTCTAGCTTAGAGTGGGCTGTGTGTCCCTAGTGGGTTCCACACCTGCAGTCTCCTCTGACTCTCCTCGGGTCTTCTCTCCTCTGTCGTGGAAACCCCTCTCCTCACTCCCTTTCTCTGATGCTACCTATAACTGTGTCTGCTGACAGTAGATGCACTATCATACTTGCTCATTCTGTGGCCTCCTTTTGCATCTCTGGGGACAGCATGGGGACCTCATCGAGGACTGCTAACTTCTTCCTGTCCAGTTTCCTGATTTGACAAACTAAATAAATACAGAGTCTGAACAAATGGGCCTTTTCCCGGGGAAGTGATATCACTGTCCCTCACTCTCACACTTCCTCTTATAAGGACTGCCAACAGTGACCCCTCATAACCAATCTCCCTCTCTTGTAACTACTTCCTCCTCCTCCCCCTCCTCCTCCTCTTCTTCTTCCTTTTCCTCCTCCTCCCCCTCCTCTCTCTCTCTTTCTCTCTCTCTCTCTCACTCACTCTCTCTCTTTCTTTCTTTCTCTCTCTCTCTTTCTTCTTCTTCTTCTTCTTCTTCTTCTTCTTCTTCTTCTTCTTCTTCTTCTTCTTCTTCTTCTTCTTCTTCTTCTTCTTCTTTTTCTTCTTCTTCCTGTCTAGAAAGCATGTACAGAAATTTACGAAAAGGTCCTGAGGCTGTGGATGCCAAGAGCAAAGAGCCAATCTGGAGGTGATCACCCTATCTAGGTCTCTAGGGGAAAAAACCCATATATACTGTAATATATATATATATTATATATATATATATACATATATATATATTATATATATATATATGCGTACAGATTGTTTTATTTAAAAAAAAAAGGTTAAAACAAAACTAAAAATATTTGAGGGGTGTGGACTGGGAAACAGGGGACTCCCAGAAAGCTTGAGTGTATCAGAGAAGGCCTGGCAGAGGCACAGAGATTTGCCTTAAAGGTGGTATACCCATAATGACAAAAGCTTATTAAAACTCTCGTGGTCAGTACAATACTGTAAAACTGGAGTGCATCTTCTGTTCTCTCTCTTTTTTTTTTTTTTTTTTTTTTGGTTTTTCGAGACAGGGTTTCTCTGTGTAGCCCTGGCTGTCCTGGCACTCACTCTGTAGACCAGGCTGGCCTCGAACTCAGAAATCCACCTGCCTCTGCCTCCGGAGTGCTGGGATTAAAGGCGTGCGCCACCACGCCCGGCTCTCTTCTGTTCTCTTAAGATCTGCTCCGGATAGCATCAACAATAACTGAATTCAGGAACAAAGATTGTGTTCGATCAAGATAATTACTTACTCTTTTATTTTTTCCTAAATCAGCCTAACTTAGAAACTGAAGTCTTAACAAAACCAGTCGCTTAAAACATGTTTTTCAATAAGTGTTGTCTAAATGTTACACAAAAATTGAAACTAAAATCTGTTATTTCATCTTCAAGAAGGGTAAAACCTGCCCTGGGTATTCAGCCTCCTGATCTCCAAGGCCTAAATAAAGGAGGACAAAAGATATCACCTGTGAGGTCAGGCAGGCTGGAAGGGGACCATGAAGCCTCTCTCAAAGGGCCCCACAGCTTTGAAAACACTTGGTTTCATCTCATAAAATCTGTTGGCTTGATCAGAAACACCATGGAGACCCCAGAGGTGAAATTCTAATGGGGCCACATCCTGCAACATGGAAAATCAGTCATTGGAGATAAAAATGTGCCCCCAATTACATGGTCAGCAAGGCCCCGATTCATCCTAGTGGATGACACAGATGAGGGGAGGAAATTTAAGTCCCTTAAGAGTGACCCATGAAGGATTTCTGCTGATCCCAATAGTCTAGTGAGAAAATGGTTAACTCTTAAAGGCCTGAGACACTGAGCAGCAAAACATAGCTCCAAGCATAATTAGCATTAGAAACAAACCAGGCAGTGGTAGCCCATGCCTTTAATCCCAGCACTTGGGAGGCAGAGGCAGGCAGATTCCTGAGTTTGAGGTCAGCCTGGTCTACAGAGTGAGTTCCAGGTCAGCTAGGGCTACACAGAGAAACCCTTGCCTTGAAAAAACAAACAACAAAAAAGAAACAAACATTTCCCAGCTCCTGACCACAGCTCTCATCCTGACCTGATTAAGCAGGGGGAATTGGTGGTCCTTCAGACCTACAAAGACAGTCACTCAGGTGACCAAATTCAGCCGTTTAAGGGGAACCCAAGGGCTCACCAGATAAGTGACCGTGGATACCCTAGGCACAGCTTCTGATTTGGAATTTCCCTTATTCCACTTTGGCTCACCTTCACCCATGTCCCACCAGATCTTTTCTTGACTACCATAAAAATCTTTTCAAGACATTCTGTTCTGTCAAAACTAATTAGTCCGGCTCTGAGTAAAGAGAAACCAGACCTTTTGCTTCACATCTCCCCTGTTATTGCTGGAGAGAAATCTCCAGGGTTCACCACACCCATTCTCAGCTCGCCTGAATGCCTGTAATCGAGTCACCTCAGTCCTCCAAACACTAGAGGAGACCCAGGGTCGCTCCGAGTACACATTAACTGATCATATCTAAGCCTGTCTCTTATACTGAGTCTCTCCTGCTTTATGGGGGACATCCAGGAAAAATAAAGCAAGCCCCACCATGGCTTCATGGATTGGTGCCTTTCTTCTTCCTTTTCTGATAGATGGAGTTTCTCAGTCAAGCCTGGCATAGTGCTCTGTTCTTCCTCTCATGGCTTGTGTGTCCTTATTTTTCTGGAAAACATCTGACACGGCCTCCAGTGTCTCCCTAGTAGGACTTCTTACTCTGCTTTGTACTTTTATTCCCCATCTTACACATGGCTAGTTACATTGTTTCTCTCAGAATTTCTGGTGGAGACAATTGGGGCAACTTCTCCAGATGAACTCGGGCTCTCTTGGCTCCTAGGCTCCTCTCGTGCTGACATTTCATCCCACTTTGTCTCTTCCGCCCCTGTTTACTTAACCTTCTGTTGTCTTGGTGTCTTAGTTGGGTTTCTATTGCTGTGATAAAACATCATGGCCAAAAGCAACTTGGGGAGGAAAGGGTTTATTGCATCTTACAGCATATAAGTCCATCACCAAGGGAGGCCAGGACAGCAGTTCAGAGTGGGAATCTGGAGGCAAGAACTGAAAACAGAGGCCATGGGGGGTTGGGGGGAGGGAAAGGGGAAGTCTGATTTGCTCTCTATGCCTTGGGCAGCCTACTTTCTTATACACCCAAGACCAGCAACCCATCAGTGGTCCACGATGGGTTGGGCCCCTCTCATGTCAGTCATCAGTCAAAAAACGCCCTGCAGACTTTGCCGAGGCCAGTCCTATGGGGGCATTTTCCTGATTAGATTTCTTGGGGCTGGAGAGATGGCTCAGCAGTTAATGGCTGCTCTTCTAGAGGTCCAAGTTCAATTCCCAGCACCTATGTGGTAGCTTACAACTGTCTGTAACTCTAGTTCTACGGGATCTGGCACCCTTGTATAGACATGCAGGCAAAGCACCAACACACATAGAGATAAAGAAATCTTACCAAAAGAAGAGAAAAAGAAAAAAAGAACAAGATTTCTTCTTCCCAGATGACCCTACTAGCATGTGTCAAGTTGACGTGAAAACTAGACAGCACAATTATCCTCTTCCAGACTACATGGTATGAAGGCCCAGATTATACTGTCTCGGGCCATTGCCATCCTAGAGTTATCAACAGCTACCATCTGTCACGGCTATTCGTGGTTGTCAGTTTCACTACATCTGGAACTAACTGAAACCCAAGTGGCTGGGTGAGCCTGTGAGGGATTCGTTTTTCTTAATTCAATCATTTGAAGCGGGAAGATCCACCACCCTAAATCCAGATCTTTTGAGGTGGGAGGTTCCATCTTAAAACTGGGCCACACCTTCCACTGGCAGCCTAGACAGAGGACACAGAAGAAGGAAGCTATCTGTTTGTTTTCCTGCTTGTCTTTGCTCTTGCTTCACTGGTATTAAAGCCTACTTCTTCAGCGTCCCGACACATACTAAAGACTAACAGAGACGCCCAGTTTCATGGACTGAACTACTGGACTCTTGGACTTTCAGTTAGGGGACAGCTGTTGCTGGACTAGCTGGAGCTGAGTTTGTAAGCCACTCTAAGAACCCTTTTTACCAAGATAGATTCATTCTGTCTGTCACGGTCCTCTAGACCAGTGCTTCTCAGCCTTCCTAATGCTGCGACCCTTTAACACAGTTCCTCATGTTGTGGTGACACTTCCCGATCATAATATTATTTCATTGCTACTTCATAACTGTAATTATGCTACTGTTATGAATGCAATGTAAATATCTGATATGCAGGATATTGGATATGTGACTCCTACTCCCCCCCCCAAAGGGGCTGCAACCCCCAGGTTGAGGACCTCTGCTCTAGGGACTCCTGACTAATAGAGCACCTCAGCGATATCACCCATTACCAGTATCTTCACCGCTGAAGACCTCTCCATCTCCAAAGGGCAGTTCCACAATCCAGTCTTCCACTTCTTGCAATAGCCGTTCTCTGCCCTCTCTGGAATGTTTCTGGAGAACCTTATATCTTACTGTCTCTGCTAGCGAGTTTTCTACTTGCTGTGTTAAAATACCCGACCCCCCAAAAAACCACCTTAAGGAAGGAACAGTTTATTTTGCTCACAGTTTGGAAGCACAATCCATTGTGGCAAAAGATCCATGGGGAGGAGCTTGGCTTGGCTTGGCTGGCCACAGCGCATCCATAGTCAGGAAGCAGAAAGAGGTGGAGTCTGGTGCTCCACTGGTTTTGGTTTTTTTAATGATGAGATGGTGCCACCCAGTCTTCGCACTTTAATTAATCGAATCTAGATAACCCCTCACATATAAATCCAGAAGCATCTTTGTTTGGAGATTCTACAGGCTGTGAAGTTGAGAATATTAACCATCATAACACTCCGGCCTAACACATCATTCTTAAAGCTGCCGTAGTCCATTCCTTGGGGCTCGTTTTCCTACAGGCTTGTGATACAAAGTCTATAATTGTCTAATGTCAAAACATCCTACAGTCTTTCAAAGTTCTAACTACTTAACCAGTAACATCTACCACCCTCCTTCTCCCCAATATCAGTTTACCCAGGAGTCCTACAACGATAAAGCTAAGCTCTCTCCCCCTTAGCTGCGGTAAAAGAACATCCCAGGCTTGCCACGGTGTGCTTGTCTCTCTGAGAACACACCTGCTGCTCTCTTGCACTGAATTTCAAGACAACCCCTTCTCTATTGTGTAGCCTGTAAATTCTTTCACCACCCCATACCAGGCCTTCCCAACACTTGGCCCTGTTGCCCACATTTCATTTCCTCTTCACCCTGTCTCTCTGTTATGAACACAGGGCGATAAGTTTCCTATCTGTTGGTATCTATTTGAGGTAAAGAATTTATTACCATACTATCAATCAACACGCTTCCCATTAGTCTCACCTTAGTGGAGGGTGGTCTGAAGTTCAAGGACGGATGGCCCAAGGACATGTGAAGTAGAAGAGGCAGAGTCAGGGTTTGAATCCAGTTTTCCATGATCCTTACTATGTGTCCAACATCATGCCTGGTACTTAGAGCATCATTTTGTGGGTAGCAGCCATCCTGCCCAGAAGCGGTTATAACTGTGATTTCTACCACCCTGCTTTTCCCTGTTCTTTCTCCTTTTCTCTCTCTTCTCTTTTCTTTCTTTTTATTTCTAAAAAAAAATTCAGACATGCAGGAAACATTTGCTATTTATCCATCTTTTCAATTCCGCAGCTGTTGACATTTTCCTCAATTTGTTCTATGTCTTTGGTGCCAACATTTTCTAAAGGGAATCGCAATCATCTCAAAATTTCCTTTAAAAGAAAAAAAAAAACCACTTGAAGGCAGATAGTCGACTCTGCTATACTCCATGGTGGTGAAAGTTGGTGGACTTTCAATAAATAGTCACTGAATGGAAATATCTCAGGGCTTTCCATGACAACCGTATGCAGTAGGTGCTGTCAAGAGAGGAAACTGAGGCATGGGAAAGGAAGCCAGCTTGGAGAAGGTGAGGAGATGAGTGGCCTGGGGCTCTCTAGGGGCAGTCCCTGTACTCTCTTGGTCCTCTTGCCCTGTCTAACAGCCACTGCTAGGGTCACCTGAGGGAGGATGGAGACTCAGGCTGCCAGGAAAGCAGGTCAGACCTCTGGAAAGCCAAGTGCTTCCTTGAAGCCTTGGCCCTTCTGCCCTGCCCTGGGGTGGAGGCAGAGTGCTCTTTCCCAGACGGGTGACCTTTGGGGTTTGTTATGAATAGAGATTCTTTCTGGGGAATGTGATGGCTGATGGCAGGAGCCTATGTCCCCAGACTTAACACCCAGGAATGTGGACAGGCATTTCCAGCCGCTACCCCAGAGACTAGAAACTGGCTCTCTCAAGTGCCCTGGTTCTAAGCAGATCTCGTGGACATCCAGCTGCTGGGGAGGAGGTGGTGCCATCCGTCCTCAGCTGGAAGGTTGAGGTTCAGGGTAAAGTGGCCTTTAACACCAAAGAGACCTAAGCTCCAGCCCTGCCTTCCCTGCTATGTTGCACCAGCCTGGGCAAACCACTGTTTTCACATCACCCCAAAACATGAAAGAAAGAAAGCAAGAAAGAAAGAAAGAAAGGGAGAGAGGGGGGAAGGAAGGAAGGAAGGAAGGAAGGAAGGAAGGAAGGAAGGAAGGAAGAAAGAAAGAAAGAAAGAAAGAAAGAAAGAAAGAAAGAAAGAAAGAAAGGAAGGAAGGAAGGAAGGAAGGAAGAAAGGAAGGAAGGAAGAAAGAAAGAAAGGCCTGACAGGGTAAGGTAGCCAGGAACCTACTATAACCTCCGTTTTCATGTTGCTGCAGATGGAGCCCAGTATACCACGTGGGAGAAAACTTCTCTGTCCTGGAGCCTCCATTCTACCTCCTTTATTTCCTATTGGCTGCTTTTCTGGAGTAGACAGGATCCATTTCCTAGCCATGGTCCCTCTATGATTCCCCTTAGCATCCCTCCGCCTCTTCTTCCATCCATGCACTCACACTCTTGGTATCTCTATCCCCCTTAGCATGGATAATTCCTGTTCTCTCTTGTGCCTTTCAAGGCCTCCTCTGTGCTAATGCCATGTGACCAGTGACAGCGGGTAGCTGCCTGAGTGAAAGGGGCTTGCCAGGAGAGCAAGGGGACCTGTACTGATCTCCCACCAAAAGCCAGGTGTGCTGTTGAGTAATTGTAATCCAAGTATTGGAGAGGCAGAGACAAGCAGGTCTCTGGCCTTTGCTGGACAGCGGGTCTAGTCTACTTGGCGAGTTCTAGGCCAGTGAGAGAATCTGTCTTGGGGATGGAGAGATGACTCAGTGGGTAAGAGCACTGACTACTCTTCCAGAGGTCCTGAGTTCAATTCCCAGCAACCACATGGTGGCTCACAACCATCTGTAATGGGATCCAATGCCCTCTTCTGGCATGTATGAAGATAGTTACAATGTACTTATAAAAATAAATCTAAAAAAGAAAAAGGAAAAGAAAGGAGAAAATGATGTAATTCCATTGAGAGAGAGACCCTAACTGAGGGTCTGGCCACCACATATGCTCACCCCTCCCTGCCCCCCCAAACCCTCACATATAGAATAGTTGCTGGGTGTTTGGCATGTGCCAGGCACTGTGCTGGTCTCCTGTGAAGTCTAAACTATAGGCATGCACATTTTGACGAAACTGAGGCATATAACTGTTAAGTAACTCATCTAAAGATGCACTTTAAAGAAAGGCTGGAGTTCAGACTAGATTCAAGACAGTATCAACCTCCAGATCTGGAACGCTCTTCTTCTAACAAGCTCCATCCAGCAGAGGACATACAGGTCACCGGCTCCAGGCAGGCTCCCCAATGCCCATCCAAGGAATCGACTTTCCTCAGTTAAGTCAGATGCCAGGAATCTGAGGACAGCAAGAGGGGGCAGATGCTGCCTGAGCATCTCTGGACCAAAGAAAGCTACTTCCATGTTCTTTCCAGACCACAGGTGGTGTTGGTCTTCATGCTTTGATAGTTGTGATAATAAGGACAGCCTTGACTCCTGTTTACAGAGCAGGCTCTCGGTACAGAATCCTGGAGTGCTGTGCTGCAGCAACAAGCCTGTTCATTCTCTGTCTGCATGAATCCTCACAACAGCCCCGGCCCCCCTATCAGCATATGCAAGCAAAGGATGCAGGACTCAGGGGCTGACCAGACCTCCAGGTACCAGGCCAGGATTTCATTCCAGCATCAGGCTATGGACCCAGGGTCATTATTAGCTTCCTGGTGGGATGAAGGGGGCTCTGATCCTGGCCTCCTCCCACTGCTGGTACCCAACCACTGTAGGAGCTGGGACTCAGCGGGAGGGAGGTTCACTTCCAGGGCCCCAGCAGGCTCAAGCCTCACACAGTACACACTGTTTTGGATGAAATGGGGCACAGAGTGAGTGATTTTGGTTTAGGGAGGTGGGCTATCACCAGGAGCTATCTTAAGCCCCTATTTGCACAAACTTGGTTTTTCTCCCTGTCCCCCATTTGCAATTCACTTTCCATCCAGGCCACCTGAGTGGTCCTGAATCTTGCCACATGCGGGCTTTACTCAGGATTCTCCACACACCTCAGTTCTGCACCCCAGGGTGTGTCACTTCAGGGAGGGGCCAGCACCAAGCAGAAAACTGACTTACCTTTTTGCCCTCCCACAAGTGGGGTACCCCATCATCTTTAATGTGCCCTTGCCCCAAGATTCTTCTTGGGTGGGGCTGGGAGCTCTGGAGAACTCTTGAGGCTTTCTGTGCAATTTGACACTGCGTTCACATTTGAGGAAAGTGGTGTGTGGCTCGGTGGTTGAGAGGGGAAGCGTTGGCTGCGTTTGTGAGCTCATCCTCAGCTCGGTCAGCAGCAGCTGAGGGGCGCACAGGCTGGCCTTCCGGAACTTTAGTTTACCCCATCCATGAAAGCCCTGTCCCAGATCTGTAATCCTCACATCAGACCCACTTGGAAACCTGTGCTCAGAGGAGTGACGTGGTATGATCAAGGTAATGGAGTGAATGACAGGCCACAGCCAGGTCTGTCTTACTCCTTTCACGCCAGGCAGTTGGATCTAGTCGGTGCTTGTTGGCACTTTTCCTCCCTCAGTGTTGAGAGTGGACCCCAGATCCTTATACTGCCAGGCAAGTGTCCCACTACTGAGCCACACCCCCTTCCCCCAAATCTTTACAGGCAATGAGCCTCTAAGGTTGGAGTATCCAGTGCTCTACTGACTTAGCTATCTCCCCAGGCTCATGGATACAGCGTGTCTGCCTGATCCCCACTAGGTTTGTGATGGGGGTGATGTTCAGGGTGGCCCCCAGGTCTGGCCTACACCTCCTGGTGTGCCTTGGGTAGCACAAGGTGTCTGAGCCACTGGGTAGCACAGCTTCAGCCTTTTCAAGGGAAAGAAGGCCCCTTGGAGGGAGCGGAGTGGAAGGAAGTCCCCGGGGTTCCATATCATTAGCATCACCAACTCCAGAGAAAACATACCATTACTGGAAGCCTAGCTGGGCAGAGTGGGTGGAAGTGGCCATGTCAGAGGAAACCACACAAGGCCTGCCAAACCTCAGGGGGCTGGCTCATTAGGGTATTTACGGAAATGCTGGCCCTGAGGTCGCCCAGCTGCTGGGCTGGGATCCCCTGGGTATCCTCAGGACCCCAAGTGCCAGCTTGGCAGGAACCATCAAAGGCTACAGCTGAGCCCTGTTTACCTTCATGGCCAGCCTGAGAGCGGATAGTGAGGGTCAAATGAGTGGACAGGGGGACAGCATCCCTCCAGATCATCTGTGGGCATCCTGCTGCAGAGGTTGAACAGAGGCCCTTACTAGATCCTCCTGGGAGGATGTCATTTCCCTCAGGAGACACACCCAAGAGGTGACTCTGGAGGCAAAGGGTTCGGATTCTGATTGGGTCTCCATTGACCGTCTAACTCTGTAAGGCTAATGCAACTTATTGATGCCTAGGTCTCCCCACCTCTAGATTGGGGACAGTGGTAACAGTACCTTTTATGGACCCATCAACCTAATTAAGCGATTTAATACTTCAGGTTGCCCAGAACCACCCGTGTCTCTTATTAAGGACCCTAAAGTCTTTGCTGTAGAAATAGGCCTGAAATTGTGGAGAAGCTGAAGTTATGATTGTGAATCAGGCTTAGGTCCCATCTGGGGAGTTCAGTGTTGTGCAGAGGCACTGTATGTATACTTTAGGGGCCATTGCCTGTCCCCAGTCACAATAGCAGTTGGCTAGGGTACTATTGGCCTTTTCAATCTCTGGAGGAACAGGAACAGACTGACCCCCTCAGGTCTACTCATTGCTCTTTTGAGGGTCCTGTCTAGATCAGCCCACATCCATGGTTTTCATCTGGCTCTGGAATGAACAGACAGACACATGTCACTTCTGAGCCCTGAGCATGCTGTAGGCCTGAGCCTTCTTGTTAGGGGCTCCTGGTCCAGGGCCTTCTCAGCCTCTACACAGAGGAGGAGGTCAGTTATTTGCATACAGCATTCAGGGAAGGGGACACATGCCACAGTTAACTTTCTTGCAATGTTTGCGTCCTGCCGACAGCACCGGAAGCCACTTTCTCAGGGGATGGGGTGGCAGTCCAACTGAGACCTGACCTTAGAGCTGCCTGCAAATGTCCCAGGAGAAACTCCTAACCTCCCAGACTCTAAGAACCCACAGAGCTGGACCCAGCTACCCTGGGTGTCTCCACACAGGAGAGATCAACAGGAGCAAACACTAGTGTGTGACTTCCATCTCTGGGCCTGTCTGCCTTCCTGAGCATAAGGGTGTGGGACTCTTGTGAATAGCACTTCTCCAGGCTGGGATGTAGCTTAGTTGGTATCATGCTTGCCCAGCAAACACGAAGCCATGGGTTCGATTCCCAGCACTGCAAAAACTTGGTGAGAAAGCTCAATCCTGTTATCCCCGCACTTGAAAGGTGGAGACAGGGCAGACCAGACATTCAAGGTCATCCTCAGCTACACAGCAATCTTGAGGCCAGCCTGGGCTATGTTACATCTCAAGCCATTTTAAACATTGAGAGTTTCAGGGGGCTGTGTTCTGAGTGGAGAGAGTCTGGAGAGCTACCCTGGAGGCAGCCACGATCGAGAAAATGGATCTCCCATCCCCCAACCAAAAACCCCAAGGCGCAAGCTGATGACTGGACAGTGACTCAGCCACCCCATGACTAGAGCCCTCAGGGGCAGTTACTAACCAAGTCCTGCCCTCTCCCCAGCCAATGCTCCCTCAGCATAGCAGGGATGGGAACAACTAGCTCCAGGCCAGGCCACATGTTCACATGGTCCTCAGTTTGCTGACCACATATGACTCAGGAGTCAGAAGAGTCCTGGGAGGCTGAAAAGACAACCTGTGATGCCATCACTGGGGACTGGGCCTCCAGAGTTACCTGACATCACATAGGCAGAGATGGGGGGGGGGTCTGACACCTGCTGGAGAAAGTTTTCTACCTCTGCAAGCTGCCATGCAGTGTGCCCAAGAACTTGGCATCATTCCCACCCCAGCTACCAACATGCTCCCCAGTTGACACTTGCCTGCACAGCTGCAGCTCCCCTCAGCTCCCCACCCCCATCATGGCTCCATCTAGATTCAACCCCACCACCTCCAGGCCTCACTTCATCCTGCTCAGATCACCCCGCTGACACCTACACTTGCTTCCAAATTCAGTGTCTCGTCCTCCAAGTCAGGCTCAGGTCTCCCTGTCTTCCTCCTTAGCATGCCCTACTAACTATGTGGAAATTGTCTCTGCTGGTCTCTGTCCCCTGACCTCATGGGCTCCCTGTGGACAGGGACCTGGTTTTCCTTCTTCTTTAACACCGAGGCATGGCTGGTACAGTCGGGGTTTGTAGAATGAATACATGGAAGATGGATGGATCGATGGATTAATGGGTGGATGAATATACAAATAGATGGACAGATGGGTCAGACAGACATAAGTGGAAGAATGGATAGATGAGTGGTGTAGTAGACAGATAGTGGCACCTGTAGGGACCAAGCGGAGAAATGTCTCCTTGGAGCTGGGGTCTTCTGACAAAGGCAGGAGCTCTCAGGTGGGATAGGAATAACCTGGCCCCCTGGTTTGGTCCCTGATCAGCTGGTCCCAGCTTAGCAAAGCATCCTGAATTCTGAGTTGTGCTGTGGGTCTCTGCTGAGGGCCTTTCTCCAAGCCCCTCTCTGGGTCAGAGATTTCCTTCTGGAAATAAGTGGTTTCTAGGTGTATAAAACATAGACCTCTGGGGCTAGGGGTGCTGGAAAGCAAGGAATTACTTTTCACCCACTTTATGGATAAGGAAACTGAGGCCAAGAAAGTCAAAGGATTTGCCCAAAGGTGCACAGAGACAAAGCCAGGATTGGAGCCTGGCTTCTTCAGTTCACTGACATATGTGAGAATTCTGGAATTTTTGGCTTCTTTAAAAACACAGAAATATATTACAAGAATGTGCTTCCACTTTAATCCCAGGTTTGGGGATCTATGGCTGCTTCAGACAGCCTGCGGCAGCTGACTATGATTTGCCTCATGCTCTAGTAGAAGCGTGGTTTTGCCAGCTGCAGATAGTTTCTATGGCTGTGTGACATATGGAAGTGACATATGGGCACTTTTCAGAGGGTATATAAATGCTAGGGCCTAATGGTTAGTGGTTGTTGGTTGTGGATTGTTAATAGTCGTGCTTAAAGAGACGAAAGGAAAGAAATTAGATTCAGGGATCTCTCTCTCTCTCTCCCCCCTCCAATGATAGAGGGTGAAACTGGGAGGAGAGTAAAGGGTGGGAAAGGAAGACCCCACAAAGTAGTAAAGACTGGCTAGACACTGACTCATTTAGACACTTGCATGCTAGGCTTTCTCCAACATGCCTTGAATAAGTCCTGTACACTTTCCAAAGCCCTGTCATGTGCCACCATGACCCTCAGCTTGCCAGCAGCTACATACTTGGTATCATCCTCTTGCCGTCCCCTTGCTCTGGGACCCCAGCTCACACAGGCACAAGTGCTGTGCTAGATGTGTGCCCTGTGATCACCACATTCCAGCCCTTCTGTGAGCGTATGTCACTTCCCACTTGCTCCCTGACAGCTCAACCTTCCGCCAACTGGTAAACCATCTAAGTCCACAGCTATCCCTGGGGGCCTGTCACACAGTACCTGGGACCACAGGGCCAGGATATTTGAATTCCTGCCTAGCCTGCAGAACATGTGGAAGGAAATCCACAGAGGGACCCAACCTGTCCCTCCTATCACGACAGAGGCAGGGTAGTGGGAGGCATCCATTGTGGAGATGCAACCTCCAGTTGAGGGGTGGGAAGCCATTCCCCTTTCTGTGATCCACATAACATTGCTTAAGATGCAGACAAAGTCAGCATCAAAGGGCCAAACAGAATGTGCTGTCTGCAACAGGAGATTCTGTGAACAAATCAACAAGCTTGAGATCAAAAGAATTCATCAAAACAAGACCAAATTAATAGCAGACACACATGCCCGAGTAGGCTGACCAGAGGTACAACGTAGAGACAGGGCTGGGATGTGTGTCTCAGGGGCAGAGCATTTACCCACATCCCTGGATTCCATCCTCAGCACCCCGCTCCCAACCAGGTAAAAGAAAATAAACAGCAAAATGGTAGCAATAACCTGGACCTAGAAGTTAAGTAATTTAAGGCCACCGTGAACCAGTGATGTAGTTGTACATCTGAAAACCTAAAACCTGGGGAAACAAGCAATTTTTAGGGAGGTATAAGGAACCTTTAGAGGGGACAATGACCATGTAGGTACTGGATGCAAGCGTGAAGACCTGAATTTGAATCCTCAAACCTCATAGAATAACGCTGAGTCTGGCAGTGCATACCTATAATGCCAGACCTGGAAGGCAGAGACAGGAGGATCCTGGCCTAGAGAAGCATCAACTGTATGTTCAGAGAGAGATCCTGTCTCAAAACAAAAGGTGGAGAGCCACAGAGAAGGAAACTCAACCTTGACCTGTGGCCTCCTCACCTGTACCCCCTGGTGTGCAAGTCTGCTCTTGTGCACGCTGACATGCCACAAGATCTGCCCAAGGACTAGTGGAGAATTGAAGTTGAGGTATTCTATTTCCAGATCTGATGGCAGTCAAGACCTTCCCAGCCTCAACTCAGCAGCCCCAGGGCTCTGATGGTAAATCCCAGCTGAACTGCAGGAGACAGTCCCTATGTTGTACAGGCTACAAGGGAGACGGGGAAAGAGAGGGGAACCTGTCAAGTGAGCTATTTGATAAATGTCCGCCGTTACAAAAACTAGATAAGGCAGTCCATGAAAGAACGTTACAGGCCCATTTCATTTATGAACAGATGGAGACACTAAATAAAATACTGGCTGAATCCAGCAAGGTTAAAATAACCACATTCCCTCGCTATCAGGAAGTTTATCCCAGAGAAAACATCAACCACAGAGAACTCGCCAGCAAATCTGCCTCAGAGGATCAAGGGAGGAAAATAGCCCAGTGTTCATGACGCCTGGAGCAGACGCGGCTCTTGGACGAGGTCCTCGGTCTTCAGGGAAAAGAAGAACTTTAATCTCACAGAGCTTTTCATAACCCAAAGCTGCATCTATGAATGTCCTGAAGGGCCCGGAAAAGGCGAGAAGAGCAGACACTGCTGCTGTGGTCTGAGGCCTGGAGGCCAGTAAAGATGCCATTCTAGCAGGAGAGAGACAAGGTTAGACAAATCAACAGGCAGGGATTGAGTATGGGATAGCAGTGAGTGGGATTGAGCATGGCTTCCAGGTATGCAGACACCACCACCAACAGCAAAATGGTGTTTTTACATCAGCAGTAACTAGCCAGGAATACTCAAACTCATGTCAGCTCAAATAGGAGGGTCTATGGGACTATATACATATATACATATTAAAGACAGTGGTTATACATATATATATATATACATATATATGTATGTGTATATATATATACACATATACATATTATGGCCCCTTAATTATGTACATTAAATCTATAAGGAGCATCCAGGACACATATGTAGCTCTAGGCATCATAAGGGATCCATCCTCTCCTTTTTGTCTATGAGTCAGGGTCTCTCTATATAACTCAAGCTAAACTTAAACTCATTATCCTCCTGCCTCAGCCTTAAAGGTACAGGGATGACATGCATGCTTGCCCTTGCCTGGCTCCAATCTCCTTCTTTTTTGCCTCCCTCTGTACATGAGACCTAGCTTCAAGGTCCCTCCATAGTACAAGGCAGCCATGAACATCACCATCCTACCTTTGACCAGAAGCAGAGGAAGAAAGGAGTGTCCGAGTGACAAAAAGGCCTTCCCTTTAGGGACTGGTCCCAGAATTTGCACCCAACGCTTTTGTGTAACTCACAACAGGAAGCTAGCCACATAGCCTTGCCTGGCTGCCAAGCTGAGCGCATCACTGTCTTACACAAACTCAGGTCTTGGAGATGGTGGCAGGAGATAGAGAGTTATCAGTGTGGACATTGTGTAGGTCTGTCTGAGAGAGTTTCCGTGCAGCCGTGGAGTGGGTGAGCACCCAAGACAGGGTGTCAAGTCTGGCTCAGAGTTGACTGCGAACCAACAGCCGTCCATGCTCACCTCAGCATGCCAGCCACAAAACTCAGCGGTGTCTCACTGCACACCTGCCTGATTCAGGTCCTGTGTGCCGTACCTCTGCTCATGCTACCTAACCAAATGACTGCAGTCTGCCTTTCCAGGCTCGCTGGTGTCATGCCTACGTGTGGCATAGTCTAGTCTCGATAAGCATAGAAAGGACCAAGCAGGGAACTACAAACAGCAAGGACCCAAGGTGGCCACGCCATTTCTCCCTCAGGCCCTCAGGTCATATAGACTTATTTGCTAGATATTTGTCTTCTACCCACAGTGGTAGGCATAGTCTGTGTGTGACTCGGAGGGAGCATATAGCCTCCAGGTTTGTTTTCTTTTGAGATAGGGGCTTGCTTTGTAGCCCAGGCTAGCCCCCTGTGATCTGGGCTCATGGGTGTGTTGCATTGTAACTGGTGGAGGTGTTGGGAGCCACAGCCTTCTCTAAGCACCTCAGACCCTGTTTCTGACTTTATCCCAGAATCAACCCCCCCCCCCAAGATGTCCCGCCTTCTATTTCCTGCCTCAGCTCATTGGCCAATCAGCCTTTTATTGACAGATGATGCTTCTACATAGAACACAGCAGATATCTCTACACTCTGATCTTTAAATCCCATGTCCTTCTACCCAACACCCGTTGATAGGACCTTAGGGACATCCCCTGTACCCAATGGATACAGTTGGTGATGTGAATCCTGTGTTTTATTCTCTGCATATTCCTGCCCAGTCCAGTGCCCAGGAAGCCACATGCCCACTAGATACCTTCTGTACTGAGTATGCCAGGCTACTATGTTAGCTCCCTCCTCCAGACATTTGATCATGCTGTTCCCTCTGGAACATTCTACCACAGAGCCTTGTTAGCTTTCAGAATTGGCATCTCCCTCAGAAGTTGTATCTCACTCTCAGTCTGAACAAGGGGGGGGGTCCTTACACTTTTCATTACTACCCCATGCCCCAGGCTCTGGTCCCCAGGTCTGTACTGTGCCTCCAGTTCTGCAGAACCCCCCAGAGCTGGTAGAATCCAACAAAGAGAATTTTGCTCAGTCAGATCAGCAGAGTCCAGCAAGTGCCAGCACACAGTAGGCTCAGTCTGCTTAGGCTTGGCCACCCTAGGCCACCTTCAGAGCCCAGGAGGATAGGGAGGCTCTTGGTTGCCAAGAGCAGACAGGCTGCCAGGGAAGCTCTGCTCTGAGTCACACCCACCTCTGGGTGGCTGCCAGTCTCCCTGCCAGAAACCACAGGCTGGGTCTGGGCTGCCCAGAGCTTGAGCTTCAGGGCTCAGGACGCTGAGGGTCAGATCTGCAGAGCATTTGACAGACGCTCCTGATCTCCAGAGGACCCCGGGCTGGGACAGGGGGCTTGGCGAGGCTGCAGCTGCTGTGGCCGTGGCTTGGGATGGAGGTCTTTCTTGCTGGGAACTGAGGAGCTGAGTGGCTCCTGTCAGGCTCCTGTCCTAAACTCTTGGCACTTGCGGTGGCTTGGGCTTCACACACTGTCAGACACCTTCTTGGTGGCCTCCTCGGCCTCAGGTAACTGGGCTTATTCCTGGGACTATGGAGACCGGCGTAAGGACTATAAGTGTGTGTGTGTGTGTCTGTGTGTGTGTGTGTCTGTCTGTCTGTCTGTCTGTCTGTCTGTAAGGACTATAAATGTGTGTCTGTGTGTGCGTGTCTATCTGTCTATCTGTCTGTCTGTCTGTCTGTCGTTTTCTCTTTCTCTGTATGCACCTAGAGGGAACCTCATTCCCTCCAGAACATAAAAAAGACTCGGGTCTTGCTTCCCAGGTTTGAAGCTGGCTCCACAAGGGACACGGTGACATGAGGGGCAACCCACTGATCCATCTTCTGGCCATTTCCTTCCTCTGCGTTCTCTCAATGGTAAGGCATCCTGGTCTTGAATGACAGCAGAATTCTGGGTGGTGGGACAGATATGTGGTCACAACTTAGAACTCTTGGAAAGACCCTATACTGGATACAGTCTGGTCTCTGTGCCCAGGCTTGCTTCCCTCTCTGGGCATGCAAGTTCTGCTGTGTGAACTCAGACAAGTGTCCTACCCTTTCTGAGCCTCAGCCTCAGTTAAATGGGTGCAATGTTCATGAAGCTTCTAGGGAGACCATTAAGGAGAACTGCTCCACAAAAGATAGCATAGGTCCTGGACCTAGATGAGTGTCTAAAAGAGGACAGTGGGACCCTCCAGTGTCCTCATAGCAACTAAAACAAATGGGAGTGCTGTGTAGCTCTGAACCAGGACAGAGGTTGATGCTGGGGTCTGATTGCAAAGTACAGTCCATGAGGGTACAGCATGCCGGCCCTCAGGCAGTCAGTGACCTCTGGCCCTGGTCAGAGAGAGCGGAGACATCTCTGTGGCACATGTCCTTGTCCCTTGGTTCACATTGGGCATCTTTTAATTGGCTTGTGAGTACTTTCATTTGCACATTTACAACAGTCTTCTAAGAAATTGTCCTGTTTTGGTCAAAGAAGACTCAGAGAGGGTAAGCAATGTGCCCAAAGCCACACAGCAAAGATAAAGAACAATAGAAGAGTTGCATGGTGGAGCCTGGGGCAGACATAGGTGTGTCTGGAGGAAACCCTAGTCGGTGTCTCTCTACCCTAACCTGGGCAATACCTCACACTAAATGTTAAGTTCTCAGTATCACGGAGTTAAGGCCTGGAGCCAATGCAGTGTGAGTATAAACATCTCCCTCCCTGGGACCAACGGGCTTCCAGTCTTGGAAGGTGTTGAGCAGATCATGGTGCTGGAGAGGGTGGCTTGGGTCTCCTGGGCCCCGGGAGGGGAGGGTTCTGAAAGGGTGAGGAAGAGCTGCCCTAGATTGGCCACTGGAGTGACATTTATGAAGCCATTCTTTCCTGGTCCTGGGAAGTTGATTGGCATCTGGGATGTAGTCATGGAGAGGACGTGAGGCCACAGCCTTCCCAGGGGATGGAATTCTGGGTCTTCCAGGCAGGCTGTGGGCTCCAGGCTCTGGACTGGGGCAGGAGGAAGGAACCTGGAAACAGCGAAGCGATGTTGATCAGGGTCTGAAAGCGACCAGAGACTTAGTTACTTAGTCTGGGGAGACCAAAGCAAATGAGACAGCTTGAATATGGGGACAGGATGGCTAGCAAAGATGGAGGAGAGGAGGATGCCAGAGGGGCTGCTGCTTCTATAGGCTAAGCAAGAGCACCTGCCCTGCCTACTCACTGTCCTTGAACTGAGGACAGAGGCTGAGGCTGAGGTTCAGGTGCTAACGGAGTCCCTGGGGGAACAACAGGCTCAAGAGTTAAGTTTGGGCTCTGCCTTCCCACCAACCTGGATTCTTTCCAGATATTTACCACTTGATTTTGACCTGTTTTGTCCTCGCTGTTTTGGAGTTTATTCTGAAACAATGTGTCACTCTGTAGCCCAGGCTGGCCTGGAACTCACTATGTAGCTCAGGCTAACTTCAAAATTCTTCTGCCTCCGTTTCCCAAGGGTTATTTCATCATCTTTAAGTCAGACACGAATCCCATACCTCGCAGGAAAGGGCTAAAGGAAAAGCTTGTGCACACAGCACACAACGTAAGGGTATCATTAGTGGCTTTTCTTGGAGTCAGGACCTGAAGAAGCCAGAAACTACCGAGAGCCTGCAGCAGGGCTCCTGCTCAGTAGAAGGCTTGTTTTGTCTTTGGCCAGTTCTGCTCAGCCAAGGGAGTCAGACCCCTGCTCTGAAAGTCTGCCTCTTTCTTCTCAAGAGGACTGCAAGTGAGTTACCCAAGAATGTCTTATATTCCATGTTGAGATTACACAGAAGGCTTGGAGAGGTGACAATGCATGCTCATGGCAAGCTCCCAGAGGCTGCTGGTCCAGGAACCCTCTGGAACCTGAAATTCTGCAGGGTGCCCTGCCTTAGGTGGAAACTCACTCACTGGCCAGAGACAAGCAGCAACTCTGGGGCGGCCTCTGCTGGCCAGAGTGAGAACTGCGGGCCCTGGAGAGCAGGGGTGTTTGTTTGTTTGTTTGTTTGTTTGTTTGTTTGAGACTCTGGATCCAGGGGTGGGCAGGATGGGGCGGCGGTAAACAGATCACTGTTTCCTTGATCCCACCAAGAGGTCTGGGGTCTTTAGTTTTCTTTTCCTAAATCACAAATCCTCCATATAAGGCCTTCTACTCCTGTTAAAGATTGATTGTCCACTGGTGGGGTACCTCCCTCTTGGTGCCCACCTTCTCGGGAACTCACAGCTTCTGGAACTTCATTTGTGTATTTCTGTCTTGGGTGAAAGGCGCAGTTGTAGACTGGGGTGAAACCCTGCGATGAATGGGTACTGAGCCCCTGGCTCAGTTTTTGCCTCTTTCAGAAGTGTCCTCCTCTGGGGCAGAGAGTCCACATCCGTGAGGTGGGCATGGCACGGCTCCCAGATCTGACTATTGGCAGTCACTCCCCCCAACCCCAAATTTCCCATTTGTGCAGGGTGCTGGGGGTGGAGGGAGGGTGGGGTGGAGTGATGTGGGGGTGGAGAGCTGGAGTGGGCTGGGCCAGAGGGGCTGTGGACCTAGATGGTTCTTAGACGCTTCTAGACAGCTTATTAAATAGATCACAGGTCCTGCTTCCGTGACTTCTAGTTTCGTGAGTCCCAGAGGAGGCCTGGGAATCTGTATTGCCCTTTCCTGGCTAATCTGATTGTGCACTTAAGGCCTGGAAGCATGGTGGGCTGTGTCAAGACCGGGAAATGACGTGTTCTGTTTGACTTCTCAAGTCCGAGGGGTAAGAACACACTCTTCCCTTGGTATCACTCTCCGGCTTTTGTACCTGCCCTCCCGTGAGCGCATAGCCAAGATGGCCACCTGAGTTAGCCACATTCGGGAAGGCAAGGAGATTGTTTGGTGGGGTAAAATGCTCTCAGTGCAAGTTTGAGGACATGAGATCGTGCCCCAGCACCCATGTGTAGCAGCCACACACAGTGGGACACATCTGTACCCTCCAGAGCTGAGTGGCCAGCAACGGGCAGAGCCTCAAGTTCACTTGGCTAGGCAGCCTAACCAATCGGTGATGGTCAGGCTTGGTGAGATACTCTGCCTCAAAAATAGAAGGTAGAGAGTGATAAATTCCTCTACCTGATGTTGATGTCTTCATATTTACACATAAACACCTGCACACTACACATACATGTGCACCCCAAAAATAAACAAACAAGCAAAAAGCCAGCCATATTGATGACCTCCTACCCATGCTCAGGGGTTAGTGACATCATTTCCTGTCCCCCTTCTACAAACGAGGAGACTCAGGCTTGGAGAGTTAAAGGAGCTCTCAGGCCACCCTGCCAACAAGACAGAGCCTAGGACTGAGACTCTGACCTGGGTCCTTGCTCAAGGTCAGTGCCATGCTGCCTCTTAGGAGCACCGTGGGATGGCTCAGTCTGAAGGCCCATTCTGCGTGACACGGAGGCTGAGCTAAGGATCCCACACTGTCTGGTTTGGCAGAGAAGTGACCAGTCTTGGGAGTCTCCATACCTTCCATGATAGTCAAAACTGAGTGAGGTTTCTGTCTCCCCAGGTGTGTGCCCAGCTGTGCCCAGCACCCTGTGCCTGTCCTTGGACACCACCCCAGTGCCCACCCGGGGTACCCCTGGTGCTGGATGGCTGTGGCTGCTGTCGAGTGTGTGCACGGAGGCTGGGGGAGTCCTGTGACCACCTGCATGTCTGCGACCCCAGCCAGGGCCTGGTTTGTCAGCCTGGGGCAGGCCCCAGTGGCCGTGGTGCCGTGTGCCTCTGTAAGCAGGTTTGCTAGACCAGTGTGTGTGTGGGCAGGGAGGAGGCTGGGGGGTCAAGGCCATGGGATCCAGAGTCAAAATGGAGCCCACTCTCTCTCTATCTCTTTCACCTCACTTTAGGCGCTAGGTTTATTCAGCTCAACTGGTGACCCAAAGGCCGCTCCCTGTTTCTTCCCTCGGCCTCTGCTGGAACTGTCCTGATGGTGACCTCCATCCGCACACATCCACATCATAGCCAGCTTCCAGAGCTGGGCCAACAGCTGCCCACATACAGCCCCTTGGAGAGCAAGGGTGCACAGGCATCACATGGGGCGTGGTGTGTGCCCAAGCAGTGTCTGGCACTTGTCCTCTTTCACAAGTTCTACAAAAAGGGAAACCGAGACTCAAAGATGTTAGCTAGCAGGCTCAATGCCCTACAGCCTGTTCCGTCTCCAAACAGATTTAAGTAACAGTCTACTCCCTCCATACCTGGGGCTGGGAGCCTTAAGCCACTCTCTCTCTCTCCTCTCTCTCTCTCTCTCTCTCTCTCTCTCACACACACACACACACACACACACACCATTTGTTTTCTGGTGGCATTGGACATGTGACATTCCTCACCACTCTCTCAGGCCTGGGTGTCCTCTGACACTTTGGGGCACACACACACCATGCTGTCATACACACACACACACACACACACACACACACACACACACACACACTCCATTTGTTTTCTGGTGGCACTGGACATGTGACATTCCTCACCACTCTCTCAGGCCTGGGTGTCCTCTGACACTTTGGGGCAGGGCTTGGTGATGGATCCCAGGACCACTGCTGCTGAGAAGCAATCTGTGGCCTGACCTTTAGCAGCAATCTCCCTGCCTGTGAGGAGGTGCCAGGATCAGCTGCCAGTGGTGACCTTGCCAAGGGCCCCCAAAAGCAAAATTACCCTAGTTGAAATTTTAGAGAGATGGCTCAGGGGTTTTGTTTTGTTTTGATTTGATTTTTGTTTTTTACAATTCATCTATTTCACTCACCTAAGTGTTCTTTCCATTTTGACAAAAGAACCTCACCCCTTTCCTTTCTTGCCCCGCTCTCTGCTCCAGCCACACTAGCCTTGAACACCCAAGACATGGTCTGGACCACAGGGCCTTAGCACAGAGCACAGGCCATTGCGCCACACTCATTCTTTCCCTAGACACACACATGGGTCGTCCCCTCACTTCCTTCACATTCGCACCCACATGCCACTCCATCTGTGAAGCCCTGCCACTATCTTTAAGAAATTGCAAATCCCCTCTAACCTTAGCCCACTATTTCACTAGGCTGGATCACCAGGGACACAGCCTCGGCTCGTTGGCTGTGTTTATTTCCACTGGAGTGCTCCAGTGGGAAGGATATTTGCCCACGTGCCCACATATCCTGAATTACAACTGCCTGGCACATGGCCCAGGCCACATGAGGTGCTCAGCACATATCTGTGGCTTTCCGTGGATGCCAGCAGAGGGTCTAATGGGGCTGGCAGTCACTGGAGCCCTTTCCTAAGTCCTGTGAGAAAACACCATAGGAGTCCATTTCCCTTTATCCTTAACAGGGAGGTACAACCCAATGTAGCCCCTATCTCGCAGGTGAGGAAGCTCAGCTGAAAGGGTTAAATCACTTAAATGGGTCACAGAGCTTACAGGTGGAGGAAGGAAAGACAACTGTGGCTCTGTGATTCCTGCCTTGCAACTGACTTTCCCGAGGGAAGAAAGGACCTACAGATTCCCGGAGAGCAGGCCCATGGCTTGTGCTCAGGGGGGCTGAGGACCTCAGATGAAGGCTGTTATCATGGGTAGGTAGGGAATGTTGCCGGCAGAGGGGATTTGAAGCAGGCTTGGGGAAAACAAGAGTTTGGCTGCTGGACATGGGCATAGCTGGGTAGGATTCTGAGACAGCTCATGGGGTTTGCAATGTCAGGGAGCCCCTCAGAGCAAAGCTATCCTGCTGAAGGACTGGCTGCCCAGCCCCACACACCCCACACCCAGCCAGCTCCCAGCTGATGGTCTATGGAGTGCCAGGAACTCTTGCTAAAATGATCGTCCTCCTATTGACTTTCCTAAACATGCCTGTTTGTCAGGTGTCAGGTCATCCTGGCAACTGGGGGCCAAAGCTGGGGCAGAAGTCAGGGTGTGTGTGTGTGTGTGTGTGTGTGTGTGTGTGTGTGTGTGCTCGATAGGTATGTGTGTGTGTGTGATAGGTGTGTGTATGATGAGTGTGTGTGATGGATGTGCATGTGAGTGTGTGATGGGTGTATGTGTAAGTGGGTATGGTGTCTGTGTGTGATGAATGTATGTGTGTGTAATGAGTGTGTGTGATGAGCATGCATGTGTCACAGGTTTGTGTGTGATAGGTGTGTATGTATGATGGGTGTGTATGAGTGTGTGATAGATGTTTGTGGGTGTGTGATGGATGTGTGTGTAATGTGTGTGTGATAGGTGTGTATGTGAGTGGGCATGGTGTATATATGTGATGAATGTATGTGTGTGTAATGAGTGTATGTGATAGGTATGTGCGCGCGCGCGTGTGTGTGTGTGTGATGGATGTGTGATAGGGGTTTGTGTGTATGTGTGTATGTTCACATGCATGAATGTACACTCATGTGCCTGTGTGATGGATGTGGTGGGGTGAACCCAGAAGTGGCAAGGCCAGGTAGGGGTCAAGGCACAGCTGCCTAAGTGGTTTCTAGGGAACCATTGACAACAAGGTCCAGGTCAGAAGGTCTTTGTGTCCAAGGACTTGTGATCTGGAGGCAGTGTGGACAGAGAACAGTCCTCTCTGGAGAATAAGGGGATGTCAGGAAAGACTCTGGACTCCAGCCCTTCAGAAAGGTAGTGGCATGAAGGCCCACATCTTGAAGGTATCACTGTGTGTTCTTGGGCACCTCTATGTGCCTGGCCCTGTGCTAGATGCTCTGTGTGTTGACCCATGTAACCTGAGGGCACAGGTCACTGTAATCATTGAGAGTGATGGGGCCACTCAGAGAATTTAAGCAGCTAATATAAAGCTCTAAAGCCAGAAAATTCAACCTGACCAGACAAGGATGGCGTCACATTAGGAAGAAGACTAAGAGGCCGCCTCATGAACCCCCAATCCTAGAGTGTGCTCCACAGCTAAATACTAAACATTACTAATTTCGATAGGTGTCTAGCCCAGGCTGGCCTTGAACCTCTGAATCTCTTGCCACCACTTCCCAAATGCTGTGCTTACAGGAATGCCAGCAAGCATGCTACCACAGTTTATACAATGTTGGAGACTGCGCCTAGGGGCACGCGCATGCTCGTCAGACAATCTGCCGAGCTACAACCCTTTACCCAAGGCTTCATTTTGTCAGATTCGTCACACACATAACTTCATTTAGTCTATAACATGCTGTGAAATAAGGTCCGACATATCCTATTTTTCCACATGGAGAAACCGAGGCAAGATGTGAAATTACTTGGCCCATAGCTGGAGCCCAGCCAGGCTCCCGGATGCCTCTCTGTCTTGCTGAAGAGGAAGGTGGCCAGTGGGGCAGGGGTGTGCTGAGGAGCAGGGATGGCACAGGGTGCAGGTCTTGTGCTCTGACCTCAGGACCCTGTGCCGGTCCTCTTTCTCCTCCCTGTGCAGTCGAAGAGGATGACGGGAGCTGTGAGGTGAACGGCCGCAGGTACCTGGATGGGGAGACCTTTAAACCCAATTGCAGGGTTTTGTGCCGCTGTGATGATGGTGGTTTTACCTGCCTGCCGCTGTGCAGTGAGGATGTGCGGCTGCCCAGCTGGGACTGCCCACGCCCCAGGAGAATACAGGTGCCGGGAAGGTGCTGCCCCGAGTGGGTGTGTGACCAGGCAGTGATGCAGCCGGCAATCCAGCCCTCCGCAGCCCAAGGTGAGTGAGTGTGGGGAAGACCCAGGCCACCAGGGTCTCCATTGCAGCAGCTCCTAGAAACAAAACTGACAAGCTGACAAACCAAAAAGGCAACCACTTAGAGATATAATTTCAACCAAGAAATCATTTAAAAGAAAGTTCAAGGGGCTTGAGATATGGCTCCGTAGTTAAGAGCGCTTGCTGTTCTTGTGAGGGTCTGGTTCAGTTCTTACCAACATAGTGGCTCATAACCATCCATGACTTCAAATCTGATGCCCTCTTCTGACTACTGCGGGTGCCAGGCATGCACATGGTATACATACATACATATATACATACATCATACATACACACATCATACATACATACATCATATATACATCATACATACATACATCCACCATACATACATACATCACACACCATACATACATCATACATACATCATACATACATACATACATACATGAGGCGAAACACACACATAAAATAAAAATAAATAAATGGTAAGACATAGTTCAAGTTCAGGTGGCTAAGTCAGGGAGGGGCAGGAAGGAGCATTATCATTCTTGAGTGAAATTTGTGTATCTCACACCAGTGGTATAAATATTATATAGGTGGTATAAGAGAGTATAGATAATAAATATAGAATAATATGATATGATATAAAAATAAATGTATAAAATATATATTTATGATATGTAAATATGTGGACAATTTATAATATTATAAACACAGGATTGTTTGGATTTAGGTAAAATCCATAGGTAGACGATTATGTAAAAGCTGGACCAGGCAAGACCGGAGTTTGGGCCATAGCCAGGGCGGGGCAGAGATACATGCAAGACAGCTACATCCTTCTACAAACTTTTCAGCTCTGGGATTTTGTTGTCCTGTTTCTTTAAACACATTATTCTTACCACATGAATTTGACTGGGGAAGGTGACCAGGAAGTGAGGGCTGGTTCTGCGCTTGCCCCTGCATGCAAAGGCAGGAGTCGGGTGGCTTAAATGTATGGACACTGTGTTTCTAAGCTCAGTTCTGGCCGCGCTTGCTGGGTGACTCTGAGACAGGTGTTGAAGTTCCTGGCCTCAGTTTCTCCAGCTGTAAGGTGGAACTAATAAGAACGTCTTCCCTTTAGTACCGCGGGGAGGACAAAATTAGTTCATTCAAGTAAATGGGTTGTAAGAAGGCCCACGCTAGCTAGCACTGTAGAAGTGCTAAGGCCAACCTTATCCCTGCTAGGGAATATGATACATAGGCGCATAGGAGAGTCATCCCAGTCACCTTATGTACCCCCCACCCCCCCCCACCCCATCCCCCCCACCCCCCCCCCATAGTACTTGGAATCGAACCTAGATCCTTGTATACACGAGGCAAACGCCCTACCATTGAGCCATGCCGCCAGCCCTCAGCTTGCCTGTCAAAACGCAATATAAAAACCCCGCCTCCCATCTGCCCTCCCTGTGTGAACATGGACAGGGCCATGAACACTGGCAGTTATTCCTCTGTAGCCATAGACTCAAACAGCTGTGCATCAAAAATAGTATAGTGCAAGCAATTTAAGTGGATTCGGGACAAGCTTACAAATAAATGAGACTCAGACTATGGTTATTGTATTGGCTTTGACAATTACTGGGGTCACCTCCTAGTCTACTCTCCTGACTGCTGCCCTGGCTACCTCCCTAGTGGTGTATCCCCAGACACTTGCTGCTTCTCCTGGCCATGTGCTCATGGCTCCTCTCCTCTCATGGTGGCTTCCTCTTCTCTCTTACCTCCCCCCACCCGCAAACCAGGTCACTCCAAACCCACCTACTTCCAAATCCCTCTACTAACTGTCTGTAGTCAATTTTATTTAACAAATAGATTTAAATTAAGGAGTAAGGTTTGCACAACAAAAGCTTGTAAACATGAGAAGTCGCTCATAGGCCTAGACCTTGCCACATAGAATTTAGCATTGTAATACACAGCAACAGACCAAACCTCAACAAAATAATTTTGTAATCGGGCCTGCACCGGTCATGTGCAGACCATTTCTCAGCAAAGATGGTTTCAGAACTGTCCAGTAGCATTTCCACTTCAGTTAGCATCAGTGATTGGGAGGTGACCTGTGTTCCTAGGAAGGTGTGTATATGGGAGGGGGTCATCTGTGCAAACATTGCACCATTTATACAGGGATCCAAGTGTCCCCGTGCCTCCTGCCCTAACATACAAACACATGACACCTGTGTGTGCCCAGCAAGGTTTATCAGGGGTTTCTCAGCATCAGCATCAGTGACATTTGGGATGGGCTGAGTCATTCTTTGTGGTCAGGGGCTTCTGGGTATGATGTGGGATGTGGAAAGACAACCTTGCCTCTCTCTACCCTCTAGATGTCAGTAGCAACACCCCTCCCCCAAGCCCCTTGTATACCTTCATTGACTGTGACAATGGAAAATGTCTATAGACATTGCCAAATGCTCTCAGGGCTAGGAGGAAGGACATCAGACATAAAGGAAAAGGAGAATTGGGGAGGAAGAGATAGGCCATGGTGAGCCTGCTATCCTGGGCCCTTCAGGTTACAGTACCACGCCACACAAGTGGTAAGACACTATGTATCAGTGAGTAGGAAGGTAGAGAAAAAAGAAAGATGGCATGTAGAGGAATTTCCCTTAGTTATTTGATTAGCTAAGAAAGATGACAAACAGCCAATCAGTGGACTGAAATAAGGAGGCAGGGTTTCCGGGCAAGACAGGAAGAGGCGGGCAGGAGGAGAGGAGGAGGAGTTGGAGGAGACAGAGGATGGGGGTTGGGGGAGGAGCAGAGGGAGAGTTGTTGGAATGAAGATGGAGCAGAGATCATGACTTGGAGAAACTGCAAGTAGCAGGGATTTCATAGCTGGGGAAGAAAGTGGTATAGAGGCATATCTGCCCAATATAGGCGTGGAGTTTATAAATATATACAACCAAGGGTGTGGTTTCCCTTCATGGGCTCATTAGGGTTGGAGATCTATCACAACGTCGGTCTTTGCTAGTTGTTTCGTGACCGATGTCAACAGGATGCATTGTGCTCAGACACTCTCAGCTACTGTTTTATCCAGTCCCAAATGTTAGAAAGCCCAAGAAGAAACTGAAGCCTAACAGCCTCTCCAGGTTCCCTGTGATGGCCAGCGGCTGAGCTGACTTAGTGACTGAGCCCCAACTTCTCTTCTTTCTAACCTCCAGGACACCAACTTTCTGCCTTTGTCACTCCTGCATCTGCCGATGGCCCCTGTCCAAACTGGAGCACAGCCTGGGGCCCCTGCTCAACCACCTGTGGGTTGGGAATAGCCACCCGAGTATCCAACCAGAACCGATTCTGCCAACTGGAGATCCAGCGTCGCCTGTGTCTGTCCAGACCCTGCCTGGCATCCAGGAGCCGCGGTTCATGGAACAGTGCCTTCTAGAGCCATTGTGCGGATGTGGATACAGGGCCTGCCATTCTCAGCAAATGTCCCTAGGACCAGGCCCTGGACCGATGGTAGATGCTCCTCTCCATGCTCATGGCTGCAGTTAACTGTCCTGGGTGGATTCAGTGTCCAGAGCCACTGAGCAATCCCTGCTTTGTCTGAGGTGGGGGAAGCGGGTGACCAGCTTCATTTCTCTGATTTAGCCTGGGATTCTGACCCAGGCTTCTGGGTTCTCCTGGCTAGTTCCTCAAAACTTCCCTGTATGAAAAGGACATTGGAAAGGACCTTTAAAGCTAAGCTGTACTGGGCAAGCCTGGCCACCATGCTGGGGATAATGACAGTAATAGGTACCAGGCAGCAGATTGCCTGAAACATCCAGGTCCCTTCTTGGGCTTCTATGTGCTTGTCCCAAAGATTATGGGTGACCTCGTAAGTGTGCCTTCCCTGATCTGAGAACATCCTGTCTAGCTGGGAAGAATTTTCTGTGAACATGAAGAGATGAGATCACACTATTCTTAAGAGCGTTCGCCAAGTCCAGGAACTTGACCTTTGTATTTGTAAAAATACACATCTCTTAAATGCTCACAAAGCAAAAGGCTCCACACTTCTGGCAGGCCAGGGCCTTTCTCTTCAGCATGAGAGAGACAAGGAGCAGCATAGTACCCTCCTCTGGAGGACTGGCCCGGCCTGGAATAAACACCCAAATCAAGAGTGGAATTTTGTTTGGTGTCTTGTGTTTTTGTGCAGAAATGAAACCCACCTAAATATAAACATTATATCCTCTCCTACAGTCCACCTTGTGGCTTGGGAGACAGCTTGGCTGGTAAAGTGTTTGGCAGGACAGCACGAGAAGCTGGGCTCAATCCCTGGAACCTACATACAAAGGTGGGGGGGGGGGAGGGGTGGTGATGCTCTCTCCTGATACCTGTACTGGGGAATTAGAGGCAGGAGAGTTCCCAGGGCTCCATAGCCAGCCAGCCTAGCCTACTTGGTAAACTCCAGGCCAGTGAGAGAGACACCCTGTCTCAAAAACACAGTGGACAGCTGCTAAGGATCAGTCTTACACACGCACACACTCGTGGAAGCATGGGCACACACACATGCACACATGTACACATGCACAGACAACAAGTATTTTTTAAACTAGAGTTATCATCAAGGTCTAACCAAGCCATCAGAGATGTCTCTGGCTGGTGTGGTGACACATGCCTTAAATTCCAGAACTCCAAGCCAGAGGCAGGTGGATGGATCTCTGTGAGTTTGAGGGCAGCCTGGTCTACATATTGGGTTCCAGGCTAGCCAGAATTACACAGTGAGATCATGTATTAAAAATCAAAATCTTTTTTTTTTTAAGATTTATTTATTTATTTATTTATTTAATGTATGTGAGTTCACTGTAGCTGTACAGATGGTTGTGAGCCTTCATGTGGTTGTTGGGAATTGAATTTTAGGACCTCCACTTGCTCCGGTCAACCCCACTCACTCTGGTCAGCCCCACTTGTTCAGTCCCTGCTTGCTCTGGCCCAAAGATTCATTTATAGTTATAAATAAGTACACTGTAGCTGTCTTCAGATGTGCCAGAAGAGGGCATCAGATCTCATTTTGGGTAGTTGTGAGCCACCATGTGGTTGTTGGGATTTGAACTCAGGACCTTTGGAAGAGCAGTCAGTGCTCTTACCCACTGAGCCATCTCGCCAGTCGCACCCCCCTCCATCAAAATCTTAACAAACAACAATAGTCTCTGTTTAAACAGTGATTTTTCCCTATGAAACTTTAAGATGTATGTAACTGACACAGGCATGCAAGGTACAAACTGACTTGAGTCTTTACAACTGTGCACCCATGTGACCAACACCTCCATCCAAGGATATTATGTTCCCGTTACCTCAGAACAGTTCTGCGCTTCCCGGAGCCAGAGTCTCTTGATCAGGTGACCCTTGTCCTACCTGATTTCCATCTCCACAGGCGTGGGTTTTGTCTCTTCCTAAGCTTTGCACACTTAAAGCCTCACATTCTTTTTATTATTATTATTATTAGGTATTTTCCTCATTTACATTTCCAATGCTATCCAAAAAAGTCCCCAATACACTCCCCCCCCCACTTCCCTACCCACCCACTCCCACTTTTTGGCCCTGGCGTTCCCCTGTACTGGGGCATATAAAGTTTGCAAGTCCAATGGGCCTCTCTTTCCAGTGATGGCCGACTAGGACATCTTTTGATACATATGCAGCTAGAGTCAAGAGCTCTGGGGGTACTGGTTAGTTCATAATGTTGTTCCACCTATAGGGTTGCAGATCCCTTTAGCTCCTTGGATACTTTCTCTAGCTCCTCCATTGGGGGCCCTGTGATCCATCCCATAGCTGACTGTGAGCATCCACTTCTGTGTTTGCTAGGCCCAGGCATTGTCTCACAAGAGACAGCTATATCTGGGTCCTTTCAGCAAAATCTTGCTAGTGTATGCAATGGTGTCAGCGTTTGGAAGCTGCTTATGGGATGGATCCCTGGATATGGCAGTCTTTAGATGGTCCATCCTTTTGTCACAGCTCCAAACTTTATCTCTGTAACTCTTTCCATGGGTGTTTTGTTCCCAATTCTAAGAAGGGGCACAGTGTCCACACTTTGGTCTTCGTTCTTCTTGAGTTTCATGCGTTTAACAAATTGTATCTTATATCTTGGGTATCCTAAGTTTTTGGGCTAATATCCACTTATCAGTGAGTACATATTGTGTGAGTTCCTTTGTGATTGTGTTACCTCACTCAGGATGATGCCCTCCAGGTCTATCCATTTGCCTAGGAATTTCATAAATTCATTCCTTTTAATAGCTGAGTAGTACTCCATTGTGTAAATGTACCACATTTTCTGTATCCATTTCTCTGTTGAGGGGCATCTGGGTTCTTTCCAGCTTCTGGCTATTATAAATAAGGCTGCTATGAACATAGTGGAGCATGTGCCCTTCTTACCGGTTGGAACATCTTCTGGATATATGCCCAGGAGAGGTATTGCTGGATCCTCTGGTAGTATTATGTCCAATTTTCTGAGGAACTGCCAAACTGATTTCCAGAGTGGTTGTACAAGCTTGCAATCCCACCAACAATGAAGGAGTGTTCCTCTTTCTCCACATCCTCGCCAGCATCTGCTGTCACCTGAATTTTTGATCTTAGCCATTCTGACTGGTGTGAGGTGGAATCTCAGGGTTGTTTTGAGTTGCATTTCCTTGATGATTAAGGATGTTTAACATTTTTTCAGGTGCTTCTCTGCCATTCGGTATTCCTCAGGTGAGAATTCTTTGTTCAGTTCTGAGCCCCATTTTTTAATGGGGTTATTTGATTTTCTGGAGTCCACCTTCTTGAGTTCTTTATATATATTGGATATTAGTCCCCTATCTGATTTAGGATAGGTAAAGATCCTTTCCCAATCTGTTGGTGGTCTTTTTGTCTTATTGACGGTGTCTTTTGCCTTGCAGAAGCTTTGCAACTTTATGAGGTACCATTTATCGATTCTCAATCTTACAGCACAAGCCTTTGCTGTTCTATTCAGGAATTTTTCCCCTGTACCCATATCTTTGAAAAGCCTCACATTCTTTAATGATCAACTTGTCCCACTCAACAGGAAAGGAAAAGAACCATTTCGTGTAGGTACTGAGCCCATCTGAGAGACCAGCTAGAGAACCAAGATCAGCAGCAAACCTGGAAGTGAGAGCCACCTCCTGGTGACAGGCACAAGGTTGACAGATCCAAAGCTGTCCCTGAAGGCAGAAGAAACCTTGGGATGCAAGGCTGCCACTCTCCCAGAGTCACCAGTCAGGGAGGACGGGCAGCCTCCGTGATTCTGTAGTCAGGATGGTAGAGGGCAGAGACAGGGTTTTCAGATTTGAGCTAACTGTCTGTCTGGAAGTGTCTGCACTCAGTTCCTTAGCGCTGGGTTGGAACTGCAGGGGAGCTTCCTGTCATAGACTCAGTGCTCTCTGGAGACGCCTCTGTCAGCTGCAGCTGCAGCTCCCAGCACTGAGTCAGTCTCTGTGGACGGGGTGGGGTGGGGGACGGGACCCCATCTTCATGCATGGCGAAGGGCTAATGAAGACTCCTTAGGTGAAAGGAAGAGAGAGAGAGAGAGAGAGAGAGAGAGAGAGAGAGAGAGAGAGAGAGATTCTACACCCGCCTTGATGCTCAGCACGGTCCATGTCTTAACTGGCAACAACTCTAGAGAATCTGGCCCTCTTAGACCTTCTTGGGAAGTCGGCACCAGGATGGTACCAAGCAGCTGACAGCACCATTGTCTAGTGAGCATTTACTGTGTCCTGGTGCGTCTGTCCATGGCCTTACAAAATGCGAGGTGCTTGAAGGAATTCCTGCTCTACAGGGGAAACTGAGGGCAGAGAAGTAAAATTATGGGTACTATCAAGGCTGCGATGTGCAGAACCAGCGGAACCCAGGGGCTGTACGCTCCTCTCCACACACCCCGCCCCCCAGTCTCTCTCATCTCCATATCATTTCCTGTCTTTTCTCTCCTCCTTTTTTTTTTTTTTTTTTTTTGGTTTTGGGTATTTTTATTTCTTCAATTGTTTATTATCAGGAGTGACTGAAATAAAAGATATAATTGAGTCCCATCATTATTGTCATTATGGAAATGGCTTTAAGAGAAAACTGGTCAGATGAATATTATTGCTTCCCACTTTTCAACTGGTAAATAGTTGCCACTGATAAAACAGACAAGCCCAGAGAATCTGTCCAGAATGTTCAAGATATGGTATATTATACAACATGCCTGCTCTCGGGGAGAACACCTAAGACATAATTATGTGTACTTCTTGATCTCATCGTACAAGACAAGCACAAAGGCGCCACCCATGCCTCTGAGAACGTTGGACCATGCGCCCTTGAAAAAAGCCTTGCTCCCTTCATCACGTGCGATCTTCCGCCAGCAGTCAAGCGTGCCTGTGTACATGATATCAGTTCCTTTGCGTCCAGACTGCATCATCATACGACGACGAACCGTGTCAAAAGGATAGGAAGTCAGGCCAGCGACAGCAGTGACAGACTGTGCAATCATCCAGCTGATGAAGATGTGAGTATTCTTGGGATCTGGGAGCATTCCCTTTGCAGTGTCATAGATACCAAAGTAGGCAGCTCGGTAGATGATAATGCCCTGTACTGACACATTAAAGCCTTGGTACAGGCCCTTAATCCCATCAGATTTGTAGATCTTAACCAGGCAGTCACCAAGGCCTTTGAATTCCCTTTCAGCTCCAGCTTTGCCCACATCAGCTGCTAGACGGGTACGGGCAAAATCAAGAGGGTACACAAAGCACAAGGATGTAGCCCCAGCGGCACCACCTGATGCCAGGTTCCCTGCAAAGTAGCGCCAGAACTGGGTCCTCTTGTCGACACCACCCAGAAAGATCTGCTTGTATTTATCTTTGAAGGCAAAGTTGAGAGCCTGGGTGGGGAAGTATCTGATGACATTGGCCAGGTTCCCACGCCAGAAGGACAGGACTCCCTGTTCCTTGGGGATACGAACCACGCAGTCTATGATGCCCTTGTATTGCTTATCTGCAGTGATTTGCTTGCTGGCATGCTGCACCTGCAGCAGCAGCTTGACCCTCTCGATGGGTGCTACCGCCGTCTTGGAGATGGCTGCGGCCACTCCACCGGCCAAGAAGTCCTTGGCGAAGGACACAGCGGCATCTGTCATGTTGAAAGCAAAAAAAGAAGAGGCAGGCGAGTGCGGGACAGGACTGGGTTGACAACCGGCTTTGACTCCCGGGCTCTGGCTCTCCTCCTTTTTTTTTTTTTTTTTTTTTTTTTTTTTTTTATCTTCCCCATTTGTCTCCTTTTCAAGAGCAGCCTGCCCTCCACCAGTATCTGGTCAAATCAGGAGCTTGCCTTACCTGAGTCGGCGGCCCCCAACCTACTCCGAGTCACCACTTCACTGAAGGCTGTGATTTCAAAAGGGCTCCGGTAGAGGAACCTGTAACACGGTGCTGCCCCCTAGTGACATTTGTAAGCATGAACAGTGGAGCGGCTGAGACCGGAGGTCACTGCTGCCCCTTGTTGCCCAGATGTAAAAGTGCAGCCTGTTTGTAGACCAGCGGGAGCGGCTGCTTCTGCGTGAGGTGGAGATAGAGATAGCCAGTTTTTGTTTGTTTGTTTGCTTGTTTGTTTGTTTGCTTGCTTGCTTGTTTGTGGTTATTGGTTTTCTAACTGTGCTGAGTGTATTATTTAATCATTAGTCCCTGAGCTATGTTGCCTTGTCTGTCCCCTGGATGACTGAATCGTGAGAGCCTTCTCCTATTGACCACACTGCATAGCTAGGAAGACCTTTGTCAAGCACAACCATGGCTAAGTCACTCTGCTTAAACTCCTCAGGGACCTTGAGATAACCTTTCACTCCACTGGACCAGATCCCCTCGACTCCCATACCTGCTGTGTCTTCCAGATCATCTGTGTGGAGACACCACAGATGGCTGGGGAGTCTCCTCTTGGCCAGATTCTCCACCTAGACCATTCTCCAGGTTGCCTGCTCTGACCTGGATAGCTCTTGCTATTCCTTTTGACTCTCAGTCTCATTTTTCTGTGAGGCTAAACTCCTCTGGCTTCCAACTAGATAAAGAACCAACCTATGTGGATATTGTTTGGCAGGGTTCAAAAGTCAAGGAGAGAAAGGATGCAGGGATCAGAGGGAGGATGGGATAGAGCATGCAGCCATGACTCAGGCTAGCCTCACAGTCTCTGCATCTCTGGGGGATGAGGCGACAGATATTATCATATAATGTCATCCAGGGAGCTGACACAATTTTACCAGGGTCTTATAGTTAGTGTGTTGTGGGCCCAGGAACTTTTTCTGGCTCTAGAAACTTGCCCTTGACCTCACTATGTAGGCTGAGGGGGCTGGAATAGGAGGGGGACGTCAGTAGAATGTTTCTAATAAGGGCTGCTAGAGAGTCTTGATGCTTTCTGAAATATTGGTGTTCTTAGTTCCTGCTGTTTGACCTTAGCTATAAGTTAGACTTTGTCTGAAACTCTGCAACAGTAGAAAGCCCCACTTAGGGGGCTGTTGTCTATGTATCAGCTGATTTGATTGTCACAAGGACGTCGGCGATAATTGTGTCAGGGTAATGCTAGCTGCCTTACTAAGCCAGGCAAGCATTCTGTCAGGATCGTGGCTTCCCTCCACATGATGCTCCTGGCTGCTTATATGGAGACCCACCATTCCCCAGGGCACAGAGTCCTCTGCGCCTACATTCCAGACAGAGATGGAGAAGTCCCCCTACTCCCTAAAGGCTATGCCTGGAACCCACACTCTAACTTGCACGCCGGTGGTGACACTCATCACACAAGCACTTGTAGGTGTAAGGGAGGCTGGCAAATGTACTGTCTTGCTGGGCAGGTGTCTCCGAGTCGACACTACACTGTGGAGTCTTTGCTAGATTAGGGTGACAACAAGACTCTTGTTAGCGATCTGTTTAAGCAGCTTACTCGGCTAATCAGGACTCTGCAGGCTGTTTGT
This sequence comes from Mus caroli, assembly GCF_978045245.1. NCBI lineage: Eukaryota > Metazoa > Chordata > Mammalia > Rodentia > Muridae > Mus > Mus caroli. Next base: position 15,709,407 of record NW_028227257.1, on the reverse strand, counting down.
GTGGGACACTCCCGCCACAGGCCTGCTGAGTGGCCAGCAGGCCACTCTCTGGCACCCTTGTCCCTTCTGGCTCTCTGCCATCAGATTGCATGCTTGCCAAGAGTCTATTGGGTTTGTTTCCAAACTGGCCTGTGCCAGTCACATTGGCCTTTGTGAAGAGGCGATTGGATTAGCGACCCCATAAGCTACTAAAGTATGAGCACAAAAGGAACAGATTTGTTTCCTAATGAAAACTCAATAAAGACTTGTGGTTTAAAAGCTACTTTAAATTGGGCGTGGAGGACACAACTCTGAAAGTTCTGGAAAGAACTATCCAGGAGGCAGCTAGAGCGACAGCTCAGCGGTTAAGAGCTTGTGCCGCTCTTACAGATGTCCTAGGTTTGATTCCCAGTGTCACATAAAGTGGCTCACAACTGCCTGTAGCTCCAGCTCCAGGGGCCCGATGTCTCTGCAGGTGCACACACATGAGCACATACACACATGTACACACATGTGCACATACACATGTACACGTGTGCACACACATGTATGCACATACACACATGCACATACACATATACACACTTGTACATATACATATACATGCACATAATACACATACACATGTACACATGCACACACATGTACACACATGCACACACATGCACACACGTGTACACATGCACACACATGTACACACATGCACACACATGCACATATGCATACACACGTACACACACGCACACATGCATGCACACACACACAATGCACACATGCACACATGCACATAAACATGCTCACATATGCATATACACATGCACACATATGCATACACATGCACATGCATGTACACATGTACACATGCACACATGTACACACATGTACACAATTAAAATAATACAAATAATGTTTAAAAGGAAAAGAAAAAACAAGAACGTAGAGAGAGTCTGCACTCCTGTTCTTCCACTAGGGGCCTGCCAGTTCCTGGGTGTCCTTCACTTATCAGGCAGGAGCAATGTTCGAGGCTCATGAACAGGACTAAACTCAAGGAATAGATTGGAAAACAAGGGTTTGTTTTTAACTGAATAAAGTCTTCCAGGTGCATTCCATTTTAAAGAACTCCGTAGAGGCGGGGTGTTCATCTCTGTGTTAGCTCTCGATTCTCTGATGTGCTCTGGGTCCAGGGTTCTGTTCTTACCATGCCATTTTTAAAACTCTCATGAGCCAGGCATGGTGTTTTGTACCTGTCGTCCTGGCTACCTGGGAAGGCAGCAACACAGCTGGTGTTGCACAGTGAATTCAAAGGCCAGCCTTAGCAACTTAGCAAGATCCTGACTCAAAACAAAATAGAGGGCTGGAAATAAGACTCACTGGTAGAGGGCCTGTGTAATGTGAGAGTGAGACTCAGGACTCAGTCTCCAGCATATCAGAAAAAAAAGAAAGAGTCCCACTGCTTGAGTAACTGATTTGCCTCTAGTTCCAGCTCTGGTGCATATATGGGCTTTTACAGGATCATTATCCCCATTTCACAGGTGAGTAAACTGAGGCCCGGGATAACTGAAGATTAAAACCAGCATTCAAATCCAGTTTGTAAGTAGCTTATGAAGCAGATTTCCATATTGGTTTTTCATTAAGTCTTTAGTTTCGTTAACCCAGTCTCTATTCTCTCCTTTCCCATTACAAAATAAGTTATTATTACATTTTCTTTTGACACAGGGTTATACTGTATAATCCCACCTGGTCTGGAGCTCTCTTTATACACCAGATACCCCTGCCTCTGCCTCCCAAGGGCTGGAATTAAAGGCATGTACCACCAGTCTAACCTGATTTTTTTTTTAAAGATAAATTTTTAAACAAAGTTTTAAAGATTTATTTTTATTCTGTGTATGGATATTTTCCATGCATGTGTGTATGTGTGTGCCTAGTGCCCAAGGACGATGTCAGAAGAGGGCCTCAGGTCCCCTGAAACTGGAGTTACGGTTGTGACCTGCCTTGTGGGTACTGAGAACTGAAACGGGCCTTCTGCAGGATCAGGGAACAGGGAACACCTATAACTGTGGGGCCAACTCGCTAGCTCCAGAATTTAGATCTGAATTTCTAAGCATAGCTTAATTATAACACATTTGAATATAAGTGGCCACATATGACTGGGGGCTAAAGCACAGCGGATCTGCTACATGCAACTTTTTTTTTTAATGTAAGGATGGACTTTATTGATTGATTGATTGATTGATTAAAAAATCTTTTTAGGACTACAAATTACAAAGGGGAGGCAGATCACTACACAGAATCTAATGAATACATTTGCCTGTGCATAAAACTTTATCAAAATCATTCATTTTACAACTTCACCCCACCCACCAATGTTTTCGCTATAATGCTCTTAAAGTTACTATACCTTTATTTCAAATTATATTACATGTTACTCTTTCAAGATAAACCTCCTGGGACAGTGGTACCCACTAGTGTGGAGGTGACTATGATTCATTCTCTCTCTGTCTCTCTCTCTCTGTCTCTCTCTCTCTGTCTGTCTCTCTGTCTCTGTCTCTCTCTGTCTCTCTCTGTCTCTCTCTCTGTCTGTCTCTCTGTCTGTCTGTCTGTCTGTCTGTCTGTCTCTCTCTCTCTCTGTCTCTCTGTCTCTCTCTGTCTCTCTCTGTCTCTGTCTCTGTCTCTGTCTCTGTCTCTGTCTCTCTCTCTCTCCCTCTCCCTCTCTCTCTGATTCTCCAGGATTAATGCTTGTCTTCCTGGCCAGAACATTTGGAACACCCCCTACCAAATCCTGTCATCATCATTCTTTGGTTAGCAATCATGTCCTGCAGACCAGACCCCGGAGTGACAGTCAGGCTGCAGACAAGCCACATCTGCTCTCTAGGGAGCTTCTGATGATGTCCCCTGGGGTGAAAAGAGTCAATTCTGTTAAAAGGAACACAGAGGGATCTTATTAAGGGAAACGCCTGAGCCTGCTGGCCTTCTGGAAAGTCACTGAAGTGCATCTTAACTGTAAAAATCAATTGCTTATGATACCAAAGCCTTTCGGAACAAGCAATACAGAGGGCACAGGGGAGACACCGGTTGGGGGGGGGGTGCTGAGATTTGCTGGCGAGGCTCTGGGCACATTTATTTGATCCGTATAGGAATCCTGTCAAGTCGATATTCCTACCTACCTGCTGAGGCAGAGATGGGCAAACTGAGGCTCAGAGAGGTGTAGACACAAGTCTAAGATGGAACCTAGCCCCTGCTCACTCAGATAACTAACTACTCCATCCTGGGCCCTTGCTCACCACCTGTTCTTGTGTGACCTTAGATGCTTCTCCTCTTATTCAGGGCCCAGGTTTCCTCTCCCCAACGTGGGAGTGGCAAAGGCTTCAAGCTTTTAAGGCGCACCCAGGCTTCACTGAAGGGCCATGGGTACCTTTCGAGCACCAGGGAACAGAGGAAAATCACAAGGTCTCCTCAGGTTCCGAAGGTGGGGGGAGTGAGGGTAGACAGTATGGGAGGGAGTGAAGGGGGAGGGAGCTGAAGGGAGTGCCTTAGGGAGTTCTGTTTTTGGTGTCTACTCAGCAGATGACTTTCCAAGCTGAGAAACACACATATACAAACTCTAACCTCCTCTTGCTTAAAATAGAACTGCTGAACCAAAAATGCCAAGCACAGGGAAGTGTCACCTGCCTGCCAGGGCCAGACAGCACCTCCATGGCCCCATTTATACCCACTCCAGTGGATGGCACGTCTCAACTCTGTGTCTCAGAATCCTTACAGCGGAGAGCGGTGGGGTAGCTCCATCTACCAAGGCTCTTGCAGCCATCCTGCAGATAAAGAAAGCAACGACCGCAGGGCTCACGGAAGGGTGATATGGCCAAGGGTGACTTGCCTAACAAGCATGGGACTCAGGCAGCCCCACGTTCAAGTCCCGTCTCAGCCATGACCACAGGGACTTGGCAGGTCAACACCTTCTCTTTGTCGGCTGTAGAGGTGACAATATTCTAATGCCCAGCACACACTGGGCTCCAGAGCCCCTGGCCTCTCCTCTGTTTCTGAAAACAGAATTCCTGGCATCTGCAGACAATTTTGAAAAGGGAGGAAACAAGACTAGCAGCTCAGGGGCATGCCACGGCTTCTGTAGCATCTGTGTCTGTAGCATCTGTGGGGAGGAGCATGGGTGTCTTGGGTCTCACGTGGGGAACTGAAGCACGGAGAAGTGGAAATGTTCTATCCGTGGACACTGGAGTAGAACATGAGGGGGTAAGAATTCGAACTCAGGTCTTTGTGGACCTCAGCTGTGCTCAGGATCATCCACATGAACTGCACCCCAGCCCCCTCCCCTGCCTTGACCAAGCTGTTTTCCAAGCCTGCTTGTCTCCACAGGCTCTTCTCCAGCCCTTGATTGGTGGAAGGGCCTGGTGCCCTGCTCCCACCCTTAGATTCCTGCCCAGGTTTCTGTCTCTCTAATGCAGAGAAGAATCAGAAAAAAAAACAAAACAAAACAAAAAAAACCAAAAAACCAAACTTGCGGATGCCCTTACTAAAAATAAAGCCGTGGCAACTGTGCTAGCTCTTCCGCATCAGCACCCTGCTTCTGGGCCACTTGGCTGCTATCCTGACTCTCAGGGGGTGAAGGCAAATCTTTCCCTATAGGCACTGAGCCCCAATTCTGCCCCGAATTTGAGGTCTCACAGGCCACAGGCCACTCCCCGTGATTCCAACAGTGGTTAAATACTACTACACAAATCCTCATGCAGGCTTCTCCATTCACCCACGGCAGCTGTCAATCATCAAAAACATGGAGATTTACCCCTATCTCCCACTCCTCTCCAAATTACCTTTTGGGGCTCAGTCACTAAAGTGCTTGCTGCACAGCAGGAGAAGATAAGATTAATCCCTGGTATGCAGTTTTTAGTCAGGTATGGCAGCACAGGCTTATAGTGCCAGCTGAGGAGGTCAGGAGGGTCTCTGGGGCTGGCCGGCCAGCTATTTGCCTGAATTGGAGAGCCCTGAATCCTAACAAGAGATCTTGTTCCAAGAAAATAGTAAGGTAGATGGTTCTTGAAAATTAATTCAAAGCTGACACGTGGCCTGTGCCCCACGTGTACACTTGCATATCCACATCCACCTCACCCCTCCAAAAGAAAAACTTTTTGGTTCTCTTGACCCTGGGCTAGAATAAAGGTGCCTGTGTGTCCCCGTTCCTTCGTGGAGACTACGTAAGGGACCTGCCTTCTTCCTACTTCAAGCTTTTGGATGTCACCTGCTTTGCCTCATCTTGGGGTCCTTCCTCCAGTGATCAGGGTGACTTGCTCATGCTGCCAATCTGTGGGCATTTCTCTCCTGCCTTCATCTTCTAAGCACAGGAGCCCTCATGGTGATGCTGGACCCACCGGAGACTTGAGATCATTCCCACGCTGGAGCAAGCTCAGCCTCCACAGCTTCCCTTTGTCTGGCAGCTAGATGCATTCACAGATCCCAAGGATGCGGCATGGGCATCCCTAGGGGCCGTTCCTCTGCTACTGCAGTTCCTTAAGAGTCAGAAAGGAAAACAAACAAAGAAGCAAACAACATTCCGGTGACTGTGAAACTGAACCGATCAACACTCAAGAAGCAATGGAAGTGGCTGCTCTTAACTTGCACAAGCAAGTCCTCATCTGCCGCTAGGTGTGAGCCTCGTGCACACAGGTCTGAGTGCTAGACACGGAAGGATGATCCTCGGGGTGGGGCATATGTGGAACTCGAGGGTTTTACTGTAGAAGAACAGAAGATGGCCGGTGCTCTGAGGGAGAAGTTCAGAGGAAAACACCCAGGGTGGTGTCAGGAAACAAGTCCAACTGGGTTGAGAGTGGCAGAGTGGCCAGGGTGTGAGCCAGCTGAATTGGGAGAATATGTCACTTCTGCTGGTACCTGGCCCCTGGCAGAGAGGCAACAGATGTTGGCAGAATGGGAGGGGGAGAAGGCTGTAATGAGTCCCACAAGAGTTTACAGCAGGAACTGAAAGTTGAGGGTGGGCAGGGCAAGCAAGGGTGAAAGGCTGTGGGGATTGGCCTCAGTAGTCACGATGATAGAAATGCATGCCTCGCTGGAGTAGACACCTGGGAAGGGCAGCTGTTGCCAACAGCTTCAGGCCAGGGTAACTGGCACTGCGCCAGAGGTCTTTATACAGGACCATATGTAGGACTCTAAAAAAGTCCTACATTTGGAGAATGGAGACAGTAGTGGGTTCCTTGCTCTTTCAAAAGTGGGGTCAATGGAAGGCTTCCCAAACACCTAGCAGCCCCAGTCATCCCCTGGGCTCATCCAGAGTCCATCCCTGTATCTCCATGCCCAAATCCACCAGTAACTCCTGACCCACGAATCAGGGTGTATCAGCCTCGGTGACAGATTGGCCTCTGAGTCTCAGACCCTGACATATGGATCAGATGTTCAGAACAGGCGGTCCTGGTAGCAGACAGCTTTGCTATGCTCTTTCGTGGTGTTACGTCTGTTCAGTCTGCAGGCAAGGGAAAGGGTGTGGCATTGGGTGGGGGGCAGGACTTTAGAGATCAGGCCTGGGAGTTTTGTGTGTCAGTTCTGCAAGAATCCACTGACTGAAGCTTGGGTTGGTGAAGTGTCTTGATACCAGGGACCTTAAGCATCAAGGCTTGCTGTATTCCCAGCTGTCTAACATATCCCAGAGTCATCTGCTTCTCTTCATCTGTTATTGAAGGCTAGTCCCCCTGAGCCCATATCTGACTGACACCATTCCCCTGGCTGGTCTCCACTCAGCCACCTTTTCTCTTCCATGTGGCAGTCATTTAGCCTAGTCTGGGTTTGAACTTCTAGTCTCCCTGCCTCCACCTCCCAAGCACTGAGATTCTAAGTGTGGACCGCCATACCTGGCTCTGATGCCTGGCTCTGATGCCTTTGAAAAGAGAAGAAAGGAGAAGAGAAGAGAAGAGAAGAGAAGAGGAGAGGAGAGGAGAGGAGAGGAGAGGAGAGGAGAGGAGAGGAGAGGAGAGGAGAGGAGAGGAGAGGAGAGGAGAAGAGAAGAGAAGAGAAGAGAAGAGAAGAGAAGAGAAGAGAAGAGAAGAGAAGAGAAGAGAAGAGAAGAGAAGAGAAGAGAAGAGGAAAGAAAAGAAAAGAAAAGAAAAGAAAAGAAAAGAAAAGAAAAGAAAAGAAAAGAAAAGAAAAAAAGGTTTTCAACTGTCCTGAAAAACCAGCCTGGGATCTGGCAAGGTGGCTCAGTGGTTAAGATCAGAGTACCTGGGGTTTGATTTCCAGCACCCACATGGTGGTTCATAAGCGTCTGTAACTCCAGTTCCAGTAGATCCTACACCCTCTTCTGGCCTCCATGGGCACTGTAAAAGTGGTACACAGACACACATGCAGGGAAATATAAAATAAAAATTAAGTAATAAAAAATGAGTTTGTAGAAGTCACTTCTCTCTGGCCCTCCTGTCTGACTCTCCAGCCCGCATCCTAATTCTCTTGGCTCCAGCCACACCAGCTTCTCTGCTGTTCCCTGTCACCAAGTCACCTCCCTTCTGCTCTAGCGAGGGACCTACGTGTGTGGCCTGGATTTCCTCTCCCTGGTCACTCCTGGATGACTTGGCACGCACCTCCCCAAGCGTTTTCCTCCTTCATCACACCTGTCTTACTTCATCGTTTTGTCCATTTGTCATCCATACCTGCTTGCCGGTATAGCCGTTCTACTCCCACGGAGAAGGGTGGGCACCAGAGGGCGCTTGGTGAATATTTGCTAGATGATAGACGGGAGAAAGGAAAGGGTCCCGAGCCCCCAAGAGCTAGGGCGAGTTACGGATGGAGGCTGCTGCTGCTGTGCACACCTGGACCGGGCCTCTGCTCCAGATGTCACTGCGGGCCCCTGCGTGGGTTAGGGCGGGGAGCGTCGGGAGAGCTCAGAGCCCGCCCCCTGCTGTACGCCGGGCGCGGCGGGGATGGAGCTGGAGCCGTCGGGGCGCACGGAAACCGGCACTCGGAGCCCGCGAGCCGCGATGAGGAAGCAGAGCGCGCGTACGGCGGCGCTCATTCTGTGCATCCTGTCCTACCTGCTGGTGGGTGCCGCAGTCTTCGATGCGCTGGAATCCGAGGCGGAGCGCAGCCGGCAGCGGCTGCTGGCTCGGAAGCGGGGCGAGTTCCGCAGAAAGTACCGCTTCTCCGCTGACGACTACCGCGAGCTGGAGCGCCTGGCGCTGCAGGCTGAGCCGCACCGCGCCGGCCGCCAGTGGCGCTTCGCGGGCTCCTTCTACTTCGCCATCACGGTCATCACCACCATCGGTGAGCCCTCCGGAGCCTCCCCTCTGCCCTACTCAGTCCTGATCTCTCCTCCGGTGCGATCCCACCTCCGCCCCTGTGACTTTGGAAAGGGCTTGCCAGCACGCTGAGGCGCATTTGCCTCGCTGAGCGAAATGGGGGCAATCAGTTAGCTAACACAAGGCTGTAGGCACAGACACAGGGGTGGATACAAGAAACCCCGGGCTCTCGCGGTGAACAGAAGTGAGGCTTTCTTGTCCCATTGTGTCAGCTATGTGACCTTAGATAAGTTTCTTGACTTCTCTGAGCCTTCTCTGAGTGTTCTTTGAAAACTAGGACTGCTAATATGTCTTGCAAGGAGGAGGGAGGAATGCAGAGCTGTGATGGCGATTATTATTAAGGAGATAATGTGTGTAGATCGTTTTAGCATAGGTCCTGACCCACAGAAAACTTTATGAAAACAAGATGGTTTGTATATAAGATAACAGTTATCTGTTAACCCCGTGATATCAGCATTCTCCGTTGTCTTTTGACTGCTGTGTGGCTAGGGTCAGAGAGAGTCTAATAGGTGTCCAATAACTTGTTAAGGGAATGACTAATTACAAAGCTTTGTTCTCACGTTGGGGAAGCCAGAGGAGCCGCTATGTATACCATTTGGACTCTAGCTGTTACCATAACCACATCTGGCCAGGACCTGAGGTCCTAAGCCTGAGGAACCTGCAGAAGCAGGCTCCCTAGGGCTTCAAACCTGTTAGCTAGCCCCTTGGTGCTGGGCTCCAGCTGTAGTTGCTAGGTGTGCCTATAGTCTCCCTCAGAGGAGCAGACCAGAAGCCCACACCTTGGAGAGTGCACTTGCACAAAAGCTGTGGGTTTAAGCACCCATGCAACCCCAAAAGCTGAGTTTGGAGTATCTCCTGCTACCAGCCTTCTCAGGCAAGTGGCTGTGCCCTCTTGGCACACATTTTTGTCAAAGGCAAAATGTGAATGTTCTGCCTTGCCGGGCGAATGAGGGTCCAGCATGGGACCATAGTCTATGAAGGCATTGTTTGTTAGTAATAATTTATTATTTGCCAAGTCTAGAGCCAGCTCCCGTTCGACACTTCTGCCCTCTCTTGTCTACAAGTCCCAACCTCAAGACCCCTCTTATTTGCCATGCCTGCAGAGATTGTGCCTTGTCTGAAGCCTCTGCCCTTTCCCGTGCTTTTGGACAGCCTACCAGCCAGGTTTGGCTCCTTCCCTCACTGATCTGAAACCCAAGCTAGGGAAAGAAACAAAAAGAAACAACAACAAAAAAACTAAAACCAACCAACCAAAGCCAAAACATAACTGAATAGAAACTGGAACTGTTTTGTTTTTCTGGCCACTTGGGTGACTCAGGATGTACAGCAGTGGCTACCATAGCTCGTGCCCTCAAGGAGTTCAAATCAGTGATGGGCAGAGTGTATCTCTCCCATAGGACCACAGGGAGGCAGACTTTAAATGCTTATGTTACATGGAGACTTTAAACATTGTATATGTTCACATTGCATGTTCCATGGGGCACCGAGGGGTGCAGAGTGAACAGGAAACTCGCTCCTATCCCCGCCTTTCCTGGAAGTCTTTTGATCTAGTGTATATTTATTGTACACAGCAATGGGTTTCACTGGGGCATTTTGCTACACACACATTGGGCACTCTGACCATGTGCATCCACCACCTTCCTTCTCCTGTCTTCCTCCCCTAGACCTCTTCCTATTCCCAAGTTCTTTTTCCATCTTCTACTTTCCTGTCTCTTTTTAAAAAAAAATAACTCTAGACTCCACAGGAAAGAGGAAACACGTCATCTTGGTCTTTCCAAGCCTCTATCCTGTCTCTTGACCTACCCCTTCATCTCCCTGGCTCCTAGCTCACCTGTCTCTGGCACACTTCCAGCTACATGCTCTGTGTACATGTTCCTTCAGGCATCACACACGACATATGGGTAGTATATCTATATTCTAGCTATTTCTGCTCTTTGCATTTAGTAGTTTTTTGAGACAGGACCTCGTGTAGCCCAGACTGTCTTTGTAATCACTATGTGGCTGAGAATAACAGAGAACCTAGGGTCTTCCTGCCTCAGCCTCCCAAGTGCTGGGTGTGTGCCACCATGCTTGTCTTTTATGCTTGCACTGGGAATTGAACCTGGGACATCAGGCGTGCTATTCAGATGCTCTCAATTGAGCTGTATCCCAGATCCTGATTTAGTATATCTTAGTGCTTTTTCTATCTCAACCCTAAAGAGCCATGTCCTTTTTTTAAAGGCTGAATATCAGGGCTTCTCAACCTTAGAAGTACTGACATCTTGACCCAGTTAATTCTGTTACGGGGCCTGTCTTATGCCCTATAAGATGTTGATAGCATCCCCAGCCTCTGTCTCTGGATGCCAACAACATACAACATTATGACATATATACACAGCCATTCCCATCCCCTGTAGAGAAAACTAACAGCTTCCTTAGGTATTGTCAGATGTGACCATGGTGACAAGGCCACTGTGGTCTGGTGTAGTGTTCTGTCATCTGGATGGTGCTGATAGGAATCTAACCAGGCTTCCTCTATTGATGGCCAAGAGCTTGTTTATGACTTTTGCCATGACTGTGGTGGCAGCCCCTGTGTACCAGAGGGCTAACTATGTAAAGCTGCAGAGGTCTAAGGTTCTGTATGTCTTACCTTTGGGCAGACAGGATAGGTCTGCTGGAGGAGGGGTGCTCTCTATGAGAGATGGACCCCCTTACTTCTCCCTGGTTATGGGCCCATGTAAGCTATTGTTGCTCTCTCCTGAAAGAGACACACCCACACATTCCCTCAATGGCACAGTGACACAAGGCTCAGGGAAGCCCACACATGCCCGCATCCATGAGAGGATCAGTGAGCAATGCTAGCACCAGAGATACCCAGAGCCGATGGGTATTTCGTGAAGGCCGACAGGGTGGCAAAAGTTAAGGAGGGATTTGAGGGGAGCAGGGACCTGGAAAGGGGGAGAGAAGCCAGTCCAAGGAAGAGGAAAACATGAAAGAAGGCGTGTGTAGAAGTGGCTTTCTAGGAGGGACCCATCGGGCTGTACCTAAAGAAGATCGGATAAAAGGGGTGAATCTGGAGACTGGGGGTTAGAAGGATGGCTGAGGCTGCGGAGTGAAGAGGAGAGAGGAGGGGTGAGGCTGGGGAGTGGAGAGGAGAGAGGAGGGGTGAGGCTGGGGAGTGGAGAGGAGAGAGGAGGAGTGGGGAGGAGAGAGGAGGGGTGAGGCTGGGGAATGGAGAGGAGAGAGGAGGGGTGAGGCTGGGGAATGGAGAGGAGAGAGGAGGGGTGAGGCTGAGGAGTGAAGAGGAGAGAGGAGGGGTGAGGCTGGGGAGTGGAGAGGAGAGAGGAGGGGTGAGGCTGAGGAGTGAAGAGGAGAGAGGAGGGGTGAGGCTGGGGAGTGGAGAGGAGAGAGGAGGAGTGGGGAGGAGAGAGGAGGGGTGAGGCTGGGGAATGGAGAGGAGAGAGGAGGGGTGAGGCTGGGGAATGGAGAGGAGAGAGGAGGGGTGAGGCTGAGGAGTGGGGAGGAGAGAGGAGGGGTGAGGCTGGGGAGTGGGGAGGAGAGAGGAGGGGTGAGGCTGAGGAGTGAAGAGGAGAGAGGAGGGGTGAGGCTGGGGAGTGGAGAGGAGAGAGGAGGAGTGGGGAGGAGAGAGGAGGGGTGAGGCTGGGGAATGGAGAGGAGAGAGGAGGGGTGAGGCTGGGGAATGGAGAGGAGAGAGGAGGGGTGAGGCTGAGGAGTGGGGAGGAGAGAGGAGGGGTGAGGCTGGGGAGTGGGGAGGAGAGAAGACTGGTGAGGCTGGGGGTGGGGTAGTAAAAGAAGGGGTGACACTGGTAAGCATAGAAGAGAGGAAGCATAAGTCTGGAGAGCGGGGAGGTGAGGAGAGGGGTGAGGCTGGAGAGTGGGAGAGAGAAGGAGCTGGGGGGCTCCTTGTGAGAACTGGGTCTTTACCCTTTGGGTACTAAGAAGCCATTGAAGATGTGTCTCCTGTCCCTCCTACCAACACATAACTTGCTAAGATCGACGTTTTCTGTACTCTGTAGGTTGTCAGAGCACCTGACAGATACATGCACACCAAGCCACAGGACCCCTCCCGTATGACTCAAATTCTTCACACCCTTCAACCGCTAGGGCAAGCAGCTACAGAGCTATTCTGCCAGAGCATCCTGTCTTTGGGTCCATGCTTTGGGGTTGGGCCTCCTCCACTGGGGCAAAATTCTGTTAAAATCCATTCTTTGCTATCTCTGGGAACAGAAGTTGGCCCAACTGAATTCTGAGGTTCTGAATGACCATGTGTGGATTATTCACCCCTAGGGGGAGGGACACCTGGGTTCTGAGTAGCCACGCAGGAGTTCAGAGTACAGGAATGGCATAGGTGGGGCTTGGAGCTCCTGGGGACAGGTAGGCCCGGGGTCGGGAGTGCGTTGGGCTAGGCTGGGCTCTCAGAACCCCATCTCTCTTCCCACACAGGGTATGGTCATGCCGCGCCGGGCACGGACTCGGGCAAAGTATTCTGCATGTTTTATGCCCTCCTGGGCATACCCCTGACGCTGGTCACCTTCCAGAGCCTGGGCGAGCGTCTGAACGCACTGGTGCGGTGTCTGCTGCTGGCAGCCAAGCGCTGCCTGGGCCTGCGGCGGCCGCACGTGTCTGCTGAGAACATGGTGGTGGCTGGGCTGCTGCTCTGCGCCGCCACCCTGGCCCTAGGCGCCGCCGCCTTCGCGCACTTCGAGGGCTGGACCTTCTTCCACGCTTACTACTACTGCTTCATCACTCTCACCACCATCGGCTTCGGCGACTTCGTGGCGTTGCAGAGAGATGAGGCGCTGCAGAGGAAGCCACCCTACGTGGCCTTCAGCTTCCTCTACATCCTGCTCGGGCTCACGGTCATCGGTGCCTTCCTCAACCTGGTGGTCCTGCGCTTCCTAGCCAGCGCCGACGCCCCGGAGCGCGCAGCCCACCGCCGTGTCAGCGTGTTCCGCAGGGGGGCGCCCGAGAGCCGCATCCGCGCCGGCGCCTCCACCGGCATCCCCTACCCCTTCCATCAGCGGGAGACCTGGGCCCGTGACAACCCGGCCTTCTCACCCCCCTTGAGCCCAGAAGCTGTGCATCATTGCCACAGCAGCCCAGACAGACCCCGTGCCCGGAGGAAGTCCATCTGATAGTCCTTCCCTACCCTGGCTAGGCCTGGCCAATGTCTAGCTCTGCCTGTTAGCAAACCCACCCTTCTTTCCGGCTTGGAGGGGGGTTGAGGCTCCTGTCACCATCTGTGTACCATCCCTTCTAGATATATATGAAAGCTGCACTAACAGCAGAAGCCGACTGTACAGCCACCCGGAGGTATAAACTGTTTAGTCTAAACTTGTAGCCATCAGCCCCTAGGAGGGGCGATACCCAGGTCAAGCATCCTTATGGGGTCTTTCACAAGGCAACAAGAGGCTAGTTTCTGCTCTGAAGAGGATACAGAATATCCCGCAGGGGGAGAGGTATGACTTTAAACACCAGAATTCTACCAGGAAGGCTGGATGCTCATGCTAGAAGCACGGAGATGGACAGGGTGAAGGGAATTTATGGAAAATTTTTGCACTATATAGACACTGCATTTTCTTTGCTCTGCATGAGGAGTGGAACGTGTAAATGTATAAATGGTTGTCCCCACTGTCAAACAGATGCCATGTCCCTGGCTAGCCCCCTTTGGGTGAAGGGATGGCCTACTCACTATCACTACCTATAGGCAGCTCAGTGCTGTGGGATGAATTTCGTTCTGGACCCCACCATATCATTGGTGATATATCATTGGGACTCTCATCCCTTTCCTGGGTCTTAGCTTCCCTGTCAGTAAAACAGGGTGCTTCTGACGAGCCTGCTTCGCATGGGCACCAATGGCACAGCTTCCTGATGCAGGCACAGAGGATGTTCATGAGCCTGTTGGAGGCATCTTAGCATCCTAGAGAGCTCACCACTTAAAAGACCAGTATCCTTTATCTTCCCAGGTAGAACTGTCCCGGTGTAAAGCAAGAGCAAAACCAGGGTAGAAAAGCCAAAAACTTTAATTTCCAACATGAGCTATGTGGTCATGAATACAATGCCATGTGACCCGCTCCAACTCAGACACATCCCAAACCCTCCCTCCCTGGAGGACCAGGCTGTTCCTGCTCCCCAAGAGGACACAGGGAAAGGTGGGTAGATGAAGGGAGGCTCCCAGCCCAAGGACTCTGAGGTCCCATCTTCCTGTCACCTTGCAGGATGGCACAAAGGACTGAGAGGTAACACCTATTTCTACTTCCAGCCTCCCACCCAGCCCACACAGGCTCTCTTGCTGAAAGGAAAAAAAAAAAAAAAAAAAAAAAAACTCTTGAGGCTTGCTAGGCAAGCCTATAGAAACTCTCTGTCCACTAAGGTCCTGTTCTGCAGACACAGGTCCTCTTGGAGGGCCAAGAGAGCCATTGCAGGGGACAGGAAAGGGGTCTAAGGCTCTGGGCCTGGTGTAGCACTCGCTGTTGCTCAATAAATAAATGCAGGTGACCTTGCCTGGTGCAACAGCTCTGCCTTGGGAGAGTGTGGGAGCCCCTGTGCTGTTTCCGGACCCCAAACTGCTGGAACCCGGTGGTGAATCACATGTGAACTACTTAACCGCCTCTGCTACATGCTTGCACGCCTGTGCTGTGAACCACCAGAGAACAAGCTGGCGCTCTCAAAGTCAGAACTTAAGCAAACGTGTCTCTCTCTCTCTCTCTCTCTCTCTCTCTCTCTCTCTCTCTCTCTCTCTCTCTCTCTCTCTCTCTCTCTCTCTCATTGGACATCCTCCGTTCCCTCCTGAAAACAAGGCTGACAATACAGGAATCCCTTTGCTTGCTATTCGGGGTTCTTATGGGGGTCAGAGTAAAATCACGGGGGACACGCTGTGGGAGGTGCTTGGGAAGGGGTTGCTATCGCCTCTGAAGGTTAGAGAGGACTCCCCTGAGCCCCCCACTCTACAAACCCAGGAAGGAGCTTGTTTGTTGGCAGCCCACTCCCAGCTGGACCTGAAGAGGTGATGACCCAGCCTAAAACCCTTCCGCTCATGATCCCTGGAGAGATTGCCCAGGAGACCCCATACAACCTGGCACCCCTCCCTGCAACCACCCTCTTCTCCCAACTCAAGCCCAGAAGAGAGCCAAGCAGGGCAGGGCCACCTGGGCCTAGCGGCTGGAAATAATGATGGTGGCCAACCTGCCCTTGAGCAGTGGTCTCCCAGCTTTGTCCCCCAGTGCATGTTGCTGAGAGGCCTTAGCCAAAACACTTCCTGCTGTGGCCCGAGTTTCCTAACCTCTCAGATGAGCTACAGCTTGTCCTGACAGAACTGGGAGCCACCAGGAGGCTCCAAAGAAAAGCAGCAGAAAGGATGAGAAATGGCTGTCCCCTTCATCCTTCCCTGACTCTGGCTCAGCATGAGACATGAAGGGGACCCCTAGGCGGAAATGCCACCAGACATACCAAGGACCCCACGGTGGGTCTCCTCACGCAGGGCCTTAGTATGCTTTTTTTAAAAAAAAAATGCAAATGGACTAAAAATCCACAGGCCCTTCCCTTCAGAACGCAGAGGCATTCTGGGTGAGGAAAATGGAGATGGCCCCTTTACATGGCAGTCCTATACATGACCTTTGTCCAGAGGGGGGAAAAAAAGAAACACCCTTAGAGACACAGCACCAGAAAGGGCCCCCAACTCTACCCCCTCTGCTCCTTTCCTGATGGCAGAGTTTGAGTTGACAGAGGGTCAGACAGCAGTGGGAACAGGCCGGGCTTGTTGGTCCCCGAAGCTAAGGATGAAAATCACTCTCTGCCCCGAGTCCTTTGGTGAGGACAGAAATGGCTCCCGCACCCAGCGGTCACAGCCCCTTGGAAGTGGGGCACACGCTTACAATGGTACAAAGAAATGGGGCTCCAGCCCCTCACTCTACCCCTCCAGGAGGTGAGCGAGATTTCACAGAACAAACAAGAAAGTCACTGAGGGGTCTCACTGACCACCTCAGGGTGTTATTGCTTTGGAGTCAGTGCTCCTTGGTGCTATCATGCTCCTCCCTCTCTCTCTCTCTCTCTCTCTCTCTCTCTCTCTCTCTCTCTCTCTCTCTCTCTCTCTCTCTCTCTCTCTCAAATTAGAGCTGAGTCTCTCCCCCCTGGTCGTGACAGCCAGGCTCTATCCCACCCTGAACAACCACAGCAGTGACAGCTGGAGAGGGAAGGTGCCCTCCTGGCTGAAAATATTCCAAACAGCGCGTAATAACCTAACAGCGAGGATATCACACTGTTGAAAAAAATGGGGTGATGGCTAACTGTGGGCCTCAAAAAGGAGCCCATCAAGAGCCCTGCTCCCTTGTTCAGGAGGCCTGCCCATCCATAGTCCCAAAGACACTCTGAAGACCAATTGGAGAAGAGGGTCCTGTCCACAGCCCCTTCCCTGTGTAGTGTCAACAGCTGCATGTGGAGGTGACAGAACTGGATAGAACCCTAAAGGGCACTCCGGGCTTAGCCAGCCTGGGAATGGGAGAATTTCCAAGTAGAAGGAATTCCTTGATAGATGAACCAGGAACCAGGTGGGACTCAACAGAGTCCTGGCATCCTTGGTGGGAAATGACACCCTCTAATGGAGTCCAGGCCCCTCTGCAAGGCCCAGCAACCCTCGGGAATGCTGAGGGTGTGACACCAGAGTGCTGAGTGTGATGGACAGTTAGGGCTACGACCCTAGAAGGGAGGAGAGAGGAAGGCAGGGAGAAGGCGGAAGGGCTGGCCTCCAGGGAGCCAGGCAGCCCAGCCCAGCCCAGCCCAGCCCAGCCCAGCCCAGCCCAGCCCAGCCCAGCCCAGCCCAGCGAGAGTCTTCTGGAATGTACTGGGGTCTCCCTCTCCTCACAGCCCGGGGCTTGAAAAAAAAGACTACATCTGAGCTAACAGGCCTCAGGCGTGAACACTAACTACCCAGCTAACCTGGACTACACCCTACACAGCAGGGACTAGTGAGGAGGACTGGCAGGCTGCTGGGCGCCTCCCAGGAGGGGTGATAGAAATGTGCTTCTATAGGGGCCTGACTGTGTCCTCCCTCGCATGCAAAAGGGCTCCCGCAGGCCCCAGGGAGGGCCACAGGAAGGCAGCTGCCCAGGTCTCCTTGGAGCCTCTAAACATACACTTACAGCTCTGCATCCCTCCTCCTGGAATGCCATCTCTCCTTGAGCCAAGGTGATGAGGCTGGGCAGTGGCTTCTGCCCTTGGTACAGGATAGTTTATTTAAAGACTAAAATGTGTGCGGCTCTAATGCCTCTCCAAGACCCTGGCCCAGAGGCAGAGGATAACAAGATGACCTTTGATCTCATCCAACAAGGAGGGGGTCTCCTGTTTGGAAAACCCTGACCTTGGTGCCACTTAGACCTCATTCCAGCTTTCTTCAATGCTCCGCTCCTACTACCCTCGATTCACTGGAGAGTTGTTCCCTGTGTGCAAGGTTCTGGAAACTCAGGTCCCCACAGTCCTCCACCATATATCACAGATGACAATGTCCTTTCCAGTCCACCAAGAGCTCCAGACCAGCTTGTTGCAATCCCATGGAGCAAGGACCCCTGGGGATCCTGCCAAGCCTCAGGTACCTCCTCCTTCCCTTTGGTCTCTGCTGGCTCCCAATTCCTAGAGCTTCCAGCAGAGGGACAGGTAGGAGGGGATGGATGGATGGACTCAGACAGGCTGCGGCAAAGCTCCTTCCACGGGCAGGCAGAGGGAGACCCATACTCCCCTTCAAGTGGGGAGCTCTGGGTACCCCCCTCAGGAGCTGGCTCCGGATCCTTGCAAACTGCCCCATCAGCTCTGGGACAGGAGTAGCTGCCGGAACCCAGTGCCGCAGGAAAGACACTTGCTGGTAATTGGCACCATGGAGATGGCCGGCTTGGTTCTGGACTTGGCTCTGGGCAGCGAGCTTCCAAGGAGGCAAAAGAGGGATAGGTGGGGTGGGGTAGGGTAGAAGAGTGGTTTGCTCTGCCACCTCAGTCCTTCTCTGATTGTAGCCGCATCCACCAGGTCAAAACCGGCCAAGTCAAAAGTGTAGCCAACCCACTGGGAAAGGGAAGGTCTCAGGGGTAGGAGGTGAAGGAGTGAGGAGGGGCCCAAGGGGGGCAGGTCTCCCCATTCTGCTTCCCCGCTGTGGGGGAAGAACCCCATCCTCCAATGTCCAATGAGCCCCTGGGCCTGGGGTCCCAGGTCAGGGCTGGGTGGTCTCCAGGCCATCTCGGGGAGCCCCTCCCCATCCCCGGCATTAAGATCGCTCGCCACAGGGCCCCACGGTGCTCTCGAGGGACAGCTGGGATGCCTGCCGAAGCAGCGGACCTGTGGCTGGGTCCACCATGGAGGAGGTGGGGAAGAGCTTGTACCAGCCCACGGCCAGGGTGGTCAAGTCCAGTTCCTCCAGCAGGACTCGAGCCACGCCCATGAACTGCTTCCGCTCCATCCGCCCGTAGTTTCCCCACACGATTACCTGCAGGACAAAAACCACAGCTGGTTTCGTCTTGCAACTGAGCTGGGCAGGGCTGCCACATGACCCCTTTCCCTGCTACCCCCGCAGGGGACCTTGGAACCCCAGATGAAACATTTTTATAAAGTAGAGATAACAGCGCACTGTTAGCTGCTATTCTTGTTCCGACCAATCTTTCTCTGTAGCTCTTTCCCATCTCCTGGTCAGCATCCTCTCGGAGCTGGCCCATGAATCTGGGGCTGCAGGCTCCTCATTGGCTGCCCTGTATCTCATCTTTTAATTCTGTCCTCCTCTATGACAGCGGGCTGAGACATCTCTCCAGCCTCCTTAGGCTGGAGTGAGTGAGTTTGTGTGTGTGCATGTGTGCATATGTGTGTGTGTGTGCATACATGCATGGAGTGTGCATGAGATGGCATCTGAAAGGGAGGTGGGGTGTGTCAGGGGACAAATTTTGGGAGTTAGTTCATCCTTTCTCCCATGTGTTCCAGGGATGAAACAGCCAAGACTCAAGAGGGACCAAACCCATGGCGACACAAGAAGTTGCAGGTGGGAGTTAGCTCCAGTGCTTCAATTCCCCTGGGTAAGGCCCTTGAGAGTCCCTGCCCCCAAGGAACACCCCTCTGCACACACAAGCACACACACACACACACACGCACACGCACACGCACACACACAGGAACCCCTTACCTGCAGGACTTTGCCCTGGGGACTCTCAGGAAACAGAAGCACCTGGTTGTACAACGGGTCCAGTGACTTGCGGGCCACTTTGGTTTTCTTCTTGGCAATGCAGACACCATTCTCCAGCAGATAGGCCTTGATATAGGCAGCTAGGAACAGAGGGCAGAAGGCAAGGTTCTAGGCTGCTCCTTCAAATTGCGGGTATGAGGTGTAACAGAGAAAGGTCAATCACCGACTTCTGGGGACCAGAGAACCCCCAGGAGTATGGGGAGGGCCACGGGGCAAATGGGTATAGGGTGGCTAGCATGCGTAGCCATGTCTGGGTAGGTACCATGTGAGGTCTCAGCTGGGTAAGCCTCTTTTAGTCTTTACTGCCTTCCCTTCCCTTAGCTCACTGTTTCTTCCCTCAGTCCACCATACTACCCAACACATTCATTTGCTAACCTCCCCACAAATGCTCTCTGGGCCCCACTGTGTGCCAAGTTCTCTACTAGGTAACAGGGTCTAATGAAAAACAAGAAAGATGTCTCTCTCTCTCCCTCTAAGCATTTTAGTTCACCGGGCCACACCAGATTTCTCTCTCAGACGTCCCCACACCTGGCAGTGTCTTCGAGCCTGGCTTAGCAGTCAGTCCCCGGGCCTGGATGATGTCCACCTCCAGCTGACCATTCCGCTCCTGCAAGCCAATCTCCACATCCCCTGAAAGAGAGAAGGCTAGCAAGTGGCTCCGATGCTCCAGCAGGGCCTTGCTGTCTCTGGGCATCCACTCTCAGCCCAAACAAGAGCACATCATGTCCTGTAACTGCAGCTTGGACTCCTGAGGGGCAGGCACCATGGAGGGCTGGACCATGGGACTCAGGCTCCAAGCCAGGTGCTTAGAGCATGGCGTCAATGGGCAAGGGTAAGGAAGGAGGGCACAGGGCTTCAAATACTTACCCATGGGTGTGGTAGCCAGGGTCTGGCGGCCCACAAACTGTGCTGGCCCCATGCTCCCCAGGAAGTCACTGAACTGGGCATCTGAAGCTAGACAAACTCCTCCATAGTTAAGACTGCAAGAAGAAAAGGATATGATGATGTTTTTGTTTGTTTGGTTGGTTTGGCTTTTCAAGACAGAGTTTCTCTGTGTAGCCCTAGATGACGTGGAACTCACTCTGTGGACCAGGCTGGCCTCGAACTCAGAGATCTACCTGCCTCTGTCTCCCAGGCACTGGGATTAAAAGTGTGCACCACCGTGCCCAGCCTCTATGGTGGTCTTCATGCCTATATACCACGCATGCTGCCTTAACCAGCCAGGGTGGCTGGAGGAACATGGCAGATGGTTTTGGCAGGCGCTGATGCAAAAGGCTTAGTGCCTTGAGACTCCAAGTGTGGTCCAGGGATCCGCAGCATCAGACACATCTGGAACTGGTTAGAAGCACATCTCACCTGATACCTCCGCCCAGCTGCTGAACCAGAATCAGCAATTTAATGTGAGACCCACTCCAGACAAGGCTGAGACAACCGATGCCCTGCACGGCAGCCTCGGATGCCAACTGGTGCTGCGGCTGTCTGGCTTCCTGACTGGTGGTGGGTGCCCTCACAAAGAGCCTGTAGATTCTCCTGCCTCCTGGGTCAGGGCTACTCAGGGCTTCTCTCCACCTTGAGAGGCAAAAAGCTCAGACAACAGCTTCCCTTCCTGTGTAAGCAATGGGCAGGGCCACAGCAGGCACAGCCCACCTCGTCCATTACCACAGGCTTCCTACTGCCCCCTAGGTCCTCCAACCCCCAGTAGCAGGGTCGCTTTAGAAGAGGGGTGGCCTCGTAGGATGCACAGACTGAGACTCAGCTTTTAAGTTGCAACTCTAAGAAGCAGACTTAGAAAAATAGTAACAAAAACCAGGATTGTCCTGACCAGAAAACAAGCAAACAAGAAACCATATAAAGCCAGGGCCTAGAGAGCAGAAAGAGCCTGGTAAGGACTGAGTGAGCTGACATCTAGGGTTCCCTCATGAGCTGGGATGTTCAAGGACCACGGAAAACCCCAGATAGGCTCAGGGCATCTGAAAATAGCAGGGCTTGCACCACCCTCCTTAGTAGGTGGAGCCAAGGAAAGGGCCTGATGCTCTGAAGCTGCCTGGGTGCCTTTTCAAGTAATCCTGGGACAGTCTCCGAGGCCCCGAATGTCCCTTCACACCCCAGATACTAAAGTTGCATGTACATTTGAGAAAAAGACCCATGGAGGAAATGGAATTGGTAAAAGAGAAACGATGACTAAGGAGCAGGTAACCACCACGGTCAGAAGTTGGAAGACACTGGAGTGATGGATGATGCCTATGGACCAACAGCTCTCCCTGATGGTCTCAGGAGCACAGTGTTAACAGTCAGCAGGAATGGTACTACCGCATTGATAACCCTGCAAGAATACAGGCATTTCAGCCAGCCGGCACGATTCAGCCAGTTACCAAATGGCTTGTAGCACATCCCTGGCACTTTCCTGAACACAGACGACATCAGGGAACAAGGCAATGATTTTTGCCCTCATAGAGACATAACAAGAAATAGTATCAGTGAGCTGGAGAGATAGCTCAGTGGTTAAGAGTGCCGGCTGTTCACACAAGGATCCAGGTTTGATTCCTAGCACCATGTGGTGGCTCCCAGCTGTCTGAAACTCCAGTTTCTGAGGCTCTGATGTCCTCTTCTGACCTCTGTGGGCACCAGGCAGGCACACACACACACACACACACACACACACAGTGCACATACCTTTGTCTAGACAAAACATGAATACACATAAGTAAAGAAAAACCAACCATATCTAAAAATAATACCAATTATAAACCATGAAAGAAGGTGGCAAATGCTATGGAAAGAGAACAGTGGAAGGTGTGGGATGCTGTAAACTAAACAGTGGGTTCAGTGTCTGTGCTTTCTCTCCCTTATTAAGCCAGTTGTCCTTTGGTACCCATGATGGATTTATTCCAGCTCCAGAAGCCCCAGAGATAACACAATGCACAGATGCTCAAGTCCTTTCTATAAGATGGATGGACTGATAGTGTCTGCATAGACCTATGCATGGCCCCTCATGTACTTTAAATCATGGATAGACTGCATAAGACACATGCCATTGCACATGATAATAGTTGTCACACTCTGTTGTTTACGAATAATGACATAGAAACTTCATACACGTGGGTACAGATATGATAGCTGCAGAGAAAACATGAACAAGCCAAACGATGCTCACACACTGGGAACACCGGGATGAGGGTCCCAAGAAAAGGCAGATGCACATTTGTGCACCATGCCGCGAGTGTCTTTACATTACATCATTACAGCAATTGGCATGTGGCAAGTTCAGATTTTAGTTTTTGAAACTTTCTGTAATGCTCTTTCAAAGCGTTTTCAGTCAAAGCTGGTTCAGTCCACAGATGCAACTCATGGATACCAAGGGCAGATGTAGCTCGGCTGTTTTAGCCGTTTACACAAATTCTCTCTACATGTTCTCTCTCTGTGTCTAGGACATAGATAGAACCTTCTGGAAATCCCTGAACCACACGAGACTGAACCACATGAGACTAACCCGAAAACGGGGGTCAGACTCAGAGCAAATGAACAATCCTTACTACGAGTCACCAAAGGTCTAAGAGGTACGGGTATAAATTCATTTGAGCCTTGAAGTCCTTGGTCCAGATTACTCACGGCCCCATCTG
The DNA here is from genome assembly GCF_978045245.1 of Mus caroli. Classification (NCBI taxonomy): domain Eukaryota; kingdom Metazoa; phylum Chordata; class Mammalia; order Rodentia; family Muridae; genus Mus; species Mus caroli. The sequence continues at coordinate 15,686,299 of NW_028227257.1, read as the reverse complement.
ATCGATGAGCTGGAGAGAGCAGTAACTACTCAAGCCATGCAGGCAAAGTCTGGCTAACTCTGTCCACCCAGCATGCACCTCTGCACTCTCAGCTGCCCTCTCTCACATAAGCCAAACAGTCTGAGGGTATCTCTTGTGGCTATGGCAACGCTTTATGCTTATATGCAGGGCAGGAGGGAAGGAGCTAAGGGCTAACCCCTTCCATCTCGCCCCAAAGACAACATCCAACTGATGACAACTGGGAGTGGCTTGCAGCTGGGGTGTCTTGATCAGGTGTTGGCTGCCTGTGGGGAGAAGGGCCACAGGCATGAGCCCTGCCCTGTATTAGCACCCCCTTCCTATCAGATTTCTTCTTGCTCCCAGTGTTGAGTTCTGGGGTGGCCTCCTATTCCAGCTGAGTCTTTGGGTCAGCTTCAGAAAGAGAGGCAGCCTGGCACTGAAGCCAGGCAGGTAAATTCCTGGAGCTATTATAGTCATTCATCAGAAATATATATACACACACATACACACACACACATATACACCCATAAAGAATATACATATGTATAAAGTATATATGTGTAATATATATATATATATATATATATATATATAAGTATATATATACTTTATATATATATAAAGAAAGTACAAACAAGGGCTGGAGAGATGGCTCAGCAGGTAAGAGCACTGACTGCTCTTCCAAAGGTCTTGAGTTCAAATCCCAGCAACCACATGATGGCTCACAACCATCTGTAATGAGATCTGACACCCTCTTCTAGAGTGTCTGAAGACAGCTACAGTGTACTTATTTATAATAATAAATAAATGTTTAGGCCAGAATGAGCAGGGCCAGAGTAAGCCGGGTTGACTGGAGTGAACAGAGGTCCTAAATTCAATTCCCAGCAACCACATGATGGCTCACAACCATCTGTACAGCTACAATGTACTCATATACATAAAATAAATAAACCTTTTTTAAAAAGTACAAACAAAACAAAACACACACTTAAATGTCTAGAGACTAAAGTGTGTCTTTGCCATTTCTTCCAAAACTGGTGCCTGAGTTGCTCACCCTGAGACTGACACTAGAGCCACAGCTGAGATGTGAGCTTTGCTCTGTGACCCTGGGTCTCCCCACCCTACCTTCCCAGCACTCTGAAGGATCCAAGATCTATTCTAAAAGAAGAATGTGGGCTCTAAAACAGAGACAGAGAAGTAGTGTGGCCTTGTGGGTTCAGAGGCATGGAAGGAGCCCAGCCCCCAAGCAGCACCAGGCCTTTGCAAGCCAAAATTGAAAGTTTCCTCTAACATCCTCATCGCCTGCTCCTTGATTCCTGGTGGAGTGCAGGCAGACAATGGGGAATTGGCAGGCCTGGTAATTAGCGGTAATTGTTTCTAATATCTGGGCGGCTGCCTGATTTCCCATCCCAGGGTGCCTCACTGGCTGCCAAGGCACCAAGCTGCCACCCTGAGCTAGCAGAAACAGCATCCATGGGGCAAGAGGCACAGTGTGCCTGGCCTCCACTGGCTAGAGGGGCAACTCTGCGAGAGGCCAGGCTCCACCTTGGGATTTTCCCTGCAGGTGTGGAGAAGGCCAACTAATCAATCAGATGTGAAGGCAGGGAGAAGGCCGACTAATCAATCAGATGTATGCGTCACCGGCCCACCTGCTTGTGGTGTGACTCCCAGCAAATCTCTACACTTCCGTTAGTGATCTTAAGGAGATAACTCTGCCTTGTGCACAGTGTACCTGTGCCTCGTCAGCTGCAAATGTTTCTGGGCTCTGCGTGGGATCTGTTAGCAAAGGGACGTGGGAGCGCTTGCTGACCGGAGGGTGCTACACACATATTTGCACAGAATAGTCCTTGTATATAACAGGAGCTCAGTAAATGCTTCCTGCCAAACTCCCAAGCCACTGGGGTAAAGGGCAGCCATGGAGATGTGTGGCACAGGCCCCGGGAACTGATCTCATGTTGTCAGGCTTGGCTGCAAGTGACTTCACGCACTGAGCTGTCTTTCCAGCCTCTGGGGATTTTCATTTCGCTGGGCTACAATTTCCTCAAGTATCAAGTGAGAATGAAGAGTGCCTGTCTTGCTGAATTGCTGGGGAGCCGTGGCTAGGATAGCACAGGTCTATACAGAGATGCTCCTAAACCGATCATAGCAAGGACGCCATGGCTGCCAGCCCCTCCTGCCCAGCCCAGCCCAGTTTCCTCCACTTCCGGCAGAACAGCATCTGGGTGCCTGGGTCCAAGCACAGGCCGTGGGGGTGGGGGAAGGCGGCAGGGCAGGAGCCACACAGGCAGAGGCAGAGCCTCGAAACAGGGTTTTTACCCATTGTTCCGCTAGCCTTTTATTTTGTTTTAATGGTGAAATGAGATTTCCTGCAACTCAAATTCTATTAGTTTTGTTTGTGGAGGGCATTCCATTTGTCTTTTATTATTAACCTTCGGGCTCAGCCTGGACCCTGTGTTCTTGGTGGTTAAAGAAGTAATTGGGTAATTTACAGGTTTGGCTCTGTTCTCTTTTCCAGTTGGATCACCCGACTTAATGGCATCAAAGATTAAAAGGCCGTGCGGCCTCGTGGCAATTACAGGCTGTGGTTCTAAAGGGTTCTGGAAGTCCATTCTCCTGCTCATTCACTCACCGCCCCCTGCCGACTCCACGCGTGGCCATCCACCCAGTCACCTCCCCACAGACTCCCCTCACCTAAAGCACAGCAATTCTGCTATAAGGCAAATGTGCAGTCCTATAAATAACTGAAGAGAAAAAAATCCTGCAGTAAGGATCACAGGTTATGAAGAAAATGGGGCAGGGGCACATAGAAAGGTGTATGTGGGAAGAGAAGGAACCCAGTAAATATGGTATACAGCTTAATATACTTTAAATGGTGGAGAAGGGCTTAAGTATTACAGTAAATACGGTACTTCACCTTGACAGAGCTGAAGATGGCTGACTACCTGGAAAGGATCGCCTTCTGTGATTTGTTGGGTAGTAATGCGGGCTGAGACCAGGTGGAGAAACAGTAGCAGAGCTGACCTAATACCTGGATAACCGAGGCGGCCTCAGTTAATGGGAATGTGCAAATTGCTTGGTGAAAATTGCTTTCTGCATTCACCTTGCATTGCTCATGGACAAAACCCCAGCTGACCAAGCACATACAGGATCCACCTGAAGCTCGCATTGTTCCCCAATACTTCAACTGTGTTGAAACAAATCCCAGTTTTTCAAAACCAGCACAGTAGCAGGACTTACCACAGGCTGGGAGACGCTCTGTCACATGATCTAGACGCCAACTCTCTAGTCAAGTCTTTCCCAAGCCTGCCTCTCCCTGAGACTAGGGCTCCTCCATGGAGCCAAGGATCTGCTGTTTATCAATAGCTTGTCATGAGCCAAGCCTGATGATATTTACTGACCAATGTTAACTCATTTAATCCAACACCTTTGTAAAATGTAGTCACTGTCTGTTTTAGAGAAGGGGAAAGCAAGACACAAAGTAACAGTAATCCAACCAAGACCACTTGGCTACAAAGTAGCTCATCTGGACTTGAACCCCAGCTGTCTGGCCCCAGTCCAACTTCTTAACCATTAGAAGACACAGCTGACACCCGTCATGTCCAGGGTATTAATTCCCAGATTCTTCCTGGATATCAGACCTCGTGTGTGCTCAACTCTCTTAAATAAGATCGTATATTCACATATAAGCTAAGCGCATTCTCCTGTAGACTTTAAATCATGTCGATAATGCTAATAATGTCAAGCACTATGTAAATTCTATGCAAATGCCCAGTCTTGCTATCTAGTTTGGAAGGAAATGACAAGAAGACACATAAGCAAGGAGGACATCTTCAGCATAGACACCACTTTTCATCTAAATATTTTTTCCATGGCTGTCTGTACCCATGGCTGTGGAGGCCTCAGGCAGGAAAGGCTAATGTCCCCATGTCCCCGAAGCAGAGCATGGGGATCTATAGTTCGAACTCTGGGGTCAGGCAGGCCTGGGTTCGCACCCTGCCTCCACTGCTCACTAGGTACGGAGATCCATGGTTCATCTTTCTTTCTAGCAAAACAGGAAGAAATAACTCTGAGTATTAAATGAGGTAAATACGTGAGGGTAGAGCCTGCCACAACCAAACACTCCGCAAAGCCTGGTGCTTACAGAACAGGAGAAAACCAAGCTCCTTCCTCTTAGCCCACGGTCACACTGTCCACTAGTCACGATGACTCTGCCGAGCAGCACAGGTAGGAGGACAGAGAGGGAATTCTTGCTCTCTGCTGATCTCCTGGGCCTTTTGTGATCAGGCAACCCTGAGCTTGGGTTGCAATGACCCTGTATGAGTTCACAAGCTACTTTGCCTGGCTGTGGGCAGAGTGACCCAGACACCTCAGGACAACAACAGACAGAGAGAAGCAGCTGGGACTGGAAGGCAGCTCTGGGAGTTACTAGGTTGAGAGGATGCTACATCCCTGGCTTTTATGAGATGAAAGAGACAGGCAGGACAGAAAGGAGTGGAATGTGTAGCTGCTTCTGTCCTACATACCTAGTCATCAAAATCTGAGCACACCAACTGTGGACCAGCTGGGCACTGAACTCTGTTTAATGGGGCAGACAGATACATGGGCAACAATGATAGTAGGCAGTAGAGAGTGCTGTGGCTGGAGAGGCCAGGGATGTGCAAGCTGCTGATGTAGCCAGAGAAATGGTAGGCTTGTGAGCCACTCCACTTTTCCTGCCTATGCCCAGAGCAGACATTATTAATCAACTGCAGCACTCTGACCGGGCCTGAATTTGGCTCCATAATCCTCCTTGACACAGCACTCGTGGGAGTCACTACCAATTAACTGGCATTGGCATATGAGCTGAAGTAACATGCTAATTATTCACTGAGATCTGGGGGGTGTGAGTCAGGGGTTGCAGAGGAACACGGATAGGAGTGCAGTAGGGGAGCCATGGATGCTGAGACATGCGCCTGGAAGGCTCAGGGAGGTGGGCTGAGAGAGGCTGGGAGAGAACAGCAGGATGACTATAGAGTCTAGACCAAAAGTGAGACTTGCAGGAGTCCAGGCAAGAGCAATGGGCACCTCAGCTAAGGTCCCCCGTGGATGGGAATGGGAGAAATGGATGGTTCAAGAGACAATTAAAATGGGCACATCACTGTGGATTAGGGAAGGAATATAAGAGAGGGTCTCTGCTGAAGTAGCTGGAAGGTCGGGGTCCTGAGCACTCAGAGGGGTAAGCTCTGCTGAGCTATCTGCCATTCCAAAGGCGATCCCCTATGTGCTTCTGCCCATGTTTCCTGAACCCTAAAGAATTTCCCTATCCCCTCAACCACACACATACCAGCACCCACACTTACATATTCACACATACACACACATATACACCTATACCACATACACACATGTATACACACATACCTAGACACACACACACACACAGTGAGGAGTCCTGCTGAGAGGTAGCAGGAGACTGCCCCATGCTGGCTACCAGGCTGCCCTTCAGGACTGAGCTGCCCATGGGGGAAGTCGGCATCACACAGCACACACACCGAACTCCTCCCTTGTCCAGTCTCTTACACTGTTTTCCAGAATCAGGTCTCAAGTAAACCCCTTCCAACTGAATTCACAGGTGAGGCCTGAGACCCTTGGTTCTGAGAAAACCCAAAGCGAGGTAGACAGGCAGGCAGGAAGCAGCTTAGGACTGGAGGCAGGAGTGGTGTGTGTGTGTGTGTGTGTGTGTGTGTGTGTGTGTGTGTGTATGCCTGTGTTATAGGTATGTGTGTCTAGGTATGTGTGTTTAGATGTGTTTATGTGGTATAGGTGTGTGTGTGTGTGTGTGTCTGTGTGTGCTATCCTCAGGGCCCTTGACCTCTAGCCTGTGCCCTTTGTCTGAGTGAGATGACCCTGCTCTGCCTTTAGCCCCTCCATCCTTAACAAGCAAATCTCCAATTTGGGATGCGTCAGAAAGGGGACTTATAACAGGAAGTTCTTTCCAAGCTCCAGAGGAAAACACATGGGATGTAGAGGAGGAAGATGGAGGGACTTTTTGTCTGTGGTGGCCTTGCTGGCTTCCCAATCCACCAGCATCATCTGCCTCTAGAAATATTCATGCATGCAACAATGTAACGAGAGAAGGGGGTGAGTGTAATTGGGCAGATGCCTGCATGTGAATCTCAGCTTGGCTGCTGTCTGGCCCTGTGACCTTGGGCAAACTACCCCCTGGCATTTTCTCATCTGTAAGTGGGGCTATTAGCATTCATCCCACCATCCCGCTGTTGTGGGGGATTAAATGAGTCAACACAGGTCTAAAGCCCTTGGCACAGTGTCTGCACAAAGCTCTCGACAACATTCACATGGCTGCTATGGCCATTAAGCCAGGGCGTCCTGACAGTGTGCACACAGACCAGCTGGGAATCTTGGTGTCATGGATTCTGACTATAGTTGTGGTCAGAAGTTATGTATTTCTAACAGGCATCCAGAGTCGTCGTCTGCTGCTGCTGCTGCTGCTGCTGCTGCTGCTGCTGCTGCTGCTGTTGATGATGTTGGCCTGCAGTTCATACTTTGAATAGCAAGGGATGAAGCCACCGTCCACTGGGATTTTGTCACCTGCAGCCCACAGCATACTCACTGACAGAAGTCTAAGCTGTTAGTATTTCTGTATCTTGAGAGCAGCTGGGATCATAGCTTGGCCACTATCTTCATACCTGCCTTTTGTATCTGTTTCTGGAGAGCCCTGTGGTGTCAGGACACATAATTTCCACAGTGGCCAGCCCAGCTGTCTGGCATACTACAGATGTCTAATCACACATGTTCACACAGAACCCTACATGGGCGGGCCCTTTGCCTGTAGATGCCTGTGCTCAGTGACCCACCCCAGCAGTGCCAGGGCCAGCAGCTTCTCGAGTGAGGCTGGCTCCCTGTGAGCATCTGGGAGGCTGGCATGATACCAAGGGGTGGGAGGAGGGGAGGGCACTCACACCCCTTCCTGTTTCAGAGCCTGGCATCTGGGTTCAACCAGCTCTCTGAATACCTAAGGAACAGAAGAAGATGGCCACGGTTGAATCGTCCCCTGTCCCCTCTTCATCCAGGGGCGGGGTGAGCTGGCAGCACCTGGCCTCTGACAAGATCGAACCCCTTCTACGTCTCTAGAGGCTGTTCATTCTGGGGTGGCCAAGTAGGCTGCTGATGCCACCAAAACCACCAAGCCCCTCCACCTCTCTCCTTTCAGACTCAGCAGATGGCATATTAGTGTAGTCATGTACTGCTTATTTTCTGCCCCCCCCCCTTGCTGGAACCAGTATCTTCCAGACCTTTGATCCTTCTTCAGATTGGCTCAGCCTCCCCAAACTTTTAATGGCCACTAAGAGCCAATGCCTGCTGGGCCCTCACTCGTGCTCTGAAGACTGGTTTGTATCTGGGATGGCTCACCCTATCTGCTAGGAGGCAATTGACCCGAAACAGCAAATCCCACAGCTCACGGTGGCTGGGTTAACAATGAACAGCACTGACAGTGAACACCATCCGTGCTAGCCATGTGCTGGCCACCACTCTAGGTGCTTCTCATACATTACTCACCCTCAGTACTGCTCTCTGCACTGCCCCCTCTACCTACCCCCTTTCTACCATGGAGAAACTGGGCTCAGAGACGAGGTAACTCTGCCAAAGCTGCATGGCTGCTGAGAAGCATCACCCAGAGCCCAGGGCTGCCTAACCGCTGAGTCTGTTTGACCCTGTCTATAATACAGTTGGACTCTCTGGTCCCTGGAAGCATATTCAAGCAAACAAGCCCCGAGCCCCGAGCTCCAAACCCAGGAGCAGGCAGAGCCTCTTTCCTTCATCCTAACATCCTCTTACTATGCTTCCCCTGTGGGAGTCCTGTGATAGGCTGAGCTCTCCTTTTCTCTTCTGTGAGGTAGGACCGCAGCTTTGATGTGCCTGCTACCATCTACAGCACCACACTGCTTCCCGCGGACCTGGCTCGTTTAATCTCCTGAGCCCTACATAATGTCTTCTGGGCTAGAGATCACATTCATCCAAGGACAGACACCCAACATGGCAGTACAAGACTGGGCCTCAGGCCTCCTGGGGGGACTGGCACCTGAGAGAAGGAAGGGCATTGCTCCTAGGTGTCCAGATCTCTTCCTCCAAGCCCAGCCATGTGGTTATAAAAACGCAGGCCATTTCCCCTCCTCTTCCCCTCCAGTTTCTCCTTCTCTCTCTTCTGCTGTCCACCCCTCTTCCCTCCCACAGGAAAGTGTCCCTGGAAGTGGGCGGAATAGAAGCTCTGCCAACTCCAGGCCCATTCATAAGGGCTGAGCTGCCCGGTATGGGAGGGGTGAGGGTGGGGTGAGGGGACAAGGCTTTTAGCCAGCAGGAGCCCAGCTGAGAGGCAGGGCATAGATGAAGGGCAGAGGCTGAGCCCCATTCCACCCCATGTTGGCTGGAGTCTGCACCAAGTCCACAGCGGAGAGGGGTAAGCCACTGAGCCAGTGCAATCCAGCAGAGCCCTCTGTGAAGACGAAATGCTGTTGTTTCCTGCCTTACTCAACACAGCTGCCACGAACCACGTGCTGCCACCAGCACTTGAATACACTTCGCATCACGGGAGCAGGATGGTTTATTTTACATTTCGGCTCCTTTACATCTGCATAGCCATGTGCAGCAGACGCCTAGACAGACAGACAGACAGCACAGACCTGAACTTTCCCAAGCCTCAGATTCCTCATGTGTAAGGACAGGGAATGTGACACACCAGGGCCCTTCACAGCCTCAGGACAGTTGGAAAGGTGAAGCAATGTGGTAGTATAGAGTGAATTCCAACTTGGAGTCAGAACTCCTGAGCTCCAGGTAGGAGCGGCTCTGCGGCCACCGCAAGCTCCGGAGCCCCTGGGCACCTGCGATCTCAGTATGGAGTTTTTTTGATTCTTTGTCAGGGTCGGCTAAGGATGGGTACGAGGGGAATCTGAGAAGAGTAGGTTTGTGTGACTGTGAGACTCTGTGTGTGTGTGTGTGTGTGTGTGTGTGTGTGTGTGTGTGTGTCTGTGTCTGTCTGTCTGTCCATCAGAGGAGGCAAACCCCCAGACTTCCTAAGGCTCCCATGTGTGTGAAAGGCCCCTAGCCTAGATGGGTTCCTCCAGAAGGCTGGAAAGCTGACTTCCTCCCAGACACACTGATTGGGTGGCTGGGACAAAGAACTCTGCCACCTGTATTCTGTAACACATCCCCAGATCCTGGTGTGCAGTCCTGAAGGCAAACCCTGGCGAGGGTCTCAAGACTTGACACACATGAGCCTTTATCAAGCCCTGGTTCGTACTTTTACAACCCAACTGGGACTTAAGAAACTAAAGAAAAGGAAATAATAAGGATGTCCTGCCGAACCACAGTGACTCCTTTCCCTGGGTAATCTACCAGCACTGGTATACAGCAGGTGCCAAGCACTGTCCTCTGTTCTTTCTACTCAGGATTACACAGATTGCAAATACTTTATCCTCATAATGTCTGTGTCTTAGGTTGGTTTTCCTCGTGCTCCTGTGTCACAAGCAACTTAAGGGAGAAGAGTGGACTTCAGCTCATGGTTCAAGAGTACAGACCACCACAGCAGGAAGTCACGTGGTGTCCACCGTCAGAAAGCACAGGGCCATGGCTGCCAATGATCAGCTAGCTTTCTCTCTCTCTCTCCCCTTTCAGTCAGGGTCTTACTATATAGCCTTGGCCGTCCTGGAACTCTGCAGACCAGGCTGGCCTCAAACTCATAGAAATCTTCCTGCCACTGCCTCCCAAGTGCTGTGACTAACGGTGTGTGCTAGCATGCCCAGCCTTAGCTGTCGCCTTTTGAATGGAGTACATGACCTACACCCAAGGAAGGGCACTGCCCACTTTGAGTGTGGGTCTTCCCAATTCAATGAACCCAACGGATATGACCCTGACAGGCAGCCCAGAGACTAAATGACTCCTTATAGACATGCCTGGAGGCCTGTCTCCTAGGTGATCCTATATCCTGTTAAATTGACAGCTAACATGAACTGTCACAAGCCCAAGGTGGTTGATGTTATCCCTTCCTTTTGCAGATGGGGAAATAGATTCAAGGATGTCCCCTGTTCATGGTCACACAGCTCTAAAATGGTAGGGATTATGAAGCATAAAACCTAGGCTCACTGGTTTCTTCTGAAGGCCCTGGAGGCTTAGGCAAAAACCCACCAGCCCAAGGAACCCAGCCCAAGGAACCAGGGTTCTTGCGGGGGCGGGGGGCTCGCTCAACCCTCTTTCCCCCACTGATTGGGGACAGGAAGGCTTCAGGGAGGTGCAGAAGCCATACTTACTTGCCCTCCGAGCCATAGCTGTTCATGCTGTCCTCGATGGACTCATGGCTGGCTTGGCGGAGCGTCCGGCTGGGCATCTCCACGGCCAGTCCCGTCTCTGTGCTTCTCTGGATGGCTCCCTTCAGCCTCCGGCTGTCTGCTGTTGAGCATGGGGGCCAAGAGAGGTGGGGTGAGACAGGCGGTGGGGGTTGGGGGGAAGGGACAGAGAACGAAGTTGTCTGGTTAGTGCTTCAGCAGCTGAGGGCAGTGACACATCAGCCCTAGCCGGGCCCACCAATGTCCTTGATCCCTCTGGCTCACCTGTGCCCACTCTCCCTGGGGGACAAGGCGCTCTTCACAGCCACCCAGCCAGCACACAGCACTGTCTCCAGCTTTGTTAACTGCTCGGCATCTTTACACATTTTCTCCCCTGCAGTTTTCTCCAAACACCCCTTGCTCTCTACTGATAGCATCTTAAGCACCTACTATGGGCCATATTCTTTCAGTTGCTCCTCAGGGTTCAGGCCAGGGCTTCTCCATGCCAGGGTGACTGTGGGTGGCATCCTACCATGTCGCCACTAGATGCCTAGTAGCATCCCTGTGCCAACCAAAATGTCTGCAGACACTGCCAACCATCCCCTAGAGAACAGATTCACCCTTACTGGTAACCACTAAGATCACTGGTTTTAAAGGCACATAGCTGACTCAAATCCTGAATGCATCTCCCATTAGCTAAAAAGCACAGGAAGTGCTCAGCCTTCCAGGGCCTCTGTTTGTTTATCTGTAAAACGGGAGTGCTGCAGGGTTGTTATCAGACAAAACTGCCTTTGAGCTTGGCATTCCTTCCCATCATGCCTTTCCTGTCCAACCACTCACTCCTTTGCCTCCATCTTGTGATACAACACTCTCTCACAGAAGGCCTCCTGTGAATTCCCATCAGCCCCTCCACAGCCAGCCTTTTCTCTATTTCTTCCTGGTGCTGACCATGCAATGTGGTACTGGTGTTGGCTTTCCATGGGCCGGCTTCCACAAAGGTGTGTTCACCAATGGGAGCCTCTGAGCCAGGAACTGTGGTGAGTTCATTTGGGGGCTCTTCAACTGATGACTGCTGGATAAACCACAGTGTCCCAAGTACCCCTTGAAGCTGAGGTTTCTATCAGTACCCCTCCTAGATGTGGAAGGCAACGGTACACAAGGCAGGGACTGGCTCACAGCGCCGGTGAGGAGAAGCTGGAATACACCAGGTGGACCACTCCACCTCCAGCCCCCTCTGCTGGCGGCTTCCCAGTACTATGATGGCAGCATGGTCTCTAAACCCTGGGAGTCTCACATACACATGTGGTGAACTATCAGAGTTGTGTATGTTTGCCAAAGCGTGTGCTCACATGTCCCTGTCTCCTAGGAGACACACGTGAATATACACACATGAACCAAGGAATCTAAATGTCTATGACTGTGTTTCCACCTGTGGCTAGCTGCCATCTGTGGGTCTGAGAGCAACTAGGCGGTGCGTGTCTGTCATCTGAGTGTCTGTGTGTGTTGGATGTGTGTCGGGGAGTAATTGGGTACACCAGATGTGCATCCGTGAGAAGTCCACGCCCACTCACGGAGGAAAGCACACTGAGGGGAGCCAGCAAGATGCATTTCTCTGCGTGTCACCTGGTGTCTATGAACGTGCAACGGAAGTGTGTTCCTGTCTGTCTGCATTCATTTCTTTTTCCTAACCAGCACCCACATTTCCACTTCTGTGTTCCCCCATTCATATTAGGTACAGAGATAGGGACAGGCTCAGACACACATTCAGAAACACATCCATGTAGACGTGTGCAGTCGTGCACAGGAACAAGCAATCCTTCCCTGAGGCTGCAGACCCAGGGCTGCAGACATGGTTCAGACACCTTCCCAGGTACCTGACCTCCCATCCCTGAACACTGTGCACTGTCTCCATGTCACTGTCACAGACTGACACAGAGTCTGGCATGGCAAACAGCTCAGTCTCCAGGGCTGAGGAGGCCGATGTGTATCTCATGTTGGTGACAGCCCGTAGCCTTCAAGGAACCTCACACTCAGGCTCCTGGGCCTCGTGCCAGCTGGACTTAGCACACAGGGAGCCTGGCTCTTTAGGATGGCCCAGGCGATGGCCTCGAAGACAAGACTGCTCGCTTGTGGAGATGTGAAGGCTTAATGCCACCAGGTCTGGCACACAGTAGGTGCTACTCAGAAGTGGCTACAGCCACTGCAGAGAGAGGATGACACCTCCCAGTTTAGCCTCTCTAGCTGTCTGGTTGATGTTTGCACGACCACGCTGCATTCTCCCACCTAAAGACTCTCTGTGTGTCTGAGCACACCAGGAACACTCACCATCTAACCTCAGCTACCCAGCCCTCTTCAGTCACCTCTTGTCGACGATGTCTCGGGCTCTTACTCTCTGGGAGAAAACACTCCTCCTCTTCTAGGAGGAAGATCAACATGCAGAAGAGACATCTTCCAGTCTAATCCCGAGAAAGATCGCATCAGTACGGCGAGCTATACAGCCAGAGAGTTGGGGGAGCTCCTAAGGTCACTATAGGGTCAGAGATGTATCCCCTCCATAGATAATGAGGACAAAAGTGTCACTAAGTGACAGACTAATCATGGAGGAGGCTTTCCAGAGGTGGTAGACACTGGGCCAAGGACTGTCACCATCAGACACAATTCCCATCGTGGGGCTCAGAGCTCGTGTTCTGTAATCTCTGGGTATCCAAAGTGAAAGTGACTACCCTCAAGGCTGGCCACCTAATGTATAATAAACTGAATGTGGATGTCCCATTTCTTCACTACACTGCATTGTTCACTAGGCAACAGTCCTTGCAGGTGCAAGATGTAGTGACCACAGCCAAGGTGGTCAACAGAGATAGGGACTAGCTTAGGACAACGATTCCTTTACCCCTTGAGGCAGAGTTACCCACTCCCTCTTTCTTTCACATCCTTGACAGTGAGTTCTACTGGATCTGGTCATAGCCTTTGCTGTTCACAGCCCTACTGGCTTTTACACGCATTAGGCCCTTACCATCCATGCACCCTTGGGAGAAAATCTCATATCTCTATCTCTCTCTCTCCCTCCCTCCCTCCCTCCCTCCCCCTCCCCCTCTCCCTCTCTCCCTCTCTCTCTCCCTCTCTCCCTCCTATTGGTGGTTCATCACTCACCCCCAACATCAGAGCCACCCTACACACAAATGAGCCCTACACTCCAGTCACAGCCTCTAGGCCTATATTTATTGCTACTGCACCAATCACCACCTGGAAGAGAAGCAGGCTCCTTGGGCTTACCACACCAAATACTATTGGCTTTCTTTTCCCAATAAGCCTTCAATCCATGTCCCACCCAGACTCATAGCCTCCCAGGAGCACGGAGCTTTTTCTCTCCTTTACTGTATCCCAGGTCTTGCAAAAGTCTTTGTTCCCTTGGTTCACACATTTCCCTTCTTGTCCATCTTCACAGCCAAGCACCCTGGCTACCTCAAGCTTGAACTCTAAATGGCTTCTGAGCCACTTCCAACCCACCACCCACAAGCCATTAACAGAGTGAACTAAGACTTCGGACTGAAGCATTCCACTCTTGGCCATTCGTCCTACCCAGGCAATCGCAGAAGAACACAGAGCGATGCACCGAGGGGCTCCCCACTGTACTGTTCACATCAATGAGATGCTGGAGTTAACTGCCCTTCGATGAAGGACCAGTTAATTAAATAACACATCACCACAATAAAAGACCATGCAACTGCTGAAAAGACTCAGTCCGAGTCTGCAGTGACACAAACTGGCTCCCTCAGCACACTGGGAAGTTAAAAAAGCAGGTTGCAGGCAATATGCAAAACATGGTGCCATTTCTGTAAAGCTATAGATAGCTGTGTGTATGCGCGTGCACAAGTGTGTATGTATGTGTGTGTACATTCACTTCGCGTGCATGTCTGTGTGCCTGTGGGGGTTGGGGGGAGAAGAGAGAACAGTTCATCTCTATTCTTATTCATATGAACAGAAAAATCTAGAAAGATACTAACTAAAAAGCCAATGGTGAGTAACTGTGGGGTGGGGTTGTTAGAAGGAGTGTGGCCAAGACCATTTTTTATAACTTTTTAATCTAAGAATAAGTGCACAGACTGTAAGTGTGGAGCCTGGTGACTTTTTACAAACCAGGGAAGATTGTATAATCAGCATAGATTTAGACAAACAAACAAGCAGTAAGTGCCACTAGGACCCTGAGGGGCCCAGCTGCCCCCATCACCTGTCGTTTGCAGGGGCAGCCACCACACCAGTCTCTGATGGAAGCAGTTAGTCTTGCCTGGTTCTCACTGTTATGTAAGGCGTGAGTCCTCTCTGGTGAGAAGAGGCTGCTTGTTTCCACCTTTGAGATCCATCCTACTTGTTTACGCACTGTCTGGGTGGTCCCTCCACACAGTTTGTTTACGCACAGTCTGGGTGGTGGTGGGCTTTTGCTGGCTTTTTCTCAAGTTTGAGGCTATGAAGGGATGGCGTGCTGTGGCTGGTTTAGCGGAAGGCTCTGGGGGAGTCTGCACCTGTGTCCTCTGGAACTGTACCTGAGAGTGGAGCAGCTGGGTCACAGGGTAGATGTCTGTTCTGCTTTCGCTGACTCTGCCAAATAGTGTCACCGATTTAGACTCTATCTAGCACACTGGGGAGGAGATTTTCTTTCTTTCTTGTGTGCTTATTTGTCATTTGGAATTTTTTTAATTAGTTAAATGCATTAAGTCCACAATATAAATGGAACTGAAATACAAATAAATTCGCAAATAGATCACAGCTCTAACCACGCCATGACCTTACTTCAAGCCTTAGAATGGCTCTTCCTGTCCTGACAAATTAAATGTAATCACTGTGTCAGAGATGCCACTGGTTCTGTCCAGATCAGTCCCCACACAGCCTCCCCTCTCCTCCTAGCCTGGCTGGGCAGCTCACACTGTTTGTTCATCCTCAGAACTCTCCCATCTTCGTTCCTTCTCCTTGCTTCCCCCCCTCCCTCACATCCACCGACCTTCTAAACATCCTCTAGAGTCTATCCTTAAATGACACCTATACTAGGCACTCGGTAACCCAGACTGTCACAGACTGGGAGTAACAGCACACAATTCTTAGAAGTACTGTGAGCATTCCATGTCACAGGTTACAGTGTGGCCCAGCCAGGACCATCCAGGACCTCACAGCAGCAGGGCCCCCTGCAACGTGCACAAGACTGGCATTGATGACAGCCAATAGTAGACTGGGAAGGGTCCAACGGCGCTCTGATCCTCCCCACAGAACTATTGGCTACTGATGGGTTCTGAGAGGGGAGCACACATTTTTTTTCCAGTTGTGTACCCAGGGATGAGCCCGCCATGCTCCAATGGACAGTTCTACACTCATGGTCACACAGATTGCTCAGGTTAAACTCAGTAGGCTACACAAACATGCACACAGGTAAGATGTGGGTATAAAAATGGTCTGATGGAGAGGAGTGGGGGTAACAGATATGGAGAGGGAAATAGCAGCAATCAGAAATGTACTGTGTGTGTGTGTGTGTGTGTGTGTGTGTGTGTGTGTGTGTGTGTGTATGTGTGTGAAACTGTCAAAGAACAAATTCAATAAAAGATTAAAAGAAACGTAATAGGTTATGCAATAATGTAATAGGATTTCATTCTCTGGACATTCTAGTGACGCAAGCCAGAACACAGCAAAGGTGGCTGTCACCAGTGTATTATCACCATGTCAGTGCCATCGACCCACTTGATTCTCACAATGACCTTGACAGAGTCACCACTCCACTTTACCCAGGAAGAGAGTGGGGACGGAAAAGTGACTACCATTGGGTGTGGCAGTGCCAGGACTTGGGATGTGCAGGCAGGAGAAATGCAAATTTGTGGTTGGCCTGGGCTACAGGGCAAGTCTTTGTACCCAAAAGTGACATTCCGAAGGACACACAGATATCCACAGATGCTCAGGGCAGAGCTAATGCCAAGTGCAGGTCTTTCTGATTCCCATGCCAGGTGTTTCTGTCTCTGTCTCTCTGTCTCTCTCCTCTCTCCCTATCTCTCCCTCCCTCCCCCCACTTCTGTGTGTATGTGTATGGTACACATGGAAATCAGAGGAGTCAGTTCTCTACTTCCACCATGTGGGGTGTGGGTCTTGTCAGCAAGCACCTCTCCTGGCTGAACCACCCTGCCAGCACCCTCCTACAGTCCTTTTCTTTAGTTAGGATGTAGTTTTTGTTATTTTTAATGATATGTAGGTATGTGCCTGTGCGTGTGGGTATATGCACATGAATGCCGGTGCCAGCAGAGGCCAGAAGCATCAGACTCCCCTAGAGCTGGAGTTATCAGGTGCTGGAAACCAAAGCCTGGTCCCCTGGAGGAGCAGCCAGTGCCATCCATCTCTCCAGCCCCCAAGGTAGATTGTTTAATGAACCACTAAAATAGATTCACTGATCTCTACCACAGAGGTCAAAGCCATCTCTTCCAAGGAGACTTTTCCTAACCAGCTCTTGAGCTGACCCCTGGTCTCCACCTCCACTGGAGCATAGGTTCTGTGCACATTGGAGCAGGGGCATGCCCACCCTGTGTAGACAGTGTGAGATCAGTCCTCATTTGCTTCCACTTAGCACTAAGGACACCACCCAGCTGCCCACAACACTAAACTTGTGTTTCACTAGATTGGGGTAGAGACATGTCCCCAAGAAAACTGCATGTCTCCAGCAAAGATAGCAAGGGAATATTACTCAAGTTGCTCATACCCAAACAGGAACGGCCTAACGCATCTTTTTCTAAGAGCATTTTCAAAGAGCAGGAAAATAATAATGACAAATTATGAGAGCAGACACAATTATTTTTAGCTGTTACCCTGTTCTGTGCACTATTAGACACGTAATTCAATCCACAATGCCTCTGAGAGGCAAGCGTTATAGCCTAATTTTACAACAAAGAAGCAGGCTTGGAGTCATTTGGTAATGTATCCAGACATATATCAGACAAGCTAGATCGAGCGTGAAACCAGGATCAGAGCTGGAACAGACCCTGCATCCTCAGCCACTGGAGGCTTCAGGAGGAGGACGGAGGTGGGGGTTGAGGGGTGGCAAGCTACTCCTCACCTGGGCATTTCAGTGCAGGCAAATGTGGCCATCTTTGTTTTCTACAGAGAGCCTGACACAGAGAGGTTATTACATGACTTGTCTCAAGTCCCCAGGTCCTCCGTCCCTAACCACCACTCATCCCACAATGAGTGTCTAATCCTATCTCTGTAAGGGTCCACAGTAGGCCCACATAGCAGCCTATGAATCCCAAGGTACAAAAGAGCTCTGGGTGACTCAGGTAATTAAAGCCAGGATGAGAGAGACATCAAGCCCTAGCACATTGCTGCCTTTTCTGATGGCAATACCTCCTCTGGGGCTGACTTATCCCTGGCCTTGTTATCCCCAGTGGCTTTAGCTTCCCCTGCCTTACTTGGCTGAGCTTTCAAATCCACCTGAAAATTGAAGGCTGAAACCTTCCGTGGGGTCCCAAGTACTAACAGTACTTGGCTGTGTCTCCAAGGACAGGCCAAGCAATCACAAAACTTCCATGAAGATCCTTACCACCCCATCTTCAACCTAGAGCTATCAGAAGCTGTCTTCCCTTGAAGCCAAGTTAGACTCCGTTTGAAGTGAACATAATGACTTTCCAGACCAATACCTTCTCAGTTCAGAGGACAACTAGGGCTCCAGGAGGGGCCTGTATCAGCGGCCATGTCTGTGATGTCTGGCAGTCAAGCTCCCTGTTGTGTGGGTTCTCAGGTGCTCACTGAGCTATCGACAGCATCTTCAGGACACGGCGGTGTCTGCATTGACAACCTGGTTGCCTGAGTCCTTTACCCTGGTTCTCTCCATATCACTGGACGTGTGATTTTGAGTAAGTTGCCCCATTCGGTTGTCCCTGTGGCCCCCGCAGCCGTGCATGGCTGATTACATCTGTAATCCCAGCACTCTGGGGGTTGAAGTAGGAAAATGAGAGTTCAAGGCCAACCTGAGTAATAAAGTGAGATTGTACAACAAAGGGGAGTGGGAACTGGAAGTGTGGTTGAAGTTCTGAGTTTGACCCCGTCACTAAAACACACACACACACACACACACTCTTATACACATACACATAGACACACATATGCACACATACACATAGACACACATATGCACACATACATACACATACACTCACACATACATACACACATATGCATACATACATACATACACCTACACTCACACATACATACACACACATACACACACTCACACACATATGCATACACACATATATACACACATACCCTCACACACATATACATACACATATATACACATATACGCATGAGTTCACACATACACACACAGAACTTAAAAATATCTCACTGAACATTTTTCTCTTTTATGACAAATGTTGTGTCCACTACAAAACTGTCCTTTCCCACCAGCTTCCCCCTATGGCCTGTATGAGCTTTCTATAGAACACACCATCTCTTTGATTAGAAACTTTTGAGACACCCCACAGCTTACAGAATACATTCAAGGCTCTAACACACTGCTTTTCTGACCTGGTCCTAATTTACAACCCCAGCCTCATGCTGCTGATCCATTCCCCTTTCCCCCAGTGAGCTTGGCATTCTCTTAGGTAGAATACTTCCAAATGTGGCCAGCACACCACACCCCCAACTTCTTATATCACCACGCACAGAAAGCCTTAGACCCTCTCTTCTGCTCCGTATAGAGTTTTGTTCTGGGGACAAGGCCTCACTATGTAGCTTTGGCTAGTGTGGTACTTGAAACAGAGGCCAGGTTACCCTTGAACTCACAGAGATCAGCCTGCCTCAGCTTCCTCATTGCTGGGATTACGGACGTGTCTAACCACACCCAACCTAGGAGGGAGATGTTTTTAAAGCAACTGTTTGTTGGATTATAATACACACAAAGACAAGTATACAATTATGGAGTATATGGTTTGGGGTACTCAGAGCTTAATGAATATTGTACAAGTGGCAGTTTCCAGATGTGGAAACAGAACTCTTCCGATGCCCAGAGGCTCCCCGGCCCACCCCCAGCTCCCCACCACAAGAACAGTATAACTTCTTGGACTCCTAAGAGGAAGACTGTGTCATACATTATATTCTCCCCTCATCTATGTGTATGTGAGTGTGTGTGTGTGGTTTACCTTCGTGTGGATGTATAGAGACCTGTATGTTTACCTCAAATACTCTCCCCATTACCTCCTGAGACATCTTTCCCTGAGCCTAGCACTCACCGATAGGCTAGAGTGACTGGCCAGAGAGCTCAGAAGCCTGCATGTCTCTGCCTACCCAGCGCTGCCATCACCAGGGTGCACTGTTGCTTCTTTTCCTGCTTGGATTGGCCTCCGATGCTCACACTGGTACGGTATGCACTTTTTTTGGCTGTACCATCTCCCCAGCCTGTCTTATAACTTTAATACCTAGAACCACCTAATATATGTTCTTGACTGGCTTCTTTCACTCAAAATTATGTTTGTGAGGTTTGCCGTTCTAATGGTTTTCATTCACTCTCTTGATTGTAGTACAATGTGTGAATGTATCAAAATAATTCCCAGGCATTCTATTATTGGTGAGCACTTGGGTGATCTCCATATGGAGATATTACAAATGGCTCTGCCAAGACTATTCTTGTACGTGTCTTTTGGTGACCGTTTGTACACAGTTCTGCAAGGCACAAACCTAAGGCTCGAAAACTCTAGGCCACAGGATGCAGATTCAGGAGCACCCTCCCCCCAACTACAGCATGCTCTGGGCTGGGTGGGTGACCCACACAGGTTACCCTTCAGCAGGAAGCCATTTCTGAAAACATGGCATTCGGAGTAGGGAATCTTTGCTGGTGAATGATGGAGGAAAGATTGCCGACGAATGTCGACTTGGCTCACACCTGCATCCTCCAAAAGGAAGAGCTGTTAAATTTACAGCGAGCAGACAACACTCGGGATGGGAGAGGAAGGAGTAGGATCTAGTCTGGGACCATCTGGCATTAAGCAAAGTCTGCATATTATCATTGACCTCGTTCAGTGTCATCTGTTCTCCAATACCAGGCCTAACAGTGGTCATCCCATTGATACTGCAACATGCATTTCAGCGTCTCTGGGATTGTGGTGCTGGGCAACCAGCACAGGCAGAAGCTAAATTCTACCGGGTTTTGGCCCTCTCGGTGGTACAAAGCATGGGTGGCTCTTAAAGGCCTCAGACACTGTTGTGTGTAGAAACCAAACAGCAGCAGCCTTCGTCACCTCTGGGCCGCCATGGGGACTGTCCATGGTGCTAGCCAAGCACAGAGGTCAAGGTGCTGGCCGGGCACAAAGGCCTGGGCCTGTCTGGGTGTGGGATGGGGGGGCTCACAGGAGGGACAATTTCAACACTAGGAGACATACCCACCTCATCTAGTGTATTTTAAAATGACACGTCCATATTTCAGGGGCTGGGAAATGGCTCAGCGGAGCGGAGCTACAGGAGGACCTGAGTTTGAATTCCAAGCATTCATGAAAAAAAAATATGGCTATGGTCGCAAGCATCTGTAACAACAGGAATGTGGAATGTAAAACCAGGAAGGTTACTGTGGCTTGCTGGCCACCAGCCTAGTCCCTGGCTCAACTGAGTGTCAGAGAGTCGGACACTGGCATCCTCCTTGACCTTCCATAAGACACTGGCATGAACATCTGTGTACACACACACACACACACACCATTAACAATAAAAATATTTTAAAAACAAAACAACATATGCTTTCAGAGGAGATGCCATCACCAAGTCAACCATGAAACGTGCTCTTGATTTCCCCTCCCCCACGTGTTCCCACTGATGCTGAGTCTGGACTACTTTCACAAGGACAGGTGGAGCTCTGGAGCTAATGGACCAAGGTGGGCAGGAAGCTGAAGCAGAAACAGGATCTTGGTTCTCCACAGACACTATCCTTTTTGCCTTTGGGCGTGAGGAGAGGAGAATGCCTCTGGTCTTCTCAGAGGCCCACTACAGAGGGTCTGAAGGAAAGACCGCATTGACACAGAGAAGGGAGTCAAGGAAGAAAGGAGGCCAAGTGGGTGGTGAGGATGTGGGTGCACTGGAGAGAGAAGGGAGAGCATGAGGGGCTCTCCGGGCTACTGTCTGTAACACATACACAGGGCTTTGTAACCCTATCGGCTTCTGCCCCATAAAGAAATTCTATCTGCACCTAGTGGGCTTATTTCTTACACCATGTTTTTCTCAGGGTTGGGGTGGAGGTGTCTGAAGAACAGTCCTTAAGGGGTTATCAGGTGGGGGGAGGGGGAGGGGAGACGAAGCAGGTAATTTTCATTCACCAATGTCTTCGCTAATTACCTATTCAGTGCCACAGGCCATGCTGGAGACTTACAACGCGGATGAATGGAACCCAGACTCTGCTGCAACTCTGTCTACCTGAAGAGGCAGACAAGTAAAGGGGCAATTATAACGCAAGGTGCCATAATTACAATGTAGCATAGAACAAGGGCAGAGATGTGCGCAGTGCATTATAAGACCCAGGGAGAGAGATAATTAATCTTACCCCAGAGGCAGAGGCGGGGTCTGGCTTGAAAGCAGAACTGTTTCAACGCTGAATTATATTTAATTGCAAATAAAATAGTATTTCATTGACCATGCAAGTGCTGCGCTCCGTACAGCTGAAGGTTATGTTGACAAGTGGCAAGCATGTGGGCAGAAGGGGGGGAGGGAGAAATGTGCACTCAAAAGGTCAATGGTGGCTCGAACGCTCCGGATGCAGAGTAAATGCAGTGGGGGAGGGGTCCTGCACTCAGCAGAGGAAGCGATGAGGCTCTTCTCTCTGTTCTAGCCAACATGAAATGACCTTACAGTGAAGGAGCCTCAAACCAGTCATGGAGAGACGGCCTACATCCCGCCAACCTCTTCTTGGGAAGCCATTTCCACAGCCCTCAGGATATACTGAACATGCCACACTGAAAGGCTGTGGGCAAAGGTCCAGCCTATGTCCACGTCGGGCACTGGGAAGCCTTATGCATGGTACACGCGGCATCCAAGGCTTCCAGGATTTGCCCCAAACCTGTACTACAGAGCCTGACGTCTTGCACTTTGCAGGTGCTCCATCTACCGCGGTTACTCATCCTTCACCAAGCAACCCACTCACTTCCGTCTCAGCAGCACCGGCTCTGCAGCTGCGTAACTGGGCTGAGGATTGGAGCAGCCCTCTTCCCCAGCACCCTTCTGTAGTACTGGGGTCTGAATCCAGGGCTTTGTCCATGCTAGGCAAGTGCTCTGAAGTTAAATAAGCCTTGATTTCCTGGCAGGCTAGACATAATGATAATGCATAATGCATACCTTTGTAAGGAGTCAATGTATCTATCAGGCAGCTCTGTAAGGAGTCAGTATATTAGTCAGCTCTCACTAGGCAATGCTGCAGTAACAAAGGCTCCAAATTTCAGTGACTTATACAACAGAGGTTTAGTTCCTGTTCATAGTCAACATTACTTATGAGTCACCGGGAGTCCTGTCTCGGGAGTAACGCTGGACCTGAGGAGATGGAGGAGCAAGCCCTGTGGGAGAAGTGACGCTCTGGTGGCTCTGGTGGCTTCAGGGCGCAGGAGAGACAGCTTTTCTTTTTGTATATGTCAAAGGTTAAAAAGAAAAAGTATAAGAGAAAAGAAGAAGGAAATGGGATGGCCCCAACAATGTGAAAAGGCCAAAGGACCAGAGGATGGGGAAGCTTGGGAAGCCTGGGCACGCACACTGGAGAGAGAACTCATTTAGTCACTAAATGATTCATTATGACAAGGCAGCAAAGACCCCTTCACATCAGAGAGCCATACTGACTGCGAACTAGATTCCCTCCCATCCCTTGTGGGACTGGATTCCTGGCATAACATATGCACCGCTCCTGTCATAGTAAGGGAAAGGTATAGAGTAGATTACAGTCACAATTACCAATGACCGAGGTAGACACAGTCTTCCCAGTTCCCAGAAACTCCAAGCTCTGAGAACAGGAGCAATTTACCAAAGGTCCCTCACCAAGAGAGTGGGAAGAGGCAAGAGGCAATATCAATCTGTGTGGAACGCAAGCAGCACCTGTCACTAGATCCACAAAGTCCAAAAGCCCGTAAAGGCATGAAGAGACAAGCAAGCCATGACACATAAACAGTTTGATGATTACTCCACAATAAAAAGGAATAAAGAGGCTTATGTGTTATGACATAGATGAACCTTGAATACATTATGCTACACACTTAGTGACTTGATTTACACAAGATGCTGAAGCGAATCAGCTTCAAGAGGCATTCGTGGATTGCCCTCCTGAAGGTCTTGCATTAAAGACTTGTTCTTGCTGTGCGGGTATGGGGTGTGCCTCTCTCTCATGTGTATGTGTGTGTGTGTGTGTGTGTGTGTGTGTGTAACATATATCTCTCCATCCATACCATCTCATATCCCAGGCCCAACTTTAACCCCATTCTACACAGAACCCACAAAGTCAAGGAGATGGTAGTGTATGGGTGGAGGAGGCCTCTGCCAGGGACAGGAAACACTCTACTGAACAAGGAGCTAGCCTGTGACCCTTGCTGGAGGCCAGGCAAGCCTTCATCTCAGAATGCACTTGAACACCAACAGGGACCTGGGAACGAAAATACCATGGCGTGGCCTGGACCAGCAGGCTGAATCTTCAGGGGCATATCCCTGAGAGGAAGGACCAGGGGACCAGAAGATAAAGAAGACAGGAAACTTTGGGATCAGGAGGTTTTTGAACAAGCTGTCTTAGGCTGAGCAAGTTTATTAAGAAGTGAGAAGTGCAAGCTGGGTGTAGTGGTGCACGCCTTTAATCCTAGCACTCATGAGGCAGAAGCAGGCAGATTTCTGAGTTCGAGGCCAGCCTGGTCTATAAAGTGAGTTCCAGGACAACCAGGACTATACAGAGAAACCCTGTCTCGAAAAACCAAAAAAAAAAAAAAAGAAGAAGAAGTGCAGCGTCTTATATACAGTTTTCCTGAAAGGAAAAAAAATGCAAGTGTTAGCAAAAACTATCACAATTGAACCAAGTCAGCAGAAAGCTGATCAAGCAACGCCATGCAAGGGGCCACAGGATTATCTCAAGCGCTCCACAGGCTGAGCACAAGGTGGCCTTTGGGACTGATAAGCATCATCCCTTGGGAGGAAGAGTTAGGTTCTCAGGATTCAAAGCCACAGCTTCCCCAAGGCCTTGGCCCCAAGCCATTACTGACCCTGCCAAGCAGGTACCTGATTTTAGGAATCAGGTTTCTTAGGAAACTAAGTTCCTTCTCCATACATCAGGGCCTCGTGGAGAGTCCCAGAACAGCCTAGTCCTCAACAACGGGGAACATGGATGTGGGCGGAGGGTAGGATTGGGATGGTAGAATCCCTTCCTCCCAACCCACCAAGGCAAGCTGCTTGTCTTCTGTGCATCAGGCTCACCTTCTCCACCCTTCTTAACTGACAAACGGCCACCTTCCTTAGCCCTGACCAGTTGGATCCAGCTGAAAGCACCGAGCAGCAGCACCCTTGAAAGCAATTCCGCTCTGGCAAGCTGCTTTCAGCACTGGGAGCTATGAGAAATGGCAGCCTTGAGCTACATATTTGCTGCTGATGCTGCTCAGTCCCTTAGATCCCAGTCGCTCCTGTCCAGCTCTGCAGGACAGTCACCTCTGTGTGTCAGCTAACTCCTCCCAACAAGAAACTTGCAGCTTCATGCAGGCTGGGGCCTTTCCTCCTCCTCCTCGGTTTATACAAAGATGGCTCTTGAATTGGCCTTAGCGGTTCTGAAAAGCTGCTAGGCCTGCTTGGCTGTGGCACCTGGTTCTTTTCACTCTCTGAAATGAGGACAGGGACCACGCCTGCTAGCTGTACAGGTGCCTGGCAGTCAGCCGGTGCTTGACACAGAGGCTATGCTCAGTGCATCTCAGCATTAATGTGCAAATGGTCGGGGGGGGGGATGGTCTTGTTAAATGCAGATTCTGACTTTGCAGATTTGGGGTGGTGGGACCTGAAAGTCTGCTGTTCTGACAAATCCTAGGTGATGCCTGGCAACGCTGTTGATTTGTGGCCCACATACTGAGTAGCAAGACACCTCTCTTTTCTGATGTCATCACTTTTCTTGGTCTTGAAGGAGCCTCTTGAGAGCTGATGGGTGCAATTCACTCCTCCCTTAGAAAAGAACCTGCCAGACAGACACTGCACTGCAGGGATCTTTAGGGCTTCTAAGTCTCAGGTTAAAAGCTGCTCCTCAGCACCTAGAAACCTTGGTTCTGAAGGGAAAAAAGGAAGCAATAGGGGCAGAGAGGGGCAAGCCCTAGTGGGGACCTGGGCATAGTGGGTCTGGTCCCAGCTGTGGACTTTCCACATGACATCAGATAAATTTGCAACCCCTCTGGCAGATTGGTGATGATCAACATATTCATATTCTCTGTGTGTGTGTGTGTGTGTGTGTGTGTCTCCCTGTCTGTCTGTCTGTCTGTCTGTCTCTCTCTCTGTGTGTGTGTGTCTCTCTGGTTGCTGTTGACTAAAATACCCCCATGCTAAGAATTCTTATACTGTGTCTGGATTTAGGGGAAAAAAAAGTGCCATGGTTGATTGGTGATGCCTGCCATGGTCCTGGGAAAGAGGGGCTTGATTAACTGGTGATGTCTGCCAAGGTCCTAAGCCTAGAGGGCCTCTGGGACTTCCTGCCAGATGTCTGCCTCCCCCAGAGAGCCTTCCAGTGGTGACATCCA
This sequence comes from Mus caroli, assembly GCF_978045245.1. Lineage (NCBI taxonomy): Eukaryota > Metazoa > Chordata > Mammalia > Rodentia > Muridae > Mus > Mus caroli. The sequence continues at coordinate 15,660,246 of NW_028227257.1, read as the reverse complement.
TAGCTCATTTGAGTCACACTAGACTGGAGAGGGAGAGGCTTGGGCTTGCCCTCTAAGAAAACAGGCATCCGGATGATTTTTCAAGGTGTTGCCTTCTCAGATCTGCAGTCACACAGTCTCTCTTTGAGAAGAGGGAGCAGAGTCCCTGTTGGTGTCAAAGGACCAGGTGTCCTTGTGCTCCTGTCCCTGGCTATTTTTAACTGCAGGGACACAGGTTCAGGTGGAAGCTGAAATACAGAAGGGCCACCCAGCTCCCAAGGGAAGGGGTGCCACCATCCTGCCACAGTTCCCAAGTTGCTGCATGGGCAGCCAAGTGAGGCAGCAGACAATCTGCCAAGGGACAGGAAGGTCTCACCTCCCATGAGATTTCCCAATGGCTCTATCCCATGCTTCCCCGGGTAGGGCCAGTCACCCGTCCTGGGTATATCTAAGTTCTGCCAGCTGGTCCCAGCTTCCCCTTACTTCTTCAGACACTAGATGTACACACATGTGCCGTGGCAGGTGAGTTGGGTGAGGGGAGAACACTGAGCATGGCACCTAAGTTCCTTGTCCCTGGGCCCTTCCAGTCTGGGTAGAAGAGACAGCTAACAAGTGCAGGAAGCACTCCAGCAAAGCCTTGCCTCAGCATCTGTCTGCCAGGCACCTCAATATACAGGTATGCCTGGGACTCACTGCCACACTGAGAGCCTCTGGGGAAATAGCAGTTTGTTAAAATATTATATTACAGATGTCTATGGAGTGCAGGAGGCCAAAGGATCCTACCTCAAACCAGAGAAGAGCTATTCACTTGCTCATCCACTCCACGGTTTTGGTTGTTGTTAGTAGTTTGTTTGTTTGTTTGTTTGTTTGTTTTTATTGGGAGTGAAGTGTTCAAGACAAGGTTTCTCCACGTAGCCCTGGCTGGCCTTGAACTCACAGAAATCCACCCACCTCTGCTACCCACATGCTGAGATTGAGGGTGTGCACCACCACTGCCAGGCTATGAGGTATTTTCTAAACACACTTTATATGGTCAGTACTATTTTGTTGCACTAGGACTCACATGGGCAACATAAGTCAGCAAACATTAGACATGGTAAGTATCAGACAGAGAACACGTATGCAGGGGGCAAAGATGGGGGGTTCTCTCATAGAGGGTCTGGCGAGCTCAGCATGATAAGCTGGTAACGAACTGAAGACAGAAGCAGGGTGTGGCATCACACATCTGAAATCCCAGCACTGGAGAGGCTGAGGCAGGAGGATTGTCACATGTTCAAGGCCAGACTGGAACACTCAGTGAGTTCAAGGGTAGCCTGAGCTACATAGCAAAATCCTGTCTCCAAAAATCAAAAACAAAAAATGAAAACTGAAGATACATAAAGGGAGTAAAGGAATGAACGTGTGAATCTCTCTCCAGGGTGAGGAACATAAAACCCACAGCGGCTTAATACGTGGCTCGAGCAAAGAACAAGTTGGAAGGGGGAGATGGCTCATTCGGTAAAGTGCTTGCCTGGCAAGCACAAGGACCAGGGCTCAATCCCCGACACCCATCCAAAAAGCCAAGTGTGGTGGCTTACACTTGTAACCCCAACTAGGGTGGAGGGTGACGCCTGGGGTCAGTTCCAGGTCAAAGAGAGGCCCTGTTTTACACGAAAAATAAAACTGGTGGATGACCTCTGAGGAATGACAGCTAATGGTTATCTTCTGACCTCTGTATGTACTCGAGCACACACACACACACACACACACACACTGGCATACATGGCTAGGATGCACTGATCAAGGGGGAAAGATGAGACTGAGACGCAGGAAAGGGAGCACTTCCTGTTCTCGCAGAAGACCTTGGCTTGGTTCCCAGCACCCACATGAGGCAGCTCATAGCTGCCTGGCACTCCAGGGGATCTGACACCCTCATCTGGCCTTTGCAGGCACCTACACACATGTGCACACACCCCACACAGACACATGTAAGTAAAAAATAAAAGGAAATGTTAAAGATGCAGGAAAAGTCAGAGAAGGGACAGTTTGGAAGACAGGCCCTTTCGTCTGGAGCCCTGACATACCGAGAGGACGACGCTGACAATGACAGTGACAATGTGTAGATGACGGAGGCAGCCCTGCATTCTCTGGGTCTTATGCCCTTCAAGACTGGAGGCTGAGATTCAACAGGCTTACCCTGCCTGCTCTCAGCAGAGTGTGGTAGCCTTACCAGCAGCCTGGACACAAGCCAGGCTGCTTCTTCTAACACACCAGTCCCATTCCATATAACCCAAAGGCACAGGCTTCAGAGGTCCCGATCCTTGTGGGCTCCTTTGAAAATCTACTGAGGGTTGTCTTCCTCCCGAGAATAATCCTGATTCCCCCCAAGGGGAAAAACATGGCTCATGATGATACCACTTCTGTGAAATTCCATGAGGTTCAAAGTTAAGAACTGAAAGTAAGCATTCTATAAACACGGGGGCTTCCAGGTGTCAGGACTTATAGGAATTAGGTTGGCAAGTGAAGTGTGCCAGGAGTCGGGAAGCTGGGACCATGGCAGAGGAGGATAGAGAACTATGAGTGAGGGAAGCATTGCCAGCAGTGAACATGGATACAGTGTAACCATAGCTACATTTTAGGCTACAACACTTTCTAGTTTCCTTGGTATTGTCCGAGGTTTCTTGGCCAGGGTGAGGACCTTCTGTCCAGTGGAGACAAAGCAGGCCCAAAGCCCAGTTTCCCTACAAGAGGAAACACAGTAGCAGACTTCTCACTCTCTTGGATAAGGAGGACACTGACAATGGGGGGGCATTTCACAGCCAGCCAGCACCAGTCTTGAGCCTCAGAAACCTGAGAGAACGCTAGGCTTTGGCTTTGGCAGACGGGGCTCTGGAGAGGGAACGAGGTCTTGGCTGCGCCTGCAGCTGACACAGCAGATCTGAGCCCAAGCCGACTGAGTAACCAGGTATATACCTGCTCCCTAGGGTCCCTTTTTGCCTACAAGATGCTCAAAGGCATCATAATTAGGACTCCAGGGGTATTGTGTATAGAGAGAAGGTCCCTACAGCTGTTCCTAAACTGCCCAGCAGAGAGGAAACCATGCAGGGCTAAAGCTGAAGAGGTCCTTGTACCCAGTGCAAAATGACCTGCTAGCCTCCCTTTCCATAGGGACTGTTGGGAGAATCTGATAAAGGTAAAGAAAAGGAGAGAAAGATGAGGAAGACCAAGGGCTTCCCGAGTGGACTTTATAACCCACCCCTCACCCCAACTTTTCTGACCTTCATTTCCCCCTACCTTATTTGTTTATTTTGTTTTACAACACAGGGTCTCATGTATCCCAGGTTGGCCTTGAACTCTTGGCCCTCCTGCCTCCATCTCCCAAGTGCACTTCTACCTGACCTGTGTCTTCTCACTGTACCACCCACCCTGACAGCAATGGTGACCACAATGCAGGGTTAACAAAGCTGCTACTGATAACAGACATCTGGGGACAGCTTCCTCTCAATGTGCCCATCGCCCAATGCAGGGCTATTCACACACTTGGCGCTTGGTGAAAACTTTCTGGGTGTTGATTTCACCACGCGAAAGTTCTCCATAATAGTAATAATAGAACGGGGCCTTGCTCACACACGATCAGTCGTCCTCCCAGGGCCCAACCGTAAGGACCATTATGCGCCCAGCTCATTCATGTAGAAACTGAGACACAAAGAGGTAAAGACACAGCCTACAGGTTGGGACAATAACAACAGAATAATAAAGAAGGGAGATGTTTGAACTCAGGTCTGGCTGCATTTGAAATCATTTTTTTTCTTCTCCAAATTGTTATTTTGTAGCTAACAAAAACACTATACATTCTGGATTATCCATGCCATCAGTGTGTCAAGGCTGATGGTGAAGGTGACTTTGGATACAAAAGGAGGCTGCCTGTTGATCGAGCAGGAGGAGCCCAAAGAGGCTATAAACTCTGTCCTTATCACTGGAGGCACCGAAGAGAGACTATGCCCCCATTCGTCAGGGAAATCGGAGACTGAACCGCGGGTCCCAGATGGAGACTGGACAGCATACTGAATCCCCAGTGGCTGAGCACATACCTCACCAGGAGAGCCCATGAGGCAGTGAATTAGCAGGCTTCAGGAAGATATTTGATTGAGTGTCTAGGCTGAACTGGAAGTCCAGAGAAGCAAGGACTGAAGGACCATCTGAAAAGGGAAGCATCCCCCTCACCTAAGACTGCAGGAGCCTTAGGAGCCATTTCGGCAAACAGAACACAGGGTCCACTTTTACTCTGTGTACTTTGCTTAGCAACAGGGAAGGCTGGGTGTGTGCAGGACTGTGTCCAGCATGGTCATCCCAGTCTGCTTCTTCCCTGGGCTCCTCCAGGAAACCTTCTTTACTTCGCAAAGCCAAAGAGCCTCTCGCTGAGCGTTGACTCCGGAAAAGCCTTACCTGCAGACCACTGTGTCTGCACCTACCTGTCCCTGACCCTGGAAGCCTGGGACGGGGCTACCTTCACAAGTTCGAGCACCCAGCCCAGAGGGTGTGGTCCTGTGTGGGTAGGTGCTCAGCGACTGCTCACAGACAGGGCCTGCTCTGCTCTATGCAGGACAGACTGGGGTGGGGGGGGATGGCAAGGAACGCAGCCACCGCGCGGGGAGGAAGTAATCCAGGTCACCAGGTTGGGAGGAAGGCAACCTACAAATGCTTCCTGCCGCTATGAAGTAGAGGCTGGGGCTATTTATAGCTCACGAGCCTTCTGCTTCTTGCATTGAAATGCAGGGCCGGGCATGGAACAAAATCCCGGGGAGGCCTGTCAGTTTTAAATTCTATTTACTGATTGATTTTTACAAGAAGACTGGAAAGCCAAAGAGAGAGAGACACACCCTGGCCCTTCTAGCTGAGCAGCAGGTACTGTGCTGTCCCTGTGCAGCCTGGCCAAACCCGCGGCCAAAAGCAGAAGGGCACTCAGTTCTAGACCTGACCCTAGAAATCCGAGCGAGGTCAGCTGGTGGAGGTCCTTTTGAGGAGATTTTTGAATGATGGCGACTTCAGCTCACAAAATGGTGTCACAGCACAAGCCTGCTTTAGTTTAAACAAGTCTCCCTGCGCACTGTGTGTGATCACTGTCTCTGTCTCTCTTTGTCTCTCTCTGTCTCTGTCTCTGTCCCTGTCCCCCTCTTCTGAAAACAGCCCCAGTGTATTCTACGTTTTTCTACTCTTAGAGCAAAGAATAGGATTTCCCTCACTTTGTGTTGTGTGCTGTGTACCCATGTTGAAGCGTGGTGTGTGTGTGTGTGTGTGTGTGTGTGTGTCCTTGCACACTTGCAAGGACATGAAGGTGAATTTGTACATCAGGAGGCCTGAGGTCCATCTCTGGTGTCATTTCTCAGGAGTTGTCCATTTGTGTTTTGTTACAGGGTCTCTCAGTGGCCTGAAACTCACCTAGGAGGCTGGGCTGGCTGGTCACGGAGCCCTGGGAATCTGCATATCTTTGCTTCCACAGTACTAGGAAAACACCCATGGGACACCACACCTGGCTTTAAAAAAAAAACAAAAACAAAAACAAAACACCCAAAGTATGTTTTCTGGGCCTTAAACCCAGTCCTGAAATTGATTTTATTTTTATTTTTTTTCTGTGTTTCCCTTAAGTTTCCACTATGGCTACACCCTGTCACCTGAGCATGTGAGCCCCTGGGAAGCCAGCGCAGCTGTTTATCTGCTGGGTGTGCAGCTCAGGACTCTGAGAACAACAGGACCTTCGGAAGTCTTTCCTGGGACCACACAAGAAACCTCAGCACAGAATCTGGCACACTGCAGTGTGTGTACCGGAAATAGTCCACGTGTTGCTAACTAGTGTCAAGGTTAAAATGTGGAGCCGGGAGATTGCCAGGACAGTGCTTACCCGGCAAGCGTGTGGCTCAGTGTTTGGATCCCCAACACCAAAGTAAAGCCAGATGTGGTGGTGCACACGCTTGAGGATATGTACATACACATACATGCACCATGCAATCACATAGGCATGCACTTACACACACACACACACACACACACACACACACACAGTTAAAATGATAAATGGCAACTCTCCTTTCCCTGGAAGATCCCCTATGCTAGGACAAGATCACAGCCCAGGGTGCTCAAAGCCAAGATCCAACCCAACCTGTCGTTACAACCTGGGTGGGATCCATGGGTCCCATGTGATAGGAAGAGAGAACCAACTCCTGTAAGCTGCCTTGACTTCCATGTGTGCAGCGCCATGCCCTGCTCCAACACACAAAATCAACTAATAAGTGTAAAAAACAAAGGCTTTTTTTTTTTTAAATGAAGGGTAGTATGGGACAGTGGTTAGACTGACAGACTCAAGACCCAGGCAGATCTGGATTTGAAATTACCACTGAACGATCTTGGGCCAAATTCAAATCTGTTTTTCTGTGCCTCAGTTTCTCCATCTGAGCAATAGCTGTGACACTGTATTCCCCTCCCCATCTGACACTCTGGTGACGTGCTTGGCGTGCCTGGCAGACAGGGGCACATACCTCCTGTTTGGAGAAGGAAGAATTCAACAGTGGGAACAGCTCAGAATCCCAGAATATCAGCACTTTCCCTTTGAGTCTTGATTGTGACTCTTCCCTGGCTCTGGTCTGAGGGGTGCTGGGAACTCTGGCCAGCTGCTCCCTGAACAAAGGTGTCCAGGTGAGGGTAGCGATGGCAGAGGAGCAGCTGATGCCCACGGAAGGAATCCTGCAGATACTGGACCCTGGAGGCAGGGTCTTTCTCCACTCACCCTCTTGGAGAAGGAGTCTTGGGGTGTGGGAAGACATATTTTTTTCTGATCTAAGCCAAGTTCCTGCACCAGGGCCCAAGGTGTGGCCCATGAAGTTGGAAGGGGCCAAGCCACACTATCTCACTCTTAGTTCAAAAGATGATGTAAAGGCCCCAATATGTAGCGCTCTGGCAGGAATACAAATGAGGCTCTCCTACTTATTCTAAATATTTAAAAGTTATAAATCAGGGCTATTAAATAAAATATGTTCCCTCCTTCTATTCTGAGAAATATATCTTCATAATGACATAATGACCTTGAAGTCCAGGGCAGGTTCAAATTTAGAATCCCCAGAGTCCCGAGCCTGATCACCAAGCGAGGAGGGTAGAGGATGTCAGCCATAGCTCCACCCCTGGTCTCCACGCCCAGCCCCCACTGCACACCTGTGTGCCGTCTGCACCTACACAAAAGTTCGAGGCCAGCTGCACCTACCTCACCTGCACAAAGGTTCAAGGCCACCTGAAACTGACAAGTTTAACCATGTTGTAGCTCAGGAAATGCCCATGTTTGCTATAGAAGGGAGGTGGTGATAATTAACCCTACTCACATAGTGCCCGTTACCTGGCTAACTCGTTCAAGCCCCTCAGTTAGATAACCACAGGGAAGGGCTCAGGATATATCCACTGGCTATTCAAGTAGGGAACTCTGGGGTCCCCAGACCTGAGACTTGAGCCAGCATAAGAGGGACAAATGGCATGTGCCTTCCAGGTTCCTCATACCTAGGTGTGAGGTCAGGCTTGGTTGGAGGAGCAGACGACAGGAGCAACCTGGCAACCTCATATCAGGCAAAAACGGGGACCAACGACAAAGCCAGCAGTCACCTGCAGGTCACCGGGACAGTGCCTGATTCCTTTCACACTGTGGCTCAATTTTTACCAAACTCTTTTACAAATCCAGAGATTTGACAACCCCTGGGGGCAAGGTGGTGGGCCTGAGGGGGTTCGCCTATTCTCTTCCCCCCAGAAGGTCCAGATTTGGGGGTTCAAATTTAAAGACAGACCCAAGGGTCTGCAAGTCTGGCCTGATTTTGAGCCCTCTCGGGGGGCTGGAGACATACCACTGGGGTCAACCCCACCAGCCTCAACCTTTAACTAAAGAAAAGTTTTCTTTCTTTTTTTATTTATTATTTTAATTTTTTAAAAAAAGACTTAGACAGTCACCTCTGGAGAGAAATTATGGGTTTCAAGAGCTCTTGACAAAGAACCCGGTTCCAGAAATTTAAAGCCGGCATTTTAAATTTGGTTCTTATTCACTGCTGGAAAGCATTAGAACGAAGATTACAAATTTAATAATGTAACGCGGTAGGAACTGGCCCGGCCTCGGCTCCGCGAGAGTAATTTGTTTCTGCCTTCCAGTCGGCACTTCCCTGCCTCCTAGTATCACCAGATCAGCCTGGTGACACACTCCTGACTTTTCTCTTGGCGCTCTGGCCCACGCAGCAGCCTGGACATTGGCCCATCACAGGCCTGGCGCAGGGCCCATGCTGGGATGGAGAGGTATATATGAGAGGAACCACCGTGTGCAAAGGAGGCCAGCCCTGACATCTGCCTCCATTCCTCCCCGTGAAGCCAAAGAGGTCTTTTGAAGATTTGCAAACCCCAAGTCTGAGTGTCAGATCCCATACCTGCTAAAGTCAACAGGGGCTCCAACTGCCCATCAGTTCAGGTGCAAGATTTAACCGTGAAGTACAGTCCAAGGCTACCCCATCAACCACACAGTCCTTTCTTTGGGCTTTCAAAAGACCAAGTCCTTTCCTACCTTAGAACCCTTGACAGCTGCTGACAGTGGCAAGAACTAATATCTCTTGAGCATCATGCCCTAGGCACTGGGTGAGGGCCCCTCTCCTAACCGCTAACCTAATGGCAGCAAAGCCAAGAAGCTAAGCTGGGACTCCAGAGCCAGGCAATGAACAAGGATTCTGCCTCTGCGCCCTACTGTGTGATCCTGAATGGCCCTTTTGCAAATGGTTAATGTTGTCAGTTGCCAGTGGGAGCCTGGAGCCTGGCTCCTGACTCCTGACTATGAAGCCCTCTGTTTTACCATGCCCCGTGTATTAAAAAACATTTGAAAGACACCAACTGATGAGCAAAATCTATCCATGAGTCTATCATGGACAGTCCTTAAGCTAATTATTTCTGTGTGCGTGTGCATGCGCCTGGGAGAGACAGTGGGACAGAGATGGGGTGGGATGGGCAGGACAACCACAGGGACTGTGAGAATCCAAGGCTCCACCTGTATCCCCATAGCTGTCTATCGGAGCTTGACACAGTGGCCTCCTCTGCGGCCTGCACAAGGTCAACTGTACTCATCCCTCCCGTCAGCTAAGCTGTCCCCTCTGTCCTTCCCAGGCCCAGCTCCCTTGCCATGGCCTGTCCTGGCATGTTGCCTCATACAGTGCTTACCACAGGGGTGACAGAACCATCTGTTGTTTCTTGGGGTTGTCCAATACCCCCTCCCTCCGACTCAGAACTCCATGAAGAGAGAGAGGGAGCTGCTCTTGGGTCCCCAGAATAGGGCCAGGCAACAGCAACCAGGGAAGAAAGGGAGGAATGAGGCGCTGGGGAGGGAGGGAAAGGCTAGGAACTGCCTGTCCTGAACAAGTGCCCCCGGGTGGGACACAGGTTCACCCTAGTCCCTGGAGAAAGTGAGAAGCAAAGGATCATGGGAACTCACAGGGCAAGTGGAGGATTCCAGTTGTGCTTCCCCAAGGAGGGAGGGGCACCCCAGAGGAGGCCAGTCCAGCAGGGGCGCAGAAGCAGAGACCATCAGCTGGGGCTGGGGCTAGAGCTCACTGGCAGGGCACTAACTTAGCATGTCCATCCAGAGTGTGGCAAACAACAGAATGGGATCAGGTATAGAGAAGCCATGTTGAGCCAGGAGCTATCAGATGCTTGCTACAGGCAGAAATGCGCAGCTAAGTAATCGGGCCCTGGCCTGTCCATCCTTCAGCCTTCTCTCCAGGGGCTTCTCTTCTAGTGGTCAAGCAAGCCACGCCCCTAGCCACAGTGAGCTGTTGCCAATCCCCCAATTCACACCCCTATCTTGATGAGAACTCTCTTACCAGCATCTGCATTTCTTTGCCTCTGGGCTACCCCCACCCCCACAACCCCATTCTTCTAGAAATGGCGGCTATGCCCACTCTGGGTGCCCACCCCAGCTCTCTGCCATTACTAAGGAAGCCGACGCATAAACAGTCCAGCTCCTTTGTTCTGGGTAAATAATTCAAGTGTGTTTTCTACCCTAGAAATTCAAGTATGTTTACAATCTTACGGGTTCTCAATCTAGAGCCATTAGACTAAGTTCACTTGTCAATAAAGTTTTATTAGGATCCAGTGTTCATTTACATATAGTCTGTGTGGCTGAAAAGTTGGGACAGAGATCCTGGACCTGCAAAAACCAAATATCTGTTGTCTGGCCTCTCTCACTACAGTTGTGCATGAGCCAGTGTCCCCAGAGTCTCCAGGAAGGCTCACCTCCAGTCTTCCTCACTCAGGTCACCAGTCTAAAGATGTGTGGTGTCCTGGATACCTCCTTGCTTCCCTTCCTTTCCTCCCTCCTGAGTATCCGGCCACTTTTGTAAACTGCATGAACAAGCCACAATCGCTATTTGACTTTAATCCTGATCTCAGAGTTTATACCTGAAGAAACCCAAATGTAGACAGCAGGGTAATGCTGTTGTCCCCCTTTTGCAGAGGACCCCTAAACCAAGACCACATATCCTTATGCATACATCGCTTCTTCCACAAGCCTGGGGGTCATTGGTTTTTCTCGGCTACTCCACCATCAGCCAACTAGAGCCAAGCTCTGGGTTCTTGGGGCATCTTGGAACTCTCGGGGGTCCCTGCTGCTTGACAGCCACATACTCGTTCAGCCAACATGGAAACCAAGGTTCAAGAGGAGAATGGAGTGCCCCAGGGCCATATAACCAGCAAGCTGGCAGAAATGAGATCTCAAATCAGATCACCCTATGACAAACCAGCTCCTGCCCACCTCTCCAACTCGGGAGAGGTTTCAAGGGGTTCTGGGAGATGGAGTGGACTGAAATCCCTTTCAGCATGGAGGACTCTGTCTGGAAGATACAAAGTGGTAATCAAGGCAGAGGCACTTGGGTAATCGAGGTGGCACTGGGAAAGAAGCCCCGAGAAGTCTCAGGTACACACATGTGTTCCAAAACAATTAGAAATGCTGTGCAGAATGCAGGAGTGTCCACGGAGCTGGGTTCAGGCTGAAACAGTAAGTCTTGCCCCGGTTTTCATGAAGCAAGTGACCCTGGCCAAGACAGGGGTCAAGCCAGAGATGCATCTCATGCATAGGCCTCTTGAAATAACCAGGCCCACCTCACGGAACTACAGACAGGGGACATACTGCCATTGCCAAGGTATGACACAGGACAGAGCTGGGCTCACCTGGTCTCCCTACTCTAGTCAGAGGTTCCCTGACAGCAGATGTCAGTACCCTGGACAGACTCTTTTACCAAGCAGGACCCTCACCCCACCAAGTGGCTGTTCTATGAAGTCACACCTTTGCCTGGTAGGAGCTGCCTGGCCATGGAAGGCCCTGGCCTTCTCCCCAGCTATGTGACTACTGACGTGGGCGATCAGAAGGCTGGTTCATGATGGTACTGCTCTCAGCACAAGCTGCTGAACACCCATGGCAGCTCCTGTGTCCCTTGACCACCCATATCCCTCTCTGTTGCTTCTACTACCTATCATCGGACAAACCCAAAGCTCAGGCTAAGTCATGAAGTAGAAGACAGAGTTTGGGCAGCTCCATACTGAGTTCGCGTGACCTCCACATGGCCTCCTACCTCAAACAACCTCCAGGACCCTGAAGTATCATCTATGTGCTAAACCTTTCCTTGCAAGAGACTCCCGGTTCACTGCCCAGTTTGAAGGTCCCACCTTTCCAACACCGATGTACAGCTTCCTGGGGTCAGGGGGCTTGAGGGCGGCCTAGCCTGGGCTGGATGGGCCCCCAGAGACTCCTGGTCCAGCATGGTCTTGGGCACAGTCATATGAAAGATGTTTCTCAAGACATGTGCCGAGGAACTAATTAATTTTCATGGCAGGTCCCAATTAGTGACACATCCTCCCACCCGGGCCCAGGGTGACTGCAAGTGGCATTTTCCAGGGACACCGAGTGCTGGAGATGTGTGGTTCAGACATGAAGCCTCAGGGGCCAGCAGGATCCATCCATCATAGCACATGGCACATCTGGGGTCAGAGAAGGCTCTGAGTCACGAGTGTGGGAACACTGGTGCTGGTTCTGGCTTTCTTGGCTGCCTGCTGTGAGGCTTTGGACAAATGAAGGTGCCTCTCTGGTCTTCATCCAGGATAGCCCATCAATCTCAGGGCTTAAAAATGCTACAACAGAGAGTGTGCACCAGGCTCTCTATAAAGCACTTGACAAATCCTGATTCGTTTAATCCTCATGACACCTTTGCGGTGGGAAGGGGCTCTGATAAACCCACTTTACAGATGGCTCAGAGTGGTTATGGAGCTTGCCCATGGTCACTCAATCAATACATAGCAGAGGCAGGATTCAAACTCACACCTTATGACTGTGAAGTCTGACTCTTATCTATGTCATTCTAGCCACCCAGGATCATCTGGTGCCTGTGCAACCCTCACAGAAGGCTCAGAAACAGACAGTACCTTAGACACTTAGTTCCTTTTGATAACAGGAGAGTAAAGGAACACTGGTAACCTTAAAGACTACCATGGTGACCTAGGTGGTGATGGCACAAGCCTTTAATCGCAGCACTTGGTAGGCAGAGGCAAGTGTAGCTCTGAGTTCAAGACCAGCCTGGTCTACATAGCTAGCTCCAGGGCAGCCAAAGCTACACTTAGAAATCCTGCCTCAGAGGGAAAACAAACCAAGATGTCATGGTGGCCATGGGAATGGGCCCATGCAGCAGCGGCTGCAGGAGGTGCGTGGACAGTTTCTCTGATGTCCCGTGGGGCTATTCCGCTCTTTCCAACACAGATGTTTTCATTACAACAGTAACATAACAGACCTAGTTGTCAAGGCTGGTACCAGTGCTCATATCTGGAAGTGAGCAGGAAGATTCTATAATGGGGCATCCAGGAAACTCTCGGGAGATCTTTATACAATAAATTCTAGACTCTGCATATGCATACGCTAATGCCCAAACTCCTTTTTTAAAAAAAATTTTTTTCTTTTGGAAACAAGGTCGTACTGTGTAGCTCTGGCTATCCTAAAATTTGTTCTGTAGATCAAGCTGGCCTTGAACTCAGAGATCCCGCCCCCCCCCCCCGCCTCTGCCTTCTGAGTGCTTATTTTTAAAATTATTCAATGACCCACCCACTAAAGATCAGCTAACGAGGACCTCTGAATGAAGGGACCTGGGCATTAAGTGGGAAGTGAGGCCTTTTCTCTCTAGAAGGCTCTACCTGCATCTGAACCACACCCAACAGACTCTTGTCTGGAAGACAGGGACACTGAGTCTTGGGGGTACCTCAGGAGATGGCTCAGTAAACCAAATACTGTAGAAAGACCTGAGTCTAGCTCCCAAAACACGCATAAAATGGTGAGTGTGATGGCACACCCTTGGAATCTCCTGAATCTCCCCAAGACCTGGAGGTAGAGACAGGTGGGTCCCTGAGGCTCACTGTCCGACAGCCTAACTGTAAGCTCCAGGCTATGGAGAGGCTCTGGCGAAAGAAAGAAAGAAAGAAAGAAAGAAAGAAAGAAAGAAAGAAAGAAAGAAAGAAAGAAAGAAAGAAAGAAAGAAAGAAAGAGAAAGAAAGAAAGATAGATGGATGGTTCCTAAAGAAGAACACCTGAGATTGTCCTCTGGCTTCCAGAGCACATGTGCTTACATGTGCACATACACATGAACCCACATGAACACATGCATGCATGCACACACACCCAAGACCAGAGGAGGAGACACAGGGGTTCTTTTTCACTGCTGTGCAGACTTCTCCTCTCCGACCCAAAAGGCAGCCTCTAGAGCTAAACGGGCAGACAGAGCCACCAGCCATCATCTAGCCAGGCCCAGGTACTCCCCCCCCCCCAAGCTCCAGCCTGTGGCCATGCAAGCCTGTCACCTCATTCCAGGACGTCTACAATGACAGGAAAGGCAGCAGCTCCTGCTTCTCCACAAGAGGGACAGACAGCCTCCATCCTCACAGGATTTCTATTTTATGCAGCATTCTTGTAACACACAAGGCCAAGGCCCAGACCAGTTCTCTACAATGGACTCACAGCAGCGATGTACACTCAGATCACTGCTAGACCAAGCTAGCCCTCCAAGAGTGAACTCTCATCCGCTTCAGACACACCCCACAAGCAAACAGGTCCTAGGAGCCTTGTCTTGTCTTCTTGTTTTGAGTTTTCTTTGGGCCAGATAAGAAATGTATTGTATTACTCCACAAGGTCCACCCCCTGCTAAACCTTGCCTAGAAACGGGCCAGCCTGTCTCAGAAGCATCTCAATAAACTGACTCAGCTGGCCCGTTGGCAGCTCTTCCCAGCAGTGTGCCTGCTGCATCCATGATCCCTCTGACTTACTTCTTCCCAGTCGAGGCTGTCCTCAAATGAACCGTGTGCTTGCACACATGGCCCTGCCTTCTTTTCATCAATGTAGGAGAGGACAGTGCCCTGACCCATCCACTAAAAGGTGTTCGTCCTGGCCCCTCTGAGATCCCAGAGCTGCCTGTGTCCAGCCCTCAGCTTGCTGTGTCTTCTAGGACATCTTGGCCTATCCATTACTCGTTCACATGGCTCCTCAGGGGATGCCGGGATATCACTGTAAGTCTCACACAGCTGAGCTTCTTCTGGATCGGAGACCATGAAGAAACAGGAGGGCCTACCAACAATAGCCAGCACTGAAGCCTGAGACAGAGGAGATGCATTTAAAGGACTTCCATTTGAGCTGAGGACATGGCCCAGTTGCTAAAGTCCTTGCCACAAGAGCATGAGAGCCTGAGTTGGATCCCCGAACCTACATTAAAAAGCCACATATGGTAGGCATGCTTACAACCTCAGTGCTGGGAAAGTGGGGACAGGCAGTCCAGTGATGGACTAACCTAGCACACTTGGTGAGTTCCAAGCCAATGAGAGACCCTGTCTCAAAAAATAAGGTTGACAGAGCCTGAGGAATGACACCTGAGGTTGACCCCTGCCCTCTACACACTCATGTACACACACACATGAAACTTCCCAAAGATACACACACGGAGGAGGAGGAGGCACAGAGACAGAGAGACAGATAGCAAGGGAGAGGAAGATGGGGAGGGAGGGAGTAGGGAGAGAGCTGGTGTGTCCCAGAATTGGGGTGTGTGTATACAGTTCGCCTGTGAACAGACCTAGGTAATGCTGGGACTCACTGCTCAAATAGATAGGACAGCCATAGTAGCCACCACTGGCTACAACCTACTGTGAACTGCACATTAGACACACAGTTTCTTTGATCCCAGCCACTGAGGCCACAACCCTGCACACCCAGTTCTGGAGACAACGTATATTACATAATCCATCCCTCAAAGCAATCTTTGAGATGTGGTCTATGGTCATGGCCCATTTTACAGAGGAGGAAATTAAGTGCAGAAAGGCAAAGTGGCTTGCCCCAGAGTCCCCCAAGGTCAGTGCGAGTTAGAAGAAGTAGGGCAAAAGCAAGCATCCGCAGACCCCCAACGCGGAAAGAGAGCAAGCTGGGTAGCAGCAAAACGCCTGGCCCAGCCCCACAGTATCTTCCAGCATCCGCATCAACACTGTTATGCTGTGTACTCAGCCACAGCCACTCGTTTCCAAAGATGGGGCAGCCTTCACCATGCCTCTTACATGGGGGCAGGGGGGCTTTCCTTCCCCACTCTGGACCCCAGTTCCCCAACAGATGCTCCAGTCACTCCCTACCAGGCTGTGATGGCCTGACCTGACTCCTCACCTGAACCAACCTACTTCTGTTCCCCAAAGCCCCAAGTCACACTGACCTCAGGCCCTTTACCCTGGAACATGTGTAAGAGCCTCCTGCCTCCCCATGGCTGGGCTCTTTGTCATTTCAGCTTCTTCAGCTTCAACTCTACTTACTGTCCCTGCCTCGGCTTTCCCCGACTACTTGATGTCATATCTTCTCTCGTCACTTGATACGATCTGAAAGTATGTATTTCTAATTGATTACATAGTTATTGTCTCTGCCTCAGACCAGGACACAGGGCCAGGAGAGCAGAAACCATGCCTGACTATGCTCCCCAGTTCATCTCCAGCGCCTAAACTCAACAGTCAAAACTCTGGACCGTGCGACCTTGGCAAGCCATCCAGCCCCTCTGAGCCTCAGTTTCCCTCTTTGCCTCATGAGGAGAATGGACCATACACTACACTCCAATAGCCCTTCTAGGACAGCTTGTCTTAGAAAGCCAGACCTGGAACCCACCCAGTTTGGTCATCCAAAGCAGGCAGCTGGCCAGGGTCTGGGTAGTGGCTACCCTGTCCCCACCTCCACCTGCGTCCCTGCCTAGCCACACAGCCCTCTCACTCCCCCACCACAGAAACTGTTAATGAAGTGCGCACTGCTCGATGCGATGCGGCTACAATTACGGGGGCTAAGAATAAGGCGCTGACATCAGCCTCGTCAGTTTCCAAGTGAATCAGAAGGGGAGGGGGGAGGAAGGAGGAGGGGAGTGGTGCTCCAGAGCTGTCAAGTAGAAATAGCACAGCGTTAAATATAATCCAGTCCTGGCCTACATCATTCCGCAGAGGCAGGTGACGGCTGGGCCCTCAGGGCCAGGGCAGACAACTGGATCCTTCAAGGAGGTCAGCACAGCCACAGATGCTGCTGGCCAACTGATGGGGACCATCCAGGAATGGTGGCCTGGAGCAGGCTGCCAGTCCCTGGGGTGTTTATATAAGCCAAACAGACCCTTGTACCCTGGCCTTTGTCATTTGCAATTGTGACAGCCCCTTCCTATATAGAAGGAATTCATCTCCAGCACTAGAAGGTAGCCTCCAGGGAAGTATGGTCGGGCTAGGATCACCACCCACACATGGCTCTCGCTGAGTAGGATTCAACATCTGTAAAATGGGCACATGTGTAGCAGCAGTCAACACCTCTGTTGCTCCACAACTCTGAAGAAGCCCTTCAGTCATTTCATTTTGTTATCTCCCTGAGAGATGCTCGGACCAAGATCATTCTCCTTCCCCCAACCCAGGAAGGTGAAGGGATTTCCTTGAGGCCACAGGACTTGAAGTCAAATTCAAGCTTTACACAAAAGGACAGCAAATGGTACAGCCGCTGGGAACTGGTGGGGGCGGGGCTCTTTTCCAGTAGTTTTTTAAAAGGTATGAGATGATGGCTGTTGAGTAGAAGGCTGGAGACAGAGAAGAGCAGCTGGGGTTGGGGTTGGGAGGAGTGGGGGTTGGGGTGGGGATGGACGGAGGGAGGCTACCTTCCTGTTCCACTCTCCCCCACAGTCCAACTGCCCCCAACTCAGCCTCCTGCTGGGGTACTGGAGAGTGGCAAAGAGAGAAGGGCTCATTATTCCCCAAAAGGAACCAAGGTAGATGGAGTGTTCTTCTCTATCCCCACCCAGCAGAGCCAGGGGACGCTTGGTAGGTGCAAACCAAGGAAGTTGGAGCTGGAGGAGGGGAAGGCAAAGTCCCCAAGGAGGGTACTAAAGGAAAGAGCTCTGGGGGGGTCAGAGAAGACCCTGGCAGCAGCCTGAGACTTGCACATGGGAGTGTGTGTATGTGTGTGTTCTCGCACCTGGCTCTCCTGAGCTGCTCCCTTTAGGATGATCAGATGCAAGTGCCTTGATCTACATGTTCACCTGACGGCTCAACCTGAACTAGAGAGGCACTTGGCTTGAGGCACTATCAGGCTCCAGTTTCCCAAATCTCGAACTCTTCCCAGTCTCAAATGTACAGAAGGTCGTGAAGCTGGGTGTGGTGATGCAGACCTGTAATCCAAGCTCAGGAAGCTGAGGCAGGAGGACCACGTGTTTGAGGAAAGCCTGGGCTACACAGTGAATGTCTGGCCAGCTATGGCTTCTTTGTGAGACCCTTTCTCAAAAGCAGGGGAGGAGATTACAGTTCTAGGTGGTAAACTGGGGGTGTGGGTCATAGATGGCAGAGAAGAAAAGGGCACAGGAAGCGGCCACCCCTGGGGGGGGAGGCTCTAGAGCCTAGACTCCTGCTTTAAGGTGGCCGCAAAATGAAGATATGATATACTACAGCCTCCCTGCATCGTGCACGCAGCCCAGCCCCCCTCTGGCTCTGAAGGACTCACTCTGTTCCCACCATTTCTGGGGGAAGGGGTGGGGCAGCAGGACATTCTGTTTCCCAGATGAAGCTCAGGTCAAATTTCAAGGACAAAAGTTAGCAGTCAGCCTGGGAAAGAAAACTCCGCCAAACCCTGCAAATTTAGGAGGGAGGGTGAGAGCTCAATGTGGTCCTTCCAGGTGCCTGGGGGGTGCGGGCAGGAACTGAAACCCTGATTCCCCCTGCCAAGAAGATCTGTCTGGCAGGAAATGGGTAGCTTTACATCCTTAAAGTAGCTCAAACAACCACCTCCATTTCCCCTCTGTTCAAAACCGGGGGTGGGATGAGGGCTGTGGTACCAGTTGTGGATCCCACCCACCACGCTCCCCTCAAGAAGATTTGGTCTGAGCGGAAGAGGGAGGCGCCATGAAGGGCTTTCCAGCCCAGAGATGTGGCCTAAACTGCTAGGAAAGGGACTGGTAGCCGGCTGGTGTTGCCATGGTAACTTCCTCCCTGAGCTGGATCGAAGCATCCATCCTATGGGCAAATCAGAGCCGGTTGCTCCAGCTTCTCCGCCCTACTCCTGGGCGGGAGGGGTAGAACTAGCCGCCAAACCACTTGGTCAGGCTCAGGAACGCTAAGCCTGAGGTCCAGACCCTGATGGAACAACTGCTTTTGGTATCCACTAGAAAGGGGATACGCCCCTGCTCCCCATGTACACCCCAAGCGACTGGTCTGTGGATGTACTACAAATAAACCAATTAGAAAGAAGAGGAAAAGCGATAAGCCAGAATGCTTCCCACCTTCCTCTTGCTCCCAAGCCCCTGAAATACCCACCTTTTAAACACTTCAAAGGAGGGCCCAGCTCTACCTCTATAAACTACCACGCTATAAAATTCGCCGATTAAAATAATGACAGTTAACATTTTGAGAAACAGGATTTTCTTTTCCCAGATGCACAGGAGTCTTCTTTATGGCCATGCTCGGAGACAACTCTCACTTGTTAACAAGACAGACTGGAACTAGCATGTATTGAGAACTACCAGGTACCTACCTATCCAGGTACCGTGCTAAGACTTTGCATAGCAAGCAGCATAATTAAAGGCAAGTGTGCTTGAATCAATTTGTCCAGATTTAAACCCTAACTCCCTCACTTCCTGGCTAAGCAACCTTGAAGGACTTGCTCTGCCTAGACCTCAGGTTTTGTAGTTTTTTTTTTTTTAATCTGAAAATGAGAATGTTATACAGGATATTAATTTTATGGCGAATGTTATGAGGGAAGATTAAAATAATGCATTTTTAAATACCTAGAAAGACATGCAGTACAAGGTAATTTTTAAAGCATTGACCCAATGGAGTCTACTGGGAGCACTGTTATTTTTCCTCTTCATATAGGTGAGGAAAACAGGGTCACATGTCTAGCTCCTCCCCACCCTAGCTGCAAACCCATGGTCAGTGAGGCTGAGCAACAAAAGACATGGCCACAAATATCCCAAGTGTCCCTGAGTGCCTGCCTCTCTAAAGCCCAGCGTCCTTGGGAACAAGGCAAAGCACTAGCAACATCTAAGAGGGATCCAGAATATCAGAGGCGAGATTCCTCCTGACGGACGGACACTGTGGTGGCCTGCGCTGATCCTTTCCCTGGGCTCCAGGGTGCTAGAAAGCCAGAGGAAGAGAAGGCAGCCTCTTCTTCCTACCCCACCACCCGACACTCCTAAGTCCAAAGCAGAGATCTGCTCTGCCCCGTTTAAAGCTAAGGAGAAGTCTCCTCCTCAGCCTATGACTCAGGAAGCTAGCTGGAGATAGCACGAGAACCTTGAAGATGGCTCTGGCCTCATCCAATGGATGGGGGAAAGATTGTGTCGACATGAGTTGGAAGCAGTAACTAAAGGGGAGGCTCTCGTGTGAGCCTGAAGCCTGTCAGGGACACACTTCAGAAATGGAGCCTCCAAGGACAGACAGAGTAAAAAGGGGGCCAGCAGGAGAGAGGAGGAAGCCAGAAGAGCCAAGTCTGCTCGGACCACCTCTGGTCATGCCAACCCCTGTGCAGGACCCCAGACCCTAGTCTACGGTCTTTATAAATTACTTCAGCTCAGTGCTGTTTTAAAGAAAATAAACCCAAAAGGTTTCTTTTAGGAGAAAATGAATGAGACGATCAAGAGAAATTAAACACCCAGACAATGGTCCTTACTTCCAACTTCCACCAGCTCCTGATTATTCTTCTGGAGATGGAAGCAGACTTTCTCCCTGTACCTCTCAAGCTCCAGGGAGCCACAGGGATGGGCAGAGAGGGAGCCTGAGATGTCCAAACAGAGCCCTGAGCTGCCAACTGCTCCCCAAGGCCTCCTCACCTGGAAACCATTTTCTGCACAGTGAGAGCTGGCTTTTTAAAAAAAATCCTCCTCCAGCAAGAGAAGCCACTGGTGTTCTGAAGAGAGCCAAGATCCTGGTTCTGCTCTCAGCGTTGTGCAGGAGACACCAGATGACCTTGGCTTACACATGTACGCACACAGACAAATACATACCTCCCACCAGGGCCTCGGTCATTTATACACCTAGCCTCAGATACACAACCCTCACCCCCACAGGTTTGGGGCCCAGGAGGGCTGAAGAAGGTGATCTCTAGGTCTCTTACAAATGAAACCCAAGAACTGGAAGAAGCTTGCTTAGAAGGGGGAATTAGACTGAGGGTTAGAAATTCTGTTAATAGCATCAATGAAGTTGTCTTTGACTCAACTGAAATCTAAAGCAGGTCCAGCAATAAGAGCCAAGGTGTCCGACCCACAATGCGCGCAGCATGACTTCGGAGAAAAAGCCTGTCTGGGATGCTCCTACACACCTGTGTTCCTTGCCCTCCCACCCAGCTGGTCTCTTGAGACACAAGTAAGTGGCCGGAGGAACTTTGGGAGAGGGCCCTGCCTGCTCTATCTTCACAGATGCTCTAAGACTCCCCCCACCCCAGCTCCCATCCCTACAGCCAGCCTGATCTCCTCTCTCTGAGTTGGCTGCAGTGGAGGCCACTGCATCAGGGACCCCGCCCCGATTCCACCTCACCTGGTCTTGCTTAGAATATTGATAACTCCTCAGCTCTATGACTGGGAAGCTGAGTTCCCGAGCCTCAGGTATTTGGTCTGTGAGATGGTGAAACCATTGGCTGGATGGGTAACAACCATCTTAACTCCCAACTCCTACCTCCAGGTCAGTAGAAAAATTCTGTCAGGTGTTGGCCCCGACTGTTACCATTCCCTCACCACCTGGCTCTGGGGAACTTTCTTCTTCCTAGCTGTCTTCCTGTAAGTGACAGCCCATTACCCACCACTCCATCCCATAACAGAACCAAGACAGAAAATGCCAGCAGGCAGGAAATTGAAACCTGAACTCCTGAATTCCCTAAACTGTAACATTTTGGGGTAGTGCATACATGATTTTTTTTCTCTTAAGAGTTAATCTGTATTTTAATCAGTATTGAACCCACTTGTTCCTACACACAACACACACACACTCCTCTTCCCCGCCCGCCACTTCTTCATTGACTTCAAATACTCCCAAATTATCAGTTCAAAAACCATTTCATTCCACCCTCCCACCACACAGCATCAGAGGCAGTGTTATCTGCACTTCCTGATGAAGAAACTGAGGCTCAGGTTGGTGTGACTTGCCCAAGGTCACAGCTTATACGGAGGGAATAAAGACTGGAACCAGACTCTAACTCAATCTTGGCACTCTTTGAGGGAAGTCTCACCCAAACCTTCGAGGTACCCCCACCTGTTGTTGGATTTTCTTCTTTACCCCAAACCAAACTCACTGTTCTCTGCCTGGTCCCAGTATCCACGAGCTGGTTTCCTCTCTACCCCTGGACTGTGGCTACTAGGTTTTTTTTGTGGTGTGTGTGTGTGTGTGTGTGTGTGTGTGTGTGTGTGTGTCCAGGCCTAGAAGTAGGTCTGAGTTGCAGGTCCGCAGCTAGGTTCAGCCCACCCAGAAAGGCCACTCCAGGGACAAGAGCACCTGAAGTCAGGGGTACACACTGAAGGGTAGCACTGCTGTAGTTAACACTTACACTGCCTTGCACCTCCTTGGGGAGGAAAGACCAGCAGACATCAGGCCAGTTATGTGCGGCTCCCCCAAATCTGACTAGAGTCTGGAGCCCCAGCCTGTGGGGGAAGGGGATGGAGAAACAAATCGGGACACTCAAGGCTTTGGCCTTTGAACAAGGGGGTCTTGGACAGGGAGCCTCTGGATGCAGCTAAGACAAAGACCTCCAAGAGGTCAGGTCTATGCACTGCTTCCAACGACGGGGTACGTCGGAAGACCAGGGGTGAAGCGGCCTAAAACCCAAAATCTGACTAGGGGGCATATACCAGACTTGGGTAGTGGCAAGTCCAGTTGAGAAACAAGCCAGGGAGGGGGTCGCAGGGGAATACTGCAGGTGCATATAAATAGGGAGACTTGGGTCCAGGCGACCCAAGGGCCCACTTGCGCAAGAAGGATGAGTGCAGATGCTCAAGGGGTCCCTGGGGCGCAAGAGGGGGGACAAGACCAGAGCTCCTCCTAGACTCCTGGGGTCCTGAGGGAGTGGGAGGGGCCCCTGGGTATCTATCCGAGTGGGACCTAGAGTGCAGCGGAGACAGTGGCCGCCTCTCTCGGGCGCTCCGGGTCCCGAGGGTCCCTGGCTTCTAGACCGGGAGACAACCCCCCGGGGTGGGTGGACCGCAGCGCGCTCACCTGCGTCCTCATCATCGAAGGAGTTCATGCACGGGAAGTAGATGGCGAGCGCCTCGAAGGAGGCGGACAGGCTGAGGCGGCTCTGCGAGCGCTCCATGCCCGCGCCCGCGCCAGGAGCCTCGGCCGCGGCGGCGGCGGGCGGCTTGGGCAGCTTGGCCGCCCCATTCTTGACGCGGAGTACGGCGCGCGGCGTGGTGGCGGCGGCCCGGGGCTCCGCGGGCAGGCGGCGGGGCTGGCGGCGGGGCGCAGAGGGCCGAACGCTGGCGGCGCGTGGAGCCCGAGACGCGCGGTGCTCGCGGCGGTGGCGGAGGCAGTGGCGGTGGCGGCGGTGGTGGCGGTGGTGGTAGTGGTGGCGGCGGCGGCGGCGCAGCGCGCTCTGGCCCGCGGCGTCCCCAGCCTGCCTGCCGCGCGGGGCGGGCCGGAGCCGAGCTCCGCAGCCAATCGCCGAGGCCCGGGGGAGGGGGCGCCGCGGGCGGGGCGTGGGAGCCGCGAGGGTGCGGGCTGCGCCGCCGCCGCCAACCCGGCAGGTGCACGAGCCCGCCGCAAAGCTGTCTGCGCCCTGCTGCTGCGGCTGAACCTCCGGTGCCCGCTCTGACCCGTGACTGTGAGTCCTCAGACTCACTCCAGAGGCAGGTGTCCAGTAACCCCGATTCATGCAGGCCTCACCCAGATACCCTGAGGCTCCCAGAGGGACACATTCCAAGAAATCCAAGAAACCTGCATTCACCCACAAGCACCCACAAGGATGTATTCGCTCGGCAAGAGAGATCTCGGACTCCCTCACACTCGGGGACGGAGGGACACCTGGACAAACACCTTCACGGATACCTGAACAGACAGACGCTCTATAGACACACAGTGACTCTTTCTGACATAGGAGCAGATATACCTACTGGCAACTTCAGAGGGTACACAGAGACCTGCAGAGTCACAGGGAGCAACAGGCGGGCAGGACATGTCCTCCCACATATTGGAGACCCTCAGACCCCACAAACCCCACAGAAGTTTGGACAGGCACACACCTTCTCGTGCACCCACACTTGCTTGCAGACATATCCTGGGAGTCTCTCACAGAGAGAGAACATAATTCTAGATCACCTCAGACACTTAGCACCCCTCCTCCTGTAGTGATCTGTCCCCAAAACTAGGACAGTCACCCTCAGAACACTCATACCTATAGACACAGCCGTACAGACTGAGTCACTAACAGGGATGGATTCATTCTGGTGCACAGACACCCTCAGACTCAAGATCCTGAGACATTGCTGCAGGCTTACACTGGCACACGCTCTCAGACACATCCTGATGCCCATGGTCCCCCGATTCACACCCATAGGGACAGATTATCAGAGCCTGCGTATAAAGAGATACACTCAATTGCAAACCTCCTCTGCCCTCCAAACCTGAATGACCAGAGGTCCACTCTACCAGCAGAAGCAGCAACCCTTTCCAATTGCTCTTCCCCCTCCCGTGAAGCAGCCCTCTGAGATGGCCTCAGGAAAGGACTGCTCAGTCCCTCCTTTCCAAGTGGCCTAGGGGGAGCCCCTCCATCTCGCTAACCTATTTCTTCATCAGAGCGATGACAGCAGGAACCCTCTGTTTTGGATGATTGTGAGTATTTATTTTCTGTTCATTCATAGCCAACCAAGAGGCTTAAAAGCAACAGACCTTTATTAGTGTGCAATCTGTCTAGATTGTAAGTCTGTGCAGCTGAGCTGGGTTCTCTGCTTAGAATGTTACAAAGTATTAGCGAGGTGTGGCTTGTCACTGCCGGCTTTGGAGCAGAGTCGGATTCCATGATGATTCAGGTGCCAGCAAGATTCAGTTCTTTGCAGCTGTAGGACTGAAGTCCGCGTGTGCTGGCATCTCAACACCTGCAAATGGTCCTGGGCCCGTACACATGGGCTCTCCATCTTCAATGCTACCACAGGAGTGACAGGCCTTTCTCACCCTTCCCTCTCTCTAACTCCCTGCTGGGTTGTCCCCCAAAGGGTACCCCCTCCTTTATCCTTTATGTCATCTTGTAACTTGATCACGGTGGTGATGTCTTTCCCTAGTTCCACACAGTCAAAGGGAATTATGTAAGGGTAGAGGTCCCTGGACCATCCCAATTCTGTCCCCTCGCTGAGTACCTGACACAAAGGGGGTGCTACTCGAGCCTCTTCCCCTTTCCAGGAAGCCAACTCTGACCTTGAGAGCAACAGAAATATGAGAATGTTCTGCTCATAGCCACCCCAGAACCTCACTCCTTCTAGTCATTCAGACACCATACATCTCAGAGCCCATTCTCTTCTCTCTCTCTTTCTGTGTGTGTGTGTGTGTGTGTGTGTGTGTGGTGTATGTGTGTCCGTATGTCGCCCAACATATACTCAGAAGCTGACCACTTCTCTGCCCCAATTCATCACAGCTCTCATTTCATTCAGAGTCAGAGTCCAGATGCCACAAGGTCCCAACTGTGTGCTCGGCCACCTCTTGTCCTCATCTCCCTCATATCCCTGTGGCTCACTTGGCTTCAGACCCAGAGGAATTTCTTTCTCTTCCCTCTGCCAGAAATACTCTCCAGAAAGCCACAGGGCTTGCTCTCACGGACATTCATGCAGATAGCACCTCTGCAGTAAAGGCCTCCTTCAGGCCACCTCCCCAAGATGGCAAAATCTCCTGAGCTTTATTTTCTGTGTCGCTCTAATCACTGTCTGAGCCATCCCATGTGTGCCCCCCCGCCCGCCCACCCCAGGGCCTAGTAGGGTACTAGGTAAAAAGTGGTACTAATTTAACTAACTGTAGGTTGGATGAAGGAGCCCTTCACACCAGCTTATGAGGGAGGTGTCCTGAGCACCTCTCTCCCCCATTTTAGGAAGAATTGAGAACTGAGGCTTGCATAGGGGACCTGATATCCCCAAGATCACAGGAAAGGGGTGAGACTGAAGCTTGTAGCAGCCCAGTTCCAAAATTTGTGTCTTTTCCACTACTCCTAACACCAAGGCAAATTCATTCAGGGACGCATATGTGATGGGGCTTCGAGGGTCACTGAACTTGGCCTGGAACTAGGGGAGAAATCTCAGAGACCCAAGAGGAAGGTCCAAAGTGAATATTGCAAGCGGCCTGTATAGAAGCATGCAGACCCTGAGCTGACCTTTGGACAGTCAAATGCTACCTCACCAAGGATCAGTAGGACGGCTAGGCCGCTCTTAAAACTGTGCAAACAAGGGCTGGAAGGATGGTTCAGCAGTGAATAGCACTTCCAGAGGTCTTCCAGAGGTCCTGAATTCAATTCCCAGCAGCCACATGGGGTGGCTCACAACCATCTGTAACAGGATCTGACGCCCTCTACTGGTGTGTCTGAGGACCACTACAGTGTACTCACATACACAAAATAAATAAAATTAATCTCCATGAAGACTCCATGCTAGAGATGCCATAAGAAACCCCGATGGGCCTGCCAGCCATCTGCCAGCCTTGCCTGCCCTTTTGAGAGCGCCATCCTGGGACCCATTGTGGATGAACCTTGATACAGTCACAGCTGACACCTGCTGGCAACCAAGTGAGAGACACTAAGTATTTGCTGCTCCACTGAGCCCTTCCTGAACATATGTCTGCCTAGAGATCATATTTTATACCACAATGGAACAGCAACTTTGAACAAGTGAATTAACCTCTCTGGGCCTCAGTTTCGCCAAGTGTAAAGCAGAGACCCACAATGTGGCTCTCCCTATCAAGTGAGTCCCCTCAACCTGATGCTCTACAAGTGTGAGTTTACACTTTAAAGTCCACACAGCTTCCCCGCCTGTCAGAACCTAACATACACAGCAAAAGGAACCCGAAATACCATTGACTGTCTCATCTTGGGGAGAGGGAAACTGAGTCTCAGAAAGCACCATATGGCACATGTGGGCAGAGCTATTGAAAGACAGAGACCTCTTGCTGATTCCGTTAGGAACCAGGTCACCTGTACAATTGACAAGAGCCTCGGGGAGTGGGGGTGGGGCTCCTGGTGGGAAACACCCATGAAGCTGACTCTAGAGGAAGAAAGTCTGGGGGGACAGTGAAATGGCTCAGAGTGTAAAAGCAAGAATCACCAAACCTGACAATCTGAGTTTGATCCCTGAGACCCACGCAATAGAAAGAAAAAACCCTTCTTGTTCTCTGAGAACAAGTTCAAGGGTCACACTTCCCTTCCCCATGAGCACAAACCAATTCTGTTGTTGTTGCTGCTGCTGCTGCTGCTGTTGTTGTTTTGAATTTTTGAGACAGGGTCTCACTATGTAGCTCTGGTTATCCGGGGACTTACTCTGTAGACCAGGCTGGCCTTGAACACATGAGCTCTGCCTCTGCCTCTCTGGTGCCGAGGTTAAAGTCCTGTGTCACTTTTTAAGAAAAGAACGCCTAGTCAGCCTTCGGTGGGATTTCTCCTTTCAGGTTAGCGTGCGGCTAATATTCCAAGAATAGGGTTTGGCTTATAAGCCCGAATGTTTGATCCCTTATAAATATGTAGTTTCATCATTGGAAATGTCATGGCCGGCCACTTGAGTTTGAGTATGAGAAAGGTTTGAAGAACAAATTGGAGAGTGAGAGAAAGCTTGGGCTTGTGGATGGGGACTTGTGAGGCTTGATCTGAGGGAAAGGCTATATATGGGAAACCAGAGGAGAGCTTGCAGTTTAGGACCACAGAGATGGAGAGCGCCACCCGCTGGTGAGATGGGGCACTGCCTGCGCAGCTTCAAAGCCCCTCCTTATTTTGGATGTGAGGTCTGGGAAATGTCCTTTTTGGGATTCTCCACTGAGAAACAAAGACAAGGAGTCTGGGAGGCAAGTCAGTTGGTAAAGTGCTTATGGTACAAGCATGGGGAGCTGGGTTCAGAGCCCAGACATGTGTCTGTAATCTGAGGGCTACAGAGCTGAGGACTGGAGAAGCCCGGGAGCTCAAGGGCCAGCCAGGCTAGCAAAACTGCACGCACTAACACACAAATGCAGGAGCCTTCCCATGCGTGAGCACATTCGAGAGAAAGAGAGAGAGAAAGAGAGAGAGAGAGAGAGAGAGAGAGAGAGAGAGAGAGAGAGAGAGAGAGAGAGAGAGAACTGCATGGGTCTGCATCAAGAGCTCAGGATACAGGGGCAAATAAAACACGCCTGGCCTCTGCCTTTATGGGATTTATAGGATGCCAATGATTACTAACATTGTGCAATAGTTCGATTGTGTCAAGTTTAATTACAACTGTGATGGAAGGTATGTAGTATATCTCTATTTTATGGTAATGCATATCTCTATTTTATAGTATTATGGGGGTTGAGTGGGCAGACCATAACTCTACCAAGGATTGAAGGCCGTCTGCCCCGGGGGAAGTGATATTCATGCTGGGGATGCTATCTACTAGGGTCCCTGATGTTGTAGTAATAAATAAAACACAGCCAGTGGCTTCACACTTACGGTTTTTTATGTGCACAGGTGTCTTGCTTGCGCATGTATGTCTATGCATCGCCTGCGTGCCCGGTGCCCACAGAGGTTAGAAGAGGCATTTAGTACTCTGCAACTGGAGTTCTAGGTGGTTGTGGTCTGCCATGTGGGTCCTGGGAACTGAACCCAGGTCCTCTGGTAGAGCAGCCAGTGCTCTTAACCACCGAGCCATCTCTTCAGCCCTCCCCCATTTTAAAATAACCCCAGGGCTGCTCTGAGGGTGCCTGGAATGGGGGTGGATTCAAGGGAGTGCCTTCCCCTCTTCTTAGCTGCTGAGTCTGGGTTTGAACCAGAATGCCATTTATTGTTTCCTGCCTTCTCAACAAAGGCAGGCAGCTGAGAGAGAATGTCCCTCTGATGGGTGACACGGAGGGGCTCAGGGAAATGTGGATTTGAGGCCACATGGAAGGATGTGATCACAACTTGTATGGGAGGCACCGAAGTCCAAGGCCAAGAGGTTGTATAAATGGGAACAGGTGGTGTTTTAAATTAGGTGAGGGACAAAGATGGAAAGGACGGGTGGGCAGAGCCCCTACTCTTCTTTCCCTCTGCCCTAAGCTGAGGGAAGAAGCCCTTAAGTTCTACATGATTCACAAAGCCATGGTTTGGGCCTAAAGAAAACAAACAGGGGCTGGAATGCAGCCAAGATCTAAGTGAGTCTGTGTGCGGCTAGGTCAGCAAGAAGAAAACGGGGTTTGGCTGTGTCTGTGTTTTGGTTGCTTGGGTAGGGGTGTGTGTGTGTGTGTGTGTGTGTGTATGTGTGTGTGTATGTGTGTGTGTATGTGTGTGTGTATGTGTGTGTGATCTCTGCTTATGTGTGCAAACCTATGTCCTCATCTGTGCAGCAATGACCTTGTCTCTGAATATGTCCTTGCAAGGTATATACCCTTGTGCTAAGTGTATCCAGTAGAGTTCTAAATGCAGTGTACACCCTGACATTTGTATGTAGTGTGTATGTGTGTGTGTGTGTGCGTGTGTGTGTTGTGTGTAGGGGAGAGAGAGAGAGACAGAGAGAGACAGAGAGACACAGAGAGAGAGACAGAGAGAGACAGAGGATTTGAGGGCACAAATTCCATGCATCCTGGTCCTTGTGTGGCTCTGTCTCCTTGAGTGTCTCCTACTGACGGCGTGTCCTTTTCAATGTCTGCCTGTCTCTAAGTGTATCAGTGTCTGTGTGGGTGTAACTGGGCTGGGTTGGCTATATTTATGTACAGTGTAAGATTTCTGTTCTTGTCTCTCTTTGCATCCTGACTGATGTAAGTTTACCCCAGGCTATGTGTGAATGCTGCGGTCCGTGACCTTGACCATGGTGCCTGGAAAGGAAACACTCGTATTTTCTTGGGTAAATACCTGCCTTTAACGTGTCTAAAATATAAGACAAAGATGTTTAGAATGTGAAAATTAAGGACTTTTATAAGCTCAGATTTTAACTACCTATCTGTTAATTGATTCTTTCATCCAACCAACTACACTGGTGGCTAGTTACTTTGTAGTTATCTCCCAGGCAAATTACTAAACTCAGTGCCTACATTTTCTTATCTACAAAATGGGGCTGATGGGGCTGGAGGGGATGGCTCAGCAGTTAAGAGCACTGGCAGTTCTTCCAGAGGACTTCAGTTCCCAACACCCACATAGTGGCTTACAATCATCTTTAACTCCAGTCCTAAGGAGTATCTGACCTTTTAGGGCACCATGCGCATGTGTAGTATATAGATCTATATGCAAGCAAAACAGTCATGCATATAAAATAAAATAACACAAGAGTGATAAAGGCCACTGGGTAGGGCTGGGGTAGGTGACAATACACATGAGGCATTCGGTCATACTGTGTGCTCCCTGTAAACGCTCACTGTATTTATGGTTTTGGAGGATGTGGTGTTTGTACACCTTCCTGTGGGTGTGTGCACAAGTGGAGGCCAGAGGTTGCCATCAAGCATCTTCTTGGATCGCTCTCCACTTTATTGTGTGAGACACAAGCTCCCTCCCTGAACTTGAACCTCATCTATTTGACTAGGATGGCTGACAAATGAGCTTCAAAAATCTGTCTGTCTCCACCCCACACCACCCTGGCACTGAGGTTACAGCCACGCTGCAGGACCCATCTTTTCACATGGGTGCTGGGGATCAGCACTCAGATCTCCATGATTTCCAACTACACCATCTCCCCAGCCCCTGTATTTATCATTCTACCATGTTTATGCTGTTGCTATGACGTTTCCACAAATCCTCAGCAATTCACTAAATGCCACCTCTGAGCTAGAAGGCAGTTAGGCCACTGCCCTCTGTATGACCTTGAATGGCTAGCTCCTTGTGTAACCTGCACTTTCAAACACACGGAGAGCTGGGCAACCACACAGCAGACCAGAGGATGCTCCAAAGCCTCAGACTGGCAAAGACCATTTAGGATCATTTGGAGGGTCAAGCAAAACAGTAACAAAGCCAGACTCACTCTACTGAGGACCCAGTCTGCTTCTGCCTCTGGCTGCTTCCTTCCTAAACTTTCTGATCTCTGTTCTCCTCTGAAGAAGTATCCATGAGAAGTCACAGGCCAGGACACAGATTCTCCTGGTCTCCAATGCTGGATCCATCACTCGCTATTTGATAAAGGGAATGGAGTCAGGCTTCGTTGCAGACTTGATGGTTCTACTGCACAAAGCAAAACTCACTTGGGACAGCCATCCCCAAAACGAGGGTCACTATGCCCGGGCTATCTTCAACCAGCACACATTGATGCACATGCATGCACAAGCACAAGCATACACTCACATGCATGCTAATATCCTTAAATGTATACCACACAGACTCACAAAGTAGAGGAAAAGACCTATATAGAGGTGGTTCTGATGCTGTCCTGTTCCCCAGTTGGTTCTTGATCTATCAGTAAAGAAGCCATGGGCCAAATGCCGGGTGGAAGGAATACGCAGGACTTCCAGGTCCCTGTAGAAAGAGAGTAAGCCACAAGGGAAGAGAGGAGAGTTTTGCCATGCTCCTGATGGAGAAAAGTTGACCAGTCACATGAGATCTCAAAACAGAGAGGCCACACAGGCTGCTCCTACAGGCTGGTAGTCGGGGATGTAACTGAGCAACTAAGTTTAGAGCAGATGGGAGGTACGGAGATAAGAATATTGATAAGGGTGTGCCTTTCCAGGCAGGAGATAGTACTGCCCAGCAATTGTGTCCAAATGTAAGTTGAAAATGAACAACTCTCTGTGTGTGTGTGTGTGTGTGTGTGTGTGTGTGTGTGTGTGTGTTTTATCCGTGGATACAAGGGAAGCTGGGTTGGGGCTGGTAGTGCAGCATGTTCCTGGAGCTTAGGCAGGGTTGCAAAGCCACATGCAACAGGCCTAGGCACACAGAGGGGTGAATTCTGTCCCTTGGTATGCTCCCATGGGACTTCAGCCCATGATAAACCACATCCCATTTGGATCTTGGTTTCCTCATATGGACAGTATACCCATAGACCTTATCCTGTGCTGGCAAAACTAACTGGGGTCATAAATAGAAATGTTTTGGAAATAATGGGAAAATTTTGGAAAAGAAACTTTGCAAGCTAGGCAAAGTCAAAAGGAAACAGGAAAATGTGGGGTAGGGGAAAATATGGAAAAGTAATGAGACAATCACCATATGAGGTGGTTTAAAAAGATAAATTCTCTTAATATGGAAACAGCTCTTACAAAACAATATTAAAAGGACTTTGCATCCAGGTGTGGTGATGCAGATCTGTTAGCCTGGTACTCAAGAGGCAGAGGCAGTAAAAGTGTGAAACCAGCCTGAGGTTCACATTGATATCCTGAGGATAAACATGTGTGTGTGTGTGTGTGTGTGTGTGTGTGTGTGTGTGTGCGTGTGTGCGTGTGTGTGTGTGTGTGCATCAGGTATAATACCCCCCTAATTCCTCTTTAGTAAGGAGTGGACCCTGGAAATCATCCACTTTATCGGCTGCCTTGACTTTGTACAGGTCTTGGGAAGATAATCCTCACTACTGTGAGTTCCTGAGGTAGGGGATCATATTTTGTTGAATAGATGCATGAAATTCTTAGGCATGAAGGAAAAAATCCAATGTTCTTGCTTCTCTGGGAAATGAAGAAAGGTCTTAGCAGAAAGTTATCATTACAGTTGACGACATGTCTGTGCTCATTTAAAAGAAATGGTGAGGTGTTGCTTTAAAGAACATTTTTTTTGACAATGTCATACATGCATGGCATGTATCATGGTCATTTCACCCCCTTTGGCCTCTGTCATCTCTCCCCCACTGCTACTGACCTACTCTTCTTCCCAAAGAGCTCCCATTGCCACCAACTCCTTATGACATTGCACTTTATGTCACTGAAGTTGCAGATGTGGAGAACCTATTGTGTACCTTGGTACTTGTACCTTAGTTCTCCTGTCACCTCTGACACTGGCATCTTGTTGTGTGTTTACATGTGTGGTTGTGAGCTGTCCAGCATAGGTGCTGGGGGGAGACCCCTGCTCCTCCTCTGGGAGAACACATGCAGAACAGACACCTCAGAGTCGTGCTACCGATGGAAACATGTTTCACTTCCCTTCTCGGGGTGAGAAAGAAGAAGGGGCTGCCTAGACCTTCCATTCATTATTTCCCAAGCCATAACTCAGCTGCTGAGTCAGCAGAGGCTAAGTCAGAAAAGGCCCCAGCTCAGTGGAGGAAGTCAGCCCTTCTTTCCAGGGTCCAGAAATTATCACACCCCTTCTTCCATAAACCAACTTTCTGTACCCACTCTTTAAGGACTCCCCAAAACCAAAAGAAAGATACCTGTCGAGACTGTGACTGACCCTGAAGAAACCATTCTCTCTGAGCCTTAACTTCACTATGTGTAAGAAGGGAGTAAGATGGTTGCTGGAGCCCCAACCCCCACCCCCTACTCTGACAGATCATTAAGTCTTATTTGTTCCCCTTCCAAGACTGATTGCTTCCCCAAGTTACACAGTAGCACGGGGAGGGCTGGGGAGGACTGTGGCTGCCCCCCTTCCTTTGGCAGCTTGAAAAGGGCCTTCTAAATCGGGGGAACTCCTCAGGGAAGAGGTTTCCAGGCCAGTCCCAGCTCGATCCCTGCAATTATGGTTCCCATGTGTGTGGTGTCTTCAGCAATCCACCAGAACTCACCTCAAGTTCTAGAAAGCAACCAAGAGCAGTGCAAACAGCCATATTGCTTTGGGAGACTCTTATGCTCCTCTAACTAACAACTCAAGGAAAGGTGCCATATGCCTTGACACCGGGGTTTTGTTTGATTGTGAGTGACTGTTGGGAGAAGCACCATCATACCACGTGACATAAACCCATTATGTGTGTGTACATATAAACACCCACACATATATGTATTATATTCTCTTGAGGCAAGTTTATAGAATAACGTTTCCCTGAGTACTGAAGTGAAATTTCACTGGAGCCTCATCTGGGACACACAGAGGGAAGGAGGCAATGACCCAGAGAAGCAGGAGCATGAACAGTGTAGGACAGTGACCTGAACACTGCTGCTGGTGTCCTCTCTGCTGCCTCTCAGCCCTGTGACTTGATGAAGACGTTGGCCGAGTTGGAGAAATAGAAAGTTACTTTCGAATCTAATAGAAGAGGAAGTGGGGAAGAGTCTCGAACACATGAGCACAGGTGAAATTTTCCTGAACGGAACACCAATGGCTTATGCTCTAAGATCAACAATCGACAAATGGGACTTCATAAGATTGCAAAGCTTCTGTAAGGCAAAGGACGCTGTCAATAGGACAAAACGGCAACCAACAGATTGGGAAAAGATCTTTAACAACTCTACATCTGATAGAGGGCTAATATCCGATATATACAAAGAACTCAAGAAGTTAGACTCCAGAGAACCAAATAATCCTATCAAAGATGGGGTACAGAGCTAAACAGAGAATTCTCAACTGAGAAATCTTGAATCACTGAGAATCACTTAGAGAATTGTTCAGCATCCTTAGTCATCAGGGAAATGCAAATCAAAACAACCCTGAGATTCCACCTCACACCAGTCAGAATGGCTGAGATAAAAAGCCCAGGTGACAGCAGATGCTGGCGAGGATGTGAAGAAAGAGGAGCACTCCTCCATTGCTGGTGGAATTACAAGCTGGTACAACCACTCTGGAAATCAGTCTGGTGGTTCCTGAGAAAATTGGACATAATACTTCCTGAGAACCCAGTTATATTACTCCTGGACATATACCCAAAAGATGCTCTAACATATAAGAAGGACACATGCTCCACTATGTGCATAGCAGCCTTATTTATAATAGCCAGAAACTGGAAACAACCCAGGTATCCCTCAACAGAGGAATAGATACAGAAAATGTGGTACATTTACACAATGGAGTATTGCTCAGCCACTAAAAATAATGACTTGATTATTTTTAAGCAAGCAAGTGGATGGAACTAGAAAATATCATCCTGAGTGCAGTAACCCAGCCACAAAAGAACACACATGGTGTGTACTCACTGATAAGTGGATATTAGGAAAAATGCATGGAGTACTCACAATACACCTCACAGACCATATGACGCTCAAGAAGAAGGAAGACCAAAGTGTGCATGCCTCAGTCCTACTCAGAAGGGGGAACAGGGAGACCCCAATGGTGGAGTTAGGGGAAGGACTGAAGTTGCTGAAGGAGTTTGCAACCCCATAGGAAAAACAATATCAACCAACCATACTCATCCCCCCAGAGCTCCCAGGGACTAAACCACCAACCAAAGAATACACATGGAGGGATCCATGGCTCCAGCTGCATATGTAGCAGAAGATGGCCTTATCAGGCATCAATGGGAGGGAGGCCCTTGGTCCTGGGAGACTCGATTCCCCAGTGTAGGGGAATGCTTGGGTGGGGGGTGGGAGTGGGTGTGTGGGTGGGGGAGCACCATCGTGAAGGCAGGGGGTAGGGGGGAGATGGAATGGGGAGGTTCTTGGAGAGGAAACTGGGAAGGGGGATAACTTTGGAAATGTGAATAAACAAAATAACCAATAAAAAATTTTAAAAATAAATAAAAACTGAAAATTCAAAGAAAGAAAGCAAGAAAGAGAGAGAGAGAGAGAGAGGGAGGGAGAGAGAGAGAGAGAGAGAGAGAGAGGGAGGGAGAGAGAGAGAGAGAGAGGGAGAGAGAGAGAGAGAGAGAGAAAAGGAAGGAAGGAAGGAAGGAAGGAAGGAAGGAAGGAAGGAAGGAAGGAAGGAAGGAAGGAAGTTGTTTTCATCTTGTTACCCAGAGAACACTGCGGGAAGTGTCCTATTTTCTCCGCTGTCTTTACCCACCCTTTCCTTCACTTTTGTCCATCCATCACCCAAGGACACATGGAATAGCAGCGTCCTCCTGGGGTCTCGTGACCACATTTTGTCTTATTTTCACCACCCACCTTCCCCACAGCAAATACACCTCCCTGCCACTGTTTTAAATTACAGAATAATTTCATGTTACTTGGCTAACCAGTTACTGTTGGATACTTAAGTTATTTCCAGTCTTTTGCTCTCCTGGGAACGTTTTTTAAACTCTCTTACTACAAGGGTGCTGCACACACTATCAGAGCAGCCGTGGGGCCAACAGGATGCATGAACTGAAGGCTTTTCATAAGTAATGACGCATTTCCCCTGCGAGTGTGAAGCAACCTTCCCTCTCCCCAGGAGCGGATGACTTATTCCTCACGCTCACTCTCAGAAGCCAGCAGTCTTCTTTGTGATTTATTTTCTTGTCTATCATCAGTAACCCCCATGATTTGCTACTGCTCATTCCCCACCACTAAGAGACACCCACACGTTCTTGATCTATTAAATGCACTGACTTAGATAATCCGATCTAAAACGTTTGCATAGGTGTATCTGCAAACGACATGTGCGCGCGCGTGCGTGTGTGTGCGTGCGTGTGTGTGTGTGTGGTGTGTGTGTGGTGTGTGGTGTGTGTGGTGTGGTGTGTGTGTATGTGTGTGTGTGTGTGTGTGTGTATGTGTGTGTGTGCATGTGTGTGTGTGTACATGTGTTGTGTGCATGTGGAGGCCAGAGGTCCTGGCTGAGTGGCTTCTTCAATCGCTTACTTTTTAGTTTTTGAAAGATTTACATTTGTTTATCTATCGCATATGAATTGTTTCTGTGGGTGCGTGTGTGTGTGTGTGTGTGTGTGTGTGTGCCACAGCACACACGGGGACCAGAGGACAAGTTGTGGGAATCAGTTCTCTCCTTCTACCATGCAGATTCCCAGGAATCAAACTTGGATCACCAGGCTTGGGCTGCAAGTGCTCTTACCCACTGAGCCGTCTTGCCAGCTCTCCACCTTACATTTGACACAGTCTTCCACAGCACTAGGGGCTAGCTGTTTCAACTAGAGATGGCTAGCAAGTGAACCCCAGGATCGTCCTGTCTCTGCCACCCCAGTGTCAGGATCACAGGCACACACTGTCACATGATGCTGTTTTCATGAAGGCACAGGGATGGAACTCAGGTCCTCACACTTGCAGGGCAGCCACCTTACCAGTTGCTAACCCATCTTGCAGGCCCTGAAAAGGGCAGTGTTCAAACGCCACATAGGCAACTGCACCATATTCTGCTGCCTTTTGTTCAATCAATACCATTTTGAGATCTGTACTAATCTACATAATTCTAATGTATTAGTTTTAACTGCTATTTAACCTTTTCTTCATTGTTGAAAGTTATTTTCAGACTGGTATAATATGTTGTCAGCACTTTGCAGTCACAAACAATACTATTTGGAACATCTTTATTCTTGTATCCTTGTTAGTTTGTTTAAGACAGTGTCTTTCTATACAACCCTGGCAGTCCTGGAACTATGTGTCTTTAACTTTGCTAGAGTTTCTATACAGAAATAGAATTGTTGAGGGGTAAGGATAGCAGTCATTTTCAAAGTATTTTATTAAAGTTTGCATTTTGACCTTCGATAAGAAGTATATTTACATGATCACCTGATAAGGCTCTCTGCACACACACAGGTAAACTTTTCCTGAGATAAGCAACCTTATTACATTGGTGCAAGAAGAGCCTGGCAATGTGTCTCTTGTTGTTTAGTTTAACTTCACACTAATTGTGAAACAGTACTTAGTTTGCAACCTAGTAATAGGTTATGTCAACCATGTGAGAAGGAATGGGTGAAAATTAATTAGGTTTTACTGAATGTTTTTAAGGTAATTCATCAGATACTCTAATTTATAAGATGTTAGATTCTCCTGTCTCTGCAACTCAGGCACCCCTGTGACATCTGGGTCTTGTTTTGCTTTTTTCTTTTTCTTCCATCTGATAAGTATTAGGTAACAAGTCCTGTTTTTCTTTTTTCTTTTTTTAAGATTTATTTATTTATTCTATGTAAGTACACTGTAGCTGTCTTCAGACACTCCAGAAGAGGGCATCAGATCTCATTACAGGTGGTTGTAGCCATCATGTGGTTGCTGGGATTTGAACTCAGGACCTTTGGAAGAGAAGTCAGTGTTCTTACCCGCTGAGCCATCTTGCCAGCCCCTGTTTTTATTTTTCTTTCTCTGGTTACCAAGTTACACTTCTCTGTCTATAGGGATCCATCTTCTGAGTTTCCAGGGAATACATTTCCTGTTTTTTATAAATTAGGTTTTGTCAGATTTCCTTCTTGGTGCTTTATGGCTGAGTTTCTTACATCCTATGGATTTTAATCCTTGAACTATTGTTGAAAAAAATATGTTGCAAAAAAACTTTCCCAGGCTGATGAGATAGCTCCATGGGTAACAGAGCTTGCCACCAAGTCCAGTGACCTTCATTCGGTCCACCAGGAGCACGTGGGAAAAGGAAAGACCCAAATCCTGAAGTCCTACTCTGAACTCCACACCCATGCCATGATACACACATACACACACACACATATGCACATGCACATATGTGCACACATAGACACACAGTGCACTCTCACACACACACACACACACACACACACACGAGCACACACAAAATAAATACATAATAAAAGATTTTCAATGTTCTCAGTCTGTCAACCACTGGTTCACTTTGTGATTGTGCAGAAATCAACTATTTTCTTAATGAATTGAACTTTTTGTTTGGGTTTTTTTTCTTTCTGTTTTTGTGAGATAGCATCTTGGTATGTTGCTCAAGAACTCCCAGCTCTTCCTGCCTCCAGACCATGTGCCACCCGACCCTATTTGGTTGAAGTTTTTATATCTTACTTAAGAGATATCTTGCTAACCAGTATCATAAATCTTTCCCTTTAAATTTTTACTGTTTGATAAATCACTGTATTTGTTCCCATTCAGAACCACTTTCCCTGACGCCATTAAGATTATCCATGTCAGAGTTAGGGTTTCCATTGTTGCAATGAAAACATAACTAAAAACCAAGTTGGAGAGGAAAGGATTTCTTTGGCTTATACTTCCATATTGCTGTTCATCATCAAAGGAAGTCAGGACAGGGACTCAAACAGGGCAGGAACCTGGAGACAGGAGCTGATGCAGAGGCTATGGCAAAGTGCTGCTTACTGGCTTGCTTTACATATCTCACTCAGCCTGACTTCTTATAGAACCCAGGACCCCCAGCCCAGGGATGGCACCACCCACTGTGGGCTGGGCCCTCCCTCATTGATCATGGAGAAAAATGGCTTACAGCTGGATCTCATGAAGCCATTTCCTCCACTGAGGCTCCTTCCTCCCTGCTGACTCTAGCTTGTGTCAAGTTGACACACACAGCCAGCCAGAGCAAACCATCATTGATATGAGTTTATATGTTAGATGCTCCAAGGACATTTAACAACATTGTAGTGTTCCTTAATATCTGGCAGAGTGAGGGGTTTTACCTTTGCTCATATATTGTTGTAGAGCAACTCTTAGCTACCGATCATCCAACACCCTGCTTCAGCACTGAGAGTTAAACCTAGGGCCTCCCTTCAGAGTCCAAACTAACATCAAACTTGAGGCTCTCCTGCCTCTCCCTCTCTATATGGATTGTAAGCATACACCACCAAGCCCAACTGATTCTCACAGCTACAGGCATGAGAGTTGTTCATCTGCTCATTTAATGTTTCCTCTGGTGCCTAATAACTTCCTAAATGCTTCCTTTTCTTCTTCCTCCTCCTCTGCATCTTTTGTGTTTTTTTTTTTTTCAGACAGGGTTTCTCTGTGTATCCCTGGCTGACCTGGAACTGACTCTGTTGACCAGGCTGGCCTCAGACTCAAAGTTCTACCTGCCTCAGCCTCCCAAGTGCTGGGATTAAAGACATGCGCTGATGCCACCAATACCCAGCTGTCTACTCTTTTCTTCTCAGAATACTCCCTCCCCCCATCCCCCGCTGAGATGGCTCAGTGGTTAAAATCACTGACTGCTCTTCCGAAGGTCCTGAGTTCAAATCCCAGCAACCACATGGTGGCTCACAACCATCTGTAATGAGATCTGACACCCACTTCTGGAGTGTCTGAAGACAGCTACAGTGTACTTACATATAATAATAAATAAATAAATCTTTTTTTTTAAAAAAAGAATTTTTTCCAAATAAATAAGTGGTTGCATCTTTTTGTAAAGGTGCTAAGTTTTCAAGACACTTACATTCTGATCTTCTCTTTGTCTAGTGATGATTCTAAATATCTCTGAAATGTGGACTTGACACAGTCAAAGAAGGACCAGGCAAGCACTAGCCAGCGGGGCAATGGCCAAGAATACTAAACTAAGGCAGGTGTCAAGTGTTTCTGGAACCGGAAAATAACTTGAGAAATAAAATGAGATCTAGCAGATCATATTGAGCTGAATGCTTCCCGAGATTATCACTGCACACACTAGAAGATAAAACGTTTAAACGCTGTAGAAGATGATACCGAACTGCAACCTAAAGACGGCAGGTATGCAGAGCCACGGGACTGGCTCCATTTCGCCAGTTATGCGAGCGTGGAGCCAGAGCTGAGTGGCTTGTAATAAAGGATGCTAAGTGTCTCCCCAAGACTTCTTCCATCTGGGTTGTTTCTCGTGCGCCACCCAGATTGTCTTCTAAACACAGCAGAACAAGCATTAGATCAAAATGAGTCACTGGCTTATCAGTCTCTCTGGGCACCGGCCTAGGCTAGCAAGAGCTGGGGCGGGGGTGGGGTGATCAGATGACACTGGTAAGAAAGTCCAAAGCTAGAGATCCCAGTAAACCATTAGAGCACCACAGTAGACACTTGACCAAAGTCAACCGCAGACTGCTCTAATTGGGTAGTGGTCCAGTTGGTAAAGCATTTGCCCACATCCCAAAATGGGGGTGAGGGGGTGGGAGGAGACCTAAGGGGTGGGGCATCCACGGAAAGAGAAACAAATGGCCAGTGTGAAAAAGGAAAACGTGTTGCTGCACCAGAAAGCAAAATAACACTAAGGGAATGTCTTCAATGTGATTAGCAAAGGTTAGATCCCCCCCCCCGTTCCCCTCCTTTCTCCTTCCCTCCCCTACAGTACTCTCTCCTCTCCTTGCCTCCCTCATTTCTCTCTTCCTAGATATTCACTGTTGAGAAAGTGGTAAAGGGCACTTCCAAGCGCAGCTGGTAGTTCTATGAATTGGCACGGCTTTTCTGGAGGGCAATTTGGCAGACTATTAAAAAAAAAAAAAACCACGCTGAAGACAAGCGCTCTGTTTGATCCAGCAATCCTACTTCTAGGAACTTTTCCTAAGGAAATAATTAGACGCGAGTACAAAGATGAATGATAGCAGCTTAACATTTACAGCGTGCTCGCTCCCTACTGGGCAACACGTCATGTTAAGTTGCTCTTAACTCCTTCTGCCCTTGGAGTAACAAATGGTGTGACAAGGACCGTTGGGTCTGTGTCTGTGCATGGAAACGTAGGCGGAGATGAAATAAATGGGAAAATGCGGCCGCGGTGGTGTACACTGCTAAGTCCAGCTAGCTGGCCAGTAACAGGCTGGAACTTGAACCCTGGTCTCTTTAATCCCAGAACTGGAAACCCCGTGCTCTAGATCAGTTTCTTGTTCTGTTTTTGGGAACACTGAACTAAAAAGATGCTGCACACAGTCTTGTTTAAAATAGCAGCCAAGGGCTGGAGAGGTGGCTCAGCGATTAAGAGCACTGACTGCTCTTCCAGAGGTCCTGAGTTTAATTCCCAGCAACCACATGGTGGCTCACAACCATCTGTAATGAGATCTGATGCCCTCTTCTGGTGTGTCTGAAGACAGCTACAGTGTACTCACATACATTAAAATAAAATAAAATAAAATAACAGCCAATCAGAAATAAGTATGATGAACAAGAACCAAGGGTAGTTAGAAAAATAATATTTGAGGCTACAAATGTAACTCCGTGGTAGGGTGCTTGCCTGAATTGCCTGAGACCCTGGGTTCAATTCTCACCATTTTGAAATAAGATATCTCTAAAGAATAAATGACATGAAGAAATACCCTTGAATTATTAAGTAAAAAATTATGTAAACTGCATCCTATTTTAATTTTTGTGTGTATCTTTGTGTGTGTGTGTGTGTGTGTTGCACATGTGAGTACCAATGTCCATGGATATCAGAAGGCAGCCTTGAGTGTAGCTGCTCAGGAGCACCACCCTCCTTATTTGGAGACAGGGTCTCTCTTTGGCCTGGGACTCACCAGTTAGGCTAGGTTTGCTGGCTGGGCAGCAAGCTCCAGAGATCCACCTATTTCTGCTTGTTTGGGGTGGAGGGTGGGGTTGCAACAGAGAAGGTTCTGGTATCCTCATGCTTGCAAGGTAAATAATTTACCAACTGAACCATCTCCCCATTTCCAGACCCACTTTTGATTATGTGTAGGTGCAGGTCTCTGCATATAGATGTGTGCACACGAGCGTGGATGCCGATGGATTCCCTTCAGCTGAACTTGTAGGCAGTTGTGGGCTACCTGGTACGGCTTTCTAGGAACTGAATTAAGGTCTCCCAGAAGAACTCAAGTGTACCTAACTGCTGAGCCATCTCTCCAGCTCCCATCCTCATTTTTTCTTTTATGTATATGAGTAGGCTGTCACTCTCTTCAGACACACCAGAAGAGGGCATCAGATTCCATTACAGATGGTTGTGAGCCACCATGTCGTTGTTGGGAATTGAACTCAGGACCTTTGCAAGAGCAGTCAGTGATCTTAACCACTGAGCCATCTCTCAGCCTCCCCCTTCTCATTTTTATCAATGTCTTACCCATGCATTGGTGTCAAGGTCAGAGGAGGCAGGATGTGGACCAAAATGCTTGAACATAATCAGTCTCCAATGTGGCTGCTGTCACATGGGTGTCTACACAGAATGAATTAACCCAGCTGTATGATTATGTGTGCTTTCATGTAGGTTTACATAATTAATATCTCCCTACAAGAAGTGCACAGGTGTATAGAGATATCCTGGGAGCAGAGTACAGAAGGATGTCAGCCATGATGATTCCTAAGCCCAGTATAAATTACATTGCCTTCCACATACCAGTTCATACTTCCTTTTTGCTTTACAGTGGGCTGCACTGTTCTTAAAATTCTGGAAGGATAGTGTTTGGTTCAGGAGAACTGAAGTGGGGGTGGGGAGGTTTGCACGTGAGAGCCGGTTAATATCGGAACCCTGGAAGTGCCTAGGTCTGTCCAAGGTCTTTAGCGCTGTGTGGACTAAATGCCAGGGTCAAAGCCTAGAGGAGAAAAAAAGGCGAGAAGGCCAGCTCTGGCTGGCTTGGTAGGGAAGGCTGCAGGCGAGGCTCTGGGGATCCTGGGATGGACAGAAGGCAGCACCCTAAACATAGATCCTTCTGACATTTAAGTAAGTCCCGCTGTGCAGGTGCTGGGTGGAGCCACCCTGGCCAAGGAGCCTAGTCACTGTTCAGCCGCTGGTTGGATGGCTTGGTGTTCACTCTTGGTGACATCAGGCCTCCCG
This sequence comes from Mus caroli, assembly GCF_978045245.1. NCBI lineage: Eukaryota > Metazoa > Chordata > Mammalia > Rodentia > Muridae > Mus > Mus caroli. Next base: position 15,617,243 of record NW_028227257.1, on the reverse strand, counting down.
GGAGCCCTTGGCTGTCAGTCAGAGGGCTTTTTTGAGGCGGTGAGCCATCTCTGCTTCTCTCTCTCTTTTAAAGGGACAGCTTCAGCCTGGATGAGGGAAGCGAGCTTGATTACTGTGATGTTTCCTCTCTCTCTTAAGAGTCTGATTCCAGGGCAGTGGAGAAACCAGAGAGAGATGAGGGAAGTTATTGTGAGAAATCCCTCGACCCTGGTATTTAACCACGGTCCTGAAATGCTGACAATGGAGAAGGAGATAAAAAATAAAGTATTTAGGAACCGCCAGGTGTCATGAGTGACACATCTGTAATCCCAGCACTCAAGACGCTGAGGCAGAATTGTGAGCTTGAGGCCCTGAGACACATAGGAAAACCATACCTCAAAACAGAAATAGGAAGTGTGTTGATAGCTTTGGTAGGGCTGAGAAATATCTTGGTGGAGAACGTACCGGCTGCACAGGCGCAAAGACTACAACTCAGATCCTCAGGATCCATGGAAAGCTGGGTAGGTGGGACAGCGAGCGTACCCGAAATCCCAGGTAGAGGCTAAGCATAGCTGGCAAGCTAGCTAGACTCACCAAATCGGTAAGTTCCAGGGTCAGTGAGAGAGACATCCTGCCCCAGTAAAGCAAGGTGGGACACAGTCACAGAAGACACCCAGCGTCACACACAGTCTGGATTCCACATAAACGAAGTGTGACACACATGCAAACATGAGAGCATAAACACATCATTCTTTCTGTTTCTTACACACACAAACACACACACACATGCACACAAAGCTTTTGTAGCTAAGATTAAATATTAAATATGATTAAATATAAAATGAGAAATCACAACTGTGAGGATGAACAGTCTCTTTACATCCTTTTCACAGATTTTTTTTTTAAATTTATGTGCATCTGAGTGTTCCTGAATGAGTGTCTGTGCACCATGAGCATGCAGTGCCCACCGAGGCCAGGCCATCATGTCCCCTGGAACTGAAGCTATGGGTGATTGTGAGCCACTATGTAGGTGCTGGGAACCAAATCTGGGTCCACTGAGCCACGTCTCCAGCCCTTGTACATCTTCTTAAGCAATGCCAATCTTAGAATCATCAAGTGTGTTGAATTTAGAAAAATGCATTCCCTAGCTTCTGCTGCAGCTAGAGGTAGCTTATGATAGCCATTGTTAGTATTCCTTCTAGACTCCGCCCAACAGTTATCTGGCAACAGCCAGGTAGGCCTGTCTTGCTATAAAGGGGGCTGTTTGGCTAGTCTTCTCTCTCTGTCCCTTGTCTCTCTCTCCAACTCTCTTCTCTCCCTGACCCCTCCTCCCTTTCTCCCCTTCCCCTCCTCCTTCTATCTACTCTCTCTGCTCCTGGTCAGCCTCTTCTCTCTCTCTCTCTCTCTCTCTCTCTCTCTCTCTCTCTCTCTCTCTCTCCTCTCTTCTCAACTCCTCCCATTCCCTAAACTCTATTCTATACTATACCCGTTGTATGGCTGGTACCTCAGGGGAAAGGGATGCCTCATCGTGGACTGGCCAAGGCTCCCCTCCCACCTTACCATACTTGGCTCTACAAAACATACAAAACATATCCTGGTCTTTAACACACACACACACACACACACACACCAGTCAGGGCTGGGGAGATGGCTCCGTGATTAAGAGCACTGACTGTCCTTACAGAGGTTCTGAGTTCAATTCCCAGCAACCACATGGTGGCTCACAACCATCTGGAATGGGATCCTCTTCTGGTATACTCACACACATAAATTAAATTAATCTTACACACACACACACAGCTGTCATGGTCAATGAGATCCAGACTAGGAATTTGTGGGAAGCTTCCCTTTTCTGACACAGTCGTTTTCTCATTCTTCCTTAGAAGAGCAAGAGCACGGCGGTTGGAGTTAGGTGTTGGTTCTGCAATCATGAGAGGACCACAGGCGAGCAGCACGGCACCCAAGCTGATATCCTCGAGGGTGGAGACAGTGGTGAGTGTGCTGCATAGTTTTATGCCAACTTGACATGAGCTAAAGTCATCTGAAAGGAAGGGAACCTCAACTGAGAAAATGCCTCCACAGAATCTAGCTGTAGGGCATTTTCTTAATTAATGATTGATGGGGGAGGGCACAGTCCATTGTGGGTAGTGCCAGCCCTTTGCTGGTGGTCTTGGGTTCTATAAGAAAGCAGACTGAACAAGCCAAAAGGAGGAACCCAGCAAGCAGCACCTCTCCATGGCTTCTGCATCAGCTCCTGCCTCCAGGTTCCAGGCCTGCTTCAGTTCCTGGCCTGGCTTCCTTCAGCGATGGACGACTCTGTCATAGAAGTATAAGCCAAATAAGCCCTCTCCTCCTCCCTGGCTTGCTTATGATCATGGTGTTTCATCACAGCAACAGTAACCCTGACTAACCCATGTGGTTACCTAACACACTTCTTGTTAGCTCTTTATTTATGTCACTGGGTTCTTGGGCTTTCTATAACCCATGGCTATAAGCAATCTTTAACTGACTCACTCAACAGTGTAAAATGTTAGTGTGTGTGGTGCAGACATAAAACTCTGCAAGCAAAGTACCCATACACATAAAAAGGTAGATTAGATAGATACATACATATACACATACACACATATACACATACATACATAATACAGAATACGAAGTTTGGGGACAAATGAAAAATTAAAGCAGTATCAATGTTTTATTACAGATGGCCACCAATCAAAACTGAGTTCTATGGTTTAGGGTGCATGTGGCCCGATTTCAATCTCCATAACTAAGAGGAGAAGAGGGAAGATCTGTGGTTAAAGCAATGTCAGCTGTAACCTGTTAGCATATCCTAAAAGACTGTTTAAAGAGCTGGAAGCTTTGTGCTTGTGGAGGCCAGGTTTGGGTATCTCTTTCCGTGGTTCTCCACCTTATCATTCAGAGGCACAAACTCTCACCGAACCCAGAGCTGATTGATTAATGCATCCCTAAGATCTGCCTGTCTCCACCCACCCATATCCTCACACACCCTCAGACTATGTCCCCACCCCAACCCTTCAAGCTAGGGTTATAGATGCAAAAAACAATGCCTGGTTCTTTGTTTTTATCTATCTATCTATCTATCTATCTATCTATCTATCTATCTATCTATCTATCTTTTAATGTGTATGGGAATTTTGCTTACAAAATTTTATATCTGCATGATACCCATGGAAGCCAGAAAAGGACACCAAATCCCCCTGGAAATAGAGATAGAAGTGGTTATGAGCTGCTGTGTGGTTGCTGAGAATCAAGCCCAGGTCCTCTGGAAGAGCAGCCTGTGCTTTTAAGTGCCGAGCCATCCCTCCAGCCAGACATTAGGCTTCTTGACCTGAGTGCTGGGGATCCAAACTCAGGGTCTCACACTTGAGTGTTAAGCCCTTTAGTGACTGAGCCATCTCCCTAGGGTCGGCCTTTTTGTTTGGTTTTGCTTCTAAACACTAAAATTTTAAGCAAATGTGGATTTACAGAAAAGTTACAGAAACGGGGGCCCAGAGTTCCCACTGGCCCTTTATTCTGACTCTCTCTTACATAAGCATGGTACATTTGTAAAACTTAAAATATGGACTTGGTGACTGCAGTCTATTATTAACCGCTCTACATATTTAATTCAGATTTTCTAATTTTTCCCCCTGATGTATTTTTCTCTTCTAGTTCCTTAATTAGAACATCGCCCTATGTGTAGATGTCCCATCTCCTTGGTCTCCTCTGGCCTATGAGCTGTCTCAATTTTCTTGGCTTCCGGGCCTTGACCCTTTTGAAGAGTAGCAGTCAGATCTTTTGTAGAGCGTCTCTAAGTTTGGCGTGTCAGGCGTTTGGACTGAGTCTACACAGGAGCCACGGACTGCCCTCATCGCCTGACATGAGACAATGAGCCGTGCCAACTGAGCTCTTTGCTGGCCACATATTCTCTAACTTTTCTGCTTTTCCACATTGCTTACCAGGAATCTGCGAAAAGAGTGAGGCTGGAGAATTCCACCAAGGAGGAGGTTCAGTTTTTTACTTGAGAGAGGGAACTGATGCTCAGGTTTGGCTAGAGGAGGGCGGGGGGAGATGAGTATAGCTGTGATGACATCAGTGTTTAATCAGTCTGGAGACTGGCCAGCCTGAGGGGGCAAGGGCTCTGAGAACTATGTGGCAGCTGGCAGAATGGAGACTTAGGGCCTTCTGGAAATGTTTTTAGCACCATATTATCTTCTTAGCTTATCTCTCTGGGTGGCGGGAGGGGCTGCCTGCTGCTTTGGCGCCTATAGGTGATTCCACTGCGGGGATGAATCAGGTGGGTCAGAGATGGAAAAGTGCAGTCTCTGTTGGAGGTGCCTCTCCTTATTTGCTGTGTCTACACCGTTCTGCTAGATAATTATGTCGACCCTTGCTTTTTCATAGGGAAACAGACTCAGAAAAGTCAACGATTTGCCCCAAACCAAATGTATTTTAGCAATTGGAGATCCATTAGGTCAGGCCATGAGCTGAGAGGTGCAGCAAGGTCAGTTTGGATTCAGATGACTGTGGCATCAAACCTAGCATCACATGATACCACACGCTTCCTAGGGAAGGCCATGATGGGTGCGGGAATCCAGCCACGAGCTTTCTCCAGCTCGAAGAGACTTTGGGTTCTTTATACTCTCGGCTTCTCATAAACCCATCACCGGTTAGGAATCCCTGGACTAGCATGACCCTCCCACTGAAAAATCTTAGAAGCTACAACCTTCTGAGACCAAGAGCCCCAGGAAACTAGAACAGCTTCCCCTGGCTCTGCTTGGCAGGACACCACTATGCAGGGAGAAACCAAGGAAATAGGGATGGGCCAGTGAGACAGCTCAGTATGTCAAAGTACTGGCTATGCAAGCCTGATGACCCAACCCCTGAACTCATTGTGGAAGGAGGGAAGCGACTTGTAAAAGTTATCCTCTGGGGCTGCAGAGATGGCTCAGTGGTTAAGAGCACTGACTGCTCTTCCAGAGGTCCTGAGTTCAAATCCCAGCCACCACATGGTGGCTCCCAACTATCTGTAAGGGGATCTGGCGTGCATGAAGACAGAGCACTCATATACATAAAATAAATAAGTGCATCTTTTTAAACAAAAGCTTTCCTCTGATCTCTGTGGGTACCTGCACTCCCACACATGTCCTACACAGACATCAATAATAATAAGTAAAATCAAGAAAAACTAGATGGGTGGAGAGAAAGACACAGAGATAGATAACACTTGGCTTTCAGATTTCTCCTTCCCCTTCGCCCAAAATCCTGATCACAGTTTGCCTCTCTAGGGATGGATCTTAGCTAAAGAAACAGCCTTACTTGTTGAAGCTACTTCAGACTTGCTTTCTAACCCAGAGATTTGTAACAGGCGACGTGTCTACGAAGAGGCCAACATATCCTGATGGACACTTTCTGCCCACTCCAGTTTCTCCCCTCCCAGATTGTCACCATTCCTGTGGTCTTCTCCTGTCTGGGCCTCCAGATCCGTCTCATGAACACAGCCTCCGGAGTAAAAACAATACCAGGGACTGGAGCCCAGTCCAGCTAGTTGGCCTTGGATAAAGACTCCAGCTCTATCTGATGAGGACAATACGATTACTGCAGGAAAGACATGCCTACGAGGCAAGATAAGTGTGACCTTGTAGGTCAAAATCAGCCGAGCATTCGCTGTATGGTGGTCATGGCTAATGTTCAACTCTCTTTGCCAAGTGGCTGCAATTTACTTGTTTCTCAATTCCATGAGCCCTCTGGTGGCTGAGGCCATTTTCCCCACACATTATCCCCATAACACTGGAAGCTTCTAGAGAAGTCTCTGAGGGGCTAGGCTCCATCCCAGCCTCTTACGTATCGTCAAGGACTAGAGTTGTGTGGTCCGTGCCCAGCTATATACTAGTAACTATTCACCAGAGTTGGCATCCTTGCACAACGATTTCTTGAGCAATTTCTCAATAAACATGATAGAGTATTCCTTTGCTCACTGATGTGACAGAATACACAGAAGCAACTTGAGGGAGGAAGGGTTTGTTTTACTTGGAGCCCGAGGGTTCAGCACATCATGGCAGAGAAGGCATAACAGCAGGAACATGAAGCCTGAAACCATAGCTGGTCACGCCGAGTCCTATCAGCAGAGACCACGCTGGTTCTCAGCTCACTTTCTCCTTTTTTATTCAGTCCGGGTCCTCAGCCCAAAGGATGGTGTCATCCACATATAGGAGAGGTGTCTTCCCACCTCAGTTAACTTAATCTAGAAATTCCCTCGCAGACGTGTGGCAAGGTTTGACTCCTGGATGAATGTAAGGCCTGTCGAGTTGGTGATAGATATATTAACCAGCACCAGGGAGGAGAAAAGCAGCCAACAACAAAAGAGAAAACAGGATTAAAAAAAGGAATACTGGTCCAGCTGAATAGCAGTCCCACAGAGGGTACGACTGCATGGCCACTAAGGTACGGCCACTAGGGTACAACTGCATGGCCACTAACCTTCATGGGTATGCAGGCACGACACAAGGGTGAGGGTGGGGGTGGGGACTATCGTTAGTGGAGGGACCTCTCAGTCCTACTCAGTCAGGGCACTGGAGGCCTTTGGGGATGGGAGTTTGTATTAGTCAGGGCTCTCTAGAGTCAGAACTTATGGAATGTCTCTCTATATGGAGGGGATTTGTTGTGATGACTTAGAGTCTGCAGTCCAACTAACCCAACAATGGGCAGCTGTGAATGGGAAGTCCAAGAACCTAGCAATTGCTCAGTCCCACGAGGCGAGTTGTTTCAGCTGCTCTTCTGTAGAAGTAGGTCCCAACAGATGTGCCGGAAAGTAAATGCAAACAGGCGAAGAAGAGAGAATCTTCCTTCTTCCAATGTCCTTATGTAGGTCTCTAGCAGAAGGTGTGGCCCAGATTAAAGGTGTGAGCCACCAAGCCTGGATCTGGGACTTTCTTTGTCCCAGATGATCTTGAACTCAGAGATCTCCCTGACTCAGTCTCCTGGGATTAAAGGTGTGTACTACCTTACCTGGGCCTAAGCTTTTCATGGCCACTATGCCTCAAGCTCTCCATGCCAAGATCCAGGTCAGAAACTTTTGTTTCTTCCAGCCTCAAGATCTGGATCACAGGTGAGCCCTCCAAATCTGGATTGTAGTTCATTCCAGATAGAGTCAAGTTTACAGCCAGAACAGTCATTACAGAGTTACCAGAAAGTTCCACTGGCTGAAGGAAATCCTGAGAAGGAGACAGCTGGGACCTCTGAGTTTCCGAGTGTGGCAGAAGCTGGGGGCTGGGCAGCCTGTGTGGGGAAGGCCGTATGGCCAAGGCCTTGGCGTGAATCATCCTCTGGTGGCCACCACTCTGACGACTGTTTTCATGGAAAAAGTGATGAGACAGAGATGTGCTGCTGTTGGTGCTGCCGTGGTGAAGGGAGTGTGTGGCACCGTGGGGGTGGTGCTGATGGCGGTGACGACTGCTTACTGGTGGGAGTAAAGGTCACAAGGGCCCACGCCCCTGCTTCTTCAAGGTTTCTCTCTTTCTCTCGTGCTCTGTGTTTCTTCGGAGGCCCTGGGAATCAGAATGACAACATTTCGTCTTGTCAAGCCACGCAGACAAAAAAACAGGATGGAAAGACTGGAAACACAGTCATTCTGCCTGTACAGACATGCTGTGGATATTTAAAAAAAAAAAAAGCACACGTTCCTGGGGCTGTCATTTATTCTGTTTGCTACTGAGTGTCATTATTTACTGTGAGCTATAGGGGCGTGGCTCCTTGACATGTCAAACTTGGGAGTGAAGTTTAACATGCCAACATTAAACAGGAAGCCCTGTAGTTGCTGGTGTGCATCCCCCTGCCCCCAACACACACACACACACACACACACACACACACTCAGGACACCAAACTATGGGTCTAGCTTGGGAGTATGAGAGTTATGTTCTGTTCCTGTGGGTCAGCAGGTCAGCTGGCAGGCTGTGTTTACAGTGTGGGCTGCTGTGTCTCTCTTGGTGTGTGGCAGGGTCTCTGCTCCCTTCCCTTCTCCTTTGCAATGTGAGGCAGCAAAGTGGGGATCATATGCTCACTGCTGCTGCTGCAAGAACCTGCCACTCACAGATGTGATAAAACAGCTCTCCACCCAGGAGCCATCCTGAGGCCCTTGTAAAGTTCATTTGTTCATTGAGCTTCTATGGATCAGTGGGGAGCTGAACACTACAAGTGGGAGAGGTACACAAAACTCCCTGCAGAGTCACATACTAGTAGGCTTCAGGTATGGCACATTCTGATTATAGATGGGGAAACTGAGGCCTAATGAGCCTGATCAAAGACAGAGAGCAAAGGTCAGGGCTAAGAGTGTAACTGGGGCCAGCCTCACTCCAAAAGCCCCACGTGACAACAGCTTCATACTGGGCGTGTCTGTCTGTCTGCCTGCCTGCCTGTCCATCTGTCTGTTTGCTTATTTTGTCACCCCACCGCCTCTCTCCATTCTTCTGGTACTAGAATAATTAGCTGCTTTCAAGAAAACCACCCTCCACAACGCCATCTCGAAAATGCCAGCTGGGCATCCCGCCTTCCTTCACTGAGCCTGCACTGTCTAACACTCTTTCCGTTTCCTAGCTTTCTCGGAACCGGGGCTCCTGGTATGCCCAGCTCTGTCCCCCAGCTTTGTTTATGGTTCTGTACTCTCCCTATGACTCCTCCATAAGGCGGGATTTCCCTTCAGTTTTGCAGACGCCAATTCCGTTGCACATAACCCAGTACCTGGGCTGTCGGGAGTCATATACCATCTAAGCTTCAGTGAGGACCCACAGGGCTTCTCACCTCCTCACTCCTAGCGCCTGCTCTTTGGAAAGACAGAGGAAGGTGACGCCATTTATCTTACTGAGCCAGGCTTTGACAACACCGCTGCTCTCTAGTCCCCTCTTCAGACTAGGACCTTCCATGGAATGCTTCTCGGCTCTCCACAAGGATCTCAGACACCCAGTGCTGCCTACTAAGCAGAAGGGGTACAGAGTCTGCCCTGTAGTTGAGCTTCCCTACAAATACGCATGCGCAGCCTCCTGGGCCCTGCTGGGCGGGGAGGATGCTAATTACCGCACTCTTGCGCGAAGCCAGCCAGGACAGGTGATAGCTCAGCAAATTCAGGATCAGCCAACCCCTCCTCCCTCATGTCTATTTTTGGGTCACCACAGGTACTTATTAATACCACATGCCAGGACTATAGGTCAGAAAAGAGACATTTCTTGGATAATGTATGTAGAGTGCAGTGAGGGACATGGAACAGAAATCCAACCAAGGAATTTTCCTCTTCTTACCTGACACAGTCTGGACTGGCACAAGGACTGAAAAAAAAATCCCGTGGGACAAAAGGTCCTTCCTGCTCTGCTCTCCTCAGTCTTCAGGAGCCGGGCTCTCATCCTCACAGTCGCAAGATGGCTTCCCAGCTTCCAGAAATCTCACCTACACTCCAGGCAGAAATAAAAGCAAGCAAAAGGGGAAGGGAAATGGCCTGTGCTGGCTGAGTGTGGTGTGTGTGTGCGCGCGTGTGCGTGTGCGCGCGTGTGCGTGTGCGCGCGTGTGCGTGTGCGCGCGTGTGCGTGTGCGCGCGCGCCCGTGTCCATCTGTGTAAGAAAGACTGGAGAGTCCCAGAGAGCTCTATCACTGTCCCACCTATATCTTGATATGCTATGAAGGTCTCTCAGCTCTTGCCTCCTTGAAGGAAAGAATTCAGTCAAGACAGGTAGTTTGACCAGCAGCTTAGCAAACCAAACATCCCAAGAGAGACTGGAGTGGGCTGCCTCAGGTAGTGAGTAGCCCCCTGGGGGTTCTGCCCTGTGCATTGTAAGGAAGTATCTATGAATATATATTTATGAGGTGGGTGGTAGGCTTACAGGACAAAGCAAACATTTTGTTGTCCCAATTCATGGTGCAGTAACTCAGGATCAACAAACAGCCTCGCGGATGAACAACAGAGCAAGTTTTATTAACCTACGCTGTGGGTCTGGAGCCTCCATATTTCTGTTTAAAAAAAAAAAAGGCTATCATGATGTTTGAACAGCATGGGACTGTCCATGGTGTCTAGATGTGTCTGGTCATCAGAACTAAAAAGGAAGTTTGCTCAAAATGCTGCTACTCACACCCAGGGCCTATCCTTGAACGTTCTGGTTCTTGTGGCCTGGGGAAGAACAGATCTTAACGCTTCCCAAATTTTCAGTGTACCTGTGCATCAGACCCACAGCTCCCTGTCTTCTAAGCCAGAGCTGAGACACGGGCTCCCAGTGCTGACAGAAATTTGAAGGCCAATGTTGAGGGACAGGAACAGTGGAACACAGCTTTAAGCCCAGCACTTAGGAGGCAAAGGCAAGCAGAGCTCCGTGAATTAAAGGCCAGCCTAGTCTACATAGTGGGTTCCAGGCCAGCTAGAGCTAGACAGTGAGATTTTGTCTAAAAGAAAGAAGAGGAGGAGGAAGAGGAGGAGAAGGAAGAGGAGGAGGAAGAGGAGGAGGAGGAGGGCCAGTGATGCAATTTGTTCACCAGAGATTTTGATAAAATCAGGGCTTAGACATTTTTAATTTTTATTATACTTTTCAATTCCAGGTTTTAAAGCAAAGAGTGACAAGCTTTACATGTGTGTGTGTATATGTATGTGTGTGCGTGTATGTGTGTCTGTGACCATGACAGCCAGCAGAGCAATGATCCATGGGAGGCAAGGAAGTATTTCGGTTTAGACTGACTCAGTAGCTGCTGTTGGTTCAAACTTCAAGTGTCTGACCCCAAGTAGTTTATTTTAGGCATATGTAAGCACAGCACAATTAATTTGTCGAGAATTTTCCTGGTGATAATTAACTCAATCCCATGTGCACAACAAAGTTTAAGACATGACTGCATCAAAAGTCCTTTCGAAGTTCATGTGACATCTTTTATATAGATAGATTTCATACATTAGCTGAGAAAGACCAGCTCATGGTAAGGGTCTGGGAAGGATGTGGTGTGGTCTCTGCTACACAGATAGCACCCGGTTCACCAGGCTATTAGCCACGTCCACTCCCAGACGTCTGGGTGGAAAACAAGCTAAGCATCTCTCCCTTTAAAGGAGAGCCTGTGTATTTAACATTCCTGGTTCCTCTAGTGCTCATGTGTTAGCACAAGAACTTCCATGCCTCCTACCTATGGATGCATGTGTATGTGTGTCATGCCATACATGTGGAGGTCAGAGGACAACATTGAGGGGTTAGTTCTCTCCTTCCACTATGTAGGCTCCTAATCGCCAAATTCAGGTTGTCATTCTTGGTAGCAAGTGCCCTTACCCACTAAGCCCTGGCTGACCCCTCAGCTCCAGGCTTTCTGTGTAATTCTAAATTCTGTTTTGTTTCCTTTGTCCCTTTCAGGACATTTAAGATAAGTCACTTTTTTTCCTCTTGGTTTTTCAAGGCAGGGTTGCTCTGTGTCGCCTTGGATGATCTTTAATACTCTCGGTAGACCAGGCTGGCCTCAAACTCAGAAATCTTCCTACCTCTGCCTCCCAGGTGCCACCACTGCCTGGCTTACAGTTGGCTTTGGTGACTAGATTCTGTCACTTTATTTAGTTTGTGGGGGTTCTTGGTCGGTTTCCTTGTATGCCTGGTGATCTTAAAGATGTATGTATGTGTGCACACATGTCCTTTTGTTAAAAACTGGACAATTGGGGCTGGTAAGATGGCTCAGTGGTTAAAGGCCTTGGTGACCTGATTTGGATCCCAAGACCCGCATAGTGGAAGGAGAGTATCTGAACCTGCAAGCTGTCCTCTGACTTCCACACATGTGCTGTGGTGTGTGTCCACATGCATTGCCCTACAAACAAGCACACACAAAATGAGTTACTAACTAAAAAAAAATTTTTTTAAATGAAACTGGACATTTGACTGTTACAATGTGGTGACTCGGGAAGTCAGGTCCTGTTCTGTCGTCAGTTTGTTGTTTGATTATGGAAGTTGTAATATTTGTATTTGTTTAGTGATTCTTGTAACTATTTTAGAAAAAAAAATTAAAAGGGACTATATTCCTAGGGCCAGGCATGCCGGTGCATGCCAGTAATCCCAGTCCTAGGGAGGTTGGGGCAAGAGGATCTGGAGTTAGAGGCCATTGGAAGCTTGGCAGTGAGTTCCAGGGAGTTAGTGTCAGAGAGAGATACAGAGACAGAGAGATACAGAGACGGAGACGGAGATGGAGAAACAGAGAGAACTGTATCAGTCAGCTCCCTTTAGCTTTTGTTCAACCAGAGTTTTTAGAGAGGCAAACAAGAAATCCAGGATGACAAAACACTCCTCCCTTGGTCTTCACAGACAGGCCTGTGTGGATGTTCTCCTTCAACTGGGCTATTCAGACTCTGTCTCCGTCTTAGGTTCCATGCAGGTAATGGCTGCTTTTAAGTTGTGTTTTCTTGATTCGTCATCTACTTGGGTACCATGACCGTGTGAACCTTTAACAGTTTCCTCCAGGTCTGACAAAGCTGGTGCTAATGTTTCTGTGTGGGAGTGTGAGAGCCACTTGCTCCTACAGACATGGGCCTGCCTGTGTGAGGCGTCCTTGACCCTGTCATGGGTAGCACTGCTGTGGGAACATAATTCTATGATGGTGAGTAGGACTCTCGGGGCCTGGAGATGAGTTAAGTCCTGGATCTGACCCCACGGAGTCCTTTTTTGGCCTTCCATTACAATCTTCTCACTTTCCTCCAGTTGTGTAAGATGGGCAGGGTGATTGGACACCCTTAGCGTGAATAGCTCTCCTTCCTCTTGACGGCTGTACATGTGGGCACCATGGAGACACCTAGTGGCGAGTTGCTGTCTGTGGGCTTAGAGAAAAGATTGGTCAATGGCTCCCATAAAACACAAAACAGGCAAGAATCCAGAAGGCACTGAATTGCTGCCTCTGACAGGGACAGTTCAGTTGAAGCTGCACCTTAGTGCATGGGTTGGATGCGCCTCTGATGTAAATTCTCAATGGAGTTACTGCTAGTTTGCAGGTGAATACAATGAAGACGAGGAGACTGCTCCTCCTGGCTGCGTGGCAGGGTTTGCCACTCCCAGAGACGACATCCTTAAAGATGAAGTTCTTCTGGGAGAGTTCTCCTTCTCTTACCATGTGCGGTCCCAGATAGGCTTAGGTTGTCTGTCTCTCAGCTCGCTTTCCTGTGCATTGAGAGTAACAATCACCACCATCATCATCGTCGTCGTCATCATCATCATCACCATCATCTTGCTTGAATTCCTAGTATTCATTTGAAAGGTCAACACAATATATTGATTAATTCAAAATTTAAAAAAAAAAAATCACAACTCAGTTCAATAAAGCACTCGACCATCTAAATAAACAATTACAACAAATGTATAGTCCGGGAGCTGAGAAGATGACTCAGTGGCTAAGGATGTTTGTTGAGCAAGCGTGAGAGCCTGAGTATTCACCCCAGCACCCAGGTTACAAGCTCAGCGTGCTCACACATACCTGCCGCCCTCGTGCTCTGGTGGAACTCAGGCTGAGGTGGAGTTGGGCGAAGACCAGAGGACTACTGGGAGCTTGCTGACTCCCAGCCTACCTGCACACCTAAGGAGAGACTCTGTCTCCAGAGAATAATACAGGGGGTGACAGACAAGGACACCTGATGTCTTCCTCTGGCCTATATATGTGTGTGCATAGGCGCATACATACCTTCACCACTTATAACTACAACATACACACACACACACACACACAATCAAAAGAAATACATGTGCAGTTTGACCCCATTTGTTTAAAGCTGTGTATGCATATATCCTTATCCATATAGTTATTTATGGAAAGGCCTGTGTGTGTGTGTGTGTGTGTGTGTGTGTGTGTGTGTGTGTGTGTTTATTTAAGTGCAGGGTACTTTCTGTAATGAAGCTCACCATGTTAGCAATGAGATCGTGGGTGACTGCTGCCCCCTTTGCATTTCTCTAACTGGTCCATGATGCCTATGTGTTGTGCCCGTATGTATTTGGTGAAAGAAAGTTGAGTGTGGGCACCAAGGGGCTTATTGAGTATGTCTGCTCACCTTTCCTTCCTCCAAAAATCCTATGGAAACCAAGAAAAGCATTTCAAAGTTTTAATGAAGGCCTTTAAAATAATAGTAGCTGTATCTTGGAATTAAAAATCTGCCATGTGGTGTGTGTGTGTGTGTGTGTGTGTGTGTGTGTGTGTGTGTGTGTGTTTGTGTGTGTGTGTGTGTGTGTTGAGCATCCTTTGTGCTCCCCATCCGTGGGTAGCTCTAAAGAGAATGCTACCAAGGATGATTTTTGACCCTTTAAAAAATACATTATTGCTGGCTGGTGGTGATACAAACCTTATCCCAGCATTTGGGAGGTGGAGGTAGAGGTAGAGGTAGGCAGATCTCTGAGTTTAAGGCCAACCTGATCTACAGAGTGAGTTCCAGCCCTGTCTGGGGAACTTCCACTAAGTACCTTCTTGCGATGTGAAGAAAGAAGGTCTTCACTGTCTTCCCCTATGCTTGGTGTATGGCAACTTGGCCTTCTTGCTCACCACAGCTGTGGTATGCAATATGGTACCCACAAGCCACATGCAGATGTTTAAACTTAAAAGTTCACCTCACATTTGTACTAGCCATCCTTCAGAGTATCTGATGGCCACATGTAGTGGATAATGCAGGTTGCATAAAGGTCTCTGGAACAGGGATGCTCTCCAGCAGGGGTTGGCAAACTCTGCCCACCATGAGGTCTCTGCTGCTTGAGTTTGTCTCTGTCACTGTGACACAAGAGCAGCCATAAACAATGCATGACCCACCTGCTAGGACACATGGCTGTAATCCAAAAAGACCTAATTTAGGAGCCCTGAGTCCAAACTTTGCATCATGTTCACATATCGTAAAATGTTACTACCCCTTTGATTGCTTTTCTACAGTCATCTGGGAATGTAAAACCATCTTCACCCTATGGACTGCAGATGAATTAGCAGCAAGTAGATTTAAGCCACAGGTCACCATATGTTGGCCCCTGTCTTAGTGAATTACAGTTTACAAGATCTATGGCCTGTTATTTTAGTGAGTTCAGAGAGAAAGTTAAGGCTAATATATTCAAGGCCTTTCTCTCTGAGCCCAGAAGTCTGATCATCTATTCATGGCCTGCCTTCCTCTGCACTTCAGGATCTGTGGATGAGGACCAGTCCTTCTTATGAATTCTTCTCCCTGTGTTCAGAGCGATGTTTGGTATCTGACAGCTCTCAGCTGAGCCTGTGGAACAGACACACGTGCACCAGCTACCTCCCGAGTATCATTTGGCTTTTTCCTTGGTTCTGCCTTCAAGCTGAGGAGGTGATTCCTGTCTGCTCAACAATTTTATTTCTTGTTATCAACAAACACATTGACATTCCAATTTTTCACCAGCGTCCCAGGAGCTCAGCTTATGTATTTTCACCTCTGAGAGACGACAGCAGCTGTTCTGCTGTGCAGCAGGCTGGTCACAAAAGTGTAAGCTGCAAAGAGATTTGATAAGGAGACTCATAAAAGAGACAGGAAGCGACCTGAAGAATGTCAATATGTGGAGAATTTTCAACGATGAAATCACCCTCTCCAAGCTAGAGATGAGAAGGCTACAGAACGCGTAAGCATTTCTGGAACTCTAAGAGATCACTGTACTAGATTGCAAACTAGTTGAATGGGGTAAAAGCCACAAACTATATTAAAAATACACATGCCTATGAAAAGCGTACCTGTGGGGGCTACAGACTAGGAGGGGGCATGAGAGATCTCTCGTGTACTGGAATATTCCGGATCTTCATCTGTTAGTGGCTTCACACACAAATGTTTACATAGTGTTTCATCTGTCCTTGTAAGATATGGCACTGTCCTGTATATGAGCTATTTCTTAAGTTTAAGAAACAAAGCTGAACATTATGTGAATGAAATCAAAACCACAGTGAGACGTCATCACCTTGGATGGATAAAAAGTGGATGAGAAGACCGCCGGCCGGCGAAGGGCTTGCTGGGAAAGCATGATGACCTGAGTTCAGACTCGCAGCTCCCACATAAAATCCTGGCATGACAGCACACATGTAACCCCAGCTCTGGCAGGGGACAGAGAGAGGTAACCAATCCCTCAAGCTTTCCAGCCAGATAATCGAGCTGAGTCGGTGAGCTCCAGGCCCAGTGAGGAAGCCTGACTCAAAAACTAAGCTGGAGAACGATCAAGGAAGACACCCAATGTCAACCTTGGCCCTCTACACCCATGCACACACATTTGCACATATGTGCACGTGCACTACCACATACAACACACACACACACAAACATACACTTACACACCACATAGTCACATTAACACACACAAGCACATAATGCTTACAACACACACCAAAAAATAAAACAAAATAATAAAAATGTTAGGGAATGTCATGAGCATTTGCGCTGGTGTTGCAAATGAAAACAGCTGTTAAAGAAAAGAGATTGGTAAGGGCTGGAGAGATGGCTCAGCAGTTAAGAGCACTGACTGCTGCTCTTCCAGAGTTCTTGAGTTCAATTCTTGGCTACCACGTGATGGCTCACAACCATCTTAATGGGATCTGGTACAACCTCTTCTGGTATCTCTGAAGACAACTATGGTATAGTTATATACATAAAATAAATAAATAATTCTTTGAGAGAGAGAGAATTACCCAAAAAAGGTAAAAATAGAAGAAACAGGAGAGATGTCTCAGCCGTTAAGAGCCCTTGCCACTCTTACAGAGAACCCAAATTCAGTTCCCACCTACATAGGGTGGCTCACAATTGCCTATAACTGTAGCTCCACAGGTCACACACACACACACACACTGAGAGAGAGAGAGAGAGAGAGAGAGAGAGAGAGAGAGAGAGAGAGAGAGATTAAAGGTAGAAGTACCATATAATTTATCAATTCTAATTCTGAAATTGACAGAACTGAACTCAGTGGTTGGGGAATTAACTCAGTGTTAGAGCGAGCACTTCCCTGGTGTTTGGTCCCTAGCAATGCAATATAACTACAAAAAGAAACAAAAACAGAGGTTTTGAAGAAAGGTTGTTTTACCTCCATGTCCTGGCAGCACTGCACACAGTGACCAGGCATAGAAAACCGCCCAAGTATCCACAAGAAAAAAAGACAGAAGAAAAACAAGAAAACCATGGCTTGCATTTACTGAATTTCTGAAAAGAAACAGAGCCACAAGTAAGTACAGGAACATCAAATGAGCAGGGGTGAGAAGCTGAGAGGGAGAGTAGAGTTTAGGGTATAGTCAGACATATTGCCCAGTAGTTTGTCTTGGTTCCTTCAGGCTGCTGTAACAAAGTATCATAAACTGCATGGCTTATGAATAACAGGCTTTTACTTTCATAGAACTATAGACCAGGAAATTCAAAATCAAGCAGAAGATCTAGTGTCTGTAGCTCACCTTAGGGGTACACAGATAGTGCCACATGGTAGAACAATAATCCCCTTTCTTCCTTCCTTCCTATATTTCTTTCTTTCTTTCTTTCTTTCTTTCTTTCTTTCTTTCTTTCTTTCTTTCTTTCTTTCTTTCTTTCTTAAAGAGGACCAGCCTCTTCTTTTTTTTTTTAAGATTTATTTCATGTATGTAGGTACACTGTAGCTGTCCTCAGACACACCAGAATAGGGCATCAGGTCCCATTACAGATGGTTGTGAGTCACCATGTGGTTGCTAGGAATTGAACTCAGGACTTCTGGAAGAGCAATCAGTGCTCTTAACCAGTGAGTCATCTTCCACAAGAGACCAGTTCCATTTACAAGGTCCCCCCACCTTTGGGACCTCATCATCTCCCAAAGCTCCCCACCCCCAATATTATGACTTGGCCCTAGGATTTCAACAGGGAAATTGGAGATCAGGCAGGGTCCCCAAAACTCAGACCACAACACTGTGGTGGAGGAGGAGAAAAATCAAAATGATTGCCAAGGTGTCCCTGATGGGTGGGGCTGGAGCTGGAAAACTGCCAAGTGCCTTGCACTTGAAACTCTCCTGTGTATTATTGTGTTACCGTGGATGCTTTGGGGCCAGGAATGAATGGGAGCCTCGTGCATGACAAGCAAGTCTCTTCTACTGTACGGCATCTTATGCCTACAATTTTACTTTTTTTTTTTTTTAAATCTTGAGACATGTTTTTATTAAGTTGTTCAACTGGCCTTCAACTCTGAGTTCTTTGTCTCAACCTCCCCAATGACTGGGACTGCAGGCACATCTTCTGACAATATTTGTATCCATTTGTTTCAAATAACACCGTAGAAGGCAAGTGTTACTACTTTACTTCCCTGTAGAGGCTTCACCTTCCTTGCCTCATAGATCCATGGTTAACCTGGATGGCTGCCTCAACAATATTTAGAATCACTTAGGAGACAATCCTCTGGATATGCCAGCATGGACACAGCACCATTCTATAGGCTTTGAATTTCAGCTAAGTACATAGGAAGACGCAGGGAAGCTTCAGCATCTATCTCTCTGCTTCCAGTCACCTCACACTCACTGTCCCACCTTTCCTGACATAACTGGCAGAGAGTTCAAGCTTTGGGAAACAGACAAACAAACACCTGCCTGCACTGAGTTTTCAGGTAGTCATCACGCCAATAAGAAAAGACGCTAATACAGAACACTGGTACCAGGAGTGGGGTTGTTGCTGATAAATGTGGTCAGGCTTGTAGGTGTTTGGAACTAGTTTGTGGGAGGAATGTATGAGTTTGAACCTGCAAGCTAGGGAAACACCTGAATGCCCTAAGCAGAGCTTAAGACATCATCCTGATGGGAGTTTAGGAGATCAGAATGCTGAGAGAGATGTGGACCACCGAGGCCCTACTCATGAGATTTCAGAGATGGACAAGAACTTTACTCAAAACTGAACTAGAGGCCATTCCTGTTATTTTCTGGCAAAGAACTTGACTGCATTGTGCCTCTGTCCTGAAAATATGAGAAAAATTAGATTTAAAAGTAATTTACAAATTTTTCTGGCAGAGGAAATTCCAGGAGAGAGTAACACCCAGTCTGTGGAATGGTTATTGCTTATTGCTCTTAGTTAGACCTACAGTGAGAGTGGAAATATTTAAAAATGTGTAATTTGGCCAAGAGAGAAACATAAGCAAATTTTAAGTTGTTGACAAGGTAGGCATGCAGAAACCAGGTATGATTGCTAATGAGTTTCGTTCACATCATTAAAGAAAAATCTTGAGCTCTGTATTAAGACAACAGGAAAATGTCCTGAGGGCAAGGCTCCACCCATCAAAGGCTCCACCCCACCAAAGTTTCCAACACGTAAAAAGTGCAAATTCATTAGTGAGGAGAGAACCTGGATTCAGAGCACCATAGAAGGGACTCCCCACTTGAAAACAAGTATTTTCCCAGGTTCAGTCAGTGCAGTGCCCGCTATGTGTGGCAGGAGGGAACCAAAGGTGAAGGTGGAGGTTAAGAGGCTATGGGTTTTCCAGGATGATGTAGCTGAACGGACCATAAGATTGCCATGAGGTGAGCTGTAGGCACAGAGAGAAGCCAACCCAAGAGAGAGGTTATATATCTACAGGCAGTGGAACTAAGGGGTGGCGCTGTCTGTCCTAGTTACTTCTCTATTGCTGTGATAAGACACCAATACTGTCATGTCAGGGAGAGTGGCAGCAGGCAGGCATGGTGCTAGAGCATTAGCTGAGAGCTCACATCTTGAGATACAACCATAAGGCAGGAAGAGTTCATGAGAATGGTATGGACATCTGAAAGCCCACTCTCAGTGACACACCTCCTCCAAGGCCACACCTCCTCCAACAAGGCCACACCTCCTCCAACAAGGCCACACCTCCTAATCCTTCCTCAATAGTTCCACCAACTGGGAGCCAAGCCTTCAAACCACAGTACTATCCAGTTCTCATTCAAACCATCATGCTGACCAAGTCCCCTAGAGCTCAAAGGATGCCACCAAGAGCCCTCAAGAGCCGAGAGTTCGTGCTGGCTCTGCTGTGTTTCAGTCTTGAGTCATCTGATTCTCCTTGCTGGCTTCCTGCTTCTGCTCTTAGAACTGGAATGTTTACTCTGCACCAGTTATGTTGGAAGCATACAGCTTGCTTGTTATCAAAGATTGCCTTCAGTCCCAGGAGAGAGGCTGGGCATCTGAACAGTATTGGGATGGCTTAAGGTTGTGGACACTTTTAGAGATGTCTTAAATGCCTTTCGCATCCTGAGATGAACAGGGAATTGTAGAGCCCAGTTTGAATTAAGTGATATGTTTATTCCTCAGATCAACAAAGGGGTGAATTATGATGTTTAACGTCGATTGTTGATTTGATGGAATTTAAATCACTTAGGAGACAAACTTCCCAGCTTAGCTGTGGGGGTATTGATAGGCTTAACAGACGTGAGATGACCCATCCTGATTGTGGCTGGGGAGCTAGGACAGTGAAGGGGAGGGAATGGACAGATGGGGGATGGGAGTTTGGGACATAGTAATGTCCCATGTGCTGGAGTCCTGACAGACTAGAAGTGAGGAAGTGAGTAGAAGCCAGGCATTGGATGTGATGAGACTGGCTCTCTACTCCTCCCCCATCATGACTGACTGACTGTACCTTAAACCATGAGACAGAATACGCAGG
Organism: Mus caroli; assembly: GCF_978045245.1. NCBI lineage: Eukaryota > Metazoa > Chordata > Mammalia > Rodentia > Muridae > Mus > Mus caroli. Next base: position 15,596,685 of record NW_028227257.1, on the reverse strand, counting down.
TCCTTCCGTAGGCAGCTTCTGCCAAGCCGGGTGTGGTGGCACATGCCTTTAATCCCAGCACTCCAGAGGCAGAGGCAGGCGGATTTCTGAGTTCAAGGCCACCCTGGTCTATCTACAAAGTGAGTTCCAGGACAGCTCAGAGCTATACAGAGAAACCCTGTCTCAAACCCACCCCCAAAAAAAAAAAGAAAGAAAGAAAGGAAGGAAGGAAGGAAGGAAGGAAGGAAGGAAGGAAGGAAGGAAGGAAGAGAGAGAGAGAAAGAAAGAAAGAGAGAAAGAAAAAAAAGAAAAGTAACCAATACCAATACCCCAGCATCAGCTAAGGACTGCATTTGACGGGAGCCCGGCACCATGACTGGCCCACCGGCAAGTGCTGGCGGGAGCAGCCCGAGTCACAGCAGTGACCTTAGGTTCTTGGAGCCCATCCGACTTTCTGCCTATGTGACAGCTGAGCCTACTGGCCTGGGCTTACGCCTGGCTGCAGGAGGGCTCGGACTCCTGGGCAAGGCTTGGACTGGACTCCTGACTTCTAACCCAGGCCCTGCTGGCTGCTCCCGCCATCTCTGAGTCATCCCGTGTGTTTGGCTCAGGGCGCTAAGCGAGGTGGGGAGAACAGTTGGAGAACAGTCATGCTGGTGAGTGTGAGGTATGCAAGGTGTGCGAGGTGTGCTAAGTAAAGGTCAAGAATATGTTTTCTTTAGTATTTCTGGGAATGAAATGGGAGAAATACAGGATGGGCTGAAGGACTAAGGACTGGGGAGGAGAAAGACAGGGAGTGTTGCCAAGTTCCATAGTTGAAAGGCCTTCTGATTACAGGAAACGGTCTTTTGTGGAGGGCATAAATACAGCCTCTGTCTTTCTATCAAAACCAGCAGAAGTTATAATCAGGAAGATTGAGAGATGGTTGGTTGAGCGGGCGTTCCAGGAACTCAAGGCCATGCTCTGAAGGTCCTGGCCCCCTGCAGCCCTGCCTCCTCCTCCTCCTCCTCCTTCCTCATCTGAGCCTTGCCAGCCCCCTCCCTTGCGCTGTCCCCACTGACTGGCCTCTCTGCACCTAGCTTTGTGGCCTCCCCTCGGATGCCTCTTATTCCCTGGCACATCATTTCATGTCTTCCTGAATTGCATTTAATGAACTGTGTCAGGATTGCTCTTTAGAGCCATCTGTTGGTCCCAGTAAGACTGAAGGTCATATCCTGGCCTCTGGCTCAGGTCACGAATTCATTAAAATTTATGTTTTGTTTTGTTTTGTTTAATTTGCCTATGTGATTTTTTTTTAATGTCTTATATTCACTGCCCCAAAGTAAGAACAGGAACTTTTGCATAAAACCCCAAATTTCTGGTTTTCCTGGACAAATTGAAAAACCAAGAAACACAAGTTCTTTTCTCTGCTCTTAGAGCAGTCGGTGTCCCCTTTGAAAAGCCTGTGCCTTTTCCACTTGTTCCCAGACCCCACCAAACCCTACTGTCTCCCTGGCAAGAGAGCCTCATGTCAAAGGCTGTGTATCACCACATCCACATCCTGGGCCCCGCCCTGTCCTGGAAGACAGAGTTTGGACTTTATTCGAATCTGGAATTTCAACAGCCTGCAGTGGTGGTCGGAAAGATGAAGGCAACTTGCTACTCTACCATGAGCTCTTTCTGGATTCTCCCCTCCCTGGGGCTTCAACATACTTATTCCCTCAACAGATATTTGCAAGATTGTGCAGTGTCTCCATGGTAAAGAGCCTACCTAGCTTGCTGAGGCTCTGGGTTCCATCCCTAAACTGAAGGGAGTGGGGGAAGAGTCTCTGGACTGTGGACCCACTTCCAACCCAGGGTGCTCTGATATCTTTGGTATCCCAGATCCTCTGATGACCCCCCAAATAATGGAACCCTATCCCTAGAAGCCATTCCAGGCACTTCTTACAAACCTACCTCTTAGCAGTTCTGTCAGAGAGCATGGAAAGAATCATTGACGAATCACTGGTGGTGTTAACACCAGCAACAGGTGGTTCCTAGGAACTGGGGTCTCACGGATCACTACATCTCATTTCCCAGTCATGAGGCACCACCCACCCTGGCTATGGTTATGGCTGTCAGTGCCAAGTAGGAAAACCAACAGGATAACAGGGGCCTTTCCAATATCTGAAGGGTATGAGCTTATGTAACTAAAGCTCCAGGAGCCAACACAACCCTTAAGTTGTGCGGGTGTTCTTTTCCTCAGTCTTCCAGGCTGGGCTTTCAGAGAGGAAGCAATGCCAAGTTCCATTTTGCAGAAGAGAAAACTTGAGTTCTGGGATTGCAACAATGTTACCAAGAGGGTCCGGCTAAATTGATGCTCTTCACTCCCTCACACCTCCACCCCCTTGCTGTACTGAAGAGAACTATCAACTTCACTAGATTCCTCAGGGCCCAGAGTCCCCTTACCACCAAACATGACAAGCATCCCTGGCTGCCAGAATATGCATAGGCGACTGCAGACTCGGATTTGAAAACTGTAGAGGAGGATGTTATCTGGCAGTTTTGGGGTGGAAGCAGTGAGTCCTGGTTCTTGTGATTTAATGGCAGTGAGGTTTGAGGTAACGTGATATCTGCAGCCGAGGAACACCCATATGCCAGGGCCGGTGTAAATATGGGTGCCATTCTTGGATGCTCGACCTAAAATATTTGTATAGCTGTTTTGTCTGTACATACACCTGTGCACTGCACATATCTGCGCATGCCTGGTCCCCATGGAGGCTAGAAAAGGGCGCTGGATCCTCTGGACCTGGAGTTACCAGTGGTTGTGAGCCATCATGTGGTGGCTGAGAGTTGAATCTAGGTCCTCTGGAAGAGCAGCAAGTGCTCTTAACTGCTAAGCCATCTATGCAGCCTCATCTCTCAAACTTACTCCACATCTTATAGCTCAAGATGACCCAATGTTGACAAGTGATGTGTCTATGTGAAGGTTTGTCTCCACACCCCACACATAGGCATCTATATATAAATTCTTCTCTTAATTCCTTCAATATATATCTTATTTTTTCACATTTATTTATTTTAATTTCTGTGTGAGCATGCCTGTGTCCCTGTGCACATGCATGTGTGTGTACACACATGAGCCATAGCATGCTTATGAAAATCAGAGGACGACCTTCAGGAATTGGTTCTCTCCTTCCACCACATAAGGTTTGGGGATAGAACTCAGGTTATCAGGCTTAGTAGCAAATGTCATTACCCACTGAGCCACCACACCAATTCATATTAACTTAATTGTATTTTTTTTTTGAGGCAGAGTCTTGCTATGTAATCCAGACTTGACATGTGAACTAGTGATCTTTCTAGTTCAGCTTCCCCAGTGCTGGGATCAGGGATGTGTGCTACCCAACCATACCCAGCTTTCTATAGTATTCACTTTAAAGGACATTAACAGTGGGAGTCGGTGTTTCTAAAAACGGACTGTCACACAGTATGCCCCCCCATCTCTCTCTATATAACACACACACACACACACACACACTATATATATATATATATATATATATATATATATATATATATATATAGAGAGAGAGAGAGAGAGAGAGAGAGAGAGAGAGAGAAAGAGAGATCGCTATAAATATATATATATATATTGTCTTTTCTCAGTAGGATTTCATGTAGTCCAGGATACCTTCTAATTCACTGTGTAGAAAGCAAATCCTTAGACTTCTAATCCTCCTGCCTCTACCTCCTCCTCAGTGCTGGGGGCTGCAAGCAACGCAATACCACACCTGGTTTAATATGAAGCTGGGGATTCACCCTGAGCCCCATTCATGCTAAACAAGAACTTCATCAAACCAGCTACAACCCTATCCCTGTGCCCTCCATGACAGTCCTAAGCTGTTCTGCTTAGGTGGCCTTCAGACAAGGTCATCCCACAGGGTTTGGGGTCAGGTGAGGGTAGGTACTTTTTGTCCCCATCCAGGCCCTCCTGGCACTCGGGTGGGCATGCTGGCCTGTCTGCATAAGTCAAGGACCTACAAAGTCACTTCTTACTGGAGCTCCAGAACTCAGGTCCCCTCACCCCTCCTCTCACTTAGCCCTTTAGCCCTCCTCTCCTTCCCCTTATAGATTTTCTTCTTCTTTCTCCTAGTTGGCAATTTTAATAAGTCTCAGATCAATAGCCCTTAGAAGAATCTGAAGATAGTCATCTGAATGTCCCTCAGTGATTCCTTCAAAGGAATCGTTTGCTCTCTGACTCAGTTTCAACAGCCCAACTGGCTGTCAGGGGTTTTTTAATTTATGTTTTCCCTTTTGTTTTCTAGTCACCATGATACTTTAGATGGGATTTAAAGCTGCTTTTGGCTGCAGTCAATACTAAGTAGCATTTGTTGAGGGAAAAGATGGAAGAATGAATGATGGGATAATTTGCATTTGATGGATGGATGCAGGAGAGTGGAATGAGATAATGCACGCCATGACTGTGGCCTAATGTGCAGGCGCCACCTGCTGGAAAGAAGTTAGTATAACAGGTCATTTTCTGCTGTAGATCCAGGCAGGCAAATGAGTAAAAAGAGAAAGAACAAAAATTCAACAAAATCGCCCCATCTCCTTTGCTCTAGACCTCTTAATTATACTGCCAATTTTATCAGTTATTTCAAGAGTGTCAGTTTTTTAATCAAAATAGGCACGTTATTGCTCGTTCATAGCATCTGACACACTCAAGATACTGAGTTAAACACATGTGACATTGTTCACCCTCAGAGTAACTGCAAAAGGCAGATACTATAATTAGTGCAGCTTCAGATGAAAGTCTCGAGGTTCACAGAGACCTACGGTGCCTTATAATACTGAGGGTCACGTAGACGGTCTGTTTGGGAAAGGAATGAAAGCCAGCCCCACCTCACTTCAGAGGATGATGACAGGATTCCAAGAAGTCAGGCTCCAAGATGGGCTTCTCCAAGCAGGAAGCCTTCAGGTCCAGCAGGTGCCAGGTGATACAGGTGTCACAGTTAGGGTTTTACCGCTGTGAACAGACACCATGACCAAGGCAAGTCTTCTAAGGACAATATTTAATTGGGGCTGGCTTACAGGTTCAGAGGTTCAGTCCATTATCATCAAGGCAGGAACATGGCTGCTTCCAGGCAGGCATGGTGCAGGAGGAGCTGAGAGTTCTACATTTTCATCTAAAGGCTGTTAGGAGAAGACTGCTTCTGAACAGCTAGATGAGTCTTAAAGCCCATGCCCACAGTGATACACCCCTCCAACAAGACCACATCTCCTAATATTAAGTGCCGCTGTCTGGGCCATACATAAACCATCACACCAGGTGTAGGCCAAACTGGGATGGCAAGGAGGGAGGATTTTGACCCATACAATATTAACTGGCTCAGGAAAGGGGTGTGAATATGGACCAGGTTGCTCTCCTCGTCCCTGAGACAGTTCCACAGACAGACTCAGCTAGGAGCTATCATCAGCCAAAGCCCAAGGTCTGGGAGCCTGGGTCAGTGTGGCACAGAGTGCCCATACACCCATCCTACCTACATTATTGCGTGGCCCAGTATGACTCGGGTGGCCTGAGGGTACCAGTCAAGACGACAGAGGTAGCGATGGGTTGTGGTTTTAAAGAATGAAAATGGAGCTAGTAAGGTGGCTCCGTGGGTGCAGGCACTTGCCAGGCAAGTGTGAGGATCTGAGTTCGATCCCGGGAGCCCACTATGGAGGAAGAGAACCAACTCCTGCGAATTGTTCTCTGACCACCACATAAGTATGATGCGCACATGCTCACACCACCAATAAAATAATTTAAAAAAATAATGATAATGGTCTGCCCATATCTGCCCAATGAACTTGTGACCCAGACCCAGTTAGTGAATTGAGGCCAATTTGTAGCGAAATAATCTATGACTAGAGAAGGGGAAAGGGGCGTGGCCATGCACGTGACTGGTGAGTTGTTCAACATTTTCAAATTCAAAAAGGAAAATTTGAAGCCCATAAGTAAACTAATACAACAGAGTAACTTGTTAACACAACCATGTTGTGGTAGGTTTTTTTTTTCTTTTCTTTTCTTGAGACAGGGTATCATGTAACCCAGAATGCCCTTGGACTCCTGGTCCTCCCAGATACACCTGCCAACTGCTGGGATTACAGGCATGTGTCACCGCTAAACTGTTTGAAAACGTTTCACTCCACCCTGTCTTCTCCTTGCCAGCCATCAGTTTAGGGCCAAGCCCTGCCGAGCCTGCTGAGCCAGGGAGGATCAGTCAGCTGGCGAGAATGCATGGTTGTTAATGTATGACCACTTGATGTGGAAGTGACCTGCCATATATATATCAGTAGCTGACAGGTATGGATTTATAAGATTTTAGAGGACAACCATAAGGCTGCATCAAAGGATAACTGCGTTTGATTGGTTGTTTGTAAATGTTAGCTTTAGAATTTCATCTTCTGCTGGGCAGCGGTGGCACACAATTTGACTCCCAGCCCTTGGGAGGCAGAATTGGGCAGATCTCTCTGAGTTCAAGGCCAGCCTGGTCTACCGTGTGAGTCCCAGGACAGCCACCACTATATAGAGAAACCTTGACTCTAAATGAATAAATAGATAAATAGACAAATAAATAAATAAATAAAAACTTCTTCTGGGCTGGAGAGATGGCTCAGTAGTTAAAAACACTGGCTGGTCTTCCAGAGGTTCTGAGTTCAATTCCCAGCAACCAAGTGGTGGCTCACGATCATCTATAAGGAGATCTGTTGCCTTCTTCTGGCATGCAGGTGTACATGCAGACAGAGCACCCATACATACATACATATGCATATATATATATACATAGGTATGTAAAAAAATGTTAAAAGAGCTACTGTATGTGACTCCTATGCTCTTGTGTAGCAAAAAGGTAAGCCAGGCACTTTCCTTTCCTTTCTTAAAATTAAGTATATTTTTTATTTGTTCTTTGATTATCTCATGCATGTATACTATCTATCTTAATCAAAGTCACCTCCAACTCTCCTCTCCCACTCCCCCCAGACCCCTCACCTCCTCCTCCCCAAACTTCACAACCTCTGCAATAATCTACTGAGTCTAGTGCTGCCCAAATGTGCGTATATGTTGTATATGGAAGCCTGCCAGCATAAAAATGCCTCCTTCACATCCGTTCCTCTAACCTCCTCTGCTGTGAATGGGGCCTTTTGCCCTTCCCCCCTCTTGCCACCATATTGACTGACCCCATCTTCTTTCTGCAGGTCTTGTGCAGGTAACCACAGGTACATGGATGCACAAATCCTGTCATGTCCAGAAGGTGACATCTCACAGCACTGGCATGGCCCTCCCACTCTCACCCTCTAGTGATCCCCTCTGACACCACGTCACTTGAGCCCTGGGACACCGATGTCCCTTTTAAGGCTGAGTGAGCACTCAGTCAGGCACTTTTCTGACATCTGTGGCATGTACCACAGTGTCCCCTAAGAAAGTTCTCCCTTCCTCCTTTACAAAGTCATGAGAAATCCGGAATCCCCAAGTCATCAAACAATGGGGCTAGGGGGCTGGAGAGTTGACTCAGTCACTTAGAGTACTTGTTGCTTTCCCAGAGGACCCGGGTTTGATTCAGCACCTACACAATGGCTCACACCAACCATAACTCTAGTTCCAGGGTATCTTTCCTCTGTGGGCATCGGACATGCATGTAGTGTACATATATACATGCAGGCAAAACATTCATATGGATAAAAAAAAAGTTTAAAATGTAGAAAGAATGAAAGAGAGAGAGAGAAAAAGAGAGAGGGGGAAAGGAAAGGAAAGGAAAGGAAAGGAGAGGAGAGGAGAGGAGAGGAGAGGAGAGGAGAGGAGAGGAGAGGAGAGGAGAGGAGAGGAGAGGAAAGGAAAGGAAAGGAAAGGAAAGGAAAGGAAAGGAAAGGAAAGGAAAGGAAAGGAAAGGAAAGGACACGAAAGAAGAGAAAAAGATGGAGGCTATAAAACCTGTGGAACTTTATTACGCATGGCCCTGAGGATGCTGGATTAAGAAGAGCCTCCCAGTGGGTAGAGGCAGTGTCATGGGGAGCAGAGGGCAAGGACTTCCCTCCTGGATAGCCTGGAAAGCCAGACAAACTGCCAGAGATGTATGTCCGTAGAATCCCGAACTTTGACAACTATTGATAAGTCGTCTCGCTTGCATCTAGGAACGTGGTCCACCCCTAAGAATCCGTGGTAGATCTCCAAAATCCTTTATAGGCCACATGAGGTGTGACACTGAGTCTTGTCCAACAGGGTGTAAACCAAATAATCCCAGGGCAAGTTCTAGAACCTTCCTAACGAAACATCAGGACACCACGCAATGCTTCCACCTCTCGTCCTTCTCAACGTCTTTGGTACAGAGACAATGGCAGAAGCCGAAGGAGCCATCTCAACTGTGGGCTGAGCCAAGAAAGGGTGGTTTATACAGAATGAAGCAGCTGGATTAAGGGCGGTTTCATGAAAGAAGCCATCAAATCAGCTCCGAGCTTCCTGCCTCCAACTTCAAACTTATGAACATTACTGAGTATGATCCCTTACTCACGGACAACCTAACTCTAACACGGCGCCCAAGTGGTGACAAGTCTCAGTCCTCATGTTGTGTAGAAGGGAAGGGGGCTCTTTTCTGCTGTGTTCCTGTAGGTGATTAATAATGGCACTCAAGATTGGCCCCCGTGGTGGCAGCATGAGTTCCTCGCTACCAGCCCCAATGTTCTAGAATCTCAAATGAAACACACACACACATACACAGCTTTATATTTAATATGTCTTAATCAGTTCAATGACTGGGTCATTCCTAAACTTCCACATGGCTAACAACTCCTGTCTGATACCCCTGAGTTATTACTTACTAACATCTATACTCCATCTTTGTTGCCCTTGACACAGTTTGTGGGGGAGGGGAGGGGAGGGGACTGGGGCTGTTCTTCCCTGGTTCTTACATGCTGGCTGTCTCTCAATCCTGCACTTCCCTCAGCATGGCAATTCTGTCCTTTTTCCTCCTTTGGTCCCTTTGCCTGCAAAACCTAAAGTCCTGCCTCTGTCTCCTTGCCTAGCCATTGGCCACTGGCGATTTTACAAATTGAAACCAAGTCGGGGCAAGAACCCTCAGCATCTTACATGCAGGATTCTCATGCTATTTAGGGAACCCAAATAGCATAAATGCAAGCTTTAGGCCAAATCCACAACTCTGCTGCTATTGCTGTTAGTAGAAAAAGCACGCACTGACCAGCATAAGGTCCAAGACATGGTCCTCAGGGACATATCACTTTGACCATCCTGGATGAGATAATGTTAGGAGTGAATGGTGGAATTTCTGCCCAAACCAATACTCTCCATCCACCACGAGTGCCAGCCAGAAAAATCTAACTCTCCACAAATTGGTGCTTCTTGACATCGCTCACTTCTCTTTATTTCTTTATTTCTTATTTCTTCAGTTCTGGAAGCTGGCTGTCAGAGGTCAAAGGTCAGAGTGCTGGTATGGCGGGGTTCTAGTGAGGGCTCTCTTCCTCCCTTCCAGACAGTCACATTCCTACTGCATTCCTCACATAACAGGAAGAGAGAGAGAGAGAGAGTGAGGCAAGTGGGCATGCAAGAAAAACACTGAAACCCACACCAGTCAACTAATCCCTGTGAACTGAGAGATTTCAGCAGTTTGAACAAACACACAGTATTAGTTACCTTATACATTGCTGGGGCAAAATGGCTGACAGAAACTACTTAGGAAATGGCTGACAGAAACTCCTTAGGAAAGGACAAGTTTACCTGGGCGCAAGTCTCCGGGTAGAGTCATCGTGGCAGGGAAGTTCTAGCTGCGAAGTTTTGGGGCAGCTGGTGGCATGCATCCTGCATCCAATCAGGGAGCAGAAAGCAACAAATGCTGGCGCTCAGTTGGCTTTCTCTCTTCCGTGCAGTTCAGAACCCCCCTCTCCCTCCCACCACTCAGGGAACGATGCCACCCACATTTAGGGTTCATCTTCCTGCCTCAAGGAACCTGCTCAAGAGAATCCTCACAGACCTGCCTGCCCAGAGATTAGTGCCTAAGATGACTCTGGATGCTGTCAACAATCAATAGGATCCATCTCTCTCATAGGGCAACTCCTGTAGGTTGAGTATGTGGGATACACCCACAACTGTATCACAAGAGGCTAAGCATGAGGGTTGTCACAAGTTTGAAGCCAGCCCGGGCTATATAACTAATGCCAGTGCGGCCAGGGATACCCAGCAAGTCCATCTCAACACAAACAAGCATTTTTATTTTATTTTATTTTTTTTTTTTTGTGGTTTTTCGAGACAGGGTTTCTCTGTGTAGCCCGGGCTGTCCTGGAACTCACTTTGTAGACCAGGCTGGCCTCGAACTCAGAAATCCGCCTGCCTCTGCCTCCCGAGTGCTGGGATTAAAGGCGTGCGCCACCACGCCTGGCTAACAAGCATTTTTAAATCGTGGAACCGAATGTACCGTTTTAAGTACCCACAAAATGGTGAAATGCCTCGGGACTTTAAACTGTGCCAGATCATTAGAAACAAACACAAGTCTTTCCTGTGAGACCTCACCAGATGGTCTGTATGCATTATAACCTTTCTGGGTGCCAAAGGCATAGACCAGAGGGCCGTTGATTCCCTCAAAGTGAACCTAGACATACCAAGCAATTCCAAGAAAACCCTCTCAACTCTTGTAGAAAATCTGACTCAAAACCTATGAAATGATAAATGTCTGGACTGAGCAAAAGCAACTTTGGAAAAAAAATAGAAAAATAGCAGTGAGACTTTGCCAGATATCACAGCTCACAAAATACTTTCAGGAATTAAACCAGTTTACAAATTTACAAATGCTTCCATGAAACCAGAACCCAGAATGCACATGTGGGTTTTAGCTTATGCTACCTGTCAATTCTGTTGAGGAAACAAAGGACTGTTCGATCAATGTTGCTGTGACAAACAGACAGCTATTTGGAGGAAGGAAATTAGTGTGATTGTATCCCATACCATTTCCAAATATAAATCCAAAATATTTGATCAAAGCCTACCGGTGTTAGAAGAAATAAGGGAATGTATTGATCCTTTGTGAGCAGAAAGGACACATTGCAAGACAACAACTATACGGGAGAGTGTTGATTACATTATTTCATAGGAGCTGCGGCTGCCTCTGTATAAGATCTGTACAAGAAGAAGCCAGTCAGCAGCCCTCATGCGTGGGGGAGCCACTCCTAGCACTTAATGTCAGATGGAGGAGGGAGAGCCAGTTTTCTCCAGGGTAAGTTGACCATACCTCAAAGGTGGGCCTGTACCTGAGTGCCAGTGGGTGACACTGATGAGACTCAGTGGATTACTTTTAAAAATTAAAAACAAAACAAAACCGGGCGTGGTGGCGCACGCCTTTAATCCCAGCACTCGGGAGGCAGAGGCAGGCGGATTTCTGAGTTCGAGGCCAGCCTGGTCTACAAAGTGAGTGCCGGGACAGCCAGGGCTACACAGAGAAACCCTGTCTCGAAAAAACAAACAAAACAAAACAAAACAAAACAAAACAAAACAAAACAGGGCAGAGAGATGGCTCAGGAGTAAGAACACCGACTGCTCTTCCAGAGGCCCTGAGTTCAATTCCCAGCAACCACATGGTGGCTCACAACCATCTGCCATGGGGTCTGACGCCCTCTTCTGGTATGCAGGTGTACATGCAGATAGAGCACTCATACACATTAAAATGAATAAATTTAAAAACACAGAGCTGGGAAGGAGATCCTGGAAGAAATAGAAGAGAAGAGCCGAGGGTGGGTAAGGTCAAAATATATCGGATATGTGCATGAAATTCCCAAGCAGCACATCCAAATATACTTTAAATTTAAATAAATAGATTTCTATTTAAATGTTTTTAAGTGTTCCTATGCCAAAGCAAAAGTAAAATACATCCTGCAAGATGCTGTGAGACGTCAGCTCTGTAAATGATCTCCATCCATCTCATCATCAGAAAACAAAGTGTACGCCCAAAAATCAGAACAAGTGCAGACTGCCAATAAAATAGGAAATTGCTAATAAATGTGAGAGGGCAATAGTTGCATAATAATAAGAAAATGCAACATGACGATGGACAGAGCAACACAAACTGGATTCTCATCAAGCCTCCATTTTTCACCTATGACATTGTCAAATGATTGAACCCTTCCTCCGAGGGTGGGTGAGGGCGTGGGGTGCAGACCTGCAGCTGCCTCTCTGTACTCACTCTTTGTCTTCCTCATGTTCCTCTGTGTCCCATGAGACAGGCTTGCATGGACTACATCAACACATTCTGCTGCCATCTGGTTGAGGTCAGCCCAGTAGGAGACAGAGGGACAAGAGTGACCCAAGACATATATTACCATAGCACCTTCCCTGGGGGACCACACTGGACTGGTTTCCTCTCTCTCTCTCTCTCTCTCTCTCTCTCTCTCTCTCTCTCTCTCTTCTACTGGATTCCACTCTCTCTTCACCCCCAAAGCTTTGGAGGTATAATAATGGGCCCACTCTTACCAGCCCCCTCTCATGCTACCTTCAACGTTCTCTGAGCAAGAGTACTACATCTTGTTTGGAGTTAAGTGGGCCCAGAGCCAATGGGTACCTGTCCATCAGCAATTCCACATCTCCACATCCCCTTACCCACATCAGACACACACACTAACAGGTATCTGCACAGAGGGCGAGTGGAAGGCCGTTTGCAACACCCTTGTTTACAAGAGTCAAAAATTAGAAATTGTTTAAATGCCTTCAAATAGAAAACAGCTAAGCAAAATTTTATGTATGGAGTTAACTATACAGCATACTATGTGAATGTGACATGCTGATGTAAAGGGGGGCTGGATCCACTTGTATAACATGGACTTGAAACATGTTATTGTAGGAAGAAAGACCAGAGCCATAATAAATTACACGAGTGCTACAGTCTCCATGTGTTCCACAAAAATTATGGGAAACTTTCCTCCACTTCTCCACAAGGAAGGATTATATATACACCCCACCCCACCCAAGGCAGGCAGGCATGGATATAGGATGTGCTTTGGCCAAGGGAGTGTGTGTGGTGGTGACATGGGAAACTTCCAAGTGGGAGCTTTAAGAGGCCACAGCATTCTTCCTTTTCCCTCTGCCACGAAACCAGCAGGTACCGGCTGCTTCTTCTTCACCCGGTGTCCAGAAATACAGCGGAAGCAAACTCATACAAACATGTGAAGACTACAGTGTAAATGGGCTGGGAGATTGCTCAGTGGATAAGCCATTTCCTGTACAAGTCTGATGACCGGAGTCTTAATCTCCAGCATCCACATAAATGCTGGGTTAGTGTAGCAACTGCCCGTTACCTCTGTCCTCTCAGGAAACTGTCAGGAGACCCCTGGGGAGAGTTAGTTTGCTACAGTGACCAAAACAACTAGCTCTAGTTTTAAGTGAGAGACCCTGCCTCTGTGAGTAAATAGAATGGAAATCAATGAAGGGAAACATTACATCAACCTCTGGCCTCCATATGCACATGTGCCCCATACTCAGGCACATTCTCCCTCAACACACCAAGATATAAATCTGTATCATTATGAAGCACTGAGGTCAGGGCTGGAGAAATGGCTCAGCGGTTAAGAGTGCAGACTGCTCTTCTAAAGGTCCTGAGTTCAAATCCCAGCAACTACATGGTGGCTCACAACCATGCATAATGAGATCTGATGCCCTCTTCTGGTGTGTCTGAAGCTACAGTGTACTTACATATAATAAATAAATAAGTCTTAAAAAAAAAAAAAGAAAGAAAGAAAGAAAAAGCACTGAGGTCTTGGAGATGTTAACTTCAGTGCAGTCTCACCTACAGGTTAATAGGTCTGCTCTACAAGCGATCTACAGTTACTTCTGGAGGGGAGAATAACATGGGAGGGGGAATCACATGGGGGGGTATGATCTCAGGCTGCTTTTATGTTTAATTTTCATTTTCTTATTCTGAAAATATATTCATGCGTCACCATATAATAAAAATACATCACTTAAAAAGAATATAGCAGGTGCTTTCTTACTTAAAATGAAAGGCTAAAAAATATCAGTCTTAAAATACACGCATAAACACCCTATAAATTAATGGTTCTTCCTGCCCAGCTGGTGCTCTGAAGGTGGAGACTAGAGGCAGAGAGCTCCTTGGAGCCTCTAGAGCAGGAGGAGGTGCCAGGGCATGACAAGGTCTTGTCAGTCTCTCTGCAGGTAGAAATCTACAGAGCCTCTACTGGGAAATTTATTTCTGGTTTAGCTATCATGACACCGAGACATGGATTGGAATAGAATGCCTTTTGTTAAAAAGGCATTTTTAATTATGTATATGAGGGGGTGCATGTGAGTGTAAGTGCATATGGAGACCAGTAGAGGGCGTTAGATCCTCTGGAGCTAGAGTTGCAGGCAGTTGTGAGCCACTCAACATGGGTGCTGGGAACCAAACTTGGGTCCTCCGAAAGAACTGCAGGTGCTTTCAACTACTGAGCCATCTCTTCAACAGAATGTGTGTTTGGTTGGTTGGTTGGTTGGTTGGTTGGTTGGTTGGTTGGTTTTACATTCATAATGCCTACCTTTCCAGTGACCTCATTTTTATGACCAACTCACTTCAGACAATCTAGGAGAATGCCAGGTCTCTTTGGCACCTCATCCTCTTGCAATGCCAGTAAGAACCGCAAAGCTCTGTCTCTGACATCTCTTGTAGACTTCTCTGAACCAGACAGGATTAAGATAAAAGACAGCATGTAAATTGTCGTGACATAGGCTTGACATGTTGGCTCTTCTCACAAGCGAAATCAAACCTACAGAGATCCTTGATTGATCTCCATCCTCACGTGTCAGGCGGTTACAGTGGCAGCCTAAGAAGAAGCAGAGGCAGCCCGATCTCTCAGTCACAGCTCTGGTGACTCGGAAACAAGAGCCCTCTTAGACTAGAACTGTCCTCAGTTCATGGGACTTGATTCGCCATACTCAAGCTTTTTCTGCCTCTCACACAGAGGGTGGTTTCCATCTTCGTGCCTTGAATGCAATATGACTGAGGAACAGTTGGAAAAGAACTTGCAGAAGGGAGACCCAAAGATGAGAAGGTAAAGTAGCAAGAGAGAGAGAAAATTAGAAATTAGAAAAGCGTTCCATGGGCCCAGATCTCTGAACAGTTTTCCCCACAGGAAGTGAAAATATGAAAACTAGAGAGGCAAAAAATAATTTCACACATGCACAACAATCTCAGAAGATGGATTTTCTTTCAGGGCAGAATCACTGGGAACCAATAGAGGTAGACAGCGCCTGTGATGGTGCAGCAAGAAGTCCACAGCTCCACCAGTGAGAGGATCAAACAGGACTGGAGTCTATCTAACTGGGCCATCGCTAGACTTACCCATTTATAACACATTCAATGGTTGCTGCCATATTTTGCAACACAGTGAGGACCTGAGGACTCAGCAGTCAGATCCAGATTCAAGCACATGGGGAGAGGAGGCAAGACACCCACTTAAGCAATCAGCATGAAAAGCCAGGCTTTTGGTTTTTTTGGTTTTTTGTTTTTGTTTTTGTTTTTGTTTTTTAGATAAGCAGAGAAACTAAACCTAGCTTATGTAAAAACTATTGCTAGTTCCTTATGTGGGATAAATGAGTGCCTGTTTCTTTAAGTTCTGATCTGTACAATGTATGAAAATTGCTATAAAATACTGCCTACTCACCAGAAAAATAAGACTAAGCAACAGAAATGTGTGGGTTTATTGTATTGTTCTCTAGTTATTTGGTGTTTACTTAGAATTATCATAATTTTTAAATGAAACCCAAAGGGCGATGAAGCAATAGGCCAAAAGGAAGCAGGCTGGCCCTTGGCCCAGAGGTGTAATGTTTACTTATGTGCAAGACCCTTAGTTCAGGTTGAGGGGATGGCTGAGGACCTGAGATCAAATCCCCAGAACCCACATGAAGCCAAATGTGGTAGCACATGCCTGTTACCCCAGTATTCCCACAGCAAAATAGGAGGAGGCAGAGAAAACACTTCCTTGACATTCACAGATCCAACACTTCGGCTTAAATGATGTGGGACAACACACATTAACTTACTCAGGCAAGGTGAAAGTTGAGGAATGACACCCAAGGCTGGCCTCTAACTCCCCAAGGCTCCTATACACACACATACATGTATGCACACACTGGGGCACATGTGGACACATACAGATCCTTAGTTCTAACCATACATACATACATACAGACCCTTGGTTCTAACTCACACACACACACACACATACACACATCCCTTGGTTCTAACCCACATATATACACACAAACACACAAATATACATGCATACACACGTACATATACATGCATACACATGCACATGTGTATACACATATACAGGCCCCTATTTCTAATTGATACACACATGCATACAGACACACAAACATGCATGCACATACACACACACATACATATACCCAGACCCTTGGTTCTAACCTATGCACACACATGCATGTGCAAACACCTATACACACACATGCATGCACACACAACTATACACATACATGCACACACATACACAAACATGCATACACACACATACACACAGATCCTTGGTTCTAATTCATACATACACATACATGCACACACATACAGATGCATACATACACATGTATTTACACACATACACATGCACACACACATACATGCACACACACATGCATACATACACATGCATTTACCCACATACACATGCACACACATGCATTTACACACATACACATGCACACACACATACATGCACACACACATGCATTTACACACATACACATGCACACACACATGCATACATACAGACACACACAGTATGCAAACATCTTTAAAAGAATCGTTAAGACATCAGATTTTGCCACAGCCTACAGACTTGGAGAAGAAAGAACGATGTCATCCCAGTGGGGTGTGGTCCCCACCCTTGTAATTCCAGCACTTGAGAAGCAGAGGGCTGCAAGTTGAAGGACAGCCTTGTCTACATAGTGGCTTCCAGGGCAGCCTAAGCTACAGAGCAAGACCTTGACTCAAACAAAAGAACCAAACGAACAAAAACCCAGAAACAAGCGTGTCAGCGCCGGCAGCGCTCCCCTGTCGTTCCAGCAAGGAGCAGGAGGACCCGCAGTTACAGGTCATTAGCTATGTAAGTCAGGCCGGCCTAAAGAATCTGTGAGACGCTGGGCGTGGTGGCACACATCTTTAATCCCAGCACTCGGGAGGCAGAGGCAGGCGGATTTCTGAGTTCCAGACCAGCCTGGTCTACAGAGTGAGTTCCAGGACAGCCAGGCCAAAAAAAAAAAAAAAAAAAGTAAACGTGGGCTGAGGACAGGATAGAGTTCAACAGCAGACTTGTTGCTCCAGGCTTTCAATGTCAATGTGCTACACTTAAGAAAGGAAGGAGAAAGGAAGAGGGGGCTTAATAAATATTTGTTGAATGATTTGATTAATGTGGCAGAGAGAAAGCATACGGTATGCAGAACAGGCCCTCAAAGATGCTCATGCCCTACACGACAATCTGTGAGTGTAGTGTGGTAGGGAAGTGAACAGTACTTAAGCAACTAACATCCACCATCAGGAAGCAGAGAACACACCGCTGCTCAGTTCTCCTCTCCACGTGTACAGTCTAGGACCACAGCAAGGGAATGGTGCCATCCACAGTGGACAGGTCTTCACATCTTGTGGTGGTATGAATAGGTATGCCCTCCCCCCACCCCATAGACTCATGTGCTTAAATGCTTGGTCCGTGCGGAATGGCACTATTAGGAGATGTAGCTTTGTTGGAGTAGGAGTGACCATGTTAGAGGAAATGCATCAGCGCGGGGGTGAGCTTTGAGGTCTCCTACGCTCAAGCTCTGCCCAGTGTAGAACACAGTCGCCTCCTGCTGCCTGAAGATCAAGATGTAGAACTCTCAGCTCCTTCGCCAGCACCAAGTCTGCCTGATGCTGCCATGCTTCCAACTGGATATTAATGGACTAAACCTCTGACACTGTAAGCTGGCCCCAAATAAAATGTTTGCCTTTACAAGAGTTGCCTTGGTCACAGCGTCTCTTCATAGCCATGAAACCCTAACTAAGACACACCTCAACTAAATGAATGGAGATAACCCCGCAGGCACGGCCAGAGGCTCATCTCCCAGGTCATTCTGGATACTGTCAAGCTGAAAATGAACAGTCACCATCACAGGATGGTAACACAGGAGGGAGTGACTAGTGAGGGCAGGGTGGGAAACTGAGGGCAGAAACAAGCTTTGCTTCTCTAGGACAAAAGGAAGTTGTACAAGGAGAAGACTACCAAGGAAACACAGCTAGGCAGGGTGCTGTTGGCTTGTTCTTCAGTTAAAAAGAAAAACATGTACACACTGAATATGAAGTTGACTAAAATTATGACAATTATTTTGAAAGGGAACATGTGGAGGTGGCAGAAATATGTATTTACCTGGAAGACTTGGGGAATTTTTTTTTTTTGGTTTAGTGTTGTTGTTGTTGTTGTTGTTGTTGCTGCTGCTGCTGTTGCTGCTCCCTCCACCATTTACTTTTGTTTGTTTGTTTTTTCGCAACAGGGTAGTGCTTGCTTCCTGGGACTCTCTTTGGGATCCAATCTGGCCTTGAACTCACAGAGATTCACCTGCTTCTGCCTCCTGATGCTTAAAGGTGTATACTAGCTCGCCTGGCTTGATTTTGTTTTTTTTTATGATTTGTTTGTTTGTTTGTTTAGTTATTTACTTACTTATTAATTTTATGTATGTGAGTACACTGTAGCTGTCTTCAGACACACCAGGAGAGGGCATCAGATCCCATTACAGATGGTTGTGAGCCACCATGTGGTTGCTGGGAATTAAACTCAGGACCTCTGGAAGAGCAGTCATTGCTCTTAACATCTGAGTCGTCTCTCCAGCCCCGATTTTGTTTTTTTTTTAAACCTGGGATAATTGACGGAATATTATGTGGGGCACACAGGAAAAATATTGAGCATTTATTTAACAAGAAGCACTCAACAGAAATTTCTAAAAGCACGTGAGTCATGAGCTCGCAGACGAAACGCATCGTTTTGGAATAGACAGCAGAAGGTTACTGCTCAGAGGAGCAATATAAGGGTGCTGGTGACTTTTAAAAACACACATCATGAATCATAATGCTAAGTGTATAGATATAGATATACACACACACATATATATGCATGTGCATATGTATATATACATCAGATGTAATAATAGTTCAATAGAAAATTTTTTCCTTGGGGGCTGGGTATGTAGCTCAGTTGGTAGCACAAACTTTGAGTTGGATTCCTAGAATGGCATAAAGCTGCCCCCAGTGTTCAGGAGGTGGAGGCAGGAGGATCAGAAGCAAGGTCATTCTTGGCTAGATAATGAAATCCAAGCCAGCCTGAAGTGGAGACCTTGCCTAGGAAACAGATTTAATAATCAAATTTTTAAAAGGGGGGTGGGTTGTGGTTGGTAGTGATGGTTTGTCAGTTTGGGTTTTATGTTGGTAGTGGTGGCTTTGTTGTTGCTGTTTTCTTTGTTTGTGGCTACTAACCATGTGGTTAGCTTTAACCATTTAGAGTGGTGAGATAGCTCAGCAGGTAGAAGTGCCCTCTTCCCAGACTGATTGACAATAGGGCAGAAAGAAAACCAACTCCTGCAAGTTGTTCTCGGACACACACACACACACACACAGTACCTCACATAAATAAATGTGATAAAAAAAATTTTAAATAAAAAATATTGGGCTGGTGAGATGACTCAGCTGGTAAGAGCATTGACTGCTCTTCCAAAGGTCCTGAGTTCAAATCCCAGCAACCACATGATGTCTCACAACCACCTGTAACAAGATCTGATGCCCTCTTCTGGTGTGTCTGAAGACAGCTACAGTGTACTTAGGTATAATAATAAATAAATCTTTAAAAAAAAATGTCATTTTTACAGCAAATTGTTAAGGGGTTGGAGAATTGGCTTGGTGGTTAAGAGCAATGTCTGCTCTTACAGAGGATCCAGGTTCAATTCCCAGAACTTCCATGGCTGCTAATGACTGTCTACAACTACAGCGTCAGGGCATCTTGTCCCTCTTCTGGCCTTTTTGGCCACTGCATGCACATGGTACATAGACATACACGCAGACAAAACATCCATATGTGTAGAATAAAAATAAACATTTAAAAATATACAAAGTGAATTGTTAACCCAGGGTAGGGATAGTCCAAGTTATATAATACAGATACAAAATGGAAAAAGGCACAGCCTTGGGTACCTTAGAGTCGGGAGTACTACAAGTCAATTAAAATTATCCGAGTTGAAGCTTTAGAAAATGTTCAGGTGTCTGGAAATGTAGGGGGAAAGTAGCGGGACTAACAACTCCGTAAGTTGCACATCGCTGCTTCTGAGAAGTTATTAGAAGATCGGTAGTCGATTGCCTGTGACCACACTAGCTTTCAAAAGTATGTGTTACTTTGATAAAAATAAAACTTATTCCAGTTCTACTTGACGGGTTGCCGGCCAGCCTGAACTGCATAATGAGGCCTGGACTTAGTCAGGGTTTCTGTTGTTGACATAAACACCGTGACTATAAGCAAGTTGGGGGGGGGGAAGGGGTTTATTTCATCTTATATAGTTCAGGCAACAACGGTTCATCACTAAGGGAAGTTGGGGTAGTGACTCATCCTGGAGGCAGGAGCTGATGCAGAGTCCATAGAGGGATGCTGCTTACTGGCTTGCTCCTCACGGGTTGCTCAGCCTGCTTTCTTATGGAACCCAGGACGACCAGCCCAGGGATGGTATCACCCACAATGAGCTGAGCCCTCCCACATTAACTATCAATCAAAAAAATGTCCTAAAGTTTGCCTGCAGGCCAATCTAGTGGGTTCTTTTCTCAATTGAGGTTCCTTCCTCTCAATGACTCTAGCTTGTGTCAAATTGACATTAAACTAGTCAGCACAGGCTCTAACACGTGTGTGTGTGTGTGTGTGTGTGTGTGTGTGTACTGGCTGATCTTAGAGATCATGGTTTGACTCCTAACACTCACATCGCATCGTACAATTTTATCTATAACTCGTTGGCCTCCAAGGACCAAACAAACACTGGTGCAAGCAAACCCTCAGAAAGTAAAATGACTAAATATAAAAATAAAATAAAATAAGCTGGACATGGTGTGCATACCTTTAATCCCAGGACTTTGAGAGGCAGAGGCAGGATAATCTCTGAGTTTGAGGCCAACCTGGTCTACAGAGTGAGTTCCAGGACAGTCAGAGCTACACAGAGAAACCCTGTCTCAAAAGCAAACATACAAAAAGTAATAAAATATGAAAAAAAAACAATTGTTAGCTTTATAAATAAAATTGTAAAGTCAGGAAACTACACATACCTTAGAATCTATGAAAGATAGTAATGTAATAATACTGTCATAAAGCGGGCTGGAGAGATGGCTCAGCAGTTAAGAGCACTGACTCTTCTTCCGGAGGTTCTGAGTTCAATTCCCAGCAACCACATGGTGGCTCACAACAATCCGTAATGAAATCTAACGCCCTCTTCTGGTGTGTCTGAAGACAGCTACAGTGTACTAACATATAATAAATAAATAAATCTTAAAAAAAAAATACTGTCATAAAGCCACATTGCTCACTGGGCTGTAATACACAAGTAAAGACAGCATTTCCGAATCTACCGTGTGAGGCTTGGAGCCTGTTGTTGGATACCAGCTGTAGGATGGAAGACAATGGGCTAACTAGCTGTGGTCCTCTGGCTGAAGCCTCCCCTGGGGTAGCCTCAGTTCCTGCTTTCTCCCAAATCCTTAGAACATCACCTGATCAAATTTCTCAGGAAGTAGGGGACGGCCTTGGAAAGTCTAGTTCTAATATCCATTCCACAGTGCGACAGGGGCTCCTGGGCCTCATTTCATTCACACGGAGGCAGGCTCAGCATCCTCTGTGCCCAGCATCAGTTCAGGTGTGGAGATTTTTGTTCTCAAGGAAGCTCCAGGCCACTTACTTACAAAACCTACTGTGTAGCTTTAGACAAAGTGTTTGTGCTCTTTTTCTTTCTCATTCTCCTCTAGACTAATGAAAAATTCACTAGGATGACTTTGCATTTCTGCTCAAATTGTGTGTCGAGCTCAAAAGGCAGAACCCCACTTCACCAGGGAAGCAGGAACACGCTGAGAGGCGGCAGCTCCTCTCAGAGCCCTTAGGGAACAAGGGTCATGGGGAAACGACAGACAGAGGTTAGAGGGTGCACAGAAACACAGCTCACCAGGGCAGCCTCAGCTGAGCGCAGTGACATGTTTATACACTGGGAATCAAGCCAGGCAGCACTGGCACATGCCTATAATCCCAGCACTCAGGAGGCAAAGGCAGGTGGATTTCTGAGTTCGAGGCCAGCCTGGTCTGCAGACACTGTAGAGTGAGTTACAGGACAGCCAGGGTTACACAAAGAAACCCTGTCAAAAACAAAACAAACAAACAAAAAACACTGGGAATCACTGGGGCAGGGTGTAGACTTCCCATTTCTGGACAACGCTAAACCCAAAGATGTAGGCAAGAGGAGAAATTTTTTTCCCTCCTGTTCAGAGCACTGTGTTCTCTGTGGCAGAGGCCTCCCTTCAAAGGAAACTACTTTTATCAGAGCCTTATCAACCCAGGGGAAAGCCAATTAGATATCTTCAGTCTCCTTTAGTTTTGTGTCTCACAAAAGAGAAGAGGAAAAAGCTAAAATATATCTTGAAGGTTACAGTCTAGGGACTCCGGCCTACTAAGACACACACCCTCATACTGCACAAAAGAGACTTTATTACAAGATTATCAAAAGCTTCCCATCACCAGAAACCTTACTGTAGCATCAACGTGGCTTCGGTATAAAAACAGGGAATTAGCCGAGCGTGGTGGCGCACGCCTTTAATCCCAGCACTCGGGAGGCAGAGGCAGGCGGATTTCTGAGTTTGAGGCCAGCCTGGGCTACAGAGTGAGTTCCAGGACAGCCACGACTACACAGAGAAACCCTGTCTCGAAAAACCAAAAAAACAAACAAACAAAAAAAAAAAAAAACAAAAAAAAACCAGGGAATTACAATTGAGAAAGCTGTAAGCTTTCATTCAAACAAGTTTCTAGGGAAACTTAGACAAGGGAAGCAAATTAAAGAGGAAACTGAAGCCTTTGACACAGTTACAGTAAATGATAAACAGAGCCTAACTCCAGGCAGATACATACAAAATCATCACAGCCCTGTTTCCCTCAGTTTCTATGAGACAACACATTATGCCTAACTACTGGAAAATTATAGAAGCGAGAAAAAAGAAACCCAAAGACAGGGGCTATAGCTCAATGGTAGAATTCTTGCTTAGTATGCATGAGGCTCTGAGTTGGTTTTTGGTTTTGGTTTTGGCCCTGAGTTTTATATATAGAACTGTACTCTGTGTGTGTGTGTGTGTGTGAGAGAGAGAGAGAGAGAGAGAGAGAGAGAGAGAGAGAGAGAGAGAATCATAACCAGACATGGCAAAGATGGCATTACTGAGCTAGGCATTTACTATTACCAGGATGAGTATTCTAAGGGCTCTGGTGGAAAGAGAAGGCTACACAGAACCTCAGAGCTAGGGGTGTCCAGGGGGGGGATGGTTGGCCCCTGAGGCCGACCAGTGAGCTCTAGATGGACTAAGAGATCCTGTCTCAAAGACAAAGATAGAGGAGACATGTAACACCTAACAGTGATCTCTGACCTCCATTCACATATGTAAACACATATGCACACACCTGGACAAGTCTGTATGCGCGCCTACATACATTACACAGAGACACAGACACACACATGCTAGACAGAACCCTTTGCTGGGTGTGGCCTGTGTGTGCCTTTAGTCCCCTTTCAAGGGTAGAGACAGAGAACCAGGAGCTCAGGGCCATTCTTTTCTGCATGGCAAGCTTGAGGCAGACAGGGCTACATGCAACTTTGTCTCAACAAAAACAACAGCCTTGGTTTTGCAGTGAGTTTTATAGATACCAAAAGAATGATCCATGGAGGAAAAAGAAGGATAGGTTTTATTTCATTAAACTAAAACCTCTGCATCTGGGAAGTTACTGCCAAGGGAATTAAAGGCAAGCCACAGCCAAGAGGATAGGCAGTAGCACACATCTGATAAAGGACAGGAATGCAGAACGAACAAACAAGTCCCAACGTTCAACAAGAGAACAGACAACGCAATCTAAGATGGGTAAAAATAATAAAATATCCAGCACTCGGGAGGCAGAGGCAGGCGGATTTCTGAGTTTGAGGCCAGCCTAGTCTACAAAGTGAGTTCCAGGACGGCCAGGGCTAAACAAAGAAACCCTGTCTCGAACCCCGGCCTCCAAAAGTAATAATAATAATATATAAGCAAAAAAAATGGGGGAGAGAAAGCTCAGCAGTTAAGAGACTTGGTGTTCTTGCAAAGGATCCAGGTTTGGTTCCCAGGCCCCAGGGGTGGTGTATAACCATCCACAAGAGTTCCAAGGGACCCGAAACCTCTTCTGACCTCTATGGTATCAGGCACACAAGCGGCATACAGACAGACAGACTGACTGACAGACAGATACAAGATAAAAATAAATCAATCTTTTTTTTTCTTAAAAGAAGAAAAGGAAGCCAGGCATGGTGGCACACGCCTTTAATCCCAGCACTCAGGAGGCAAAGGCAGGTAGATTTCTGAGTTCGAGGCCAGCCTGGTCTACAAAGTGAGTTCCAGGACAGCCAGGGCTAAACAAAGAAACCCTGTCTCAAAAAACCAAACCAAACCGAAAAAAAAAAAAAAAAAAGAAAGAAAAAGAAGAAAAGGAAATAGACACTTCAATAAAGATATACAGATGATAAATAGCTCATGAAAAGGTGTCGCTAAGGAACTGTACATTAAGAGAGTAATGAGATATCATGCATGCCAATTCCAATGATTCAAATCGACAAAACAAATCAACAGGAACTAAAGTCTGACACACCAGATATAGGCATGCTGAGGGAGCACCACTCTTCCCTGCTGAGCACCCTGAAGGAGCACCACTCTTCCCTGCTGAGCACCCTGAGGGAGCACCACTCTTCCCTGCTGAGCACCCTGAGGGAGCACCACTCTTCCCTGCTGAGCACCCTGAGGGAGCATCACTCTTCCCTGCTGAGCACCACGGGGAGCACCACTCTTCCCTGCTGAGCACCCTGAGGGAGCATCACTCTTCCCCACTGGTGTAATAGAAAATGTAGTCATTCTGAAGTCAGTTTCTTAAAGTCAGAAACAGGGGCCGGAGAGATGGCTCAGCGGTTAAGAGCACTGACTTAACTGAGGTCCTGAGTTCAATTCCCAGCAACCACACGGTGGTGGCTCACAACCATCAGTAATGGGATCTGATGCCCTGTTCTGGTGTGTCTGAAGACAGCTAAAGTGTACTCACATACATTAAATAAATAAATAAATAAATAAATCTTTAAAAAAATGTCAGACATGATTTAGGGGCTAGGGAGATGGCTCCCTCTGTAAAGTGTCTGTCACATGCATGGTAACTTGAGTTCAAATCCTCAGTACCCATAATAATCAAGGTACAGTAAGACACATCTTTCACCCATTGGTCAGCCAGCCTAGTTGAATCAATGAGTGAGAGGTTCAGTGAGAAACTATGTATCAAAAAATAAAGCAAGATGAAGGATGAAAAAGACATGCAGGGGCTGGAGAGATGGCTCCACAGTTAGGAGCCCAGGCTCCTTTTCCAGAGGACCCAGGTTTAATTCCTAGCACCCACATGGTGGCTCACAACTGTCTGTAATTGCAGTCGCAAGGGATCCGACATCCTCTTCTGGCCTCAGAGGGCACAAATATACGTGCAGATCAAACACCTGTTTGCACAAAATTAAAAAAATAAGTACTTCTTTTATTTTTTTAAAAAAAGAAGACTTCTAATGTCAGCCTACAGCCTGAGTACATTCATACATGCACGCATGCATGCATGCATGCATGCATGCGCATGTGCTTGTGCACACGCACATTAGACACATTTAAATATCAACCTAACAGTCTTGCTCCTACATATTCACTCTCATGAACCGAAAACTGATGTCCACACAAAACCTGCATTTAAGTGTTCACAGCAGAGTTAGTTATCATTGTCCTAGGCTGGATCAAGAGCTCCCTTGAAGCTTCCATTAGTTCCCAGGGCTCTACAACCAAGTGCTCTCAACTAGGTGGCTTTGAAACACAAGCCACATAGTATCTCACAAATCACTGACTTCCGTCTAGAAGTCCAAAATAAGGTATCTATCGGCCATATTCTCTTCCAGACTCAAGGCAGACTCTTTAGTTTCTAGTGTTGCTAGTACTCCTGGGTGCTCCCTGGCTTGTAGCTACATCAGTCTACCCGTTGCCTCTGTTGTCAGAGTATTCTCTGGGTGCTCTGTCTCCCCATGGCATGCTCTGTTTTACAGAGCCCTGTCCTGAGTCAAGACCTATCTAATGACCTCATCTATTTTGACTATATCTACAAAGAGCTTTTTCCAAATGAGGTGACATTCATAGGTATCTAAGGTCTCAACTTCAACATACCTTCATGGAAGACACAAGTCAGTCTGGCTAATTTATGTCTTTAAGACAGTATGTTAGCTGGGCAGTGGTGGCGCACGCCTTTAATCTCAGCACTTGGAAGGCAGAGGCAGGCAAATTTCTGAGTTCGAGTGAGTTCCAGGACAGCCAGGGCTACACAGAGAAACCTTGTCTCGAAAAAAAACAAAAAAAAAAGAGAGAGAGAAGAAAAGAAAAAAGAAAAGAAAAGAAAAGAAAAGAAAAGAAAAGAAAAGAAAAGAAAAGAAAAGAAAAGAAAGAAAAAAAGGAACTGGGTGTGATGTTTCACACCTGTAATCTCTGCATTTGGAAGACTGGGGCAGGAGAATGGCTGTGAGTTCAAAGCTACCCTGGGCTGAAGGGTCAGAGACCCTGTCTCTCTCTTTTTTTTTTTTTTAAGGTTTGTTTATTTATGAATATGAGTGTTCTTTCTACACGTATACCTGTAGGCCAGAAAAGAGCATCGGATCCCATTACAGATGGTTGTGAGCCACCATGTGGTTGCTGGGAATTGAACTCAAGACATCTGGAAGAGCAGACAGAACTCTTGACCTCTAAGCCATCTCTCCAGCCCAAGAGACCTTGTCCTTTAAAAAGAAAAAAAAAAGATTAACTTTATTAGTTAATTATTATTATAGTTAATTATTAGTTAATAATTTATTATAATTTGTGGTATATTCATTTAATGGAATAGTGCTCAATGATGAAAAGAAATGAGTTAACTGTCTATAAAAAGACATGAAGGAACTGTAGTGAGAATCTTCGTTTCTTTAAAAAATACAGAAATAAGAAGTGTTTTTGTTTTAATCCCAGGAGTGGAATATGGGGCTGCTTCGCACTGTCCACAGCAGCTGATTTGCCTCCTGCTCTAGCAGGGGCGTGATTTTGCCAGCTGCAGATAGTTTCTGTAGTCATGTGACATTTAGAATTCTGGGAACTTTTCAGAGAGTATATAAATACTGGGTGGTGTAGAGAGGGTGTAGGTTGTTGGTTGGTTGATGTTGTTTGTTAAGTAGTTGTGGGCAAAGAAGAAATTAGATATCCTGACAACAAAGATCAAACTTTCTCCAAGTAACTCGATGCCCCCTAGTTAGCAAGAAGCAATGTAACACTAACTTTGCTCCTGTTTCCCCTCTATCCTTTTTAAAAATCTCCTATCTAGTGTTAGGCGGTTGAAAGGATTTGGAACAAAAGGGGTGGAGAAGGGTGGAAGAAAGAAAAACACACAAAGTAGCAAAGATACAACTCCAAGGAGCTTTAAACCACATTGACTCATGAAAAATGCCAATCAGAAAACGCTACAGTGTAAAATGTCAGGTAGTTGCCAGAAGTTGAGGGTATGAAAGTGGGGGATGAATGAATGAAGCACAGGGGATTCTTAGGGCAGTAAAACTTTAGAAGACAGCGGTGGATACGTTATCTGTCATGCTTGGCAAGATCTATGGGAGTTTAAAATACAAAGAATGCAGTCCAATGTGAAACCCGGTGCTGGTTAAAGATAATTTATCAATACTGCTCATCAAATGTAACAAATGTATCACAGGAGTGTCAGTATGTTATCAAGAAGAGAGATATGCAGTCAGGAATAGGGAGGTATTAGAATGATGTACCATCCAGTCAGTGCACTCTTTCCTGTCCCGAGACTGGCCATGTGCCCGTCTCCCCCACGCTGCTGTAATCGCTGGCCCATTAGGCTAGTCCTTTATCCACCCTGTGCTATTTAGTTTTTGTCAATTTGACACACACTAGAGTCACCTAGAAGAGGAGACCTCAACTGAAGGATCGCCTGCATCAGATTATCCTGTGGGCATGTCTGTGGGCCATATTCTTGATTAATGATTGATGTGGAAGGGCCCAGTCCACTGTGGGCAGTGCCACCCCTAGGCAGGCGGTCCATTGCTGAGCAAGCTATGGGAAGGAGATTGATAAGCAGTGTTCCTCCATGGTGTCTACTTCAGTTCCTCCCTCCAGGTTCCTGCCTTAGCTTTCTTTAGTGATGGTCTATACTGTGGAAATAGAAGACCAATAAACCCTTTCCTCCCCAAGTTGTTTCTATCTCAGCAACAGAGAAGCAAACTGGAATATACCTTTGAACCCATCAGTTGATCGTTGTGGCTTGCTGACCCCTGGCCTAGAATGCAGAGATGGTGAAAGGATTTAATCCATGCAACCCTATAGCAGGCACTAGGGGAGGCCTGACAAAGAGCAATTCTGTTCACTCCATGTACCGATGATGTAACTTGTGGTGTAATCATTAAAAGCCTCTAACCCATTAGGCTACTGTCTAGATGGAGGCAAAAGACTGTCCTGTCATGTTAGAGCTACTGCACTCTGAACAGACTCTGGATTCGTAACTGGTCTTTGGTCTACCAAAGACAAATCCCCATGAGGTTCTTGTGGTATTAAGAAACCCATCCAGTGTTCTAGTTCAGTGGTTTTGATTAAAATCCATATATATATATATATATATTACACAATGCACTCTTAATCTCATTCAAGTTAAAAGTTGTTGTACTTGGTTCAGGACTGATGTGGTCAGCATCTAAAGAACAAATGTCTGTACAAAAGACTTGAAAAGGACCTTTATACCCTAGAAAGTCTGTGTATACACACCCAATTTGAAGTAGACAGCCACTCCATAGTCTCAGCTGCCATATAGAAATGTAGACAGCAGTTTTCTGTCCATAGAAATCTGATTTTTATGGTTCTGAGTTCTATAAGAAAGCAGGCTGAGCAAGGCAGCATCCCTCTTCCATGGCCTCTGCATCCGTTCCTACCTCCAGGTTCCTGCTCTGTTTGAGTTCTTGTCCTGACTTCTTTGATAATGAATACTTTGGAAGTGTAAGTCAAGTAACCCCTTTCCTCCCCAGCATCGCAGCAATAGAAACCCTAGCTAAGACAGCAGCTAACTCAAACTGTTTATTCATTCTAGAACAGTACATTGGGAGGATGGGGAGTTATATAAATGAACTGGGGTGCTGATAATGGGTAAGGACAGAGCTCTGATTGTCTCACTCAGGGAACTATTAAGTCTGAGCCATCAGCGATGGGTTACAAAGCAGCGGACACAGAATGACATTGAAAAGATCACTTGGTACTTGATGGGGGCAGGGCTGGAGAGTCAAGCGGTGAATTTGAAGTCTGTCATTAAGCTAAGTGAGGGTAAAAGGAGAAATGACAAAGGCCTATTACTTTGTTCTTTCTCTAAAAACTGTAAGCTTCATGACGCAAGTCTTGCTGTACTCCCCAGCACTCTGAAAATTGTCACACGGAATTTGTGGGAAATGAACAAAGGCGTGGTGGTAGAGGTATTTTGAAGGGCTAGGCTTAAGGGTCAACAGGCTTGAGTGAAGTATTAATAAAATTTAGGTAACACTGAAAGCCATTTGGGGATCCCAGGGTTCTGTCTCTGACGATTTCCCTTTGAAGGATACTTGGGGACCAAGGAATCTCAACGAAGAACTGATGTACACTGGTTTTTTTGTTTTGTTTTTCTGTTTTTATTAAGACCTTGGGAATGTTCTGTTCCTGGTACTTCATGAAGCGCCCTTGGTCTAGGAAAAGAACAGTAAGTACCTTTTAGGACTGAAAGGTGAACTAACTGAAAATGGAGGGCTGTCTGTTCTCCTTTAGTTACAAGCATTCCCTTAACGCACAGCTAAAAACACTGCTAGGCTCTCCGACTCCGTGAGAATTATTTTCAGGGTTGGGTAGGAACAGACGATCCTAGGCTCAACCAAGACCGCTCCAAGCTTCCGAACCCTGCCCTCCCGGAGCCCGCCCTGTTCTCACACATCCCCAGCCCTAGGGCGGCCACCTCGGCCCCGCCCTCTCTTCTTCCTCCTTTTCCTGCTCCCCCGCCCCACTTCCTTTCCCTGCGTCCGCCCCCTCCTCGCTCCCACCCAGGCTCTGCGTCCTCCCACGACCGCTCCCTCTTGGTCCTCCCTGACATCCCCTCCTTCTGGCTATCACCGCCCTTTTCAGGAGGACGGAGCAACCCCGTGCCTCATTCACCCAATGAGGAGTCGACTCGGGGTGGGGCGGGACTTGGGCTAGAGCGGAAGTGCTGGCCAGAGCGGAAGTGCAGCTGCTGCCGCCGCCACCGCCGCCGCCGCCGCCGATTTCGGAGCCGGGTAGCCGCCGCCGCCACCACCACTGCCCCTACGGTCGCTGCCACCGCTGCTGCCGCCAGCCCCGCCTGAGGAGTGAGCCCGGGAAGGACGCAGTCGCTGCCCTCCGATCTTCCCGGAAGCGCCTTTGCTCCCTCCAGTCCTCCGCGGTGAGTGCGGCGTGGCTCCCAGGGGCCCCAGCCCAAAGCCCCTTGTCGGGCGGCGGCTGCGGCCAGGCTCGCTGTCGCCGCCAGGCTCACTGCCGCCCCTCCCCGCTTCCGGCCGGGCCTGCGCCTCCGCGGGAAGCCGGGCTTCTCTCTCGGCGCGCCGTACGGGGTGCGGCCGGGCCTGCGCGGCTGGGGACCGCTGGGCCGCAGGCTCCCCCCCTCCGGCACCATCTCTGCTCGGCGCCGCCCCTGCCTGCTCCCTTCGGGCCCCGAGCCATCCTTCTGGGCCTGTCAACCTCTCTCATTCTTTGTGGCTTTCAAAAATTGAAATGTTAGTCGAAGGCGGGCGAGTTCCCGAGCCGCGACGCCCCTGCCGCACTCCCCTGGATGAGTAAGGGTTTAACCTTGGCGACAGCTGGGGCGAATCCCTCTCCCACTTTGCAGTAAAGCTATTTCATCATTGCTGGTGTGGGAAACCCAGCTGGACCCGAGATTCCCTGACAGCAGGGTTGAGGTTTGAATTAAGAAATGGATTTATCTGAACCTTTCACTGACTCAAACCGGATTCCCAATGGGGTGGGGGAAGATCAGGCTGAGAATTGAGTCTTTTCTCTTGATATTTGTCGTCTTTTACTGCCAGAATCTCGTGTGTCCGTACCCCAAATTCATCCATACACTTTTTTTGTGGCATATATATATATATGTGTGTGTGTGTGTGTTATATATTGTTTGAAATTTGTCTAGTAACCTCAGTGTTTGAGAAAGGAGTAGGCGAGATGTGGACCCTTTTTTGCAAGATGAGCGCATCTGGGTCTGTTGCAAATGGAGAACATGCGTGCATCGAGGATTCCAAAGGTGGCAGCGTTGGTGAGAATTTGCCAACCTCTGTAAAAATGCATGGCTCATGTACATTTTCTCTGGTGAGACTAGATAGCATTGGACTCTTGATTTTACTTGCCTGGTGTGGGAGGTGGAATCTGGCAAGATGTTACAAATCTGTAAAATCCCGGGAGCCGGTGCAGAAAGGTGTAGCACTTAAGAGAATATGAAAATTACATTTCTCACTGTATCTCAGGTGTTCCTGTGAAACCATACAGACATACAGTTTATGGGACTGAACACGCGCTTACTCAGCATCTCACATCTAGCTGCTGGGAATTTATACGAATATTACTGGGTTCTTGGTGGATTTCTCTTGCCTGCCTCCAGTGCAATTCATTTCTTTGGGTTGCCCAAGTCTTTTTTTTTTTTTTTTTTTTTTTTAGATCTATGTCCTTAGCATTATATAGCCAGCGGATACTGGTTTGTTTGTTTTTTTTTTTTTTTTTTTTCATCCCCACCCAAGTTAGAATTTTAAGCATGACCTTAGAAATGAAAGGCTGGAAATTCAGTACTAAATGCTAAATTATTTTCTTAGCCTCTGCCTTCTAACTATAAGAAACCATTCACCCATCTTACAGATGAAGTCTTTATAAGAAATGAGGTGATTTGGCCTAAACCTTACACCTACTTACAGACTGAATATTTTCTTTCATCGGTGGCAAGTATTTATGGACTGTCAGCCCCTGGAGTATGGCTCCCACCCTGTTATCTTCCATTTCCCATCATGCAGTGCTTGGGTTATATTGAAGCCATTTTAGAGCTGGAGCTGTCTGGATCAGGGAGGCAGCCTGTGTGGAAACCAGGCCGAGCACACTCCCTTGATGCTCAGTCCCTAGGCAGAGTCCCCAGAGATTTGGGCTGCTGCAAAAAGTGCGTTTTCCCCATTTGGCTGTGGATCCAAAAACAGCACTGGTTAGGTGAATTGATTCAGCTCTTCCCTCAATTGCTTTCTAGCTGTGGTCTTCAGGAGTTAACTCATCTCTGCTTCTGAGCCTCCCTTCTCCACCGTTGTCTGAGACCTTTTGTAAACTGTTAAGTACAAGCTTTTGGTTTTGTTGTATTTAAATCCTTGACTTCAGTCTTTTCTTTCTCCCTTTCTGATAAGGTGCAATCTTTTTTTTTTTTTTTTTTTTGGTTTTCTGAGACAGGGTTTCTCTGTGTAGCCCTGGCTGTTCTGGCACTCACTTTGTAGACCAGGCTGGCCTCGAACTCAGAAATCCGCCTGCCTCTGCCTCCCCAGTGCTGGGATTAAAGGCGTGCGCCACCACGCCCGGCTGATAAGGTGCAATCTTATTTTTTACACTTGCTATGAAAGATGATATGAACGTTCCATGGAGAATATCTAGTAATTCTCATCTGGACTCAACACATAACTGTTTCCCTCTTCCCACCTCTTTTGTTGTGTAGCCCAGCCTAGGCTCAGACTCACTGCCCCAGTCTTCTCCCCTCTGCCTCTTGGATGCTGAACTTACAGGTGTGCACCTCCGTGCTGGGCTAGTAATACAGCTTTTGATGTGTGCTGGCAGAAGATGGAATTAAAATAAACTTCTGGGATACAGATATTCTTAATACAAATAAGGTTAATAAAACAAATTGAACACGAATGGATATATCCCTGTGAAGTTTAAGTATATATATGTATTGTGTAGTGCTTAAATAGCCTATCTCAGACTTGGTCTTTTTATGGTGAAAATAAAGTCGATTCTTCTAGCCAGCTAAGAAATATAGAACAATGTTATGTATGGTCAGGGTGAAGCGCATAGCACACCTGAACTGGCAGCTCCTTTGTAACTATAACTTTCACCCATTGATCCGCCTTTATCTTGTTTCTTACTGTTCATGTTCACACTCTGATTAGGTATAGCATATGTGCCGGTAGTGTGGAAACATACAGAAGCTACCCGTGTGACTTGGTCATTAGCTACCGGGGGATCCTCAGGTACTAGCCCGTGATCACACTACTCACCACTTGTAGCACTTGGTGTGTGCTACACTTCCTTGTAAGTGCTGCAAGCCTCAGTTCAGTCTGCAGCCAATGAGAGGTAAGTGCTGTTGGCTTCATCCTACAGGTGAGGAAACTGAGGTGCAGAGATGAGAATTTTTACAAAGATAACATCTATGTAACACAGACTTAAATGTTGAAATCAGGAGTTATACCCAGGTCATTTGACTCTGGGTGATGATAGATTTAATTGTGGTTGAACATGTATTCCATGACCACAGTTACTTGTACAAGCACCATATTAATGTGTTCAGATTCTACTTTTAGCTGTTCTCAAAGTATACAATGCCGTTTATTTGTAGGGTGATATTACTGGTATATATCAGATGAAAGCTGCTAAAAAGGCCAGTTTTTCTAGCATTTGCTTTATACTGGGGAGAAAGGTTATCAGAAAACTGCAGACCATATTTTAGCATAACCATTTGTGGTTGCTAACCATACTACTATATAGTATTTTAGGTTAGATTTTGTATGGGAGAAGGAAAAAAGGGAGATAATCCCCTCTGTAAGTAGAGAAGTTACTGCATCCTGAGAGAACTGCACTCCTGCTTTGTCAGCGGCAGCAGGCAAAAGCAGGCGTGTGAGCGAGGGACTGCAGGAACGATAACTTCATTGTAAGTTGGTGTTTAGACCCTTGGTTGTCTTCAATATCAGCACTTGGGGCAGAAGCAGGCAGATCCTTGTGACAGCATTCTTTATAGTTCCAGCAGAGAAAGAGCTATACAGTAAGACGCTGACTCAAAAACAAGCAAACAAAAAACAAAATAAAACACTTGGTTTATACATTACTTAAGGAGATAAGAATTCAGACGAGTTAGGGGCAAGGAGCATATAGTTACATAATGACTTTATCTTCACCACAGGAATAGGATTTTAGTAGATCTGCATTTCATAACAAGAGACACTTGGAGCTGGACTCTGAAGAGTTTTTTTTAAGGAATGTTGAAGGAAGAGATGGATTTGAAGTGCTTTCCTATTCTGTGATATGTCTATTAAAAACAACTTGGAGGCTGCTTTCGAGAGGCTGTTATGTTTCTAGTGCTTGTAGCGAGATGAAAGTGATCAGTGGCCTCACAGAAACAAGCTATTCTGGCAGATTGTAGGTAGATTTTTACTTCAAGTTCTGCCCAGTTCTTGGTTATGTAAGTTTCCTGTTCTGCTTGTTTATTTCATTGTTTTCCTTAAAGGCTCAGCTAGAAGAATTATTTCTGAATGGCCTTGACACAGAGATGAAGAGCCAAATTAAAGTAGATCTGAGCCTGGTCTGTCATTGTCTTCATGGGGAGAGTCTTAAATTAAAGCTTATCTGAAAGTTTGACGAGTGTTTGAGTGTATGCTGTATAACTTCACACGATTCTTTCTTCACAACAATTAACAGTAGTACTTTAAGTATTGGGAGTCATGGCTGATCTTAAAAAGATTGCTACATTGGGAAAAGAATGTTGAGGGGCTGGTGAAATAGCTTAGCTGGAAAAGGTGCTTGCCACCAAACCTGATATTTCAGATTCAATTCCTGTTACCTACATAGTGAAGGAGAGAACCAACTGCCTCAATTGTCTTCTGACTTCCATGTGCACCCAAAAATATGTCAACTTTTTAAAATTAATGCTGTGGGAATAGGAGATAGCTTTGTGGTAAAACACTTACTATGCAAGCATAAGGACCCGTGTTTTCTCTCCAGCAATCGTGGGAAAGCCAGATGATGTGAGCATATCTCAGCTCAGTTCTGGGATGTGCAGAGAGAACGCCTGGAGTGCTGGTGAGTGGTCTCTATGAGAGGTCTGTCTCAATAAAAAAAAAAAAAAAAAAACAAGGACAGTGCTGAGGAATGACACTCGAAAGCTGACCTGTGGTCTGAGTGTGTGCTCGCTCTTGCCTGTCTCTTGAGATGGATCGCAGGTATCTGACCCATATGAACTCCTAAGTGAAGTGCGTTGCCCATTTCAGCAGGCCATAAATGGCGATAGTGTTGTTGCTTAGCCTTTTTAGTTGGCTTTTGCTTGGGTACCCGACACATTTCGTATGGAGGATATTATTTGAAAGTATTTTAGGGACTTATTGGAATCTACTGTGAGTCTCTTAAGTATGAGAGCCTAGCCTCGTCCTGAGCTGAGCTGAGGTAATGCTACAGGAAGTCCAGCTGCATGTGATGGCGCATGCCTTCTAACCCCAGCATTCAAGAGGCTGAGGTGGGAGAAGTGCTGAGGGTTTGAGGCGAGGCTAGGCTGCATAATGCTAGCCAACTGGTCATAGAGCAAGAGCAACAGGAACCAAAAAGAGTAGTCTAAGATAGACTATATCTATGGTTTGTGTTCTATAGCTCCAACATAGCCTACCTGCATTTGTCCACATAGGAAATAACAGCTTGTTCACTTTTTAAAAATTCATCAGTGGGGGCTGGAGAGATGGCTCAGCAGTTAAGAGCATTAGCTGCTCTTCCAGAGGTCCTGAGCCAACAACCACATGGTGGCTCACAACCATCTGTAATGGGATCCAGTGTACTCACATACATTAAAAAAATAGATAAATAAAGATTCATCGGTGACCAAGTGGCTTGAAATTCAGTGTGGAGGGCATAAGTTACACTTTGGGGGTCCAAAGGATACTAGTATGGATTCCTAACTTAAGCTTGCTGCCCACTGTAGGTGCCAATAAAGCTGTTAACAGTAAACCCCAAGAGTCACATTCTAAAGATAAGCATAATTAACATGTACTATTTTTTTTTCAGTTCAGTAAAGAGAACAGGATAGATTTATAAGAAATGAGATGCATATTAATGTGTTTCTTACTCATTGACCCTTGTTAGCTTTGTGAAATATCTGTTAGTGCTGTTAATTGAGGGCTTACAGAGACTTCTAAACAATGGTATCACACATTTGAAGTACTCTTTATAAATGATTGGGTAGTTAGAGTAGTATGGCTATAGATGATTTAACACTTTAAAATTATTTTGGCAAGAAGAGGTACTGTTTATTGTCACTGGGTCCCACAGGTAACCTTAGAAGCATAGATACTGACTAGGAACAGTAATTTACTTCACATTGTCACCAGGTTTGCTTCTGTGTGCTTTCAAATCTAGTTAAATGGAGGTAGATACTTATTTTTAAACAGTTGTAATTTATAAGTGACTACTATAGGCTAAAGAGTTTCTGAGCTCTTATGTGTAAGTCAACTGCTTGAACACAGTGCAAAGTTGTACGGGTGTCACACTGCGGTCTCCTGATAAGGAGATCCCCCGTCCATGGATATGTGCTCTTCACCGGATCATAAGATGACTTAACAGTAGCTACACTCCTGAAGCTAAATGAATCCCCACAGCTGTCTACTGCCAACAGCTACGGGTGGGTGGGTCTAGAATGTTACTCCACTTCATTTTGTGCAGGGAACCCAGGCTGAGTCTTGAGTGCAAAAGCAGCACCTCTCATCTCCCAAGTCGGTGTTGTGTTGTAGTTTCTGTGCTGTGATAGAGTGAGTACATGACAGACGTGATCTCGACGGGGGGAGAAGGTTTATTCAGCTCACAGTTTATTTTCATATTGTCCCCTTCCTCTGTTAGGGTCTCCTCCTCTCCCACTCATGGGCCCTTTTTAAGCTTTCTGACCTCTACAGACACTTAAAAACACAATCCAAAACTTCAGAACTAGGATCTGGGCCTGGATTACTTAGAATAGTATTGTCTAGTTTCATCCATCTTCATGTGAATTCCTTACAACAGAATGAAATTCATTTCAAGTATATGTTCAATAGATGGACACCTGGGCTGACTCGTTCTCAGGTTTTATAACCACAGCAGTAGTGAATATGGAGGTGGAGGTGGCTCTGTGGTAAGATGAGCTGGGTTGAGTGGCTGCATTATAATCTGTTCATAGGGCCAGTCTCCTTATGAATCAGAATTCGCCGATGTCTTTGGATTGATCACGTAGAGCCAGCAGATCAATTTATTGTGGTGCATGTTATTTGTTCACACATTGGGCATAATTAGTAATGATGCTCGTACACTGGTGTGGAAGATGGGGGCTGGGCGTGCTTGAAATCCCAGCAGTCGGGACTAGGAGGTAGGAGGATCAGGAGTCCCATTGGGTTATATGAGGCTGGCTCAAAACAACATGGAGTTCCGCAACTGCTGTGAAAGGAGGGGAGGATTTTGGTTTTTCTTTACAAGTTAGTGTTTGCTGGATATAGAACTGTTGTGTTTCAGATGTGTGGTTTCTGTTTCCAGCAAAGAGTCTGTACCTGCTGGGTGAGACTGGAGTTCTACGAGACTACATTTGTGTGTGGAATGGCACACAGTCATTTTTAGAGTAGGTGTTTTTCAGTGAGTAGTTTTCTTTGAGAGCCAGGAGTGCTTCACTTGTTCAGGATAACACCCACCAACCAACTGGTCCCACTGGCTTGCATTAGGAGGTAGGCAGCTTGGCATGCTTTCCTTCATCAGCTTTGATCTGCTGTGTGGTGCTGGGGATGCTCTAACTGGAATGTGCATCAGGGAGTGTGGTCATCCTGCACTCATCCAGTCACACTTGGGAGCCTGGGTTTCTGTCTACCACTATAGCTTATTTCTCTCTTACCATCGCACAGAAGGCACTAGGACACCTACCTTTTATTTATTTATTTTTTTTAAGATTTTTTTGTCTTTCTATTTTACATGTGTGTGAGACCAAAGGCATCGGGTCCCCTGGGGTTGAAATAACAGGCAGGATTGTGAGCTCCAGAGATGGTTCTTTAGAGCAGTGCATGCTTGTAACTGCTGAGCACTCCCCCGGTCCCAGAGCACACAGCCCTTAACCCGTCCCCTCTAAGTGTAGTTGGTGCTTTTCCAAAGAGACTTGGTATAGCTTTAATATGTGCTGCCTTCTTGTGTTTCCA
The DNA here is from genome assembly GCF_978045245.1 of Mus caroli. Classification (NCBI taxonomy): domain Eukaryota; kingdom Metazoa; phylum Chordata; class Mammalia; order Rodentia; family Muridae; genus Mus; species Mus caroli. The sequence continues at coordinate 15,558,164 of NW_028227257.1, read as the reverse complement.
CACGAGTGTTGGGGGTAGGGTGGTGCAGGGAGTTACACTGCTGGTAGTTCTTTTCTGCTCCTTCAAGTGAATAATCCAAAGAATTCATGGATATACTGGTCATTTCTGCAGTTATTTCAACGTTGGGTAGTGAGCATTTTTCCTAAGGTGAAGTGCCTTGAGAATTGCTTGCCTATGAGCCTTTACTCTGAGCGCTCTCTGAGCAATTGGTGTGTGTTGTCTTATCTGACTGATGTCTATGCCTACTTTTAATACTGCAGAAACAGGTGGTTATAACATGGGGGGGGAGATTGCTTAATTGCATTGTATTGGTTTCCTGTTGGTACTGTGTAAGTCTTTGCTGAAAAGAGCGCCATGTGTTCAATAATTGAGGGTTCTTGCCATGTAGTAGAACAAGTTACTGTGCTCCAGCTTACTCTTCTCACAGCTGAAAGTATTCTTTTCCTTGGAAATACATAGTTCATGATTCTAAATGCTAAAGTTACCATCTTCTTAATTTTTTTTTACTTTCTCTTTTATTTATTTGCATTCCAAATGTTGCCCCCTTCCCGGTTCCCCCTTCCCCCTTCCCTGTGGTCTTCACACCATTGCTTCACCCCTTTGCTTCTGAGAGGGTACTCCCCCACCCACCTACTCCCACCTCACCCTGCTAGCATCTCCCTTTCCCACTGAGGCCAGAGAAGGCATCCAAAAGGACATACATGGTCTATACTCATTGATGAGTGGATATTAACCAAACAATTCAGAATACCCATGATACAACTCACAGACCATATGACGCTTAACAGGAAGGAAGGTCCAAGTGTGGTTACGTCAATCCCACTGACAAAAGGGAACAAAATAATCTTGGGAGGCAGAGGGAAGGAGGGACCTGGGTGGGAGGGGGAAAGGGGGAACAGGATCAGTTATGGCCGGGGAGACAGGAAAGAAGCCCAGAGGGCCAGGAGAATGAATAGAAATATGCAGCAATGTGGGGAGGGACCTCTAGCGAGTCCCAGGCAGCAGGGATGTGAGAGGCTCCCAGAACCCACTGGGGGTGACCTTGGAAGAAATGCCAACAGTGGGGAGATGGATCCGGAAGAGACCACCTCCAGTAGATAGATATGGCCCCTATTTGAGACATGGGCCACCTACCCATCCATCTTCAAAATTTTCGACCCAGAATTGTTCTTGTCTAAAAGAAATGAAGGGACAAAAATGGAGCAGAAACTGAAGGAAAGGCCACCCAGAAACTGGCCCGACTTGGGAAGCATCCCATGCGCAGGTATCGAACCCAACACCGTTACAGTGTCATGCATGTGGAGACAGGAGCCTCGCTTGGCCGTCTGTGCTCAGAGGCTCCACCAGCAGTGGACTGAGACAAATTCAGATACTTACAGCCAACCATTGCAGCCCCATAGGAAGAACAACAGTATCAGCTAACCCAGACACCTCAGAGCTTTGAGAGACTAAACCGCCGACCAGAGAGCATACATGGGCTGGCCTGTGGCCCCTGCTACATATAGAGAGGACTGCCTTGTAAAGTTATCATTTTCAACTTTTCTTAATTTGGAACAAAATTTTACAAGAATATATAGACTATATAGATGAGTGGTAGTGATCTTGTGTTTGCTGGGCTACTCTGAAATGACTTCTCCAAATGTTGACTGAGCTCTGCCTGGAAAATTAGGAGGTGAGGTTGACTTACATTGCTTGGTTGAGTTAGCTCTGCATTTGTAGTTGCTTTTAGGATTGTATTGTGTAATATTCTTGTGACCCCAGCACTAGAGAGATGAACAGGAGGATGGAAGAGTTCCAGGCTACCCTGGGGTTACATGGTGAGAGCCTGTTTCAAAACACCAACAAAGGCTGCAAACGTAGCCCAGTGGTAAAGCACTTACCTGGTATGCCAAATCTCTGGTGGACTCCCCAGTACAGCTTCTACCTCAGAGAAGATTATAGAGTCGGGGGCCTTGCTTGAAGAGTTTAGAAACCAGTGTCTAATCCCCTGGATCTGGAGTTGGGCAGTTGTGAGCTACTGGGTGTGCGTAGCCAACCTGGGTCCTCTGAAAGGGCAGCAAGTCTGCCAAGCCATGTGCTCTCCCACCTCCACCACTCCCCCTCGGCCCCCTGGCTGATTTTCTTTTTTGTTTTTGTTTTCTTCAGGGCACAGGACTTGCTTTCTAGGCAAGCGCTCTACCACTGAGCTAAGTCCCCAACCCCAACCACCCCCCCCACCCCCCACCCCGTCTGCTGGCTGATTTCTAAAAAGCTTTTTTATTATGAGACAAAAATAGTGTGTTCCTCTGGTGCTCATCACAGGCTGTGTTCTTACAATAATTGTAGAAAGTAAACTAACACATACACACCTCAGCACTGGGGAGTGCACATGAGGATTTAGAGGTCCAGGCCCTGGGCCTCATCTGATCTGGTGTGTGTTCTGATCCAAACATGGGCTGGGATGATTTTAGAAGTAGTGGATTGTCAGATTTGTTTGTAATTTGAGCAGTTAGGAAGATTCCAGACCAGCCTGGACTACATAATGAGTGAGACCTTGTCTCCCAAATAGAAAGGTCAGCATTAACAAGAAGGATTATACTACTACTACTAGGACCTCGAGATAACCCTCCCACCCTACCCTAACTCCTACCCTCGCCCGTTTTGTATTGATGTCTAATCATATCTGTATGCTCTTTAGGAACATGTTAGGAATGCTCTGTGTCCCTTTGTGCATAGACCTGTACATCTTAATCGTCTTTCCTGTGCAACCTCCTTTTGGAGTCCTGTCATTTTTACTGTCTGTGTCTCTGTCTCAGTCTCTCTGTCTGTCTGTCCTCTCTCTCTCTCTCTCTCTCTCTCTCTCTCTCCCTCTCCCACTCCCACCTCCAACCAACCCTCTATTGTTAGGTATTTGAATTGTTTCCAGTACTTCACTAAGCATTTATTAGCAAATGTCTCCCAGCTCCATGGCTTGCTGCTTCCAGTGGCTTAGAACAATCAGATTGACAGCCATCATTACCATGTGGGTGCGCTTGAGAACTCTTGTTCTCAGACATGGCAGTGCCTTTCTACTGGCTCAGTGCCAGGCTAGACTGTGGCCTCTGAGGAGTTCCTCTGCCCTGGTAAAAAGCAATTAGGCTGTTTGGCCAGAATTTTCTTGGTGGGACTCTTATTCCAAGTCTCAGAAAGAAATGCATGCTGTTCTGTTAAATTGCCTACAAACACCAGGAAAATCTGATTGGCAACTGCTAAAATGTCACAATTAACATGTATGTTCATTTTGAACTCACTTAGAAAATGAGTCTCCGCTGACACCATTGCATACACTAGCAAGATTTTGCTGAAAGGACCCTGATATAGCTGTCTCTTGTGAGACTATGCCGGGGCCTAGCAAACACAGAAGTGGATGCTCACAGTCAGCTATTGGATGGATCACAGGGCCCCCAATGGAGGAGCTAGAGAAAGTACCCAAGGAGTTAAAGGGATCTGCAACCCTATAGGTGGAACAACATTATGAACTAATCAGTACTCCCCGGAGCTCATGTCTCTAGCTGCATATGAATCAGAAGATGGCCTTGTCGGCCATCAGTGGAAAGAGAGGCCCATTGGTCGTGCAAACTTTATCTGCCTCAGTACAGGGGAATGCCAGGGCCAAGAAGTGGGAGTGGGTGGGTGGGGGAGTGGGTGGGGGAGCGTGGGGGGGACTTTTGGGATAGCATTGGAAATGTAAATGAAATAAATACCTAATTTTAAAAAAATAAAAGACTAAAAAAAGAAAATGAGTCTCATGTTAACATATAACCGTCTAGACTCACTTCTCCTTCTGGTTTTTTGTTCATTGTTCTGATACTGAGGATTGAACCAGAGGCATTGTGCATACAAAACAGGTGCTCTTTCAGTGAGCTAACATTTTTTGAAATTGCATATTTTTAAGAAGCTGTCACTTTGGGTTAAAATAATAAGATATAGGCACTTGGGGAGAGCTAATGGTCTTCAGATTGTGTGGTGTGTATTTTTAAGAAAGATTTTATTGGGGGCAGGAATTTGCAAGGGTGGGGAAGGGGGATGCACTTGGGATGTAATGTGAATAGAAAAATAAATTATGAGAAGGAAGGAAGGAAGATAGATGGATGGATGGATGGATCGATCGATCGATCCCGGGGCACAGCCTATGGAGAATCCTTTGCCTGGCCAGTGGGAGTGAAAGATCTTGAGTAGCCAGAACAACCAAAGTGTTACAGCTCTCTGAGGGGAAGCTGGAGCTAGGCAGGCTCAGGCTGCCGGGCCACCTCTGTAGCCACTGCTGCCCTGGAGTCAGTGGCAAGCGGGGAGACACAGCTGGCAGCCATGAGCCAAACAGGACTGAACAGGAAGTGGCTGTGGGCAAGCACATGCACTGAGCTATTTGGGCAGGGTCAAGGTTCAGCGACAAAAGCTTGAGGAGAGAAAACTCTGCCTAGGAGTGTTACAGCTCATACAGCTCAGTAAGACAGGCACTCTCAGATGGTCCATGCACTCTGCCTAGGAGTGTTACAGCTCACACAGCTCAGTAAGACAGGCACTCTCAGATGGCTCATGCACTCTGCCTAGGAGTGTCACAGCTCATACAGCTCAGTAAGACAGGCACTCTCAGATGGCTCATGCACTCTGCCTAGGAGTGTCACAGCTCATACAGCTCAGTAAGACAGGCACTCTCAGATGGATGGTTCATGCACTCTGTTCCCTATGGATAGGACATTTGGGGTTGGGTGGGATCTAGAGGCAGATGTTTTCTATTGGCTTGGTCTGAAATGTTAGGGATGCCTCATCTGCATGTGGAAGGACTTCAGGTATTGTCTCTAAGTGACTGATTGTCACAGTCCTTTCACAGGGGTGTTGAGGTCATGTGTTCCAGGACAGGCACCTGGTTGGGAGTAGATTTAAATGCCTACTGTCTTCAATTATGAGAATTGCTGGAGGTTCCTGAATCTGCTCTACCTTACCATTTTTTCTGTCTGGTCTACTGTCCCACAGATGGATGGATGGGTGGATACCAGATAGATTAATTGATTGATTGATTTTTATGACTGGTTTTTTAATGCCCTGTTCCTGGTGGTCACAGCTACTCTGCTGAGGGAGATGCTATTGTCTGCATTTGTAAACTGAAAATCTTGAGTTTAATGGGATCTTTTCTGTGTAGTGGCAGATTGTGCTTTGACACATGGTGCTGTTGCCTTTCTGTGTGTTCTTTGTTCTCCCAGTCGTGCCTGTTGAGAAACTTAACAGATGCAATATTTGAGCAGTTTGTGGCATTATGTCTGAGTCCTTCCTTTGAGAGCAGTGTGTGGGAAACTAAGTGGTAGAGCTTTCTCCACTACCATAGACCAGCGTAAAGAAGCCCTAGACTAGGGCGCAGGTTTGTGTGGATTCAGAGTCCTGGATTGCAGATAGCTCTAGGCAGGTGCATTCAGTTTACAGAGGCATAAAGTGAAATATCCAGGAGAATATTGTAGATGAAAAGGCCTGCATGTTTGAGTGAGGTATGAACAGGGCATGTGGGAATATGTACCTAAGAACCTCACAGGCTGAAGGACTTTGAAAGCAACCCAGTAGGGTTTCTTAAGTGATATACTAGTCCAAAGGGGACCCTTGAGACGATTGAGTATGGCTAACGTGGTGTTAGTAAGTCTGTGGGGTACGGGGCAGCGGTGGAGGAGCAGGAGCTTAGGATTCTTACATTTGAGGAAGGAGAAAATCCTGCCAAGTTTGGAGGGTAGGGGCTGGATCTGTTTTACCATCTCATTTAGGAGCTCTTTGCGCATGCCAGGTAATGTACAGGAGACTGGGAGAGACTAGAAATAGAATACAAAATTTGGTTGATTCATTATAAACTTAAAAAAAAAAAAAGACAAAGTCCAGGGCTGTTACACAATGCTAGAGTGTAATGTACATGAGGCCCTGAGTTCAAGCCCCAACTTTAAGAAGAAAGATACCGCTGGGCAGTACGCTTTTAATCCCAGCACTTGGGAGGTAGAGGCAGACGGATTTCTGAGTTCGAAGCCAGCCTGGGTTACAGACTGAGTTCCAGGACAGCCAGGGCTTTACATAGGAAACTCTGTCTGGAAGAAAAAAAGAAGAAGAAAAAAAAAGATACCACAGCCAAAGACAAGCTAAATGAACAATTTTAAATATCCGAAATATTGTGGTTTCAAAAGGTGGCCCTAGTCACATTTTCTAGTGAATAGCCACATGTAGCTGGTGACTGTGGTGTAGGGGTCATGTGAGGAAGAGCTATTGCCTAGTGAGTCAAGACAGAAAGTGGACTTGGATGCAGACAGCTGTTTTGACAGCAGAACGTGTGAGAGGGTTTGGTGTTTGTTGCTGTTTTTATGATCTAGGAAGACGCCATGGAAACAGTCAGGATGGTTCTGATAGTTGAGATGTGAGGTAGCTCAAGATGGTGACCTGAAGTGCAGGTTGGGTGTTATGTAGGCGAAGAAAGAGGAACTGTTTCATTTTTCCTTGTCTGTGCCTTCCTCCAAACTACTAGATGTTGTGTAACCCATTTTCTGTTGAAATTGGCCTAGCTGCTCCAAAATCCATGTTATATAAGTCTTGAGTTATGTAAGTAAGTATCAGGACCTTTAGTTAATGTTTTCTTGGTTTGGTGTGTGTGTGTGTGTGTGTGTGTGTGTGTGTGTGTGTGTGTGTAAATATATATATATATATACACACACACACACACACACACAATTGAAAGTTTTAGAAAATACCAGTTTTCTTTTTAAAGACATACATGTGTGCAGTAACATGATGGTTTTTAGTCTTCAAGAATTCTGACAGTGTCAAAGAATCTTAAAATAGTTATTTTGGATTTGTTTATTTATTTTGATTTTTTTGAGACAGGGTTTCTCTGTGTAGCTCTGGCTGACCTGGAACTTAGTCTAGACCAGGCTGGCCTTGACCTGGAACTTAGTCTAGACCAGGCTGGCCTTGGAACTCACAGAGATCCACCTGCCTCTGCCTCCCAAGTGCTGGGATAGATTTATTTCTTTTTATATATATATAGGTGTGTGTGTGTGTATGTATGTATGCATGTGTGTGTGTGTGTGTGTGTGTGTGTGTGTGTGTGTATGTGTGTACGAGCGCACATGTATGCTTGTTGCTCACAGAAGCCAAAAGAGGGCATTGTATGATTGAAGCTAGAGTTCTGGGTGGTTGTAAGCTGCTACGAGCATGAAGGGATTTGAACCCAAGTCTTGAAAGAGCAGCTCTTCCCTGCTGAGCCACCTCTCCAGCCTGGTGGCTCAGGCTTCTCTTTGGTGCTGCATGTCTAGTGTAGCATAGTCCCTCAGGAACTTGTTCTATAGAAGGTCACCATTGGTGGGCTGCGCATAAGAATGCATGGACTTGTAGGTGACAGCTCTAAGAAAAGAGGCCTGGGACCTGCATCTAGGGTTTTCCCTGGTTTTTGGCTGGGAGAACTGTCATTTCTGCTGACATTTCTTTTAGCCAGAGTGCTTAAAGATTGACTCTTAGCTGCTGTGGGATGCTGTGAAGTAGACAGTGAGAAGGGTCTTCTGTATTGGCAGGGTGTAGAGCTAAGGTTACTTTAAAAAAGAAAAAACATGGCTGTCAACATGGCTTAGCAAGAAAAGGAGATTGGAGCCAAACTTGATGACCCAAGTTCAATTCCTGGAACCCATGTGGTGCAGGGAGAGAGCCAGCTCCCACAGTTATCCTCCTTTCCCCACACACGTCCATGCATGCACTCTCCCATGGGCATGCACACACAAATAATGTTTAAAATCAAGTGTTTTAAAAGCACTTTCTGTGTATTGGGGAGGGGGATAGGGTAGTGGAACAAAGAAGCTCTCGAAGAAGCAGGCAAGTTTAAAGGCCTTGTATTAAATAATAAAGCGTGAAAACTTCTATATAATGTTTAAAGCTGTAGGCCTTTTGCTGAGGCAGTCTCCAGCAGCCCATCTATCTTAACCTGACTTTCAGCCTGCCCCCCGCCAGGTGACTAGCGGTTTACCTCTCTGCTCTGCTCTGTTCCGTCAGTGTCCTTTCCCTACTGCCTTCAGCTCCTTCAGCCTGCCTCCCCTGCAGCACTCTCTCTGCCCAGAAGGTCTACCCTTGAACTTCCTGCCCCAGTTATTGGCCATCAGCTCTTTATTATAACCAACCAGTGGTGAGACAACTCCAGATCCGGCTCTTTGGTTGCCTAAGCCATTGAGGGTTGTTACAAATAGGAAGCTGGTGATGAGCTGTAGCAATGACAATACCAAAATTCTGCCATTGCCAGAATTAACAATTTAAAATACATACCTTAATACAATATGGAAAAGGTCACTCCAACAGTCTTGACTTTCCACTGTGTTCTACATGCTGGGCTCTTCTGGGTTCATCATTTTCTTTCTTTTAATCTTCATGTTTTCTAAGAAGGTAGAAGGGTTATTGGGATATGCCTACCATGTAGGATGGTTGATAACGGCTGACCAAAATGATTTAAAGCCTTGGCCCAGTCTTGGCTCTGTAGACATTCAGTATATGATTCACATTCTTGATTGCATTGTAAGAGTGTTGGAAGCCTGACATTTGCGTTCTCTGTGCTCTTGCTGTTGTAGAAAATGACCATGGATAAGAGTGAGCTGGTACAGAAAGCCAAACTGGCTGAGCAGGCTGAGCGCTATGATGACATGGCTGCAGCTATGAAGGCCGTAACAGAACAGGGACACGAACTCTCCAATGAAGAGAGGAATCTACTCTCTGTTGCCTACAAGAACGTGGTAGGTGCCCGCCGCTCTTCCTGGCGTGTCATCTCCAGCATCGAACAGAAAACCGAGAGGAATGAGAAGAAGCAGCAGATGGGCAAAGAGTACCGTGAGAAGATCGAGGCGGAGCTGCAGGACATCTGCAACGACGTGCTGGTGAGGGCGGTGCTCCTGCTTTACACAGCATCTCTAGGCATAGCGAGCGGTCCAGATGCAGGCTCTCAGACAGCTCAGGGGAGAGAGAGGAGGTGCTCTGCTGGACTCAAGCTAAGAGCCACCTGTCACTTTTTCTAAAGCATGTAACTTGGGTTTTGTCACTGTTTCTTGATCAGTTCATCTTCTCTGGGGTGTTTTCCTTCCCTCAAAAAGACCTACAGCAAACAGGAGCATTGCATAAATGTTCCTCCATTTTTCTTTAGAAATTGAAGTCAAATAAAGAGGATATTTAGAAAGAAGCAGCCACCAGCGGACAGTTCTGATTTCAGTAGTGATTCATCTCTGGAAAGGAAGGGATTTAAAGGCCTTCCAGCCTTTTCTTGGCCATGCCCTCACAAAGTGTAGAAATCTGATGTTGAAACTTAGGCATGCCTGTCAAGTGCAGTGTAGCTTTGAAAGCCAAGTCAGAGGTGGTATGAACTTCTCCTGTGGGTTAGGTACACTGCAGTCAGGTGGTGGATCCTTCTAGCTACATTGGGGGTTGGTTGGGAGGGATACCTACCCTAGAACACCTCATGATTATATTCTTTCCCTCATATCTGGAGCCCACTAGGACATTTTATTTTCTACGTGAAAGCAGGTGAAAGGTAACTCTGAGGCTGCTTTAAAGAGAAAGGGACATCTTTCCTGCAGTATGTCTGTCTCTCTAGAGTACTTCCCTTGACACTTCTTTTGAAAACCAGTATAAAGCTTGTCGGCTCTAAGGCCATGCTCTTCCCTCAACCCACAGGAGTTCTATCCCTCTCTGTCTACACAGTACTTACAAACAACTCCTGCCTCTCGCCTACTCTGATTAAATGAAGTCCCTGATAGCTGGGCTTTGCCTTGAGCCTCTCTCTATCAGCTTCTTGGTGTAAGATAAGTTTCATGGCTAAACATGTTGCCTCTTGGTTGTTTGGGGGTTTGTTAATGGTGCACTAATTCCTGAATGTTAGGTGCATCTGGTATTCAGATGAAGTATGGCATGCATTCCAAAGGCAAGAGAGTTCCATAATCCCTGAAGTGTAGACCAGCTTTTCAGAGCATCTGAAGGAATGTGAAGAAGAGCATGGTACTCACTGCCTCTTAACCAGCTTTTCAGGATGCCACATTCTAAAACAACTCTTCGAAAATAATTCTCTGTATACGAAGCTTGGACTCCTTCAGAACTACTTTTGTTGTAAGCATAAATGTTTAAAGGAATTTGTTACTAATAGTTCTAGACTGAGTGCTACTGCTTATCAAGCAATGTGTTAAGCACTAGATATAAGTTACCTTGCTGTCCTTACAACTGCCTTAGACGGTGGTCATCCTGGTCCCCTTCCCCATTGTACAGCCAAGGAATCTGAGGCTTGGGGTCCCAAGGCCATCTCTCCAGGGTCACGTGGACACAGACAGTAAGCATCAGAAGAATGTTTTCCTCCCAGGTCAGGTGAAGCTTAAGCTTAGTTCTTGGCTGGCTGGTTCTGCTGCTGCTTTATCTTTGCAGAATGGAAAGGCCCCACACGCTCACAGTTATAGAAGCAACACAAGTGTCAGTGGGGGTTGTTTTGTTTTTAAGAGATAGACAGAAGAGTTGCAAAGTAAAAGTCAACTGCCAGGCATTGTTAATATTAATCCTCCAAGGCTTTCCCCATGTTTTGTGTGCATGCCCCCACACTTCAAGATTAAAATGAGGTCTTCTTGTAGTCTTTTCCATTTGGATTTGGTTAGCAGTGTAGTTCTGGGCCATCTTTTTTCCTTTGCATCCCACTGTAGTGGCTACAGTGTAAGGAGCCCTGTGGTGGTCTGAGGGACCTGGAACTACAGGCACCTGCTCATAGGACTTGCCCAGATGGGATTTAGCAGCTTGAATGAAAATTGGTTGGTTTTTTTGGGGGGTAGGGGAGTGGGTTGATTTGGTTGGTTGGGTTTGGGGGAGAGTGTTCTTTGGTTTTAGTCTTCAGAAAAATCAGTAGTAGTAATACACATCTTAAACTCAAATGTAATTTTAACGTCTCACAAGCAATTCAAAATTCTTCATATCACTTTTTAGGAGCTGTTGGACAAATATCTCATTCTCAATGCTACCCAGGCAGAAAGCAAAGTGTTCTACTTAAAAATGAAAGGAGACTATTTTAGGTATCTTTCTGAAGTTGCATCTGGAGATAATAAACAAAGTAAGTAACATTTGAAGAAACAGCCAGTGCCGCGGTAGCTAATGCTCCATGCTGTAGCTAATGCTCCATGCTGAAATCTGGCCTTTCTTTACTGTAGACACTAAGTTCGAAGTAATGAGACACAGTATTGTCATGTATGGGGTCACGGGGTTAATAAATCTCTAATGGATAGACATGAAGGGTGTTAGAAGTTTGGTATGTAATGTGTTTGGCAAACTCTTATCTGGGAACTGATATTTCTTTTTTTGCAGGTACAGCTATAGAACAATAATTCACCTTGGCTATGATTTTGCTTTACCCACCTTTACTTACTGCATCTGTAGACTGAAATCTAAATGGAAAATTGCAGAGATAAAGGAGTCTAAATTTTGCCCGAAGTAACCCTGTATGTGCTAGTCACCTAGTCATCACCTAGTTGCCATATTGGCTACTTGATTGACTATTTGAGTATGGCACTCTTTGTGTCCAAGTGACTGGATGGTTTCTCAAGTGCAGATTGCGTTACAGTATACTGTTCAAACTCTTCTGTTGGTTTCCTGTGTTAATTTATCTGAGCATGTGTGCGAGGCTTCAGTACTGTCTAGTTTCAGCATCTGCAGATGAGGGAGACCTGTTTGAGACCACCATAAGGGAGTACCTATCTTTCAGCAATTGTAGTTATTTTATTCAGTGTTCACTGTGTGCTAAGTAATTGGGCTTACATTATCCTCTTACCAGTTGGAATTTAGGTGAGGGTCTCCCGTGTTTTCCAATAAAAGGAGCAGACCTGGCAGTTAGGCCTTTCACTTGCTCCAGGCCACATGCAAGTGGGTTGAGAATTTGAATTTGTTTATGCCAATCTTAAGCCCATCACTTTTTTTCACTAGATTATCCACATTTGTTCTTATGAAGGGATGTGTCTGTATTTCTTGGCTGCTTTAACAGACTTCATTATAACCGTCATTTTCTTCCAAAGCATTCAGAACAGTACTTAGCATAAACATTTAGCAGATGTTTAGGTTGAGTGTTGAAGACATGAACCTTTGTTTTGATTGCTTGTTCGCTTTAGCCTCTTTACTAAAGTATCTTGATAATGGATCCCATGTGTGATGTGGCCTGTGGGAGACGCTAATAATTTCATCTTCCTTCCAGCCACGGTGTCAAACTCCCAGCAGGCTTACCAAGAAGCATTTGAAATCAGCAAGAAAGAAATGCAACCTACACACCCGATTCGCCTCGGCCTGGCGCTGAATTTCTCAGTCTTTTACTATGAGATTCTAAACTCTCCTGAAAAGGCCTGCAGCCTGGCCAAAACGGTAAGGAAAGACCCTTTGCTGTTCCAAGAACGTCCTTGTGTTTATGAGCAGTCCTCGACGTCTTAGACGTGTAAGCGTGCTCTAGGGGGTGGGTTTAGAAGATCAGCGCAGACCTGCACTTGGTCTTTGCTCGACTGTGCTGACGTTTGCTGTGCTTTGTTTGCTTCCTGTTGGAGTCATTGGTAGAATCTTCCAGGTAAAAAGTTGGAGTTCTCATCAGACTTGGGCATTGGGCACTGTCATCTCTGTTCTAAGATAGGACTGACTCCATGAAAGAGGGAGCCCACACTTTGTTAGTGCTGTGTTACTTCTGTGGTCTTTGAGACGCTTTTTTCTGGTGAACACTGTTACTTTACTTTGGAACGAGGGCCTGAAGTGGGTTCTGCACCGTGAGCCCCAGAGACAGATGAGGCTTACTGAAGGGAGCTTTGCTGTTCTCCCTTTGCCCTGTGTGTCCAGACCTTTTTAGTTTACACAAAAAACTTGAATGAAGTTTTAGACTTAATGTGCTACAGTTAACAGTAACACTGTTAATTTTGGGGGTTTATCATTGCTGTTTGGTGTGTGTGTGTGTGTGTGTGTGTGTGTGTGTGTGTGTGTGTGTGTGTTACATGTCATACATTTGAAAAAGGTGGCAGATAGTTGAGAGCAGAACAGTTCCCATCCTCTTACAGCAGGACAGATAGAGCTAAGACAGAGACTGTGGAGATCTTTGCTAAAAGCCCTTTGTTTTAGGCATTTGATGAGGCGATTGCTGAGTTGGACACCCTGAATGAAGAGTCTTACAAGGACAGCACCCTGATCATGCAGCTGCTCAGGGACAATCTCACCGTAAGTAGACACTGCGGAGAGCGGGCTCCGGAGAGCGGGCACCTACTGAGTCCACCGCTCTCCAAGGCTGCAGGCGGCTCTGCACTCTGTTAAGTACAGTCACCTGTATCTTACTGCTGGACTTTATGCCTTGTCAGTCACCATCGTCTGTGGTAAGAAGGAATTTTGAATAGCTGAGTGAGGGGCCTGGAAACATGGCTCAGTGGTTCTCAGCTTGTTTGTTCTTCCAGAGGAGCCACACCCTCACATTGCAGCCACAGCCACCTGGAACTGCAGGTCTAGGGGATGTAGTGCCCTCTTAGGACATAGGCGTGCAAAAGGCACACAGACAGACGTGCACAACACCCATACATGGAAAACATTTTAGTTTTTTTCACAATGGTAGTTAAGTGAGGTAAGCTATACTGGACCTCCTCTTGAAGAAAACTTGGAATGACCTTAATTTTATTACAGCTTTTTATTTCTTTTTCTTTTGCAGCTGTGGACGTCAGAAAACCAGGGGGATGAAGGAGATGCTGGAGAGGGAGAGAACTAATGTCTGTTGTGCTCTGTGATCTGTTTGGTGTCACTTTGTATCCTCCACATTATGTCCCTTTGTGCGATAAACAAAAACAAAAAATCGAATGTGGACTTTCGATTTTTCACAGCCTAAGCCTTGCAAAGATGGTCCCTGGGATGAACAGCTGGTATTTGTATCTAAAGCTCAGACTGGTCCCTTAATGCCATGGTATTGTGAAGTCTTGATTTTGATCAACATTGACAAGGATTACTGTGTGTTTAATTTTTACAAACTGAACACTGTGATCATGGGGTTTTATAACTTAGCAGAACTCTTTCTGGTAGGAAAAATAGACCTGAATTATGTGTAACTTCTTGGAAAGTTTAATCTGATATCAAAATGGTCACTGAAATACAATTCTGTTGTAAAGCTGTACAGAAAGTTCTAGAGATTCTGTGGTGATGCTGGGACCTGGTGAGATGCTTACCACCGGCATCCTGAGTTTGGTAACTCCCAGTAACTCTGCCTGTGGTTGAGGGCTTACCAACCCTTGATCATTCGGGGCTGTTGCCACTCAAACGTTCATGACCACAAATATCTGCAGTGTCTTCTGAGGAAACTCAAAACCTGAAAGTGAACTTCTTTGGCCGATAATTGGGCTGTGTCACCACAAAGAAAGGTCCCGTGCTCATACCCTGTGTGACTAAACCCTTTACTATAGCAGTGTGTTTCTGATTAGCAGCGTGTGAAAACAGGGCTGTTACCCCCTAGCTAAAGGAGAGGGGAAAGGAAGAGAGAAAACAGTGTATCTTATAAATGGCCAGACCAGTTTTCTGGATGATTCTTTAAGAATAATGTGTTGAGACGGCCTCTTGCCCGAGGAGCACTCATAGTCTTGGGGTTCTTCTAGCTTGGAGGGTGGAAGCTTTGAAATTTAACATTCTTTCTGCCCTGTCCTTCTGACTGTTGACTTTCTGCTTCCTTGGGTGGTTGTCTTTGGAAGCCTGCACTAGTCAGTACTGTATGGACAGGGCGGGGTGTTGAGCACAGGGTGAGCAAGCTTTGCTTTAAGGCGTTGAGAAAGAAGACCTTCCAGTGCCACCACCCCGCCTTCCTCCAGGTCGCAGCACAGTTGTTCTTCATAGTGTGACTCAAATCCAAAACAAACAAACAAACAAAAGTATTTTGAAGTCTCCATGATTCCCCCCTATTGCACCCAGCCCTGACAATCTTGTTAGTGCCTGTCACCAGACCGTCCAGTGTACTCATCGAGCTTCGTGCTCAGACACGTCTCAGCGAGACCTTAGACCACAGGGAAGTTGCATGGACACTACAGTCGAGACAACCAAGAACAGCCAGGCCTTCAGTCTCAGTCTCACCCCTCTACCTTGACATTCCATGTAGCCGTAGCCATAGTCCATCTGTTTGTCCATCTGCTGAAATATGAAAAGAATTCATGCACTGATTTAAACAAACAAAAAAAAAAAACCCACAAAAAAAATCTCTTTCTAGCTGAACAAAAAAAAAAAAAAAATGTGCAGTTAATACTTGGCGCTTGACAACGCAGTAGTGAGTGTGGAACCAAGCCTGTCTGTATATCTGGTAGCTCTTTGCTCTGGTTTTTTTGTTTTGTTTTGTTTTGTTTTTCCCCTTACCAGTATTCTGCCTAATGTTTGCTTCTGTGGTGGTTCTATTTGCCTAGCAAGCACACCCGTGATTGTGAAAATAGTGTAGCAAAAAAGAAAAGAAACGCCAGTTACTGATGTGCTAGATCCGTGTATGTCCGAACATTCTAGTTTCACC
Source organism: Mus caroli (assembly GCF_978045245.1). NCBI lineage: Eukaryota > Metazoa > Chordata > Mammalia > Rodentia > Muridae > Mus > Mus caroli. Next base: position 15,542,647 of record NW_028227257.1, on the reverse strand, counting down.
TTACACAGAGTAATCAGGAAAATGTAAAAACTTAAAGTGAAATAAAACATTTTATCAGTTAGTCGCCTGTGGATTGATGTGTCACCACCATCCCTCTCGTGCTCAGGACCATTCCCATCCCATTTAATTTCGGCTTCTTCTTTAAAGAGTAAATAGTTTTACTTCACCCCTTAGAACCAGCAGTAGAGATGTCTTAGGTGGCTGTCTCTGATAAGTTGGATGTGATCACTGCCGGCTTGAAACCAGAGCAGCCAAGATCACCTGTGAAGACCCTTGCCTTTCTTTTAGTGTGTGTGTGGGGGGGGGGCGTGTTGGCGTGTTCCATAAGGTTACATGAGTACTTTGGCTGGACAGGCACAGACAGCACTGCTGGTGACGTAGCCATTGAAGGTGCAGGGGACCTGACAGTGATGCGACTGCCTTAGAGCCCACTCTGCTCCTTCCTGTCAGTAACCCAATAAAACTCAGCTGGTTTGCCAAACCGGACGTGGGTGGAATCCTTCCTTCAGTCTCTTAGCATCATCCCTATCTGTGTCTTCATGTCTCCCTAGGACAAGGCCTGTGATACTCCATTCACCAAACAGAGATGGGTCTGGAAGAAGTAGGTAATGGCCCCACCTTAGGTGATAAGACATACAACTGAGCCAAGTGTCAGGGAAACCCCCAAGTGGCTGTTTGCCTCTGTAATAGGGTCTTCCAGGTAAGTGATCTACCCCCTCAAACAAGCAGCTGCTGGACAAGAAAGTATGTTACAGTCTCGAAGGTATACGTGGGTCAGGATTGTAAGCAGGCAGTAGTGGCAGTTGCAGTGGTCCATGCTGTAGGTAAAAAGGCATGCGGCTGAGGCCACGCTGCCAGTCCAGAATTTCCCTTCCTAAAGAGGGAATTCCAGTGGGAAGAGTGGGTGTTACCCGCTGTCTGTGTCTGTGTTAAGTGGGGGAAGGGGAGGGGGGAGGTGGAGGGATTGTTTTATACAACTGATGTCGTAAGTACCTGGGATCTAAACACGTGGGACCCGCAGGAAGAGCTGGTAGTGCAGAGGAAGGGAAGGCCCATGGCTCAACACGCAGAGGCGGCCTTAGTAATGGCCCTGGCAGGCAAGTGATAATCAGCTTATTGTGCCTCTGAACAACTTACAATGGAACAATGGAGAAAGCCTAAGATGGCTTCATGGGCAAAACCAAAATATGTACCTGCTGCTAAGCCAGACGACATGAGTTTGATTCCCAGGCCTCACATGGCAGGAGGAAAGAAGAGAAGACCTCTGACCACACATGTACCATGTTGTGCATAGAACACACACCCTCCACAAAAAGATAAAAGGTGAACAGCTTGTCTGTGAGGCTGTGGAGCATAGGGGAAGTTGGGGTGGAACTATGTCATGAAAATGGGGATTACCCTTCCTTTCCTGAGAACAAGGCTGATGTCGGAGACAACAGGGAAATTGGTCCCTTGTGGACTGTCCGCTCATGTGGACTATGAAGCACACTTGGTTATTTCTTGGAATTGCCACAAATATTTGGAACTGGAAGGCGTTGAAAAGGGAGTCGTTAGGGCTGGAGAGATGGCTCAGTGGATAAGGGTTACCACCTGCTCTTCAGAGGACCCTTATTGAATTCCCTTATCGTGACTTCCTGTAATTTAAGTTTAAGGGGAGCTGTTGCCGTCTTCTGGCCTCTACAGAGCAGGCATGTACATGATACACAGACATACAGGCAAAACACACACATAAAGGAAGAAAAAAAAATAATTGCTTTAGAGGCTGGAGAGATAGCTCCGGGGTCAAGAGCACTGCCTGATCTTCCGGAGGATCCGGGTTCAATTCCCAGCACCCACATGGCAGCTCAAAACTGTAACTCCAATTCCAGAGAATCTGATACCTCACATTAATGCATATAAGATTAAAATGGAAACTGGGCGTGGTGGCGCACGCCTCCAATCCCAGCACTCGGGAGGCAGAGGCAGGCGGATTTCTGAGTTCGAGGCCAGCCTGGTCTACAGAGTGAGTTCCAGGACTACATAGAGAAACTGTCCCAAGAAAACAAAAAACAAAACAAAAAAGATTAAAATGGAAATTCTTGGAAAAGGGCATAACTGAGAACTTGTTGCAAAGGAATTGATGGGTGCACAATTCACCTCGATCAGAGATAGAGTTAGAAGCTAATTTAGCAGTGACCCCCAAGATTAGTGGATTTGCTGGTACAAGAAGTGGGATCTGCCGGGCAGTGGTGGCGCACACCTTTAATCCCAGCACTTGGGAGGCAGAGGCAGGCGAATTTCTGAGTTCGAGGCCAGCCTGGTCTACAGAGTGAGTTCCAGGACAGCCAGGGCTACACAGAGAAACCCTGTCTCGAAAACAAAACAAACAAAAAACCAAGAAGTGGGATCTGCCCTGTAAGGCAGGAGAGGCTGGCAGGGCTGAGTGATGAATAGTGTGCACATACAGAGTGAGCGTTAAGACACCGGAGAGGTTCTGGGGGAAAGGACAAGCCCAAGGATAGCTTTTCGTGGTTGCTTAATGGGCAAATGGAGTATTTGTATTGAGCTGGGCGGACTGGAGACTAAATTTGGTGCCTTTGAGCTTCTGAAACAGCGGCTCTCAACCTGCGGATCTGCGGGTTGAATGACCCCTTCACGGGGTTGCATGTCAGATGTTTATGTTACGATTCATTACAGTAACAACTACGGTTCCTGAATAGCAAGGGCGTCATTTTATGGTTGAGGGTCAGCACTCCACGAGGAGCCGCTTAAAGGGCTTCAGTGTTAGGAAGGTTGAGAGCCACTGCTCTGGAGGGAAGGCTTTCAAACCATGTGTTGGCTCATTCAAGGGGTACACGGTCCAGCGAGAGGGTTGGTGTGGCAGGGGACGAGGTTTCAGTGACTTCACCCCATTTGGAAGAAGATTTGGACCACCTCAGCCCTCCCGCAGGTGGCGCTAAGATAAGGAACAGAACAGAGAATTGCAGATGTATTTGCTACCTATTAATGTGGTGGGTTCTGGAGCTAAATGTACCTTGGCAACCCTCAAAGGTGTCAAGACCAGTGAGCATTGGTGGACAGATGAAGAGAATGGTAGAGGAATTAAGTCTGTCACGTGAGGGACTAATGATCTGCCCCGGGCTTCTGTACACTTCTCCCCAGACACTAGCTGGGGAGAAGTGGGCTGCTGAGGCACACGCCACACACCACTTGGGAAAGTTCTCATTGTCTGTGAACTTAAGGCAGGCCTGCCTGGTTGGGTGAGAGGAGAACTGAATAGTTGTTTAACCCCCTGCCAAGAGCAAGAGATGCCAAACAATGGGCTGCCCAGGAATGTGGGGCAAAACTACAGAAACCATGAAGAATTCTTGAAAGGATTGATGGTTCACCTGGCCCCAAACCCTTTCAAGAGCCCAGTGTGACCAGTAAAACCAGATGGAGGGGCTGGTGAGATGGCTCAGTGGGTAAGAGCACCCGACTGCTCTTCTGAAGGTCCAGAGTTCAAATCCCAGAAACCACATGGTGGCTCACAACCATCCGCAATGAGATCTGGCGCCCTCTTCTGGAGTGTCTGAAGACAGCTACAGTGTACTTACATATAATAAATAAAAAAAAAAAAAAAAAAAAAAACAGATGGAGGCCAGGCATGGTGGCACATCCTTTAATCCCAGCCCTTGGGAGGCAGAGGAAAGTAGATATCTGTATATTTGAGACCATCCTTGTCTACATAGTGAGCTCTGGGACTACATAGACTCTGGAGAGATACAGAGACAGACAGACAGGATGGAGAAGGAGGGAGGCAGGCAGAGGCAGCAGCAGATATATGCAGCCATCGAGGTGGCTCAATTGGTGGGGGCTCGCTGCCAGGCCTGAGGATCTGAGTTTGCTCTACAAGGGCCGCATGCTGGAAGGAGAGAACCAATTTCCATATGTCCTTTGACACATACATACATACATACATATATACATACTGTTGTGCACACACATGTGCATGGTTCTGCATAGACACACAGAATGAATAAATTATCAATCAACAAATGTATATGTTACAACAAAAGAGCCAAACAGTTCAGTTCATGGAGAATGGCTGAATTATGGAAAACTAAATAGAATAAGGCTACCCTGTCCGTGCTCTACCCAAAATTGCTCTTTTGCCAGTGCAAGTGGTGAGATCTCCCCTCCCCCAGTGCTTGCACAACTACTCCCCTAACTGCTGGAAGCCCGGACCAACTCTTACTCAGCAGGAAGAACTCTGAAGTGAAGGTCTCCACTATCACCCCATTGTCATGGAATTGTTAGCCAATAAGCAAGGCAGGAACCTTCAGGTATGGAAACTCCCCCATTACTGTAACTTCAAGATGTTTATGGTCCATTAAAACTTTACAGTACAGACTGACTGTGCCCAGAGACATTCCTGTCCATCACTTTAATCTTTTTTTAAAGATTATTTATTATTATAAATAAGTACACTGTAGCTGTCTTAAGACACACCAGAAGAGGGTGTCAGATCTCATTACAGGTAGTTGTGAGCCACCATGTGGTTGCTGGGAATTGAACTCAGGACCTCTGGAAGAGCAGTCAGTACTCTTAACCTCTGAAACATCTCTCCAGCCCCCCATTGCTTTAATCTTAAACATTCATTTCAGCATCTTAAACTGAGTGTTCTAATGAGAATACTTTACCTGAGTGTACTTAGGAGAGAGCCTAAGTCCACCTAGTCCAGTATATGTATAGTCTTGTGTAAAACCCCCATACCTACTTCATCCAAGGAGGGCATTGCTTTAGAAACAAATCACTCTCTGCTACAGGCAGCCAATTATTATTGTTGTTGTTGTTGTTGGCATTTCTCATCAGGATGCTGACTCATCCTGTTTAGTTACATAATGATAGTCCAGGACCTTGGCATACTGTCTGCCCTCTGTAAGACAGTTTCATTAGATAGATATCACCTCAGGGTTTTAGATTTAAAAACACACCCTGAAGATGTGTAAACCAAATGTAAAGGAAAGACCAGGAAGTTATTACACATGGTGTGAGAGAGCCAGTTGAGAAATTCCTGAGAATTTCATGGTTGGGTAAGACATTATGATTTCTGACAAGGCTATGGATCAAATTCTGCAGTAGGACTGCTACACTCATGAACTCCCAGTAACTGTGGTTGCCTGCACAATTAGTAATGGCTGAGGAGAGGAGAGTCAGTGTTCGTTAGGACTGTGGCCCCTGGAAAGTTGACCATCCACTGGTAGATGGCTCCAAACCCATGCATATATGGGTACCATTATTGAGCTCAGTGGACTATTAAAAAAAGGCCTGGGGGGCTGGTGAGATGGCTCAGTGGGTTAGAGCACCCGACTGCTCTTCCGAAGGTCCAGAGTTCAAATCCCAGCAACCACATGGTGGCACACAACCATCCGTAACGAGATCTGGCGCCCTCTTCTGGAGTGTCTGAAGACAGCTACAGTGTACTTACATATAATAATAAAAAAAAAAGGCCTGAAGTTAGGGGGGAGAACAGAGAGGATTTGGAGGAAGCTGGAGAAGGGAGTGAGGGTGGGCGTGATTAAGACACTAGATCAGGCCAGGCAGTGGTGGCGCACGCCATTAATCCCAGCACTTGGGAGGCAGAGGCAGGTGGATTTATGAGTTCGAGGCCAGCCTGGTCTATAAAGTGAGTTCCAGGACAGCCAGGGCTACACAGAGAAACCGTCTTGAAAAACCAAAAAAAAAAAAAAAAAAAAAAAAAAAGACACTAGATCAGTATAGGAAATCTTCAACGAGTAAAAAACAAAAAACAAAAAGAAGCTGGAAAGATGGCTCAGTGGTTGGGTACGTATGGCTCTTGCTGGGGTCCTGAATTTGGCTCCCAGAACCTTGATTTGGTAGTTCACAACCTGCTGGAAGCCCAGCTCCATGGAGGCCAACACCTCTGCCCACCAGGGGTGTATGCACTCATGCAAATATCCACACATGTATACATAATTTTAAACATAATCTTAAAGTGGAGCAGTGGCAGCACAAGCTTTTAATCCCAGCACTCTAGAGGGAGAGGCAGGAGGATCTCTGTGAGGTCGAGGCCAGCCTGGTCTTCAGAGAGACTTCCAGGACAAAAGGGGCTAGATAAAGAAACGCTGTCTTGAAAAAAACCAAACCAAGCCAAAATCTTAAAAAATTAAAACAATAAAAAATAGTTTTAAAAAATTCTATAATATCCTGTGCTTAAGAATGTAGGACAGATGTAGGTGTTAGGAATCTCTGGGGTAATGGGGCATTTTTATTTTATATGTATTCATTAAGATTTTTTCTTTTTTAAGCCGGGCGTGGTGGCACACTCCTTTAGTCCCAGCACTCGGGAGGCAGAGGCAGGCGGATTTCTGAGTTCGAGGCCAGCCTGGTCTACAAAGTGAGTGCCAGGACAGCCAGGGCTACACAGAGAAACCCTGTCTCGAAAAAACCAAAAAAAAAAAAAAAAAAAAAAGATTTTTTTTCTTTTTTAAAAAGATTTGTTTTAAGCCGGGGGATGGTGGCACACGCCTCTAATCCCAGCACTCGGGAGGCAGAGGCAGGCGGATTTCTGAGTTCGAGGCCAGTCTGGTCTACAGAGTGAGTTCCAGGACAGCCAGGGCTATACAGAGAAACCCTGTCTCAAAAACAAAAACAAAAAAATTATTTTATTTTTAATATTTATTTATTTTATGTATGTGAGTACACTGTTGCTATCTTCAGACACACCAGAAGAGGGCATCAGATCCCATTACAGATGGTTGTGAGCCACCATGTGGGTGCTGGGAATTGAACTCAGGACCTCTGGAAGAGCAGTCAGTGCTCTTAACCCCTGAGACATCTCTCCAGCCCTTCGTTAAGATTTCAATTTATTAAAGCACTTGGGGGGCAGAGGCAGGTGGATTTCTGAGTTCAAAGCCAGCCTGGTCTACAAAGTGACTTCCAGGACAGCCAGGGATACACAGAGAAACCCTGTCTCGAAAAACTCAGAAAAAAAAATTCTGTTTATTTCAAGTGTATACAAGTGTATGAATGTTTTGCCCGCATGTATGAATTACATCACAAGCACACAGTGCCCATGTCTCCTTCTCCTCAGGGCTTAAGGTCATAGGAGCCCCTCGTCATCATACTTAGCCTTTAAGTGGGCGTTGGGGTCCTCATGCTCACACGGAGGCATTTTATCCATTGGGCCATCTTCCCAGTCTCAAAACTCTTTAAAAACCTCGAAACAGGGTTTGAGTAGGAGTTCTTTAGTTTGTACTGAAACCCCAAAAGCCCTCTCCTTTAATCATTCCCAAGAGGGAGTACTCCCCATTTTCTAGAGAGAGCAAATGAATGACCTGATGTTCGAACCTGCACCCTGCCTCTTCTAAAGGACTCCATCACGATCTGCCTTGGCTGCCCTGCCCCAGACCTCTCTGGCCTTCCTCCTAGGCAAGGCGGGAGATGCCAGCCACCTGCGCCTTTCTCAACCTGAGGACTCCCAGGTGGGTGGGGCTGGGCACCAGGATTGGCTTGCAAGCGTGGTAAAGGCAAGGGGCTAGCGCAGGCAAACAAGACAACTGGCAGAGCCCTGCTACAGCCACCACTACGCTTGCCAGGCCCCGGCCCCCTGTGAGCTGGGGCCGCTTGCTGGCCCGCTTCTGGGTGCCCTGCACATCATGGACACAGGTGGCCATGGCTGCTCACTCTCCTCGCTTTATGTGGGCGATCTGCACCCCGACGTGACTGAATCTATGCTCTATGAGATGTTCTCCCCGATCGGCAATATCCTTTCCATCCGCGTGTGTCGGGATGTGGCTACCCGGCGCTCTCTGGGCTATGCCTACATCAATTTCCAGCAGCCTGCTGACGGTGAGCTCTAGAGAAGAGAAAACGTTTACTTTTAACATTCTTGAGCCAAAATACTTTCCTTTTGATAACTACCATCCTGAACTGGAAAGCTTTCTTTCAAATGAACTTCTATTAGCTCAGTAATAGTGATTTTTCTATCTTTTAGGTGGAAATGGGCCTGTAGCTAATTGTGGGTATTTTACATTACAGATCATAGTCAGGGAAGATTGGGTAGCCTGTGTTTCCGTCTTCTGTATCATAGTTAGGGAAAATGAGGCCTGAAGACAGGGAGTTGGAAGGTAGGCGCTCAGTCGCTGAGGGGAGAATTGGCAGTTACTGCTGGCCGTGCTGGTTGTTGGTGAGTGGCTTTGGGATTAAGCAGAGCTGAATTAGGAATCCAGGATCTGTGTGACAGCAGGCAAGTGGCTCAACCACTCTGAGCTCAGTTGGCTGTGTGGAAGGAAACTGGGGCTCTGCCTCCCTTGCAGAGTGGTTACATAGGAGATTGATAGCACCTGGGAGGAAGCTGCCCAAAGCCTTGCAGGTGGAGAGTGGGGAAGAGGCCGTGGGTTCACGCCCTCCAGTGTAGCCTGACCTGAGGGCTACCCCAGGTGCCTCACCTCTCTGATTCTGGAAGAGCCGCCTCCTGTAGGCATTGCCAGCCACTGGCAGGGTGAAAGCATTGATTAGTAATTGTCAGCCGAGCATGTCTGGTCTTCTGCTGAAATCAGAGGACAAAGGTTAAGAACCATGGTTTTGCTGAGGCTGTGCCACACCCTTGGTGAGAGGCCAAGGCTCGTTTCTCTGGATCATGAAGAATGGGGATCCCGAGTGTGAAGTACCATTAGGGACACTGGATGTATTCTCAAGGGCAGTGTAAGAACTGCTCCAGAGATGTAACCAAGAATTGTCCTTCCCTACCTACTGGGAAAGCCCTGGCAAGAACATGAATTTGAGGCCAGCCTGGGCTACATATTGAGATCCTATCTCAAGATGAAGTAGTTCAGGCCCCCTGTGTGAGTTAGGAGTTTCCCTGAAGCCAGGATGTTCTTGCCCTCTGCTACACTCCACGTCTGCCTATGCCTGTCTGCAAAGCTCCTGACTGAAACAGAGTCTGACCATCAGGGCCCAGTCCATAGATGGGAGATCTGAACTCTGGAGGTCCTGACTGGGTGTGTTAGCAATGGATGAAAACTGCAGGCTTCTGTGGCCTGCGCCACTGCACTCCGTTTGCCTCTTCTGTGTCTCTGAAGCGAGCAGTGTCCTTGAAGCAGGCAGCACATTATCTGCAGGGAATAGGCTGTCCAAGTAGAAGGGTGCTGAGCAGAGATGTCTGGTTGTGCGTATGCCGCCATTTATCAAACATCTTTTCCCTGCGTCATGCAGAAACCAAGTATCGTTCATTGCACGTTTTACATATCAACCTGTTTGACAGCCCGGCAGTAGGGGATGTTGCCTCCTCATTTAGGTGTAGGAAGGAAGGTGCTGTCACCATCTCCTCACTTCACAGGTGGGGATGAGAGACGGGTGATGGGAGTTCACTTTCCCTTCCTCTTTGCATGCTCACCCACGCAATGTGTGTCCAAGGCCGGGAGAGCCCAGCTCTGCCTTTGCAAGCTTCACCCTCCCCACGTGTGTGATGGGAAATCCATGCTATTTACTGAGAGTTGCTCTTTCTGCAGTGTGTGAGGAGTACGTGGACAATTCCCTCAGCGGAATCCACTAGTGACCCAGGCCGCGGCTTTCCTTTCCTCTATTCTAGAAGGACACCAATGTCACCTAGCTTACCCTTTTCTCTCCTTTGCCTCCCCTCCAGCGGAACGGGCACTAGACACAATGAACTTTGAGGTGATCAAAGGCCAACCCATCCGAATCATGTGGTCTCACCGAGATCCAGGTCTTCGGAAGTCTGGTATGGGCAACATCTTTATCAAAAACTTGGAGAATTCCATCGACAACAAGGCTCTGTATGACACCTTCTCTACTTTTGGGAGCATTCTCTCTTCTAAGGTGGGTATGGCCCCCTCTGGGAAAGTTGGATGTTGTCAAATACCTTTGTGGTAGAGGGATGCCAACCAGCACCATTGGCTTTGGCACTTAGCCAGGAGCTATTCATGGTTTAATCTTCCCAGAACTGTTAGAGGTCACCCCTGCATCCAACAGCTCGATCATGGTGTGTAATCTCCCCACCTCATGGTTGTCAGCCCATACATTTACTGAAATGGTGATTTGGGTTGAGCTCGATTGGACAGCATTTCTGGCCTTGGCTGGGTTCCCTTATATGCTACCTGAGCCTGGCGGGAACTCTTAGGAGGCCCATATGGGCCTGGCCAGCTGTCAGTTAAAACATCTGGGATTTCCTCCGTGTGGTCTTTCATGCTCCTGCAGGCTAGCCCATGTCTCTCTCACAGCTGTGGCAGGTCTCAAAAGACAGATGTTTACCAGGCTACCTGAAACTTCAGCTCTGAATCAAGACCCTTTCACCTCTACTGTTTTCTATATGCCAAAGTCAGTCACAGGCCAATGCACGTTCAAGTGAGGGGGTAGTTAACTAAAGAAACAAAAAAGCAGAATGAAGCGTATGGTTGTGACAAAGCTATTAATTGGGGACATTGAAGCAATCAGCAGATACATCTTGCTTCAGGTTTCCCTTGGGGCTGGAGATGGAACCCAATCTACCGCTGAGCTTCATGCCCAGCCCCAACAGCATCTTGTTTTTTTTAAAGATTTATTTATTCTATGTAAGTACACTGTAGCTGTCTTCAGACACTCCAGAAGAGGCAGTCAGATCTTGTTACAGATGATGGTGAGCCACCATGTGATTGCTGAGATTTGAACTCAGGACCTTTGGAAGAGCAGTCGGTGCTCTCAACCGCTGAGCCATCTCTCCAGCCCCACATCTTGTTTTTAAGGTAGTTCTTGTACTAGAACTTAAAGCCCGTTTTATTCTTAGCCACTGCTTGTCTCCAAGTCTTTTTTTATATTTAGTTTTCTGCTTCCATGGACACATTGAGTTTTTGCTCCTCGTGCCATGCCGTAAGTACTGAGTGGATTATGACGGTCTGAGAAGGGCTCTGATTAGTTCTCCAACCTTATATAGGCGGATATTCAGGAGTAGAAGCCTAAAAGTAGGTCCTCGTGTGCTGAGCAGAGGGCTAAAGTCTGGGGTTGTGCCCTGGATAACATCGAGGATGGCTGATCAGGTCCATGCAGAGAGGCAAAGGCAGAGGTACCGTGATCTCTGGGTTTGAGCCTTTCCTGAGCACTGATATGAGCCAACTACAGTCCCTCAGCTCTCAGCTGGGTCCTCCCACCCTCCCTGTGGATAGGGCCTGTCTCTGCCACCCTAGAGAAACCGGCAGCTCCTTGCTTTCAGGACCAGTGGGAGGACGAAGCTTAGTTGTGGAATATGTTCTTACATGTGTGAGCACAGGGTCTTGGTTGTCTGTGTCTGTGGCCTCTCTGGATTCCTCCCTCCCTCCTTCCCACCCTTTAAGATATCCCTAGGAGGATTGCCAAGTCTTGCTTGAGGCCACAGTGGTTTGAAGCTGGAAGATGCTTGTTTGCAGTTCAATGCAGTAGATGGATGGAGGGTTAATAATGTTGAAAGCTTTGGATTTGATTTTGTGTTTTTTGTTGTTGTTGTTTTGAATTTTCATTGTTGTCATCGTCCTCCCAATGTTTCTTGAGATAAGGTCTTACATAGTCCTGGCTGGCCTTGAGTTACTATGCTATACTACTATATAGTTCAGCTACTCTCAAACTCAAAGCAGTCCTCCTGCCTCAGTGTCCTGGAGTGCTGGGATTGCTGCTGTGCACTACCATGCCTGGCTTTAGAGTCATTGAGCTAGTAGGTTTGCCAGGTTAACTGAAGTAAATTAGTCAGGGGAAGTCTATCCCACTTCTTCAGGCCTTGAATCTCCTGGGCCAATGAAGACTGCATAGCAAGCTTTGTGTGACACAGGCAAGAAGTCCCTGTAGGCCTAAGGAACCCCTGTTGTGGGCATGGTTAGGAACAAGGCTTACAATGTGGTCCCTACCTTCACTCCTGAGCTTGGCTGGAGTTGGTAGGAGTTTTAAGAATAACTGGGAATTGGGCTCAGGGGAAGGATTAAGGTTCCAATGAAATCAGGGACCCAGAAAGGAGGGAGCCAGTCTGAAAAGACTTCTGTGGCACTTTGGGAAGAACACACACATGATTAGAGTCAGGTCACCCAAGTGCAAAGCCAGCCATGGAGCAGCAAGGCAACATAATCCAGTGGGCCAGAAAGAGGATACTCAAGGCCGTGTCCTGAGTTCAAATGCTACCATGTCCTAACTGTACTGTCTGGCAGTTCATGACCCTGAACTTTTGCTGCTTCTAAAAGGGGCAGTGGTAGAGCTCCCTTCATAGGTGTCGGGAGGTGGACTGAGTTACGTGTGCCATCTCTGAAAAGGTCCCTGGGACATGAGCATCTAAATGAACATGCAATAATTTTGAAATTGCTACTGAATGGTTGATCTTGGACCAGTCATTTATTCTAATTTTCCCACTGGATCTCAGAAGTTAAGAATTCATGGGGGGCTTAGGGGGCTGGAGAGATGGCTCAGAGGTTAGGAACACTGACTGCTCTTCCAGAGGTCCTGAGTTCAATTCCTAGCAACCACATGGTGGCTCACAACCATCTATAATGGGATCTGATGCCCTCTTTTGGTGTGTCTGAAGACAGCATCAGTATACTCACAGACATAAAATAAATAAATCAAAAATCAAAACCAAAAGAAAACAAAGAATTCCTTGGGAAGGTTCTCTGGTATATATCTTTAGCTGGTGATGGTCCCACATTTGGTGGGGAAGGCATGTCGGCGTGGCTGAATCTGAAAGGGCTGATGTTGACTATGTAAGGGGTATAAAGTTGAGAATTATATTTATTTATATACATGTGTATGTGCCTGCTTATCTCCATGTGCAGTGTGTGTGCATGTGTGTGTTTGTGTGTGTGTATGTGTGTGTGTGTGTGTGCAGTACCCCTGGAGGCCAGAAGAGGGTGTGGGATCCCTTGCAACTGGAGGTACATGCAGTTGTGAACTCTCCCAATATAGAATCAAATCCAGGTCCTCTGCAAGAACAGCAAGTTCTCTTACCATAGAGCCATCTCCCCAGCTCCACAAGCAAGGGTTTGGATACAGGATTTGTTGTGCTGCAACATGCCAAGTTGACAGACCTCTATGCATAGCTGAAGCCATGGGAGGTTAAAGGGACCTAGTTCGTCACAATCTCAATTTTAGGAAGAGCATCTTAGCAATGGCATGGGAATGGAGTGGTGGATAATGCCATTGGGCAGAGCCAGGTGGTGGTTCTGTGATAACTGGGGCCAGAACCATCTTAGGAATGGGGTTAAAAGCCTTCATTCAAGTTCACCAAGAGCCGAAAACTGAGGTAGTTTTTGTTCTCCACTTCTGACCTTTCCGCTTGAGTCAGACCCATTGCAGAACAGACATGGAGTGCTCTGTTACAAACTTGAAGTGCGTTTGTTGTTAGAATAATATATAGATTGGCAAAATTCAAACAATATAGAAGAGAAGAAACAAACAAAAAAACAAAAAACAAACAACAACAACAACAACAAAACAATGCTCTGTCCTTTCCAGTCCTGATTCCCAGGAATGCTCAATGTCAGTAGTTTTGTGTGGTGGACACGGTTGTATACACACCAGTAGTCCTAGCACTTGCAAGACTAAGGTAGGAGGATTTCAAGTTTGAAGCCAGTCTGGGCTACAGAACAAGATCCTGTCTCAAAAATCCCCCGGAAAAAAAAAAAAAAAAAAAGCCAACTAAAATAGGTGTGTGTGTGTGTGTGTGTGTGTGTTTCAAAACTTTCTATTTGTAGGTCCCACTTTAATCCAAATGGGTGTGATATGGGCCTGCCCCTTAGTTATACACTTTAAATAATGGAAGCCACATTATCTACCACATACTCTGCACCACAGCTTCTATCACCAGCCTCCCCTGCGATGTTTACAGTATCATGGTATCTTCAGTTTGTTGTCAGAATCAGGGGACAGCTATGAGATGGAAACCCCAAGTCCACTCTTACATAGGCTGTTACCTCAAGCAAGTAGACTGGCTTTTCTAAACTTCCGTTCCCCAGTTCTAAACTGGGGCTGTTGTGAGATTAGGTCTCAGTCTTCCCCCCAACCTGCCAGATGAACCCCCAGGGTCTGAGCTCCATCCCCAGCCTCTACATAATGGTCTTTTATGCTCATCTGTGAACATTCATGTACTGTCGTTACCCCCTGTCCTCTGTCTCTCCCTGAAGTCCCCACTGGGTGGTGTCTCTGTCCTTCCTCCCTGTGACCCAGGTCGTATACAATGAACATGGATCGCGGGGTTTTGGCTTTGTGCATTTTGAGACCCATGAGGCTGCCCAGAAGGCCATCAACACCATGAATGGGATGTTGCTGAACGACCGGAAAGTGTGAGTTCCTGGGCCTGGGGGAGGGGAGAGGCTAAGGGGGCAGAGCTGTGAAATCAGGAGTGTTGCTTCTGTGACTGTCTAGTGGTCGGCAGAGATCTTCCTTGGTGTGTAACGTCAGGTGAGTTGCTCAGCCTCTCGGACTAGCGACCACTTCTCTGTGGTGACTGCTGATGCTTGGTGTTCAACTCTTGGCGTCTGCTCCACCTTACTTATGACACATGCGCTCCATAAACCACCCTCCTTTCATATGCCTGGTCTTTGTTAATCAAGGAGTCTTTTCGGCCAAGTGCAGCCTTGTGTTCCTGGAGTCCCAGCTACTTGGGAAGCTGAGGCAGAATTACTTGAGTTCAGGAGTTTCAGGGAATCCTGAACAGCATAGTAAGAGTCTTCTCTTCTCTCCCTTGCCCCCGAATGATTCTTAGATGTGTTTATGTGAACTTGAATATTCTAGATTTTTCCTTTTCTTCCTTTTTAGCTATGCTTGGGATTGAACTAGGGACTGGTAAATGCTAGGCAAACACTCAACTACTGAGCTATATCCCTAGCCCAGAATCTCTGGATTTTATAATAAATGTTGTATTTAAATGATGTCAGTCTCCCCTTTATCACCAGTGACCTTGACACCGACTATGTCTGAAAAGCTCACCTCGCTTCTCTGGAACTCCCCATACTTGTTAAATGGATAAACAAAGCCCCATGGTATGAATTGGACCCCAGATTTACAGGAATAAACCCTAAGGTGTGGAGAGCTTCAGTATCTGGCTTTAGGACCCCACAGTTAGGCAACTGTCAGTGAGGATCCAGGCTTGTGTCTGATTCCAAATCCATGCTCTCCTTTCCTGTGCCCTCCTAGCCTGGAGCATTTATTCTATGTGAATGTGTCACTAGAATAATGTCCTTGTAACCTCATGTAAGAGTTGAGGTCTGGAATACAGCTTTTTTTTGTTTGTTTGTTTGTTTTTTGTTTTTTCGAGACAGGGTTTCTCTGTGTAGCCCTGGCTGTCCTGGAACTCACTCTGTAGACCAGGCTGGCCTCGAACTCAGAAATCCTCCTGCCTCTACCTCCCCAGTGCTGGGATTAAAGGAGTGCGCCACCACGCCCGGCTGGAATACAGCTTTTTGCCTATTGAAAACAACTGGGCGAATTCAGTCCGTGGAGAATGGCCCTGCCGGGGTTCCCAACAAGAGACAGGAAGCTGAAGGATAGCAATTGGTCCAAGTGACCTAGGGTTGCCGGGTCGGCCCAAACTGGGATGGAGGGACGATGAACCTGGTGGTTTCCACTCTGTTGATGTGTCCACAGCTTTGTAGGCCATTTCAAGTCTCGACAGAAGCGGGAGGCAGAGCTGGGGGCTCGGGCCCTCGGGTTCACCAACATCTATGTGAAGAACCTGCACGCGAACGTGGACGAGCAGAGGCTCCAGGACCTCTTCTCCCAGTTTGGTGGGCACGCTCCCCAAAGGAGGAGGGGGAACACTATTGCTCTTCTTGCCCAGGTCAGGTGGGAGGAGGGCTTCTTCTGGGATTTCTGGGGACTTATAGAAGAAGGAAGGGACCATGCAGGCCCCTCCCCCAACTCCCTGCTAAGCCTGTTTGGTCCTTCCTAGGAAATATGCAGAGTGTGAAGGTGATGAGAGACAGCAATGGGCAATCCCGGGGCTTCGGCTTCGTCAACTTTGAGAAGCATGAGGAAGCCCAGAAGGTAGGTGTCTCCATGGTCCTGCTCCAGAAAGAAGCCCCAAAGCCAGGCTTGGGAAGCCAGAAGATCAGGGGCAGGCCTGCCAGCAGAGGGTGAGAAAGCCCCGCCCTCGCCCCGCCCCGCCCTCGCCTCGCCCCACCCCCGCCCTTGCCCCGCCCCCGCCCAGAATGGTAGGATTTGGCCTTATCCTTCCTTGTTGGTTTCTAAACCTAGAAGTTCAACGAATTGAGCATTTAGGCACAGAAGCATTCCTCACTGTGTGCAAATACTTACTAATAACTGACTTCTTGGGAAGCCAGAGGTCCCCCTCAAATATTTCTCCCCACGCCAGTAAAAAGTCCTAACCACCCAGTCAGTGTGCACTAGGGTCTGTCTGACTACCATGGCTTTCTGTGGATAAACCGATGGGAAATCAATTCTTCAAGTGGATGTCCTCAGGCAGAAGGTGCAGGATCGTATGCCATGTAACAGGGTCAGGCTTGTTAAGAAGAGAAAACTCTCAGGGCTGGAGAGATGGCTCAGCAGTTAAGAATACTTGCTGCTCTTCCAGGGGCCACCGAGTGCAGTTTCCAGCAGCATCAGTGGGCTCACAACTGGCTGTAACTCCAGCTCAGGGATCTGCTGCCCTCTTCTGGCCCCTTGAGCACCTGCCCACAGGCAGCACACTCACACACAGATAGACACCATACATTACATCTTTTTCTTACATGCTTTGTAATGTAATGTAAAATATTGAGGTGGCTGGGAGATGGCAGAGTGGTTAAGAGCACTGGCTGCTCTTACAGAGGACCCGGGTTCAATTCCCAGTTCTCCCATGGTAGCTCACAACCATCCATAACTCCATGTCCAGGGAATCGGACTCCCTCTTTTGGCCTCCGTGGGCACCAGGAACAGACATAGTACACAGACACAATGCAAACTGTTATACACATAAAATAATAAAATAACTTTAATTTTGTTTTGTTTTTCGAGACAGGGTTTCTCTGTGTAGCCTGGTTGTCCTGGAACTCACTCTGTAGACCAGGCTGGCCTCGAACTCAGAAATCCGCCTGCCTCTGCCTCCCAAGTGTTGGGATCAAAGGCATGTGCCACCACACCCAGCTAACTTTAAATTAAAAAAAAAAAAATATATATATATATACATATATATATATATTTTAAAAAGAAGATAAAGCTGGGTGGTGGTGGCACTCTCGGGAGGCAGAGACAAGCAGATCTCATGAGTTCAAGGCCAGCCTGGTCTACAAAGTGAGTTCCAAGATATCCCAGGGCTACCCAGAGAAACCCTGTCTCAAAAAGAGAGAGAGAGTGAGAGAGAAAGAGAGAGAGAAGGAAAGAGAAAGAGAGGGAGGAAGAAGAGGGGGAAAATGAGGAGAAAGAGGAAGAGAGAGGGAGGGAGGGAGGGAGGGAGGGGGAGAGAGGGAGGGAGGGAGGGAGGGGGAGAGAGGGAGGGAGGGAGGGAGAAGAAAAGTCAGGATTGAAGAGCAATGTTTCTCGAACTACTTATGAAAGCCCTCATGGTTAGCAAAAGACATTGTTCTGCATTGTAAACTGTACCACGAAGGATTGTGATTAGACACCAAGCCATCTTGGAAGAACGGTGTTTGCTTTGTTCTAATGAGCCCTGTGTGGGGGGTGACAGAATACAAGTTTAACTTATTATCTAATAGACCTTCTAGAGCAGTGTAAAGTTCCTGGCAAAACTGGGTAAGATGGCGTAGATGTCCCCCATACCTCTGCCATGCACAGCTTCCCCCAGCAGGGAGGTACATTTGTCACACTGGTTAACCTACTTCAGCAATGTACCATGATCAACTGGGGGTCTCTGGTTTACTCTGGGATTCATTCTTGGTGTTGTTCACTCTCTGGCTTTGGACCAATAGCGAAGTGTATGCATCCATTGTTACCATAGTTTTAGCTCTCTAAAGCCTGTGTTCCATCAGTCCTTTACAATCCGATAGCCTCCTGACCCCCACTGAGTTTCTCACTGGCCTCACAGTTCTGCCTTTTCCAGACTGTCCTGGAGAGAGTTAGAAGTTCGTTAGAGTGAGAGTTAGTTGTATCCTTTACTGACTGGCTTCTTTCAATGGAATGTGCATTTAAATATTTGGGGCTAGAGAGCTGACTCAGCAGTTAAGAGTTCCTGCAGAGAATCCAAGTTCAGTTCCCCTGGACTCTACAGTACAGTAGGAGGCTCACAACCCCCTGTAGCTCCCGGGGTTCTGATGTCCTCTTCTGACCTCGCTGGGCACTGGCATACAAGCATTCATACCTATGCAGATTTACGTACCTACACTCGCATTAAATTTAAATATGGAAAACTTAACATTAATTTGAGTTTTGTTTTTCTTTTCATTTGAGACAGGTTCTCAGCTTGTAACCACAACTGGCCTGGTCAAAGAGGAGACCAAGTTAGCCCTATACTTACCACAGTTCTCTGTCCCATCTCCTGGATGCCAGGGTTCACAGCCACATTGTCACCACTCAGGCTTCTGTTTATTAAAATAAAACCTAAATCAAAAATATTAAATCTATCACTTACTCTAGAATCTTGGGCCATTTCTTTTAAAATGTGATTGTCCTGTAAGAGACTTTTCCATGGTATCATTTATTCTCAGCTAAGAAGGCCAGCCTAGTTATAGGTGGTCTCAGCTGGCCAAGGAGTCAAGATTGGAGACAGGGCCATGTGCAGATGGTTCACCAGGGGCTTTCCTCCTCTTCCTCTCCAGGCAGTGGACCACATGAATGGGAAGGAGGTGAGCGGGCAGCTGCTCTATGTGGGTCGGGCCCAGAAGCGGGCAGAACGGCAGAGCGAGCTGAAGCGCAGGTTTGAACAAATGAAGCAGGAGAGGCAGAACCGCTACCAGGTGAGGCCAGGCTTCCGTGGAGGCTGCAGGGTCTGTCTTGGGGTGGAGGGGAGAGGTGTGCGGAGGGGGGGTCACTGAATATGATTTCTTCCTATTGTCACCCTGATTCTAGAAACATGGGTCGGGGCAGGGATCAGATGAGCCCTGGGGTAGGCTTCCCCACCTGGCTTGTGACAGAGGAGAAGTGGCATTTAACTGGACCACAAAGGGCTGGTTGGAATGCTGTCAACTTCAGCCAGAGTGATCCTTTGTGTGTCTAATGCCCACTGCATCCTCCAGTGATAGACAACAAGAATGTCCTACATAATTTCCAAATGCCTCTGGAGGACACCTTACTCTAGGCTGAGAATAATTAGGCCAGACATGTTACATCTAGAAACTGGAATGTTGCTTAGCCATTAAAGTCACTTTAAGTTGTGGCTCAGTCAGCAAAGTGCTTGCTATGCAAACATGAGGACTTGAGCTTGACCCCAGTACCCATGTAAAAGCTGGGTATGGCGGTACAAAACTTAATACACATGCTGGGAGAGGCAGATGGATCCCTGGGACTTGCTGATCCACCAGCTTAGCCTAACTGCTGATTCTCAACTCACAGTGAAGAGACCTAGTGTCAAAAAACAAGGAATGATTGAGGAAGACACTCAAGGTCAACTATGACCTCTGCATGTGCGCACACGGGTGTGCGCACACACACACACACACACACACACAAGCACGTGTGTACACGTACACACATAGTTACCGTGACCTAACTGTTGTTTTTAATGTTTATTTATTTTATGAGTGTGGGACTTTGTTTGTATGCATGTATATCACTGGATATATGCCTGCTACCTGTGGAGGTCAGAAAGGGGCTTCAGATCCCCTGGAGCCAGAGTTATGGATGGTTGTCAGCCATCATGTAGACTCCAGAATGTAGGTCCTCTTCAAGAGCAGGAGGCGCTCTTCCCTGCTGTTTCTACAGTCTCTTGTTTCTGAGACAGAGTCTCACTGTATGGCTCTGGGTGGCCTGGAGCTCACTATGTAGACCAGGCTGGCCATGATCCTCCTCTGTCTCTCTCCCATGTGCTGGGATTACAGCCATGAACCACCGTACCCTGCAAGTTAACAAACTAAATTAGTTAACTATAACTAATTAAAAATTAGTTAATTAAAAATAAGTGTAGATCAATACACTGTAACTTCTTGGAGATGAACCAACCCCTCTAAATTTTTTAATAGAAGTTTTAGATTTTATGGAGAATGTACATTGTGTGTACACATATATATGATGTGCATACATACTCGTATATGATGTGCATACATACTCGTGCGTGCGTACATGATTGACAGCCTTATCCGCACTGCAGGGACAGTTGAGAGTATCTAGAACCTGCAGGTGTCCCATTTGGGAGGTAGGGGACGTTGGCACACATCCTGTGGTGGGCAGCACAGTCCGCACAACAAGGAGCTGGCACGAATGATTGCGCTGCAGTTTTGATATCTCTAAGATGGGGATTAAAGCCTACTTATCTTACAGTCAGTGTGTAAAGGGCTTAGAGCGGTGTCCTGCCTTATGTAAGATGATATGTCAAGCTGCCAGGTGGTGGAGTGGCAGCTCTCCTATACTTGGTGCGCAAAGCACAGTCGGCCCACCAGGATGTCTGCCAACAGCTGTTCCACCCAGCTGCCTGGAGAGCCTCAGCTTGCGTAGGCCTGAGCCCTCCTTCCATGGTCCCCCTGTGTGAAAGGGGAGCCTAGGAATTGTGCAGCTGTGTGGGAGTGGTTGTGGGCCTTCAAGGTTGTGTGACCTGCAGCTCCCCCCCCCCCAGGGGGGCGGCCACAGGCAGACTGAGTGGCTGCATGAGGCTAGGCTCTGCATGTCCCTTGTCAGCTTGCCAGACACTGGCCCACCGCTTCCGGCAGTCTGGGGCTCTAGGAGAAGGAACACTGAGCGCTATCCACTCTTCCAGGGTGTGAACCTTTATGTGAAGAACCTGGACGACTCCATTAACGATGAGAGGCTGAAGGAAGTTTTCTCTACCTATGGAGTGATCACCAGCGCTAAGGTGAGGGGCGCTGCTCTCCTTGCCTTCGTGCATCCCCATCCTCTCAGCTTCTCACCCCTACACAACCCCCAGCTTCTCACCCCTACACAACCCTCAGCTTCTCACCCCTACACATCCCCAGATTCTTACCCCTACACAACCCTCAGCTTCTCACCCCTACACATCCTCAGATTCTCATCCCTACATACCCCAGATTCTTAACCCTGCACTCTCCCAGCCTCTCACCCCTGCACAGCCCAAGCCTCTCCGTTAGTTTCCAGAGACTTTGGGTTAGGTCCCTCTTTCTGTTTCTGGCTAACACCTTTGGAGATCCATTGGCAGCCTTGTCTGGACTGGATGGGGGAAAAATAAACATATAATGTAGGCATCGCACTGGGCTTGAAGTACTGGTCTTATTTTATTCAATAACTGCCCACAGATACCTACTGTATGCCAGATTCCAAAAATGTATCCTCTGTCTGGACCTCAGTTTACTCATCTGGAAAATGGGACAGCTTCATTCTTTCTTCCCCATTTGTTGAGTACCAGCTGTGTGCCCAATCTTGTGACATACCTAAGATGTGACAAATGGCCATCCTCCCCAGCAGTTCCATGACTGTGAAGGAGGCTTAGGGTCCACATCTCTCTCATAAGATGAAAGTACAGCACGAGCTGCGTGGGCCTCAGCCCTGGCTTCTCATCTGGGTCAGACAGGCTGCATGTGGAGTTCTGAGGGCATGACCTGAACATTTGACTTTTTTTTTTTAAAGTTTTTGTTTTTTAAAGATTTATTTATTATATGTAAGTACACTGTAGCTGTCTTCAGACACTCCAGAAGAGGGCGCCAGCTCTCGTTACGGATGGTTGTGAGCCACCATGTGGTTGCTGGGATTTGAACTCTGGACCTTCGGAAGAGCAGTCGGGTGCTCTAACCCACTGAGCCATCTCACCAGCCCAACATTTGACTTTTTATTTTAATTAAAGTTGTATTACATCTTGTTATGTATGTATGTACACACACACACCCACCCAGAGCTCAGAGGTCAACCTGTGGGGGCTCAGTTCCCGCTTTCCACTGTATGGGTCCCTAGGGGTCTGGCTTAAGTCATTGGGTTTGGTAACAGGTGCCTTTACCTGCTAAGCCCTCTCTCCTGCCCCAGGGATATTTGACTTTATAAAGTAGCCCAGGTGGTTGTAAAATGGCCCAAGATTTATTCATCTCATACCAGGGTCTGTGGGAAGCGTATGCAAATGAGTAAGACACAGTCCATGCCTTTGAGGGCTTTATGATCTAGTGATAAGGTCAGATCCATCACTATCGTGAGATGCGAAGTTGGGACTTGGGAGAGCTCAGTTGGTAACGTGCTTGCCTTGCTAGCGTGAGGACCTGAGTTCTAGCCTAAGAACGTGGGCAAAACTAAAAGTCAAGTCTGGTGGTGTGTGCTGTGTGAAGTGTGTGGTGGTGTATGAGGCAGAGAAGTGCTGTGTACTGTGTGTGGTGTGGTGTAGTGCCATGCACAATAGTGCAGTATTGTGTGCAGTGGTGCGGTACTGTGTGCAGTGGTGCACTGCTGTGTACTGTGTGTGGTGCTGTGTGCAGTGGTGCAGTACTGTGTGCTATATGTGGTACTGTATACAGTGTTGTGGTGTTGTGTGTGTTGTAGTGTTGCAGTGTTGTAGTGCTGTGTGCAGCAGTGCAGTGATGTATGCACTGGTGTGGTACTGTATGCAGTGGTGCAGTACTGTGTGCTATATGTGGTACTGTATGCAGTGTTGCGGTATTGTGTGTGTTGTAGTGTTGCAGTGTTGTAGTGTTGTAGTGCTGTGCACAGTAGTGCAGTAATGTATGCACTGGTGTGGTACTGTGTGTACAGTGGCGCAGTGTTGTAGTGCTGTGTGCAGTACTGTGGTGCTGTGTGCAGTGCAGTGCACAGTGGTATGTGTGGTGCTGTGTACTGTATGCAGTGGTACAGTGCTGTGTACTGTAATTCCAGACAAGCAGATTCCTGGGGCTTGTCTGCTATTCGGTCTCTTCTACTTGAGACCCTGCCACAAAACAAAGGTAGATGCTACTTGAAGAATGATACCCATGGTTGTCCTCTGGTATCTGTAAACACATGTATGTTAACCTGCAGACATGAACATGTGTCCTGCACATTAGCACATGCACACACATGAACATGCACATTAGCATTTGCACACATATACACACACAGAGGATGGGAGGCAGTGTTGGATACAGAGATGCAGGAGCTTGGTGGAGCAGTTGGGGGCTTCCTGGAGCAAAAGGAAATGGCCTTTGACTTGGCAATGACGAGATAGGGAACAGAAGTTGGAGTGGGTTATATGATGAGGATTTATCTAATTATATACTTTTTCTATTTTATACAAAATGTGATAAAAAAATAAGTCAGAGAAGAATAAATCAAAAGAATGCTTAAGTGAATGAAAGTGTATATACTGTCTATTGTAAATGAGCCATTGCCAAGTTAACTGTAAATTCCACTTACATTTTAGTCTTAACAAAGTTATTGTTCTCTTTTATAATTTGTTTGTTTATTTTGTTTTGTTTTGTTTTGTTTTGTTTTTTGAGACAGGGTTTCTCTGCAGTCTTGGCTGTCCTGGAACTCACTCTGTAGACCAGGCTGGCCATGAACTCTTAGAGATCCACCTGACAGACAGATAATTTTAAAAAAGGGAACAATAAAGTCAGGCAGTGCATCAGCACTCAGGAGGCAGAGGCCTGTGCATCTCTGAGTTTGAAGCCAATCTGGTCTAGAGAGTGAGTTCTAGGTCAGCCAGGGCTACACAGAGAAACCCTGTTTCAAAAAAACAAAAACAAAACAAAAAAACTATCTGCTAACAGAAACCTTTTTTTTTTTAAATTTTTAAATTTTTTTATTCTTTGAGACAGGATTTCTCTGTGTAGCCCTGGCTGTCCTGGAACTCACTTTGTAGACTAGGCTGGCCTCGAATTCAGAAATCCACCTGCCTCTGCCTCCCAAGTGCTGGGATTAAAGGCGTGGGCCACCACGGCCAGCTAACAGAAACTCTTAACACTATATCTTCATGGAGACCTCTGGCGTCTGGCTTGGAGATGATGCAGTGGGTGAGAGTGCTTGCTGTACAAGCATGAAGACCAGAGTTCAAGTCCTCAGAGCCTACATAAAAAGTTAACTCTTCTCATGTGTGAGCTTGTAACCCCAGAGCTATGTTGGATAAAGACAGGGAGATGGCAGAGCCTTGTTGGCTGCCAGCCACAGCGAGACTGTCTTCAGGAAAGAAAGTAGAGGGTGATAGAGAAGGATGTCTGACATCCTTCTTTGGCCTCAGTGTGCGTGCGCACACACACACACACAGCACACAGAGCACATACATACACACATCAGACACATATACACACACATATACACATATCATACACATACACACACACCACATATATACACATCACACACACCCCACAAATATATACACATCACGTACATACAACACACTCACACATACACATATCATACACATACACACACACTCACACATATACACACCACACACACACCACATAAATATATACACATCACGTACATACAACACACTCACACATACACATATCATACACATACACACACACTCACACATATACACACCACACACACACCACATAAATATATACACATCACGTACATACAACACACTCACACATACACATATCATACACATATACACACACACTCACACATACACACATCACACACATATCACATACATACACACACATCACACACACATGTACACATCACACACACACACACACACATACATCACACACATACACACACACACACACCACACATCACAAATACACACACCACACACATACACATCTCTCACACACACACACACACAGCACACATACACACATCTCACACACACAATGACATCTAGTGTGATGAGTTTGTGTGTGATGTGTGTGTATGTATGTGTAGTGTGTGTGTGATGTGTATATGTGTGAGTGTGTCTATGAATATTTTTAAATGCAAAAAATGAAATTCATAGAATCATCAGGAAGCCAGTTGTGTCAAAATCCAGTTACCAAACTATGATAGCAACAGGCCTGTGTGCTGTGCTGTTAATGTAGTAAAGCCTGGATCCTTGCAGCATGGATAGACAGTACGTGGTGATCACCATTAGGGTGACATAAAAAGATTTGATTTCAGGCCGGGCGTGGTGGCGCACGCCTTTAATCCCAGCACTCGGGAGGCAGAGGCAGGCGGATTTCTGAGTTCGAGGCCAGCCTGGTCTACAAAGTGAGTGCCAGGACAGCCAGGGCTATACAGAGAAACCCTGTCTCGAAAAACCTAAAAAAAAAAAAAAAAAAAAAAAAAAGATTTGATTTCACAAGCAAGTCACAGGCGTGGCCCACACTGCTGTGCTTTTTCCTTTTGGCCGCTCATTTCTGTAACTGAGATAAATAAAGACACTTTTGTACAATTCCATCTATGCCCCTCCCTTCAGGCCTGCAATCCAGGGGTGTGGCAGTTTGAGAGTCACTGTCACAACATGAGCTCTGCTGGGGTGGTCCTTTAAAGGGCTCTTGCCTCTCAGGCCTGAAAAGGGTTAAGAACGTCCTCTGCGGGGCTGGTGAGATGGCTCAGTGGGTAAGAGCACCCGACTGCTCTTCCGAAGGTCCAGAGTTCAAATCCCAGCAACCACATGGTGGCTCACAACCATCCGTAACAAGATCTGGCACCCTCTTCTGGAGTGTCTGAAGTCAGCTACAGTGTACTTACATATAATAAATAAATAAATCTTTAAAAAAAAAAAAAAAAGAACGTCCTCTGCATCTTGTCTGTGGAAAGATGAGGCTGATTAGTTCAAAAGCTCTGATCCCAGCAAAGTCTTGAAGGAGAACGGCAGCTATGACAGGAACTAGCAGTTGCACAGTAGACAGCCGTGAGGGAACTCTGGGTCTGAGACATACAGCAATCTCTGTCTCTGTCTCTGTCTCTCTCTTTCTCTCTCTCTCTGTCTCCTAGGTAGTGCAGGCTGGCTTTTGACTCACTATGTAGCATAGGCTGGCTTTGAACTCACTATGTAGTGCAGGCTGGCTTTGAACTCTCAATGATCCTCTTGCCTTGGCCTCCCCAGTGCTGGAGTGACAGGTGTGCACCACCACACATTGTTCTCTGTAAAGCTCTTTAAGCTTTTCTGGAAGTCTAAAGTGATAAAGTCTAAAGTCCACATTTATAAGATAAGAAGGCAGCAGGTGGCCTTGGATGAGTCACTCTTGAGTCACCATTTTCCCCTGTAAAGGGGAAGCCATGGTTCCTCCTTCATCAGGAGGCCTACTGTGTGCCACGAAGGCTCATGAAGTGTGTGACACATAGTAGGCCTGAGTAAATGAGGGGTGTATGGTTTGTCCATTATCACAGTCTGTCTCAGGGTCTGCTGAGTGGTGGATGTGGTCCCAGAGGAGAAGCATGTATCCCAGGAGTCTTGCTTCCCTGTGCCCAGCAACCCTTGTCTCCTCTTGCTTTCAGGTGATGACAGAAAGTAGCCACAGCAAGGGCTTTGGCTTTGTGTGCTTTTCCTCTCCAGAAGAGGCAACGAAGGCTGTGACGGAGATGAACGGGCGCATCGTGGGCACGAAACCGCTATATGTGGCCCTGGCACAGCGCAAGGAGGAGCGGAAGGCCATCTTGACCAACCAGTATAGGCGACGCCCCTCTCACCCTGTCTTGAGCTCCTTCCAGCAGCCTACCAGCTACCTGCTCCCTGCTGTACCCCAGGTGACAGTGTGTCTACAGCTCCAGTTGGGGGACAGAACGTGGTTGCTGGGAATTGAACTCAGGACCTCTGGAAGAGCAGTCAGTGCTCTTAACCACTGAGCCATCTCTCCAGTCCCAGAATTTCTTTATCGTATCCATTATCTTCCCCAGTTATATCAGCATCCATTGCCCCCTCCACCTCTCCCCCTCCCCCCAAGCAGCCACAGTGCCTGTGGTGTTTTCCCAACTCATCTGTGTGATGGTCACACAGCTGCCCTGGCTGTTTGTGTTCTGAGGTCCATGGCTAGGGAAATGACTTCATAGAACTCAGAGCAATAGGAAGATACGTGTGATTGAAGACCAATTGCTGACATCCTTTAGCAATTGCTTGAGCTGGAACAAATTGGAATGACATACTCTATCACTCGGCCAGAGTGAGGAACACTGATTGACATAAATCTGAGATCTTGTTCTGAGGGGCTTAGGGATAAGGGGAGATGGGAAGGGAGGGCGAATCCTTCATGGAGGCCCGAGCTGTTTCTTGCAGGGGATAGTGTGGTTCCTCACATTGGTGTCCTTGAGAAGATGCGAAGCCCCTCACCTCAGATCCTCTTCTTCCACAGTCTACAGCCCAGGCTGTGTACTACAGTTCTGGCTCCATAACTCCAATGCAACCAGACCCCAGGTGGACGGCCCAGCCACATGGACCTCCATGTAAGTGACCCAGCCCTTTCCACCTTCAGCCTGGCTTGTGGATGTGAGCCTCAGGGAAAGAGACAGAAACTATGGCATCAAGCCTGGCTTTGCATTTCTCAGAACCGGTTACCTTACCCCACTCCTATGAGCCTCAGTTTCCCCTCCCTGACTTGGGACTAAATGTTCATGAAGCAGCAAGCACTATGGCAACCCTGGCAAAGACACATAGTGTGGCCATTGTCAGTTCTTTCTAAAGGCTAACTCTGATTTGGGGCTGAAAATTCTTGCAAAGCAGAGAATAAAAGTACGAAACTCTTTTGGCTAAATTGCTAATGAATGGCCTTTCCAGAGCCAAGCTTACATGTAGTTCTCTTGAGACTAAAGTGAAGGATCAGGGTACTCGAGAAATTCAGGGCCTGGGGAGATGTGAGCTGGTTTTGGGGTTTGTCATTGCAGATTTCTGTGCACCCTCCATAGGTCTAGGTAAATTCTCCCTGTCTCTGTCTCTCTGTCTCTCTGTCTCTCTGTGTTTGTGTGTGTGTGAATTTCTAGCTCATCTCCAGCTCTGGGAACTTAGGACACAGTGTAGCACTTTGATGATTACTGGAAACCTCTCTCTGTTTTTCTCTGTGCTTGCTATAAGCTACTTGCCCTCCAGCTGCCTCCGTGGTCCAGCCTCTAAGCACGACGCAGCATCCCTGTATCCACCTGAGCGGTGCCAGCCAGGTCTCCAGCCAGGTGCCTCACACGCAGAGAGTAGGTGAGTGTGTGTGAGTGTTGCCAGGATTCAGAATGGAAGGGTGTCAAAGAGTGAGAGACCTGGGGGTTGGCAGTGAAGGTAAATTTTGACCAGGCTCCATAGTGATCTTGCTTTCGTGGTGAGCCAGCCCGGCTTTGGAGGATGTCCATTAACATAAACGTTAGCATGGCATCCAGCCCTTGGGAGTCACTTTGGGACCCTTGCTGATGGCTGTCTCTGCCAACTTAGTCTTTAAGATAGGGATAAAAATAGTGTGCCCATTTTGTTGGGAGGATTGGTGAGTTCACAAATGGAAGGACTTACATCTTAGCAAGTACGGAAGGTGCTATGACTTGGAGACAGGTTATCTGTTGCTAATATCCTCATATCTCTGTGCTGACCCTGTGCTCAGCACTGGGGTGGGGTGTTCTTTAGGGATTCTGCATTAGGGATTCTGCATTAGGGATTCTGCATAATGAGTCAGATGAAACCTCTGCTCTTCTGTCGCTGCCAGGTTTCAACACCCATGGTCATTGCTATAATCTTCAACTGTGGGAAAATCTGCACAACATATAATTAACTGCTTCACTATTTTTAAAGGTTTATTTATTCTCATTTTATGTGCATGAGTGTTAGCCTCCACATATGTGTGTGTAGTGTCCATGGAGGTCAGAGGAGGGTGTTGGATTCCCTGGAACTAGAGTTAGACAGTTGTGCATTGCTGTATGGGTGCTGGGAAGTGAACCGTGGTACTCTGCAAGAACAGTGAGGACCTGATTGTTTTTAAGTCTGTAGTTTAGAGGCATCCAGTACATTCACAGTGCTGAGTACGAACTGCAGCCATTGCCACCACTGTCTCGAAAACAAAACTTTCCACCAGCCACAATTCCTCATTCATAATTCTTTCTAGCCTCTGAAAAACAAACCTATCCTTTTTTTTTGCCCCTTTGAATTTGCACTTGATCTTAGCCAGAAGGCTGACAAGCAGTCATCCCTCTGATGCTGGCTGAGTGTGGTTACTTCATGCAAATGGCGTGGGACTCTCAATGCTTTGTTATTTAGCATGGCGTCCTCAAGATTCAGCAATGTTCCGGCAAGATGCGATGTCTTGCATATGTAGATTCTGTGTTTTGGCTATGCATTCACGTGTTGAACACATGGATTGCTCTCACCCGTGGGTTCTTGTACACAGTTATTGCTACTATGAGCATGGGTTTGCAGATGATCTTGAAACTTTGCTTCCACCTCTTTTGAGTGCACATTCAGAACCAAGATTGCTAGATGTGTTGACCTAAGCTTAATTCTTTGAGGAATCACCCCCCCCCCAATTGTATTTCTACAGTTGCTGTATCCCCAACATTCTTGCCAGCATTACCTACATGTCCCAACTATTTTACTGATTCACCAAAATTTGCCATGTATTTTTTTTTCTTTTTCTTTTTTTTTTTTGGTTTTTCGAGACAGGGTTTCTCTGTGTAGCCCTGGCTGTCCTGGAACTCACTCTGTAGACCAGGCTGGCCTCGAACTCAGAAATCCGCCTGCCTCTGCCTCCCGAGTGCTGGGATTAAAGGCGTGCGCCACCACGCCCGGCTGTATTTTTTTTTTCTAAGTGGCCATTTGACATCTGCTTTTTTCTTTTTTCCTTTCTTTTTTACAGTCAACATTGGTACCCAGACTACAGGACCAGGTGGGGAGGGATCCTCTATCCCAGGTCAGCTTCTCGTGCCACATAGAGGAACCTCAGCTGTACACAGTGCCCATGGGGTAAGGCGGTCTGCTCACTGTGGGCTCTGGGTATCCTGGCTCCTAAGTTTGGCTAAGGCGTTTTCCCTTTGGTCCTTGCTTTTCTTCACTTACAAAATTTCGTTTACTAATGTGCGCAAATCAGTCAAAGATCACTCCCACTAACAGAGGGGAGAGAGAACTGTGGTCACTGTTCTGTGGTTCTGTTTACTGGTTACAAACCTTTTGTTTAAGTCATTACCAAAATGAACTTGAACTTGTGTTTGAGCGCAGGAGACAGATGCCAAGACCGTGCTGAGCACGGGAGGGATGAGAGGAACATTCAAAACAGGATTAAAATTGTTTATTATAATTAAAAGGCTATGTATCTCCTATCCCCACAAAGGTTTTAAATTCAGTATTACTGAAACATGTCTAGAATTTCAATGTCTTCTTTGGATGGCTTCTGTAAAAAGAACAATTGTCTTTTAATCGCAACAGTACTTTTAAAGTTAGCGCAATATAAGAGGGCTATGGAGGAGCTGGAGAAATGGCTCAGCGGTTAAAAGTACTGGCTGCTCTTCCAGAAGTCCTGAGTTCAATTCTCAGCAACCACATGGTGGCTCACAACCATCTGTAATAGGATCTGATGCCCTCTACTGGCACACAGGTATACATAACACTCATATACGTAAAATAAATACATAAATCTTTTCTTTTAAAAAGCAAGCATAAACCGGGTAGTGGTGGCGCACACCTTTAATCCCAGCATTTGGGAGGCAGAGGCAGACGGATTTCTGAGTTCAAGGCCAGCCTGGTCTACAGAGTGGCTTCCAGGACAGCCAGGGCTACACAGAGAAACCCTGTCTCGAAAAACAAAAACAAAAAACAAAACAAAAACAAAAAACAAACAAAAAAAATTTTTAAAATTAAAAAAATAAATAAGCAAGCATAAAAATTCAAGGAAAATCAAGAATAACACACACAACACATGCATGCACTCCAATAAGATGTATGTTTGCTGTTGCTGTGTTCATAAAGCCTGCTGAGAATAGTGCAAAGTGATGATTATTAAGTGTGCCTTTGAGGTGACAATGGATTTTGAAGGGCCTTCATTGGTTCACAGCATCTCTTTGTGCATAACTTTGTTTTCCAGTCCACGCCCTTGTGAGGGACTCTCTGCGCACCACCCCCGCCCCCGCCCCCGCCCCGCCCCGCCCCTGACTGTGTAGACCTTGCTTCCTTCCTTCCTCCAGAGCCTTTCCTGGATGCTTGTGTTCACCCGCTAGGGTAAGTGTATGAGACCTTTTCTATCCGTGTGGTTAAGGGGTGTGTTCCTGGCACCATGTGCAGGTCCAGGAGTCGGCCGTGTATGTCCCTGGCCATCAGCCTCTGACTGTGTCCATGCTGGCCGCTGCACCCCTGCACGAGCAAAAGCAGATGATTGGTGAGTTACTGGCTCCTCCCCCACCGGGGTAGGTAGGAGGGCTGTGAGCTGGCTAGCCTGCCAAGAACACCTTGCGTGAGGACGGATGTGGGAACAAGGTCTCCTCCCATCACTGATACTAGGTAGCTGCCTCTTTCTTTTTCTTTCTTTCTTTCTTTCTTTCTTTCTTTCTTTCTTTCTTTCTTTCTTTCTTTCTTTCTTTCTTTCTTTCTTTCTTTCTTTCTTTCTTTCTTTTTTAATTTTTTGGATATTTTACTTACATTTCAAATGTTATCCCCTTTCCCGGTTTCCCCCAAGCTGCCTCTTTGTAAGCCTCTGTCCTTGAAAGAACAGTAGGCTGTTGCTCCCAAGGCCTTTTCCAGCTTGCTGTCTGGCTCTGACTTAGGTGGGAGATATCTGGATATGGGATCAGAGCCAAGAAGCCGGGGAGGAGAACACCCTTGGGTTTCTACTGGTCCAGGGTGGTCATTACACATCCTTATATCTCTTTGAAAGTGGGGAAGCTCTGGTTAAAGCTCTGGAAGCACCTGTTTCTTGGTGCTCACTGTGGGAGGCAGGAAATCCCTGGGTGCTGGGAAATACAGGGTCCTCTGGACTTTGAGCTCCAAGAGTACTTCCTCTCCAGCCCCAGAGTTTCTGACAGGCTCTAAAAAAAAAATGACTCTAGTGGGGACAGGGGCGAGGATGGCTCAGGACTTGAGTTTGAATCCCTAGCAACCACATAAAAGCTGGCCATGGCTATGTGTGCCCTGATTCCAGAGTTGGGAGATGGAGATGGAGATGGGAAGACAGCAGGAACTTGTTGACTAACCAGCCTAGCTGAACAGGCAGCTTCAGGGTCAGTGAGAGACACTGTCTTCAGGGGATAAGGTGGAGGCCGATAGAACAGGCCATCTGATGTCCTCTTCTGGCCTCTCTGCACACACACACACACTTGCATACACACATGTGCATACAGATACACAGACACAGACACACACGTACACACACACACATACTATTAATGTTGGAATGAATGAGCAACTTGTTTCTGGTCGGCACGTTCTTCACTTCATGACCACATAGACCTTAAGCCCCTTCACTAAAGGCCCTCCTCGCTCTATTGCTTCTTTAGCTTATTAGCCTTGGCTGCTTCATGCCCCCTCCTCACCCCCATACAGAAGAAAATTACAAATGCCTCATGTAGGCTCCATTGGCTGCTGTCTGTAAACTCTCCCTCCTTTATGGGAAGACCCTTCTAACCCCACTCAAGCATCCCCACCCTGTGGGGGTCCTCCATGCCCTATCAAGATGGCCCGACACCAGAACTAGGTTGTATTGCTGGAAGTACCTGATGGTGGAAGGTAAATTTATGCTGTGTGTTTGCCTCCCACACCCCAAAGTCTCAAGTCAAGCATTACATCCTGTCTGGAATCTCAATGTGTCTAGTCAGACTGCTTCTCACAAAACAAATGGAGTCTCGAAACAACTGACTTTGCTGTAGATACCTTTAAATAGTATTGTTTATATTTATATATTATTGTTTTTATTATGTTTATATTATTTATATCACTATATAACCATAAACTTATAATACATATATATATGTATATTCTTATATATAATACTCAACCTGACCCTTCAGATTGTCCTGTAAGGTGGTGCTGCTATGCCTACTTTATAAAGTTGGAAAGAAGAGTTTCCAGTAATGTCACATGATATAGCTTGGGGTGACAGGTTCTAGGACAAGATCTCAGGCACCCTCATTGCTCCTTTCCATGGAATACTGGGTTTTGGGGCAGGTGTGCATGTAAGCTATCAGGTTGTTCTACACAGGGGAGCGTCTCTACTCCCTCATCCACGATGCCTACGCCCCACTGACTGGCAAGATCACGGGCATGCTGCTGGAGCTGGACAACCTGGAGCTTCTGTTATTGCTGGAGTCCCCAGAGTCCCTCCATGCCAAGGCAGGTGGAGACTGGGTGGCCGCACAGCAAAGACCAAGGGCTGTCCTAGAGAAGATAGGGCAGCTGACATCAATCTGCTGGGTCTTAGTTGAGGGTTCATAACTTCAGTCCCTCCACAGATAAAGTCTGGGTAGGTCCTAGTAAGGCTTCGGGACAAGTAGCTGTGTTCTGCAGTACAGAGTCATGTCCAGCAGTGTGACCTGGTTTAAGGAGGCAGTGGGCTGGGATTTTTCTGAGCAGCAGGGCATCAGAGCTCCGTGCAACCTTTATTATGCAAGTGCAGTCATGGCCCTTCTGGAACCGCCTGTATTGGGGCAGCTACACTAAGCCCCTCTGTTTTATGTCCCATAGATAGAAGAGGCGGTGGCAGTACTGCAGGTGCATCGAGAAATGGAGTCAGCAGATAGGAACTGAACTCTGTGGGTTCCTGGGGATGGAAGGACCGACAGAGCAGCTGAGCTGCTGGCTCTCTGGAGACTCCGTAGAGAACCCAGCAATCAAAAAACTCACTGTGATGTGTTGGTGGCTTTGTCTGAAGCACCAGGGAGTTTGGTGAAGCTAAAGGAGTCATAGGAGACGGGCATAGTGGCTGGATGTTCTCATGCCAGTTGCTCTGCTAGGCCTCAGAGTTTACTGCCTGGCTCCGTTCTGCCTGTCTGGAGGTCTGGTCTGCTGGTCCACCTTCTTGACTGAAGATTGGGTGTTTTCCATATTCTGGGAACATTTTTTTTCCCTCCACTCCCCCCCTCCCCCGAAAATGGACTCTTCACTCCCTTGACTACTTGATTACTGCATTTCTGCTCTTGGTTCTAGCTGTGTGAACTCTAACTTCTTTCCTGACGGGGATCTCTGTGTTCTTGAGCTTTGGATATGTAATGAAGGCTGACACACAGTCCCCCTGCTGATCTTTTTGCTTTATATATTAAAAAATGCTGCAAAAATCTGTCTTGCCTTGAAGGAGGGTGGGGCCGACTTGACCGTAGTGAGACTGGCTCTAAGGAGCAGAACCGGAACCCCAAACAGGCGCTGAAGTACACAGCAAGTGTGCATGTTAACAGGATACCTACTGAAAGCTGAGTTTAGCTATGTAACTGCTCCAAACTACAAACTGGTCACCAACAGCAGATGGTTAAATGGGTCCCATCATGCAATGGATGGAGAGAAGGGACTAAAGCTCAAAGTCCAAGTCATTTCTGCCGGCCAGGTGAGCACCACAGAAGGCGGCAATGGCATGCGGGTCCCAGGTGACCAAATGCTGGGAACACAGCTAAGTACTCTGTAGAATATACTAGAGTACCTTCCTGGTCAAGGTCTCCATCCCTAAATAGGGACCTCTCAAGGTCCTTTAGGGCAGTCAGTGCTCATCTCAAAGGAGTACAGACCTCAGTTCCTTGCCGTGAGGATACACTCGCACACTGTCACTGTCACAAGTCCATTGGAACACATCCAATGGGGTCCCGTCACTGTCTCTCAGTCATTGCCTCTCATGGTTCCCCCCCATGCCACACCCCATGAAGGCCATTTTGAACTCCCCTTATCTTCTAGCCTCCGAGCCCCACACTCTCCCCTACATGTCCTCCAGATGCTCAGTGCTGGCTGTCTTCAGGCCTGAGCCCCATTCTTCTTTTTTCCTCTCTACTCCACATTCTGCTCCTTCACGTCTAAGTCACAATTTCATTTTCAACTGTGCTTTCTTGAAGACTCTGGTATCTTTGTTCTTCAGCTCTGTTCACTTTGGAAGCTCCACAGACCTTACCCCACTTACCCTGAATTCTTGGACCATCAGTACCAAGTCAGATCCACAACAAAGGCCAAGTTCATGGCTCAGAGCTCCCCGCACCCTTTGCTTTTTTTTTTTTTTTTTTTTTTTAAAGATTTATTTATTTATTATATGTAAATACACTGTAGCTGTCTTCAGACACTCCAGAAGAGGGCGCCAGATCTTGTTACAGATGGTTGTTAGCCACCATGTGGTTGCTGGGATTTTGAACTCTTGACCTTTGGAAGAGCAGTCGGGTGCTCTTAACCACTGAGCCATCTCACCAGCCCCACCCTTTGCTTTTGACTTGAGTGTTCTCAGGAAAGTTTCCCACCCACATTCTATCCCAAGGCCGAGGTCTCCCAATGCATGTGCCCTTCGCTTCCCCTCATCTTCACAAGCAATCTATCTTTCAATTGTTTCAACTCTGTAAATCCTTCATTATCATCCTGGCCTGAGCTCAGCTGGACTCTGGCAACAGCCCCTGTGGCTTCACCGTATTGGTGGTTTTTTTCCTCCAAGAAATCAGAAGGAAAAAAATCTGCTCTCTTAATAAGTCTGCTATCCCACAGTTTCCTTAAGGTTTAAACAATATAACTTGCAGCCTCATCCGGTGTTGTTGATAACTTCATACATCTTCAGTAGTCCTCCCTTAGAGCATACTGCCAGCTAGGAAGTACACATCCTGCTCGTCCAAGCTCCCACCTCTCACCCATTAGTATTACCTTAAGAATATTTTTCTCGGGGCTGGAGACATGGCTCAGTGGTTAAGAGCACTGACTGCTCTTCTGAAGGTCCCCAAGTTCAAACCCCAGCAACCACATGGTGGCTCACAACAATCTGAAATGAGATCTGACAACCCTCTTCTGGTGTGTCTGAAGACAGCTACAGTGTACTTACATATAACAACAAATAAATCTCTAAAAAGAATATTGTTCTCATTATTGTCAGCATGTATTTATCATACATGTTACCACATGTATTATGTAAAGCATGCACTTTGCTCTAGCTTACCACTTTTTTTTTTTTTTTTTTTGCTTTAACACATGAGGAACTTTTATTAACATGAAGAACACGGGACAAGAGCTCAAACCAGGATTCTAGGGCCGAGCCTCATACACCACGCAGGGGTAGAGGAGGTCGACTCCAACCCTATTTTTCAGCAGGCTTATAAAGGCAAAACCCACAAACTAGGGGGAGGTTCGGGGAGCAAACAGCATTAACCCTGTCTTTTACAACAGCCACTAACTTATTAAGAATGCAAGGTCCAAAAGTGAGCCAAAGCACAAGGATGATTAGGGGACCGGCAAAGGTAGAAACAAGGGTGGTAAACCAAGGAGACTTATTAAACCAATTTTCAAACCAGCTCTGTCTATCTTCTCTTTCCCTTCTGCGCTTGTCTAACTGGTCCCTGAGTTTAGACATAGCATCTTTAATGACTCCAGCGTGCCAGCGAGATGTTGTCTGACCAAGACCGAGTCTCCGACCTGGAACCCGTGGGGCACTGCTGTGGTCCCCGGTGTGTAGGCTTCTCGGATCTGGGTCCAGATCTGTGTTCTGACAACTTCTAAGGCCTTTAAGTGGGTAAACAGAGCAGAGGGTGAGCAAAGGTCAGGGTTGGGATCCAATATCCCACCCGACTCAGGGAAGGGGGGCGGTCCCCCATACAGAATCCCACAGGGGGTGAGGCCGAAACGTCTGGGAGTGTTTCGGACCCTGAGAAGCGCAAAGGGAGGGAGAGTCACCCAGTCCCGACCGCCGGTCTCAATGGCTAATTGAGTAAGGGTCTCTGGTAGGGTCCTATTGATTCTTTCTACCTGTCCTGAGCTCTGGAGCCTGTAAGCACAATGTCATTTCCAATGAGTCCCCAGTTGTGTGGCCGATTCCTGACTTACCTGGGCAACAAAAGCGGGCCCGTTGTCTGAGCCGATGACCTTGGGAATCCCAAATTGAGCAGGATCAAAGGCATAGCGGCTATCAGTGTAGATATGGATGGCCTTACCTTCTGCAGTTCAAGTGCTTGGGTCAACGCCTGGAGTGCTTTCTGTGCCAAAGTTTCTTCTGGTAAACAGCTGGCCCAAAATACCTGCTTTCTGTCCACCACCGCTGCTCCTGCTCTTCTTCCTTCTACCACGAAGCTGCTACCGTCTGTGTCCCAGTCAGGTGCGCCTGGCCAAGGTTGATCAGTCAGGTCCTTTCTGGTTCTGGTCTCTGCGGCCAGGATGTCAGCGCATCGGTGCACTGGGGTAGAGTCATCCACTTCGGGGGGTAGGGTTGAGGATCACAGGCAGAGCAAAAGTTATCCGGGTCCTTTAACAGCGAGCTCTGGTAGTGTGTCATTCGGGCGTCTGTCATCCAGCAGTTGGTCTGGGGGCTGCCGCACAGTACTTTCCGAAGCATGGGGAGCGATGACAGTCTCATGTTGACCCAGAGGAAGCTGGTGAGCGTCTTTGACAAGTAGGGCGACTGCAGCCATGACTTTCAGGCCTGAGGGCCAACCACTGGCGACCGGGTCTAGCTTGGTGGACAGGGAGGCCACCGGCCGCTTCCAGGGCCCCAGAGTCTGAGTCAGGACTCCGCAGGCTACTGGAGCCCGCGCATCAACGTATAGGGTGAAAGGCTTAGTCCAATCTGGCAAGGCCAAAGCAGGGGCTGCAAGCAGAGCAGTCTGGAGCTTTTAATTTGGTGAGGAGATCCCTTCCGAGTAGGGGGGCCAGGCACTCAGGAAGGACAAGGAAGGAGTGAGAGTCTCTGTCCTCCTGGAGGTCTTCTGGCCCTGTTGCCCAGGTACCCTTACTGTCCTGTCTCTGACTTTCCTTTACCTACGACTGCGGCCAAAATCTTAGTCAAGTTTCTTTCCTGGCGACGCCGATTCTCTCTCTCTCTCTCTCTCTCTCTCTCTCTCTCTCTCTCTCTCTCTCTCAGGATACACTTTCTAATCCTGAAGTCCCTCCAACCTCTGCAACTTTCTCTTAACACCAGAGGCAGACTGACCCATGGAAGCCATGGCTACAGCTGCTTGCTGTCCCTCCGAGGAGGGATCAAACGGGGTAGATCTCCTATCAGCCTCCATCAGCCGTTCTAAGGAAACGAAGGGCGGCTCCCCTGGACCCTGAAGAACCTCTCTTACCTTGGCCAAATGGGTGGGGCGCTGTGCGGCCCCCTTGAGCCCCGCCACTAGAGTCCGGCGGGAGACTGTGGGATGCTCCCTACCTTCCGCAGGGTTGAAATCCCAGTTGGGGCGGGCCAAGGGAAAAGGCGTGTCTACAAGGTTGGGGACATGAGTGGACGTCCCGTCTGTTCCCGGGACATTCTGGCCTCCAACAGGATCCTCTCTCTCCTCCATGGTGAAGCGGACCTGCAAGAGTTGCTGGCAATCATCCCAACTGGGCTGGTGTGAACACAGGGGTAGGGATGGCCTGAGGAAGGAGAGGTGGAGGAACAGGTAAAGGGTAAGGGGGTGGCTGTGCCTCCGTCAACGGATCATCATCGATCTCGGGATAGATCCGTGGGGGAGCTGAGGGACCGGTTGGCTGCTGATTTGGTTTGGGTTGTGATGTAACTCAAGGAGCCCAGTCCAGCCCGAGGGATTTTCTGAAAAAGCATGATTAGTTTTGTTGGGGCCTGGGGGAGGGCCTCCAACATCCGTACGGAGGGTCAAGGCAATCGGAACAGGGAAAGGGTAGGTAAAGCGGTGTCGGTGGCTCCATCCATTCATAATCATCGATCTCGTAATAGATCCGTGGGGGAGCTGAGGGACCGGTCGGCTGCTGATTTGGTCTTGGTTGTGATGTAACGACAGCGTCCAGCACCGGAGGAGTCAAGGATATCCAGGGTTGCACCCAGGGTGGAGGATTCTG
Source organism: Mus caroli (assembly GCF_978045245.1). Lineage (NCBI taxonomy): Eukaryota > Metazoa > Chordata > Mammalia > Rodentia > Muridae > Mus > Mus caroli. Next base: position 15,503,847 of record NW_028227257.1, on the reverse strand, counting down.
GACCAGATCCTGCCAAACAAGGATGTAGGGGAGGACCTGGTCCAGATCTTCCCCTGGTCTCTGAAAAAGAAGCTGCTTTACAGCGTAGATAATGGGTAAATCAAACGATCCGTCTTGCGGCCAGCCGACGCCCAATTTCGGCCATTCGGATGAACAAAAAGTCCGCCACCGTCCCTTTTTTACTTCAACAGCCAAACTACGAGCACTACTCTTAACGTCCGCCCAATGATCTAAAGTCAGAGTCAAAGGCGTTGTCACAGCCTGTCCCATTTCTATCACACTGACAATGAAGTCAATCACAAACACAATCACAGAAAGAGACAAAACAAAACTGCGACCGCACCAGATTTTCAGACAGAATATAGACACAGAACCGAGACGAAACAGAGAAACTCACCTCCACGTGGGTCTAGGACCCCTGGGTGGTCGCGCAGATCCCGGGAGAGCCCACAAATGAAGGACCCCCCGAAGGGAGACCCTCACTGCAGTCTCGGGAATAGCGCGCACCCAGCCAGGCACTGAGACCGAACCTACTGTACTCACAGGAGGAAGACTATTAACAGCGAGAAGACGGGACAAGAGGTCCAACCAGCAAGTGGGGCCGAGACATACACCACACAGGGGTAGAGGAGAATGATCCCAACCCTATTTTTCATCGGGCTTATGAAGGCAAAAACCACAAACAAGGGGGAGGATGGGGGAGGAGTTAGGAGTCTAGGGGTGGATATTTACTTCAAGGCACCTGGGACATTGAAACATTCTGTGGGTGTTTTTCTCAAAAGTTCGGGGTAGTGAGGCCACCTGGCCAGGGGGCGGAGCCCAGGGTGATAAGTTCATGATGTCTGGGCAGTCAGTATTTTTCTATTCTTCACAGGGAAACCCTTGATGCACAGGGAGATCACAGGACAGCCAGGCCTGGCCACACAGAGAAACCCTGTCTCCAAACCCACCCAAAAAATCCAGTTTCATGGCCATTTATGAGCTGAGGAGTACAACTCCCTGAGGCATGCTGGGACTTGTAGTTCCGCCCTAGGCTTGGCTCTCAGGGCCCGGCAGGGACTGGGAGGATTTTTAGGGGGCTTTGGGGGGCTCTCGTGGGTGCTGACATCACTTTTCCAGCACTGCCCTCTGTAGCACTCTAAGCTCAGGTTGATCCACTCCACTACCGCTGCTGCTCTTGGTGATCCTCCCATGGGACTGGCATCTCCAGTACACTGGGGTGTTCCACTCCAACGGGGCTTCACCAATGGCCTCTCGTGGGCTCTCTTCAGGGTGCCAAGCCTCACATCCTTTGCATGACCCCTTCAGTCGTGGGCCATCAACTACAGCGAGTCTTCACCTTCCCCAGTGGCCTTCCCTGGCCTCTCACAGTGCTAAGCCTCAGCTTCTCTCCATGATCCCTTCATTCCTTCATGAGCAGCACCACCTGAGTGACTCTTACAACATCACCAAGTCCAGCCGCAGCATGAGGTACAACCTTGGGTATCTCTGGAGCACGGCTTCTTTGTGCTCCCAGAAATCAATGTCCAGAAGATTTCACCTCAGTGTTGCTGGTCTCATCTTAATCACTGCTCAATCCTTAGCTCCCGCTCACCACCATCAATTTTCCCAGTAGCTTCTTCCATTTGTAACTTTAGAGCCTAGCTTACCACTTTCATTATGCCCTCCTGCCCCTCTCTTCCCAAATGTTCTACACACACACACATTTATAGATAAATCTAGATTCCGCATATAAGCAAGCAAGCAGTATTGTTTAACACCATCCCCAGCTCCATCCACTTTCCTGCAAAGAATGCCATTCTTTAAGGCTGTATAGAACTCTGTGTGGGCCAGAGATAATCCACCAGGTGATGTTGCTCGCCACAGAAACCTGGTGACCTGAATTTGACCCCTGAAACTCATGTGAAGATGGAGAAACAACTCCACAAAGGTGTCCTCTCATGTCCACACGTAGCACACACAGGCTACTAAGAGACTTTCCACTCATGGCGTGCGCACATCTTAGCCATTCGACTGCTGGTGGTTAGTTATGCCGATTCCTGACCTTGGCTTGGGAATGCCAAGTCTCTAGCACGTGCTTCCTGGAGATCCTACTGGTTAGATAGCTAAGGAGTGGTAACCTTATAGTTATGGGATGGGTATGGGTTTTGAGACAGGTTCCATGAATGAAGCTCAAGGACTATGGGTACCTTTTGAGGCCCCTCTATACTGATTCCACAGTTGGCAGCTTCTGCCTTTACTTTATGTGGTGCCAGGGCTTGAACCCAGGGCCTTGTGTATGCTAGGCAAATGCTCTACCACTGAGCTACACCCCCCAACTCTTAGGTTTTTCTTCTGAATTCAGTTCAAGCTCTCCTTTCTAGGGGACTTTCACCCTTCCACTGTGCAAACTTCATGGAGGCAGACAAGACACCTGGCTGCTGATTTTCCCTTCATTATGCCTAAAGCAGCCGCTTTACCCTTAACTATCTGATCCACTTCTTGTCTTCACAGGGCCATTTTTCAGAGAGCAGGGACTGCATATAGTCATCCCACTTCTCTTGGACTATACACAACGCTTGGGCTGTTCTAAAAGTTCATTTAATAAATAGATCAGTGTCTAAGAACCAGTAGCTTTTTCTTTCATAGATCATTCCATATCTTTTTTTTTTGGTTTTTCGAGACAGGGTTTCTCTGTGTAGCCCTGGCTGTCCTAGAACGCCTGCCTCTGCCTCCCAAGTGCTGGGATTAAAGGTGTGTGCCACCATGCCCAGCTTTTTTTTTTTTTTTTTTTTTTTTGATCATCCCATATCTTATTCAGGAAATATTTAAAATTTGAATACTTCTTTTACAGGGCTGAAAATCAGTAGTACAAAAAAGTATGTGTAGCTGGGCATGGTGGTGCACGCCTTTAATCCCAGCACTCGGGAGGCAGAGGCAGGCGGATTTCTGAGTTCAAGGCCAGCCTGGTCTACAAGTGAGTTCCAGCCAGCCAGGGCTACACAGAGAAACCCTATCTCGAAAAATCAAAAAAGTATGTGTAAGATTTAGCTTGCCTTTGCTTCCTGTCTTGTGTGTTATAGTCAGTTGTTACCATGACCAAGTTGCAGGAGCAAACCCGAGAAGGCATAAACAAATGCGTCAGAGCCAGCTGTATAGAAGAAAACCTTTTAATGCAACAGCAACACACACTTCAATAAAATCAGTTCAATTAACTTCAACAGATTAACAAAACAAAACAAAGGAGCCCGAGGGGCTGCTGCTATGGGGGAAAAGGTTAAGTCCCTGCTCAGACTGGAGGGACATTAATCTCAAGGAGGCCTCTCTCCCCAAGGCAGGAGGAATCTGGGCTCTCTGAACATCGTAGGTAGCTCAGACAGAAGGCAACAACACCGAGCCTCCAAGGGTTAGGCTCTGCCTTCCCACAAAGGGCCTGGACTAAAGGCACTGGGGCTCAACACAGGACACTGTGCCAAGGACAGGGTGCAGACAGCAGCTGTCTCCTCGGGGAGATGGCAGCCTTGGAGAACCAGCTCAACAGGCCGCTGTGGCTGCGGACGAGCAAGCACTTCTAGCCCGTCAGCACTCAGGTGAACTGCAGAGCTATGGCGGGAGAGGAAGCCACAGGCACCCAGTCTGTGCATATCTGGGTCAGGGACAGTTGCCAAGGACTATGTTGACAAGGGCCAGGCAGAAGCAAGCGAATGAGGCCAGGGCTGTTGGCGTCACGCTTTTTTTTAAATTAAAAACAAAACAAAAACCTCTAGTGGGGACCTTTCTGGAAAAAAGAAAAAAAAAAAAAAAAAAGAAAGAGTCCTGTGCTTGTCTGTAATGGACTTAATCTGAACAAGTAAAATGTGTCAGGTGGAAGGCTGCTACCTCTCCAAGGAGTCAAAGTGGGGTTGATTTTGCACTCCCTTGGCGGCATGCTGGGTATTGGGGGGCAGATGCAAGGGAGGCCCTAGCTTCTCTGGGAAGGTCAAGTACAGGGTTCCTGTTGCCCTCTATGGTTTAGTTCATGTTCTGGTTAACTTCCTGCCGTAACTTCTGTGCAGGGCCATTCCTGGGTTCAATTTGTAGGAGGCTGCTGATATCCGCAAGGCTGGACTTATAGTCCTATAAAGAGAAAGAGAGTTGGGGAGGGGACCTAGAGGACACGAAAACGGGGGTGGGGAATGGATGGACAGACAGACGACAGCTGCTGATGCAAGATCATGGAGCTTTCCCAGGGCTTGGGAGAAGGAACACAGGAGTTGGCGCCTGCAGAAAGCTCTAGCTAGGCCTGGGTGTCTGGGGGAATCTTTACCTTGAGTGCCTTGTAGGCTTGAGCCCGTCTGTAAAACGCCTTTACATTCTTCCCATCCAGCTTGAGGGCTTCTGTGCAGTCCTTTACTGCCTCCTTGTACTGCTTCAGGACCAGGTGACAGAGCGCTCTGATGCAGAAAGACCATGACAGAAGTTCAGTCACTTGTGGACCCCCCAGCCCTCCTCCCCCAGCAAGCCTGAGGCAGCTGGGGAATGACCTGATTTGCTAAACACCTGCTCTGTGCTGTAGCTCTATACCTTCAATCATCTCAGTTCTCCCACCTCTTGACACTGTTTGTGTGCATGTGACCACTACATGTTCTGGTGCCCATGGAGGACAGAAGGTGTTGGAACCTCTGGAGCTGGAGGTGGCTCTAAGCCACCATGTAGTACTGAGAACTGGAACCAGTTCCCTGGAGCAGCCAGTCCTGTTAACTGATGAGCCATTTCTCCAGTTCCCTACCTTTTCCTACAGATGCAAAGGCTATGAGAAACTTTCCACAGTTGGCTCTGTACCAGTCTGCACACACCTCGAGCCTGACCCTGCACAATACCACCACTCATCACTCTGCATCAGGTTCTTTAAGCAAAGAAAAGATTCCCAAAACCTTCCCCTCAACAGACGGAAAAAAGCAAACGCATGCATATTAACTACTAATTAACACTCATCAGGGGTAGAGTGTGAAGATGGCACCTCAGGGGTAGAGTGTGAAGATGGCATCTCAGGGGTAGAGTGTGAAGATGGCACCTCAGGGGTAGAGTGTGAAGATGGCACCTCAGGGGTAGAGTGTGAAGATGGCACCTCAGGGGTAGAGTGTGAAGATGGCATCTCAGGGGTAGAGTGTGAAGATGGCATCTCAGGGGTAGAGTGTGAAGATGGCACCTCAGGGGTAGAGTGTGAAGATGGCACCTCAGGGGTAGAGTGTGAAGATGGCACCTCAGGGGTAGAGTGTGAAGATGGCACCTCAGGGGTAGAGTGTGAAGATGGCACCTCAGGGGTAGAGTGTGAAGATGGCACCTCAGGGGTAGAGTGTGAAGATGGCACCTCAGGGGTAGAGTGTGAAGATGGCACCTCAGGGGTAGAGTGTGAAGATGGCACCTCAGGGGTAGAGTGTGAAGATGGCACCTCAGGGGTAAAGTGTGAAGATGGCATCTCAGGGGTAGAGTGTGAAGATGGCATCTCAGGGGTAGAGTGTGAAGATGGCACCTCAGGGGTAGAGTGTGAAGATGGAAGCAATCACTCTGGAGCACAGCAACAACAAGATGGAGCCTATGCTAAGCACGGGGTAGGGCCCCAGCATCATGTAACTACTGGAGAATCCAGAGGTGGATGGATGGGGGTTCAAGGTACTTTGAAATTCCTTATAATAAAATGTGGAAAATACTGTGTATTTACATCATTCAAGTCTTATGACCAGAGGGAAGCCTTTCAGCCCCACCCACTCATCTTCCCTCACTGCTGAGTGGATGAGAGCACTCAATGGTTAGACATGGCATGATCTGCTTTAGCTATTCCTGCTCTGCTGTGTTTTCACTGCTTCCATGTGCAGTACAGACTGCTGCAGTGAGGATCAAGAGACCCTGACAGCTCAAATTCCGACGGGATTACCAGGCACTCTGAAGAACTTACCAAGAGCTTCTTTTCCTATAATTTTATCAATCCTGGGTCTCAAATTTTAACTTCTGTTAAGATGAAAGGAAATGGTAGCTAATGTACTTAGTTTTTCCTTTGCTCCTTAGTTTCTATAAACATGAAAAGCACAGGCCTTTCCCTATTATAAAAGTAAAGTTATCCACTTTATCTTTAATAACTTCTGTAGGGTTCTCTCCTTCCACTGCATGGCAATCAGCTCACATATTCTGCAACTGTTTTGGTTTTTCATTTGAAATTGTACTCTTCTAAGAGTTTATTTTAGAATAAAGAGAGGAAGAATTTGTTTTAACTTTGACCCCACCAACACAATGTTATTTATTGAATGATAGTTTTTATCCCCATATTTTACTATAAACTAAATGTTGTGCTGTCTGGGTTCTTCCTGACAAACTCTGGAATCATCATCATGACTTAAAAACAAACAAGACACAAACCTAAGGCAGGCTGGGTGTGCAGGTCAGGAGCAAGGCCTGCCTAACATGCACGAGACCCTCAGTATGGTGCCCAGCGCTGCACTGCCCATAGCCCCACCCCTCCCAAGGGTAAGGCTATCATTTAAATGAGCAGGAGGGAGAGGAACACTGTGTGGCCCAGACACATCCGCTTAAAAATAGTGTTTCAACAAAAATGCTCCCAAGATATGGTAAAAATACTTTGTACCACCTCCCGGGATCACGGTTCCCACGGCTCATGTACTACCTCCCAGGAAGATGGTTCCCACAGCTCACTCAAGAAAGTTGCCTCAGACCCTGCACAAGGAGGTCAGTGTGTGGACACTGGAAACATGCTTTACCTTTACGTTTTCTTCAATTAAAAAGAACACTGTCTATGTGTGTGCATGATATGTTTATGTGGGTGCATAGGCCACGGCACACAGGTGGACTTTCCTTCCCACCTTTATTAAATGTGGGCTCTGGGGCTCAGAACTCAGGTTGCCAGACTCCTGTGGCAACCAACTTTACCTGGTAAGTCAGCCCACTGGCCTGAAACACATTGTATCTTCAAAGTTGTTATGAAGGGACAATGAACTTCTATCAGATCAAAAAGATTTATTGTTTGTGTGCCTGCGTGTGTTTACGCGCGCTACCTGTATGCAGGCAGGTGTCTGGACAGACCAGAAGAGGACACGGTCCTCAGGAATGAAAGTTACAGGTGTGACCTGCTTAATACAGTGCTTGCTGGGAATGGAACCTGGGTTCTCACGTGAGTGGCCATGTGCTTCACTCTCAGCCCTCTCTCCAGCTCCGAGATGTCCTAACTAGACTACTGAGCACACATGGGTAGCAAGTGTGTGGATTACACACAGCCTCCTGTTGACTGGATCAAGCCTCTGACAAGAAACTACTCGATTTCACAGGAGCAGATTCCAGATTTGTTATTACCATTTCAGTGGCTGGTCAGAGCTCAGACAGACCTTGATTGTCTCAACTTGACCCAGTAATACACGCTGCCTGTCACTGACACTTGTGAGCATCGGTAATACACGCTCCCTATAGCTGACACTGTGAGCATCAGTAATACACACTGCCTATCGCTGACACTTGTGAGCATCAGTGTAGAGCAGAGTTCCCCACAGCAGGGAAGATGCCCTGGACTTTATTCTCAGGGTTTCCCAACAGCAGTTCCTGATGCAGGGCTGGCTACAGGCCCACAGATCTGCACTAAGCCAGACAACAGCACTGTTCCCTCCTGTTCCAGCCAGACAGCCAGACCTGTTCCTAACCTTAACCCCACTTCCTGGACAGAACTGTCAGAAACAGGTGAGTTAAAGCAGCCATAGGACGGACAGCAGGGGAGAAAGTCTGTGTTGACACTGCAAGCTTAACCTTTGGGATAAAATCTAGGATAATGAAAGACTTTCCTTTAGCATCTCTTTACGTCTCCACCCTTTTAAACCTTGATTGCAGTCTTGGGGTGGGTGGGAATGCACACAGTAGGACCCGAATCCCTTGATAGTCAGGAGTCTGTGCAGGCAAGGAAGTACACTGCGCTACAGCCCGACCCCCAGGACCCATGGTGGGCAAGTGTTCTCCCACTGAGCTACATCCCAACCTTCAGAGAGTCAAATGCTCTCAAGTCCCCAAAACCAGTGGCTGCGCAGAAAGAAGATACCTGTTGCTGTATGTGGCAGACTCCAGGCTACTACACAAGAGGCTCTCACTGTACTTCTCAATAGCTTTCTTATGGTTGCCCTTCTTTACAAGGTCATTGCCTTCTTCCTTCAGAGCTTTGGCTCTCTCCACATCCCCAGCAGAAGGCACTAGACACAAATTCAGAAGAGGAAAAAACCATGGATCAGGTGCTCACAGGAGATCAATGACATCTCCTCAGCATCACCCCTTCCAAGTCAGGGCCTGACTGGGCGCTGCGGAGCTTTCTTCCTGACTACCGAGTCCCCTAATTAATGCCTTCTAGTCAATTAAAGGTTTGCATTAGCAGAGGATGGAGACTTAGAAACACACACATGATAAAAAGCAAGCTAGGTTTCCTCATGGTACTGACACTGGGTAGCTGGAATGACCCACTTAACTTCAGTACCTCCGTCTTTTCCCTCAGTGCAAAGGGCTAAGTTAAGGTCAGAGCTGAGAAAAAGAAACAAATGGGAGAGCAGCCTACAAGCTCCCTGAGGAGAGGCTGAGAACAGGAAGGCTTGGCTTCTGGGTTTCAGGAAACGCTGAAGAGGGCTTGCTCTGTTTTGTGTTTAGCCTGCAAGTATCTACTTTTACCTGCCATATGTAGTGTCACTCCAGCCCTTAGGGGAGAGAGCAGAGAACAAGGGGAACCCAAGGTGCCCCACCATAGTGTTTTACAGTCCTTCACTCACTCACTCGCTCACTCTATCTAGTCTAATCTAGTGTAATCTAATCTATGGCTACAATAGCATCTATAAGCAACTAGCCGTGGAGCCTCATTTAAACAAACAAGTCCCCGATAGAGCCTTTCATGGCTTGGCTGCTTTCCCCGCAACAGTCTACTTCTGAGATTTGTCTGTGTGAATATGTGGAGCTGTAGTTGATACATTTTCACTTCCAAAATTCCAGGAAAGATTTGTCCCCTGTCCTGTTTGTGGTGACCTGGGTAATTTCTAGTTTTGGTTTGCTATTATCCAACACTGTGCAGCGAGCACTCCTGCACACACGAACATGAGTCCTTGGAAGGAGCCCAGTAGGTGGATGTATGCACTCAGTGCTCCCTGGGCTCTGCAATGCCCCTCTCGGTAGTCCTCGGTAGTCTCAGTACCCATGTAGCTCCTTTTCCAGCTCCTTCCTATTGTCTCTGCCTCCAAGTTTCCTCCCTAATGACCTCATCCTTTAAGGTCCAGTCAAGACATTACCTTTAGCACCTGCCCGTGTTTAAACTTCCCAAACACTAACCATTCCATGGCACTTGCTTTTCCTCCGTATACTTTAAATCACTGTCTCCATGACCCAGTTGCTCACTAGACCAGAACTCCCTCAGGGTCCAGTTCTGTCCTCTGTGCTCCACTGGTTAGCACAGAGCTTGTTAACACATGGCTCAGTGACTTCAAAGAACAAAGAACAGTCAGGTACCCTGAGCCATCTAGTTTATTAGCATGCTGCAATCTCCTTCTAAGGAAGAATGGAAAACGACGACCAGGCTCACACATGGGTACATAGGCAGTTTCCTGCCAAAACCTGTAATGAGTGCCCTCTCCTTCACTCATTGATAAAAAGCCTGTGCACTTCCCTGTGCGTCTCGACTGATGCTCGATAGCCCGGGTCAGCTCTCCCGGAGCATCCGTGGGAGCTTCCCGGCACTCGCTCTCCTGCTATGCTTGCCCGGCTCTGCTCCTGCTCTCCCTCACCCTTCTCTGTTACGCAGGGCATATGTTCTCTAGCTATAGATCACTTTCTGGTTATGGGGATGGCCAGATGGTCCCAGGGGGAGGAGGCTGAAAGTTACAAAATGTCAGTTCATGGTCATAGGAGCCTGTGACCAATGACACTGGGAAAACACAGGCTAAGATATGGGGGAGGGGAATACCTTAATTTAACTATTGAGTTGAGGGGTGGGTAAAGTGGGGTGGGGGTTCTGGCACTACACATGTAACTGTGAGCCAATACATTTCCTCTGTTATTCTGCCATGTTGGAACCCAATCACTGTAAGCAACAAGAGCTAGGACTTGTGCCTATGTGCCAGGCTGGGACATTCATATCCCATGTACAACTGAAGCCTTACACTAATGATGTCACCTCATCTCCATAGGAGACAAATGAGGAAATGAGGTCAGTTTCTGGAAGGCTGCTCTAAGTTTAGCCCCAGCGTAGCTCACCTCTGCTCTTCGTAGCTGTGGCTTCTTTGGATTTGGTTTTAGCTGTCTCTTTGTGGTTCTCTGAAGGCAAGGAATTCCATCTCTTTTGGGCTGAAACAGGCACCACAGGGATAGGGGGCAGCTTCAGGCGCCACTCAGGTCCCAGGGAGTCCATGAGAGCTCTGGTTATTCTGGAAGGCAAGGATGAAGTACAGGTGTCTAGCTAGGTCAAGCTGTTCCTCTCTCACACCCGAGGAGTGGAGGCCCCTTTACAAGGTCAGAACATCTCCCCACCCCCACCCCAAGCTCTAAACGAGGCACGGGAATCTGCTGTCTTATCAACTCTTTCTCAGATCCAACACCACAGGGGCACTTCACTTAGCATGGTTGCTACATGTGAAATTTTATCTATTTATTTATTTAGGTTTTTCGAGACAGGGTTTCTCTGTATAGCCCTGGCTGTCCTAGAACTCACTTTGTAGACCAGGCTGGCATGTGAAATTTTATTAATTTATTTATTTAGGTTTTTCGAGACAGGGTTTCTCTGTATAGCCCTGGCTGTCCTAGAACTCACTTTGTAGACCAGGCTGGCATGTGAAATTTTATTAATTTATTTATTTAGGTTTTTCGAGACAGGGTTTCTCTGTATAGCCCTGGCTGTCCTAGAACTCAACTTTGTAGACCAGGCTGGCCTCGAACTCAGAAATCTGCCTGTCTCTGCCTCCCAAGTGCTGGGATTAAAGGAGTGTGCCACTACCGCCCGGCGTGAAATTTTATTTACTTTTTTGGATATTTTCTTTATTTACATTTCAAATGTCCCCTTTCCTGGTTTCTCCTCTGGAAAACACTCTTCCCCTATCCCCTTTCACCTGCTCGCCAACCCACCCACACCCGCTTCCTGGCCCTGACATTCCCCTACACTGGGGCATAGAGCCTTCACAGGACAAAGGGCCTCTCCCCACATTGATGTCCAACAATGCCATCCTCTGCTGCATATGCAACTGGAGCCATGAGTTCCACCATGTGTGCTCTTTGGTTGGTGGTTTTAGTCCCTGGGAGCTCTGGGGGGTATTGGCTAGTTCATATTGTTGTTCCTCCTATGGGGCTGCAAACCCCTTCAGCTCTTTAGGTCATTTTCTCTAGCTCCTCCATTGGGGACACTATGCTCAGTCCAATGGGTGACTGTGAGCATCCACTTCTGTATTTGTCAGGCACTGGCAGAGCCTCTCAGGAGACAGCTCTATCAGGCTCCTGTCAGGAAGCTCTTGTTGGCATTCTCAACAGTGTCTGGGTGTGGTGGTTGTTTTGGGGATGGATCCCCAGGCAAGGCAGTCTCTGGATGGCCTTTCCTTCAGTCTCTGTTCCACACTTTGTCTCTGTAACTCCTTCCAGGGGTGTTTTGTTCCCCCCTTCTAAGATGGATAGAAGTATCCACACTATGGTCTTCTTGAGTTTCTTGTGGCTTGTGAATTGTACCTTGCGTATTCCGAGCTTCTGGGCGCTACATTTGAATTTTAAAGTGTTCTGCCACTGGTTAAGGATAAACTTTGCACCTTCAAGAAGAAATCCCATTTTCAAAAACGTATTTTCCCAATAAAAGTAGTTCAAAGCAATCTAACGCTTGTCATTTCCTCGTCGTTCATCTTCAGTGCCAATCTTAGCTCACTCAGCAATCTTTAACACTTTAGGGGTTCCAACTTGCAGGCTAACGTGGCCTGTGATCCCCAGTAGTCTCCCTCCTCTGCATTTGAATTTATTTCATGTTACATCCACTCCTGATCCTTGGAGTGGCTGTGTGGCTCAGCGACAGTGTTTGCCTAACATGTGCAATGCACTAGGTTTGATTCCCCAGCACTGCAAAAACAAACCGACCCTATGGACACATCCTGCTTCTGTGTCACTCCCTCTTCCATTTTCCACTCCTCCCGAGATCCCGCTAAGTCCTCCTTATTTCACTTCTCAGCTTAAGACGGTGCTCTCAGCCCATGTGGCCATGCTGCTAGTGGAGTTCCAGCACCGAGTTCACCACCTGGTGCCGACAGGCAAGCACGTGCACACGAGTGAAGGAAGCTCCTACAGCTACATTCCCCGGTTACAAGAGGAGAAACCAGACTAAAAGTACATCATAGTCACAGCCTTTCACTTGGCTTTGGAGAGGTTCTCCTGCCTGGCCCAGCTATACCAAGTCTCCTTAGCCCGAGTCCCTAATGTGGTTTTTTTTTTTTTTTTTTTTTTTTTTTTTTTTTGAGACAGGGTTTCTCTGTATAGCTCTGGCTGTCCTGGAACTCACTTTGTAGACCAGGCTGGCCTCGAACTCAGAAATCCGCCTGCCTCTGCCTCCTGAGTGCTGGGATTAAAGGCGTGCTGTGGAGAGCTGTGCAGCGAGCAATCGCTGTGGAGAGCCGTGCGTGCTGCGAGCAATTGCCATTATAAGATGGCGCTGGCCTCCGCTGTGCCTAACTAGTAAACAAGCCTTGTACGCAGGTGCGAGAGTGAACTCACTCCTAGTCACTGCCCATTCTCGGGCGTAATAGTGGGGTGATGGGCAAGCAACAAATCAGGAGCTGACAAGCCACATCAGGTGCTGAAACGCCATGGCTGAGGGCTATATAAGCGACTCCATTTTCTGGGGTCAGGGTCTTCCCTCTTGAAGAAGCAATAAAGCTTTTGCTGCAGAAGATTCCGGTTGTCCCGAGTGTGTTCTTGCCGGTGGGAACAAAAGCTCGGGATAGCGTGCGCCACCACGCCCGGCCCTAATGTGTTTTAAAGCATTCTTCCTATACCCCAGATAAAAGTCTACCTGCCTGTGTGCTTGATGACTACTCTTGATTATTGGGCCTGGGAGAACACTTGTTATTCTTACAGAGGATATGGGTTTGGTTCCCAGGACGCACATGGCTTTCAACCATCTATAATTCAAGTTCCAGGGCATTCCACATGCTCCTTTGACCTCTAAGGGCACCAGGAATGCACATAGCACACATACACACAGGCAAAGTACTCATAAAACCCCAAACAAACCCTCAACTGTCGGCCTGATGAGATCCAGACCTACCACAGAAACAGCAGTCTGCGGGAGCCAGGGAGGGAGGAAGAGCCACTCACGCCCTCAATTTGGGTCCTGGACTGTTTACAATGGAGAAGTCGGCTGAGCATCGCATTGACCCTGCTTCCTAAATGCAGATGCGATGTGGTGGAGATAGTTGCCTCAAACTCCTGCTGCCTGCCATGACAGAATGCATCAGCTAACCGTGGATCCAAACAAACTAGTATCCTTTAAGCTGTGCTCCTGGCAGAGCACACAGAGCTCTGCGTCCTAGCCCTGGCTCCTTCGGGGACCTCACCTGGGCAGGCTTTTTCCTTCCTGTTTTTTTTTTTCCCCTGAGTGACTCCAGACTGAAATCCCTTCAACTCTGCTCACCTATTAAAGGCCCTGGGCACCCCTTACTACTCTTCTGCAGCTAAACCCCTGCCTCCCTTCCTAATGACCTAACTACCTTTTGAATGGCCATCTGCGTCTGAGCTCACTGAATTGCTTCTCTCAGCTTCACTTGTGACTTCACTAGGAAACACTTTACGGCCCCTTCTTCGCAGCCAGGTGAACACCTTCCTTCTGTGCTGGTGCTCCATGTAACACTGCACACTGCACTGACTACACTGATCCTGTGTAACAAGGACTGCTACTCCCTCCAGCTAAGAGCTGTGCAGGGACAGGACTTACACCTCAATCAGCAGCCCAGGTCCGTGTAAAGCCTGGCACACAACTGGTGGCCTTTGGTGAATGACTTCAAAGAGAAAACTGGATGTTAAAATCAACCAAGAAACCAGACATAGACCACATTCTGCTATTAGTTTGGCTATGACCTTTTAGCAGCCCACATGAAGGGGAATCATGATGAAATACACAAAGAAGGGTTATTTGAGAGAAAAACCAGCCATGGCTCAAAAGACTGGAAAGATGTTTTCACATTTGAGTGTGTCCACCTGCGTGCCGTGACTGTGGATGTATCAGATCACTTTAGAGCTAGCGCTACAGGTGGTTGTGAGTTGCCCAATGTAGATGCTGAGAGTTCTGAACTCAGGTTCCCTGCCAAAGCAGTAAGCACTCCTAACTGCTGCGCCATCTCTTCTGCTTTAGGAACATAATCCATAACCTGTCAAACACAGCAGCAGAGTCAGTCTCCGTATATACTTTGTTGAACGTATCCATTAAGTCGGCCCATAATCTGGGCTCCCACGACTGTGGGAGCAAGGAGGCTACTTTTGCTGTGATATCAGTGACTGCACAGTTGAAGAGGGACACAAAGGCTTCTGTGACATCCCCTACCCAACTCCCCAAAAAGAGCTCTTACCAAGTGTGCTAAGGATGCTGCGGTGTAGCTCTGGCAGGGATGTGGGAGGGGAAGGGCTCAGTTCCATCTCAGGGACAGGCCACTGAGAGTCTGACAACGCGCCAGTGAGATACAGATAACACAAAGTAGACTTTCTGTTCTCTATTTTTAAAAAATGCTTACTTTTCCCCAATGGAGGAGCTAGAGAAAGAACCCAAGGAGCTGAAGGGGTCTGCAACCCTATAGGTGGAACAACGATATGAACTAACCAGTACCCCCTCAGAGCTTGTGTCTCTAGCTGCATATGTAGCAGAAGATGGCCAAGTTGGCCATCAATGGGAAGGGAGGCCTCTTGGTCTTGCAAACTTTATATGCCCCAGTACAGGGGAACGTCAGGGCCAAGAAGTGGGAGTGGGTGGGTAGGGGAGCAGGGCGGGGTAGGGTATACGGGACTTTCGGGATAGTATTTGAAATGTAAATGAAGAAAATATCTAATAAAAAATTGAAAAAAAAATCTTACTTGTTTTTTGGGGTGGGGTGTTCACATGGGCAGGGGACTTACATGGAAGGATTGGGAAGTGGGTGTTATCTGGATGCATGATGTAAAATTCTCAGAGAATCAATACAAATTTTATGTTGAGCCGGGCGTGGTGGTGCACGCCTTTAATCCCAAAACTCAGGAGGCAGAGACAGGTGGATTTCTGAGTTCGAGGCCAGCCTGGTCTACAAAGAGAGTTCCAGGACAGAGAAACCCTGTCTCAAAAACAAACAAAAAAAACATCCCCACCCCCCAGCTCCCCAAAAATAACCAAACCAAACCAAACCAGTCCTGACTCCATGAGGAAGTTCTGCACACACTGGGCTTACCTGTTGATGCCTTCCAGGGCAGATGCCACACTGTTATCGATCTGCAGCACAGTCTTATAGTCAACGTAGGCCAGGGCGTACTTCTCCAGGGCTTCATATGCAGATGCTCTGCGCAGCAAGGGCTTGATGCTGAAGGGGACCAAGGCCAGCGCGCTAGAACGGGAGGTTAAAAACGTTAGGCCAACAGGTTTCCCCAACAGTGCAGTGATTCAGTCAGTCATCTGGAGCAGTCAGCATATCAGAATTACTTCTGGTAAAAAGACAGCAGCTCTAGAATAGGTAGGGAATTCTCAACTTAGAATGAACTGGGAAAGGAAAGAAGGCAGAGGAACACTAATGAGATGTGCGTGCACATGAATCTATCTTTCTACCCTGTCCTCTTTCTTGCCCAGATGAAGAACAGGGGCCTCAGTTTCATGTGTCTATGTGTCCACACTGTGGCCCAGAAGTAATAAACAAGCCTAGGGTTGAGTCTGCATTCTGTCCACGCTACCACTAGCAACGGGACCCCAGGCAGGCACTTTATCATCCCAGTCGTTGTCACCTGGGTTCTGTCCTGGGAAGAAGGGTAAACTTACCACCACAGTGAACACCCTGTGAAAGAGAAAAGAAAGTAGCACAGGCTCCACGAGCATGCCTCTCCTTACTCCTTCCATGCATGTACAGCAACATCACACGTAGGGTTAGCCACAGATGTATGCTAGTTTAGCCAAGATGAAAAAAGGCTAGCCCGGGGGGTGAGGGTGGGGGGAGGGCTGGAGGGATGGCTCAGTGGTTAAGAGCACTGACTGCTCATCCAAAGGTCCTGAGTTCAAATCCCAGCAACCACATGGTGGCTCACAACCATCTGTAATGAGACCTGATGCCTCTTCTGGAGTGTCTGAAGACAGCTACAGTGTACTTATATATAGGAAGAACGAGACAGGAGAAACCACTCAGTGCCCTGTACACCTGATTACTGACAGACTGTCTTTTCTTCCTTCCTCTTCGCCCCCACCCCCTTTTTTGAGGTAGGGCCTCACTATGTAGCCCTGGCTGGTCTGGAATTCATGATACAGAACAGACTAGCCTTCATCTCACAAGGATCTGCCTGCCTCTGCCTACTGGACACTGGGATTAAAGATGTGCTCCACCCTCTCTTTGCTTCTTAGACTACCTGTTAGCATCTATTAACCCCCTTTCTTCTTTCCTCTCACACTATCATCCCAGGAAAACACCCGAGCATGTCTGTCACTGTGACTGCGTCTCACCTCATGTGCCAAGTCACAGAGATGTTATAGTCTACTTCTAACTTCCCATCATACACCATTAAAGAAGCAGTGAGCCCAAATTCCAAAGACAAGGAGTCTGTCATTCTAAGTGGCCTATCTGTAAAAAGAGAGAGAGGCGGGATTCTCCCCGAGGAGAAGCCTGGCTTGCTCTTCAGTAACCCTCAGGTATTCCAGAGGCTCCCTGGGCCACTTACGAAGTGCAATCTTTGATGCAATCTGTGCAGTTCCCATCCTTCAAGTAGCACGCTGCACGGTTGGAGTACAGAACACTTTCTTCTTCGGGGTCTGCAGAACCTGCCCAGATGGAGGCAGGAAGAGCAAGATCATGAGTTGGGAAATAGATGTCAGAGGGTGTAGAGATGCACTTCATATTCGGAGCTTTCTAGGCTTTGGGAAAAGGCAGCAGAATCTTGTAGCCTAACCAGGCTTATATATCATGTAGGGTAACACATTTACCATTCCTATCACCACAGTGGGGAAGTCTAGATTTCTGCCATTCACAGGAAACTAAGCATCCATCATCACTTATTTTAGCACTGAACTTGGTACCAGATAAAAATATAAACATAAGGCAGCTGGTTTCTGCCTGAGAGAAAACCCTGTTGTAATTACTTGGGTGCGTGGCTAACTTATCACAGAAAGCACAGGGCCTCAATAGAGAAAGGAAAAGGACGATAACAAATGCCTCAACGAGGGGGTAACTCAGAGTCAGAGGGAAATGCAAGCAGTTAAGTCAGAAAAACCTTTACCAGAAAAATATAACTGAGCCAGGTCTGCCAGAACTATGGGCACCTCAATGGAGAAATGTGAACAACCCCATAACGTTTCTCATTAGTCACTTCTCTAAAGTCAATGTTCTTACCCAGGCACAGAAGCTCAGACCTCTCACTCTGACTGTAATCACTTTCATTTCTTAAAACTTACTGTGTGTGTGTGCGTGCTTGTGCTCCTGCGTGCAAGCTCACATGCAGAAGGAATGCGTATGGAGGTAAGAAGACAGCTTGAGCAGGGCATGGTGGTGCATGCCTTTAGTCCCAGAACTCGGGAGGCAGAAGCAGGCGGATTTCTGAGTTTGAGGCCAGCCTGGTCTACAGAGTGAGTTCCAGGACAGCCAGGGCTACACAGAGAAACCCTGTCTCGAAAAACCAAAAAAAAAAAAAAAAAAAAAGAAGACAGCTTGAGGGAGTCAGTTCTCTCCTTCTACCATGTGGGCCCTAGGAACTCAGCAAGTGCCTTTGCCTGCTGAGGAGAACCCTGATTTTCACTTTTTGGAGAATTTCATTAACCCCCTCCTCTAACTTCCCCTAGGCTCACTTCTGCCTCCACACTCTTCAACTCTGTACTTTCCGTTAACCCCCGTCTTCATTTTAAAGATATTCTCAACTACATTTTACTCACTAGCATGGGTCCTAAAATACAAGACAGCAAACACAGAACATAAGAAAACAGTGTGGACCAAGTAACTCCTAGGTATATAGACTAAAGGTCTTCCTGAAATATTTGATTTTAACATTATTTTCATAGCTTATGCTTAACATGACATTCAGCATCCACCATTTTATCAAAATCAGTTGTTCCCACCTCCACTCACCTTCGAGTGAGGTCCCACCACCTTTTCCAGGTTGCCCTTGAACTAGCAATTTTCCTGCCTCAGTCTCCCAAAGTACTGGAGCTACAAGACTTCATGTCGTCATAGTTTCTCCCCTTACCCATCCGCCCACCTCCTTTAAAAACAAAAAAACCAAACAACAAAACTTAAAACAAATTGCTGGTATGGTGGCACATCTTTAGCCTCAGCAGTCCCAAGGCAGGGGCAGGCAGAGTTCCATCTTCTGTGCAGAAGGCTAGCTTTGACCTTTTGACAACCTATCTCCTGAGTGCTGGGACATCAAGTGGACACCTCCACACCCTTTCCTAGGGAGCAAGGCTTCACTGTGTAGCACTAAGGGGCCTGGAAGCCACTCCATACATCAGGCTGGCCTCAATTTTGCTTTTGAAATGGCTAAAGCTCCATCCATCCTCATTTTTGTCCCTGGAGGCCAGCACAATGCTCACAAGCCCTGCCCACTTTAGTGCGTTAGTGCGTATCATTAACACATAAGGAACTGGACCACTAAAGTGTTCCCCAAGGGGCATCACACAGCCTATCCTTTTGCACTTGCTTCAGGAAGTAGGATACCATGTTGACACTTGATATCCTTCATTCAATACTAACAATGAGTAATAAACACAATAAATTTATACTTCTTTTATTCTTCTCTTGGGCCAGAAAATACAGAGTAAGTTGAATAGTCCTTGCCAGTACTGAAAGGTTCTAGTTAATGGTCCTACAAAATCCACTCAACTCTTCTGAGTACTTGAGTGCATGTATATTTGAAGGTTTCAAGTCTCAGACTTGCTACACGGCTTCCCTGTGCTCCTTAGAGCGGAGAAATCTGATCTGAGAAGCCAAGAGAATTACCCCCATAATCACACTGAAAATCCGTAGAAAGGACAGAAATAAAATCTGGCAAATTTAAACAGCAGGGCTGTTTAATTCTAGTGGTCTCAGAACAAATCCACACAAAAGCATAGCTTCTGGCCTTTTACTCAGGGAAGGGGGCTGAGAAGGAAACAGCCACCTTAGTGTCCCCAGCAACTTCAAGATGTGGGACTGACATAGTGGGAGGAGCCTAAGAAGGTTTCCAGAGAAAACAACAGGGTGTGTGTGTGTGTGTGTACACCCACGAATAGCTTCAACCCATAAAAGGTCTAAAAAGGAGGATTTATGAATTAGTCTAGCTAATGATTAAAAATTTGGACTCAGGGGGCTGGAGAGATGGTTTAGGGGTTTAAAGCATGTACTGATCTTGCAGAAGGCCAGAGTGTAATTTCCAGCACCCATGTGAGGCAGTGCACAACACCTGTAACTCCAGCTCCATGGGGATGCCACCTCTCGCACATTAACCCCACCCCATGACCACAAATAAAACCGGACTCAGAAATCAGATGGCTATATTCAAATTCTGGGTCTAACAATCTTCACTGTGTCATCCTAGGAAGGCAATGAATTCTTTGGGATTCCTCATCTACAGGTTGATCTGGTCATAGTGAAGATAAACAAAAATAACATCCAGCACAGAAAACCATGCAACAAACGCTGGTCAAGAAAATGACAATGAGGGCTGGTGAGATGGCTCAGCGGGTAAGAGCACTGACTGCTCTTCCAGAGGTTATGAGTTCAAATCCCAGCAACCACATGGTGGCTCACAACCATCCTTAATGAGATCTGACACCCTCTTCTGGAATGTCTGAAGACAGCTACAGTGTACTTACATATAATAGTAAATAAATCTTAAAAAAAGAAAATGAGAATGAAGACTCAGAGAAAGTGGGACTCAAGGCTGTCTTCATGTCAAAGCTTCTGGAACTTTGGGCAAAGGTTAGGAACATTGTTAATATGCTGTTCTTTTGTTTAAAACTCTTCCAATTAGGGGATAAAATCCCAACTCTTTGGAGGGTTTAAAGCACCAACACAATTAAGGTTTTGTGTACTTCCTGTCTTAAATAGTCTCATTAATAGCTTATGCTGCTTAGTGTATCTGATGGTTCTCCGCACCTGGCATGCATTAGACACTCAACTTCTCAGAGACATCTCAAATATCTCTTAGAAGTCGCCCATGACTTCCTTTCTAAAGGATCCAACCTTATCACATTACTCTGTATTAATAGTTCTAATCTCAGAGGTCTCCTTTACTTAGAAATGTAAGACAACTGGCCCCAGGAAGTTCTATCCTTGAAAGGACCCCATCTTGCCAGCCACATTCAGTCAATATACAAAAGTCAACTGAATTTTAAAATGAATACATGAGGGGCGAACAGGTGCGTTATATATAACTCAAGGGTCAGAGGGAGGCCTGAATAATTTAGGATACAATCCAATAGGGCAGCTAAAAAGCAGGCATAAACAGCCAAGTAAAATTTCTCATAGGATGCTAAAGTGGGGAAGATGCGGGGGCGTGGTGGGAGAGGCTGGTGCGGCAGATGGCCCGGGGAAAAGAAAGACCCAGAGGACAGGATCAACACTTAGTCCAGGGCGCCGATGCGGGTGCAGGACGCCTGCAGGCCCGGAGGGTAAACGGGGGAGCGGGTTCCTACCTCGCGCCTGCAGCAGTCGCAGCGCGCGCTCGTACAGCGCCGAAGCCTCGGCGTACTGGCCGTTGCGGAAACTCTGGTTGCCGGCAGCGCGGAGCTCTTCCACAGAGTCTGAGAGTTTGGGGGCCATCCCGGGAGGCCGGCAAACAGGGACCACCTCCGTTCCCCGCTGAGGAGTGCGCAACAGCTTCCGGGTGGAAGCAGCGGATGCGTGCCCTTAAGGCCCGCAGCCGACTGGCCTGGGGGGTGGGGGGTGGTGATGGTAGACGGGGTCGCGGCTAGGCGGCCAGGGTCGGAAAGAAGCGCGGGATGAAGCCCTGGGAGGGCCTGGTGCGGCGGCTGGACGCGGGGAAAGGAAAGCCAGGGAGGCTGGGCCAACGGGAGGCCCGGTGTGGGGATGCGGGTGGAGGACGCAGGCCCGGAGGGAAACGTGGGGCGGGTTCCTACCTCGCGCCTGCAGCAGCCGCAGTGCGCGCTCGTACAGCGCCGAGGCCTCGCCGTACTGGCCATTGCGGAAGTTCTGGTTGCCGGCAGCGCGGAGCTGTTCCACGGAATCCGAGACTTTGGGGGCCATCCCGGGCGGGCTGGGAAACAGGGAGCAACGCACTTCCCAGCTAGGTGGTGCGCAACAGCTTCCACCCGGAAGCTACGGCTGCGTGCCTTTAAGGCCCACTGTGGACCAGACCTGAGGGGCGGGGCCAGACGGGGCGGAGCTAGGTGGCCGGGGCGGGCGGAAGAGTGGGCTCAAGCCCTTAGCTAGGTCTGGCCTCTCTTCCTTGTCCAGGGGTGGGGCCAGGGAAGGGCGGAGCTAAGAGGGTCGGAGGCGGGGACGTTGAGAAACAGGGCCTTTAGCGTATGCTCTGTCTGGAACTCGTGATCAACAAGTTTGAAGATGGTGGCTGGCACTCCAGTGCTGAGGCGACAGGTTGAATCACCGAAGGAGGCGGATTATCTTCCCTCGTGCAGCTCACAGTCCGTTGGGCTTGGGATGCATTTAATCCACGACCAAAGGAAAACGTACTTTTTGTCAAGAATTTTTTTTTTTTGACTTTTTTCGAGACAGGGTTTTTCTGTATAGTCCTGGCTGTCCTGGAACTCACTCTGTAGACCAGGCTGGCCTCGAACTCAGAAATCTGCCTGCCTCTGCCTCCCAAGTTTTCGGATTAAAGGCGGGCGCCACTACGCCCGGCTCGTCAAGATCTTAATACTATAAAGAAGCAAAGAGCGGGATGATGCAAACGTGTGGAAGTCTAAGGCACCCTCGAGGACTGTATGGGATAGAGTGAGAATGATGAAAAAATGTTATACGCACAAAAGAATACAATGCACTTTAAAAAAAAATTGAAGCAACACAATCCAAAGTTGAAGTCTGCAGTTCCACCACTTGAGAGGCCAAGGACAGGATAGCTGAGCTCCTGTTTTAAAACAAAACTAAGAAAACACAGTGATGTTATAGGTGATAGGTTATTCTCCGTTGCCGATGAAATGAGCCAATTTAAACCAGATTATAGTAAAGGCAGGTTTATTGGGAAGCTGCTTTTGGGCAAGTGCACCGGTCCCAAAGGAGGATGCCAGGGAAGTCGCCATGGGGACGGGGGGTGGGGTGGGGTGGGGTGGGGCGGGGGGTGGGAGGGGGAAAGAAAGAAGGAGGGCGCTTACCTATAGAGAGAAAAGGAGAAGGGCAGACCAAAGTGTCTGGATTATATAGGGAGGAGCCTCTGGGGGAAGGGCAGCCCAGCCCCTGGGCGTAAAGTTCAGGGGTGGGGGCAGGGCATGGCAGGTAGGCACTGAGGGATGCTGGGAGAACCTGGAGATTGGGGAAGGCAAACAATAGGAAATACCCCTGTGGAGGCTGTTAAACGTGAGCCGGCCACAGAAAGCCTCCGAGGCAGAGAATCAGCTGAAACCTGAGATGTCGGGAACAGGATTCTAGAAAGCTGGAAAGCGCCTGGCATCTTGTGGACCATAAAACTTATTTAGTGGGTGAATACAGATGGATACAGATGAATACAGTGAATACAGATGAATAGCTGGGCTTGGTGGTGGACGCTTTAATCCCGGCATTTAGAAGGTAGAGGCAGGTTGGTTTCTGAATTTGAGGCCAGCCTGGTCTATATAGCATGCTCCAGGCCAGCTAGGGAATATACAGATGCTGCTTCAAACAAATCCCTACAAACAACCCTAAACTAAAAATATACCCACTACGCCCCTAAAAACAGAACGGTGAGGGCTCAGCGAAGGAACTTCAGAAACCTGTGAGCTTTATTATTTTTAAAAAAAGATTTATTGACTTTATGTATGTGAGTACACTGCAGCTGCCTTCAGTCACACACCAGAAGAGGGCATCAGATCCCATTACAGATGGTTGTGACACACCATGTGGATGCTGGGAATTGAACTCAGAACCTCTGGAAGAGCAGTCAGTGCTCTTAACCACTGAGCCATCATCCCTCCAGCCCTTGAGCTTTATTTTTGTTAATAACCCTATCGGCTTGAGCTGAGTCTAGACTGTCATTTTGGACTAAATTAGTGGGTCTGCCCGTTTCTGGGGTGTGCCAGGTCCAAAGCGAACCCCCAACTCCTCCCCCAAAAGGGAAGGCTTGTGTTGAATATTGAGAGCGTAAACAAAAAGATTGCTGGTGGATAGACCGGAGTATTCCTCTGTAACCTGTTGGTTTCTGTCTACCAAAAGGAGCCACTCCTTTATCGTCCTTGCCTTTGGCAAAAGGAGACTTAAGCCAAGCTAACCTGCAGGCTCCTTGTTCCCTAGTAACATATATCTGTTATGAGTAGCAAAGCATCCTGGCCCTCCTTACCTCCTCCACTATGCTCCCAGGCTGTTCCAGATTACAACTCGCACACTCCCCTCCGCAGCAGTTACACTACAGCAAGGTCCCGACCGGTTCTTTCTCCCTCTTCGCTATTTTCTCTGCCCGGAAGATATAGCCCGGGTCTTGGCCAGTCTGTTTTTTCTCTCTGCTCAGGAGTCTTCCAGATGCTGTTTGGGCTCATCTACAATAAAACCTCCCCAGTCTTGGAGCAGAGATTTGGGTGGTTTCTTGACTGCGCCCTAGCTTACAGAGGGTTTGGGGCTTTTCCCCTTGGCCCTAACACGAACTCACTTCTTATCAAGCCCGTGCTTTGCTAACAGCCTCCCCATCTGAGAAACTGGAGAACCCTCAAGGAGTCAGGCTTGAAAGTAAGTATTCAGTCCAAAGGCAAGTCAAGGAGAGGGTGTCGCTGACACTCGGGCCACTAGAGGCCGCCCGAGAGGCACCTCTCCGGCTTCTGACTTCTGTATCCGCCCGCCACTGTACCACGTGACTCCCGCCTCTCGGTCCGGCCTCCTCTCGCTTCCGGTAGGGGCGGAAAGCGGAAGTGTGGGAGGGTTCGCGGGGCGGACTCCGGGAGGATGGAGCATTGAGGCAGTCTGGGCGGCTGCCGGCAGCGCCATGGAGACCGTGCAGCTGAGGAACCCACCGCGCAGGTGAGGGGCCGTAGGCTGAGAGGCAAGAGAGTTGGGTGAGGAGGGAAGGCGCGAGCTTGCTGAGGGTAGACCCCGGGGTGCGAGCTCGGGCCGGGCGGAGAGGGACCCGCGAGGCTGGTGACCGGGCTGCAGGAGCACCTGCCGAGCGAGGAGGGAGCGTCCGCTGGCCCGGGCAGAAGTGGTTTTGCTTAGGGAGAGCACTCTCTGGGCAACGTGCGGACAAGTTAGGGAGACCCCAGCAGAGGCCGGGGAAGGCGCCCCAAGAAGGGACCCGAGGATGTACGGGCGAATGCTGAGGCCGGGTGAGCGAGGACTTAACCCCTGTTGCTTCGCTTTCGAGGCAGAAGTCGTTAGAAACATTGATTGGTGGTCCCATGGCTAAGTAAGGGGTGGAGCGGGGATTTTGTGTCCTGGTGGTTCTGTCCCAAGTCATTGCTCCTAACTGCCTTACTGTGTCAGTACCAACGTTTCACGGTTCTAGTAATGGAGAGTGGGTTATGGGGGGCTAGAGTTTCCAAGGGTGTCAGCCCCATGTAGGATGATGTAGTAGTGATGGCGGTAATGGCTTTTATTACTGATGTCCTGAGTGACTGCCTACTTTTTTTCAAATCCTCCTCAGCCTTCCAACACCCAAAGTTGGGACGTTGATAAAGAACAAACAAACAAACAAACAAACAAACACCAACCTGGGAGTGGGTAAGCTGAGGTCCAATAAATAGAGTTTAGACACAGTAGGTTCAGCCAGACTTTGTTCTGTTCAAATTCTGTTTCGATACTCTCTCGGCTCTAGATTCTAGAAGTATCTCGAGTTGTTTTGGGTCAAGATGAACTGACTGCTGTTGTGCTGGACCACTCCCCGTCTCACCTGGAGAAAAAAAAGCCTAGAGCCTGAGGGAGTCATGCTTCTCTCAGACACAACTAAAAACTTGGGTTTCACAGAGAAGACATTTGACTTCCTGCAGCAGAATGAGCACTAAAATAGGAAGTGTTCAGAGTAAGGGAGTGCCGGGCACCGGAGAGGTGGAGTGTGTGTGTGTGTGTGTGTGTGTGTGTGTGTGTGTGTGAAAGCCTGGGCAGCACTCTTAGGGGAGGCAGGAGCTGTTGGAAGTACACAAACATGGAATCAAACAAAAGGCTTGTTGAGATGGGCTCAGGTTTGACTTAGTGTGGTGTGCTGAGGCGCTCAAAGGAATATTTATTAATTACAGCCAGAGAATGCTGCAGGGCGGCAGGCACTGTTTCATTGCTTTCCAGATTGCCTGTTCAGCCATAGGAAATTGCTGGTGTTTTGAACTTGTAAACATGGTACACCTTACTGGCGCAGCTAGCCTTCGCAACTATCATATAAGGAGGATATCCCTGTATCCTTAGTGTAAAGAGGATAAAGCCAGGGCACAGAGAGGCAGGCCACTTGTTAGCTGCTCCATAGTTAGAGGCACAGTTGGGGTGTTAATATCTGGTGATCTAGTCTTAAAACCCTTGCGCTTAGCTTTTTTACTCTGATGTCTCTCTGGAAGTTACCTGTTACATTGGGTCTTTCTTTGTGTATATACATCTTAGCAGATTGTTACTGTATGTATACAGTCAGTAACCACTAGGCGAGTTCTTTCTCTTCGATTCCTTTCCCCAAAAACCTTCATTTAACTAAAAGTTCTGTTTGCACACTTCTCTCTCTTTCTTTCTCTTTCTCTCTTTCTTCCCTCCAGAGACAGGGTTTCTCTATGTAAATATTCTGGTTGTCCTGGAACTCACTCTGTAGACCAGGCTGGCCTCGAACTCAGAAATCAGCCTGCCTCTGCCTCCCAAGTGCTGGGATCAAAGGCGTGCGCCACCGTTTGGATTGTAGGAACTGTAGTAAAGTGAGAGAGAAGAGTGTTGCAGGGCCGAGTCCTTGGAGGATTGGTGCTGCCTTGTTCGTTGTAACTAGTGGACTGCTGCATTTTACTATCAGAATTAAGTGGTTCAGATTGCTATAACAAGCACCACACCTGGATGCTTTAAGCAACAGAAATTAATTTTTTATTTAGTTGCCATTCTGGAGGCTGGAAGTTTGGAATCAGATGTCTTTGGCTTACAAATGACCATCTTTCCCCCCACCTCTTCTTGTGGTCTTCGGTCTTCTCTGGCTGTGCCCTTATCTCTTCCGCTTTCAAAGTTTCCTATCTCCAGATGCAATCTCATATTCTGAGGTTCTCTGAGTTAGAATCTTTATAGTCACATGAAGAAGACACAGTTAATTTAGTTACCCTTTTTGTTTATTTCGAGACAGGGTCTTGCACAGTGTCTTAGGCTGTCCTCAAACGCTCTACAACCTGGCAGCATCTGTCATATTATAGGCAGCAGGTGCTGGACTTGACAACTTTGTTATTAAAATGTTTCAGTTAATCTTTGTTAGTTTTTTTTGGGTTTTCTGCTTTTTCAAGACAGGGTTTCTCTGTATAGCCCTGGCTGTCCTGGAGCTCACTTTGTAGACCAGGCTGGCCTGGAACTCAGAAATCCACCTGCCTCTGCCTCCTGAGTGCTGGGATTAAAGGCGTGTGCCACCACGCCCGGCTTCAGTTATCTTTTATAGTCACTGTAATCTGTAAAATTCTATTAGAGAGATAAATATGCATAAATGCATTGAGCCTCTAAGAGTTCTGACATGGGATAGTTGATTGAGAATTAGTCATCTGAGAGATCATTTCATAACACCTTGTGTTTGGAAAAATACAGATGTCTTCTTGAGAGGTTCAGGTGGTGTGTGTCCCAGCAGTCTTGGTGCAGGAAATGTTCTCTGCAGTCATGAGCTTGACATCTGTGTGTGACTCAGTGGCTAATGATGGATCGGTGTCTTGCAAGAGTTAGTGATTTTTAAACTGTAAGTTGCTGTTGGCTAATGGTGTGGTGGAAGGCTTAGGATGCATTCCTGGGATGCTGGCCATTCCTGGGATGTCGGCTGACATAGGAGAGGAACGTCACCAATATTTGGTGTGTGTAATTGCATTGGTCAGGCCTATTCATTATGAGCAAGTGAAAACTGGCATAGGACGTCACCACTGTGCGAACCTCGTCACCACAGCTCACTAAAGGCAAGACTATTTGGGTTCTACAGTCCTCGTCCTTAAGGGCTCAGTCACTTAGCAGATGTCTCATAGAAATTTATTTGTTGATAATCTACTAGTTAGCATCTCAGGAGAGATTTCCTTTTCATGAGCCTGGTGGTTCATCCTTTTAATCCCAGCATCTTCTGGAAGGCAGAAGCAGACGAAACTCTGAGCTTGAAGCCAACCTGCCTATAGAGCGAGTTCCAGGACAGCCAGTGCTACAGAGAGAAACCCTGTCTCAAAAAAGAAAGAATGGTAATCCCGACATTCAGTGGTGGCTCAAGCTCTTAATGAGAGCACTCTGTAGGCAGAGGCAGTCAGTTTCTGAGTTCGAGGACAACCTGGTGAAAGACAGGGTTAGGCAGGGCTAGGCTAGGCAAGGGGCTAGGCTAGAAGAAAGAAAGAAAGATAGAGAATAAAAAGAATGGTAATCCCAGCATTTGGCAGGCGGATTTCTGAGTTCTAGGCTAGCCTGGTCTACAGAGTGAGTTCCAGGGCAGCCAGAGCTACAGAGAAACTCTGTCTCGAACCCTCCCCCCGCCCCGAAAAAAAGAAGGAATGAAATTCTATTTGATAACACGGAGAACACAGGGATTGCTATTGAAGGTTATGTGATTGCCACCCTTACATTGGTTTATCTGTTTAGCAAATATTTTTCTGACCATCTCTTGTTTATTTGGCATGAGAGATAATAAAGCTTTGTTAAGTTTGAAGTGTTTTCAAAACTCTAGGTGCAAAACACAACTCTCATGAAGGTTGTTTAAAGTTTGTCAGTCTGAGCATTAGCGTTTTATCGAGTCTTGCAACTGTCTCTTAGGGCCCTGGCAGTTTCCTTTGTTATTCTGTGGTCTCTGAAATAGAGACTTTTGCTTTTGTTAAACTATGAGAGTCAACACTTGAAAGGGAATCAGATCTTCCTTTATATAAGCTGTTTATAAGAGTTTATTCTTGATGAATGAGGCATTGTGCATTGTTTATACAGCTATGACTGGGGCTTTTACCAAAAACTCCCAGCATATGAGCTGTTGGTCTTAAGAGTTCGTAGAAATACCACTCCTGACGCTTAAGAGGAGTCTCACTTCAGCCCTTTGTTTTGAACCTGGGAGTTTTTATGAAGTCACTGGGATTTTGAATCTCCAAATGTCAGTGTGTTGGTGATCTTCAAGTCCAGGCTTTACGCTCTGCAGCTCTCCTTTTCTTTGTAGAACTGTGCAGGCCCCCAGCCCCTTTGAGGTCAGGGCTTGTTAGTTACATTTCATGTGCTCAGCCTTTTATTTTATTTTTAACTTTATATCCTTCTGATTTTACTATTTTTGTTTAAAGTAATTTCTTTTAAGAATTGGTATTGTTCAGATCGTTCAAGCCTTTTTTTTTTTTTCACAAGAAATTTATAGTGTGACTGCTTCCATATTTCACCGTTTCCTGAGCTGTCCTTTTCTTTGTTGTCCTTTGTAGTTTGAGGAAACCATTGTATAGAAGGCACACATGTACACACACACACACACACACACACAGAGCAAACTCTTTGTTAATATGTTTTATTAGAGGTCTCAGAGTTTTAAATCTGAATGTTGCTTTGTAGCCTCTCCAGTTTATTATGAGTGTCTACCATTGTTGCAGAGTTTGAGCTCTATAGAAGTAGTGAGTGGCCCATTTGATTTTTGGCACTTGTGGAAGGTCTGTGGCTGATCATGGTGGGGAGGGTCTTAGGGAGATTGTTTAAAGTCTCTGCTGTCAAGTTAGTTTGCACTTTTGCTTCTGTATAAATGTCTGCTTTCTACTTCCTGTTTTTGTGTTACCTGTAGAACTTAATTGGGTAAACAAGATGGCCAAAACTTTCCCACTAGAGGGAAAAGGTCAGCTAGTCCAGTTCAGGCTTGAATAAACAGTGTTACTTACACACCAAGAGATAACTATGCCATTCAAACCCATAGACTTAATTTATGCAATGTGCTATAGCATTTCAGTCACATGATATCTTATTTTCTATAAGTTTTCCAACCATACAGCACTTGGCCTTCTCAAGGCAGTCTGTATCACTCTAGGGCAGCGCATCTTATTAGAAAATTCATATAGATGTCGAACTGAAATTTGATTGTTTTATGTTCTGGTCCAGAATGTGCTCATTGTACAAAAGTATCCCTCCCACCGAGCAGTCTGCTAAGACCCTTTAAAGGAGCCAGGAATGGTGGTGTACACGTATAATCCTAGCACATGAGAGGCTGAGGCAGGGGGACTGTGAGTTTGATGCTAATCTGAGTTATAACCTGAGCCTGACTTAAAAAACAAAAACAAAACAAAAAAACCCTTAGCTTGCCTTAACTATTAGTTATTAGTAGAGAAATTAGACTTCATAGAGCAATTCCTAGAACAGTAATTGTAAAATACAGTGTTCTTTACTTTTTAGTTGCAAGTAAGACACATTTTGTGTTCATATCTCTCAATCTACAGGCAGCTGAAAAAGTTGGATGAAGATAGTTTAACCAAGCAGCCAGAGGAAGTGTTTGATGTTTTAGAGAAGCTTGGAGAGGGGTGAGTATAGATAAACTACATCTGACCTGTGCGTCCCAGTCTCCCCCCGCCGGCCTAGCAGCTAAAGGATGTGAACTTCTCATGGTGTGACACTCAAGCGCAAAAGAAAGAACGTCCCGTTTCAGCGTGGCTCTAGGTTCTGGGGGAAGTGCATCTGCTACTTGCAGTGCCTTTGCAGTTTTCACTCTTACCACTAAACAGATTTGGTGAACTCCAGGCTTGTTAATACTACGTCATCTGTTGTTTTCCCTTACAGAATCTGTGATGCATATGGTTTTATGTCATCAACAGGAAACACTAATTAGATTATAATTCATCTAGATTTTAGAAAACCAGCCAGGATGGAGACACACACCTTTAATTCCAGCATTTAGGAGGTAGAAGCAGGCAGATCTTAGAGTTTGAGGCAGGTCTGCTCTACATAGCAGGTTCCAGGCCAGCTACACAGTGAGAACGTGACTCTCACACAAAACATAACAAAACAAAACAAACAACAAAAAAAGTTAGACTGAGTCAGTTCTGTATGCTGTTCTGGAAGTCAACATTTTTGGTGCAGCTTTGTGCAAAAGAGCAAATGAATTAAGAACTGTCTGCATCTTCTTGAGATCCAGTGTCCCAGCTGGGAACCAGTGGGCTTCTTAACGTACCGATATCTGGTGGAGGCTCTGAAATGTGCCGCAGTGACATTCAGTAATAGATGATGGGCTGTGACAGACTTTCACCGACACAGTAGGACATTATGTCAGAGTTTATTACGCTTCTACATATCATTGCAATTTAATTCTGTGGACTCAATCCTTCTGTAATGATCAGTGCATTAAAACGCTAGGGATACCTTAAGTGTGTAACATTTGAATGCGTAATAAGTTCATATGATTCAGAGATGGTTGATGTGGTACGTGAAATCTGTCTGTCCAGAATACCTTTGACTAATGACTAACTTGACCATATGCTTTTTTCCCCTTTCTCAGTGGTGCTAGGGACTGAGCCCAGGGCCGTGCGCTTGCTAGGCAAGTGCTCTGCCGGAGCAAAGCCTCCCCTTCCCTGGCTGTTTTGAGAGTTTAGTATTAGTCATGTTTAACACAGACCTGTGGTAGTAACAAGTGCAATTCTGGATTACATGGATTATATTTTCATGGATTACCTCCTTGTTAAACACATGAGTCTTCAACTTTCTGTTAGTTGGAAAAGTACTCTTTGGGATCCATCAGCAAGTCAAGCAGGGGAAGGAAGGAAGAGAACATGTGTTGTGGTGCCCTTGACAAGCCCATGATGGTGGAAGACTGTCAGCCGACGGCTTCAGTAAAGGTATGAGGTGGTGGAAGTCACTGTATCTCTTGCCTGCTATCTGTAGCATTGGCTTGCCATTCCTGGCACTCTCCTGAAGGCAGTTAGTCCATGCACCTTTACTGAACAAGGTTCACAGATTATTTTTGGAATAGGATATAAACTTGTAGACATAATTGTATGTATAACTAATGGGATTTTTCACTTTTAATAAAAGCATGTTAGAGTAATGAAGTCACGCAGACCCGGGTTAAAAGTCTTGGTGTCCTGTTGATTAGTCATAGCAGATGAACTTCTAAATCTCGGAGCCTTATAACCTTTATCTATAAGTGGGGATAATAGCAGTGCCTATTATATGGTGCCACAGAAGAATTGCGTGAAATAATAGAGAAGTACTGGGTACGGTGCTTGTCACGCACTGAGTGCTTAGTAAGTTACAGCTGTTGTTTCTGAGTATATTAGCTGAAGCATTTTTCAAAGCTAAATCTTAACTCTTTAACTACAATTAGGTATTCTTAGCAGGAATATTGCTTGGGGTGCTTAATTTAGGAAATATCACAGTTACAGACAGAAAATGTCAGAAATACCATGTTAGGAAGAACAACAAGCTAACTGATTTTTTTTTTTTTTTTTTAATTCTGTTTAGATATGGATGTCTTCAGCAAAGAACTTGGGAATTTCCCTCTAAAGATCCTTTCTCGTGCTATCATCTGGTTGAACTTTTAACTGGCACCATTAGACACTTGGATTTTTGTCATCCTGATGTAATGAACCTGAGCAGGTTTCACAGAACCAGCGTGATCCTGAGGGAGGACCTTACCTGCACTTCTCCGCTAACGCAGATGGTCCTGCAGGGAAGGGCTGCCGTTTCCACTGACTTGTGGCTTGTTCTCAGAGTGAGCGTGTGCTGAAGAACTACATTGAGTTCTGGAGCTGTGGTCATGCTCTTTTGAAGAAATCCTGTGTCTCTGGGGCAGGGCAGAGTCACAGTTTGAGCTGAGCTGAGCAGCTGGAGGCTTTAGAAAGGAGCCCCGTCTCCTTCCGATTCTGTCAAGTTTTACACTGTGGATCCTTTAAGATTTTCCTTTTTTTTTTCTTCAGTCTAAGAGCCACATGTATGTTAGGCATGTGCTCCGTCACCGAGCTACATAAGAATGTAGCCTTCGTTACGTTTTTATTATCAGATAGTAACAAATTGTTCCCATAGTTTCATGGCTAATGAATGTTAAAGCATGGAATACTGCGGAGAGCTTATCTGTGAGGAATGAGAAGCAGAAGGCATGGGAAAACCGCAGTACACGTGTGCTGAGGGAAAGAGTTCTGTACCCAGAAAAACTCACTCCAGCCTGAGCCGACATGAAGAGATCCCTGCACAGATGCTCAGTCTAGTATTTCAAAGAGGCCTGTGGATGTCAGTAACAGCACCTGCTAACAGTGGCTAACTACGGAGGCACGCACTGACAGGCTAATATGTCTTCCCCAGGTGGACAGTTGACTTGACAACGGTTGGTCTGGGCAGTTCCTACGGTCAAACGATGGTTATGTTAGTTTCAAGTGTCACGCCCCTTGACAGGATCCAAGCAGGGCGGAAAGTGACAAGTGAAAATGGACAGCCTTGTTTGCTTGTCTTACCTAGAAAGAAAGTCTCGAGAATTCTAGCCATACGCTGGCCAGATCTAGTTAGATTCCTGCTGCTGGTTCATTCACCAGGAAGAGAAATGGCACAGCCTATCTAGATTTGTCCTAATTGAGGGTTATTTTAGCAAGGAGGAGAGGGCGCTGGTTGGATCTTCCCTGCTTGCTCAACAGTTGTTTTCTGTGATAAAACAGTGCTTGAAGCTCCTTGGAGCGACTTGATTCCTCTTCAAGTGTAAGGAATTCATGTGCTCTGCATTCATAGATAATACTTTCTGGTTTTTGTTTGTTTGTTTGTTTTTTGTTTTTTTCGAGACAGAGTTTCTCTGTATAGCCCTGGCTGTCCTGGAACTCACTTTGTAGACCAGGCTGGCCTGGAACTCAGAAATCTGCCTGCCTCTGCCTCCCAAGTACATCATTTCTTGATAAAGATGGCCACCACTCCCGGCTTCTTTCTTTTTTTAAAGAAATTTTTAAAATCTACTTTGACATTGAGGTAATTTCTTCTTGGCAGTGACAAAGCTCTGTTATTTTGACATCTAAGGCCACATTTTTCTTTATTTTGATTTTCTCTTCACCAAGATAGTGTGTAGAAACGGTGTGTTCGTGAAATTTATTTATTCTTTTTGTTTTTTTAGTTTTTTGAAACAAGGTTTCTCCTTGTAGCCCTGGCTGTCCTGGAACTCCCTCTGTAGACCAGGCTGGCCTTGATCTTACAGAGATCTGCCAGCCTCAGCCTCCTGCTTGCTGGGATTAAAGGTGCATGCCGTCCCCACCCAGCATGTTTGGGAAATTTAAGAGATGATTTTTCTCATATCACTGAATGCTGCCCGGGGTATTAATGAAAGAATGTCCATAAGGTTCTAGCGTGTTTCCAGTGAGCACCGTAGCTGTCTGGTAAGGGGGTTTGCATTTTTGTTGTTGTCATCTTGTGAAGAAGGCAGTTGAGGCACAAGGAGCCAACTTAGGCTATAATAATGTGTATCGGCAGTGGGTTGCAGTCTGCCCTCTTCAGATTCTAAACCTCTTGTTCTTGTAGCACCTACACTGAATGAACATAGAACCTTGCTTTTGATAAGCTTTTTGGGGAAGATGAAACACGAGGCAAAAAAGATTTGAATGTGCACTGTTCATCTGATTCTGGCACGGAAGAGACTTAGGTTTTCATGAGATTCCATGTTTTAAGCCTTGCCGCACATGAGAGGAATAAAGACAGAGAGACTGGTAATAGAGTGGCCATAGAAAACACACATGTGTATTGTGTTGCTGTGAAGGGAAAACGAGCATCGCATTCAGACTGCATGGTTCAGATCATAGCAGCACTTCCACAAGCGTGGGTAATTCATGTGATTGTGCCACACCTGGCCTTGCCTCTCGGTGCCTTATGAATGGCCTCCTTCCCCCAAACGCAGGTCTTATGGCAGTGTGTACAAGGCTATTCATAAAGAGACTGGCCAGATCGTTGCAATCAAGCAAGTGCCCGTGGAATCGGACCTGCAGGAGATAATCAAGGAAATCTCCATCATGCAGCAGTGCGACAGGTAAAGCCTCGGGTCCTCTGACAGACAGGCTCGGCCAGCCTGCCGCCTACAGACTGATCTGCTGAGCCGACTCAGGAGGGCGGGGCTGGGAACCGCAGGGCATGTTCTTTCTGAAAAATAGGAGAAAGCATGTATGCTTTTGTAGCTAATTCAGTTTCCATTTTTGTATATTTCCTTCATCAGTCAGACCTTTTAGAGGTCTCTCTTACTTCCTATTGCACAGGTAGCTAAGATAATTCAAATACTTTTTAGCTCCAGAAACCATAGCATAGCAGATTGGTGTATAAAAAAGAGAATATTTGCTTAGGTACTCTTTCTTTTTTGCCGTTAAGAGTGATTCGGGTCAAGAGTACTTAAGTGTTTTATTTTTGAGGAACTAAGATTTGTCAAGCTCTAAGCAGGAAGTTGGCCCCAAAGTCAACCACAGAAGAGCACGTGATCTGCCCTGAAGTTCCATGACAACTTGCTGGTTGATGGAGCAGGCCTGGGCTCTGCTCTGTTAGATGTACAAGTACAGTGATGGAATGTGCCAGGTCCTGGAGTTTGGGGTGCGGGCGAGGGGCCGGGGGGAGCATGGTCGGTTGCTCCAGGCCAGTCTGGGCAGATGAGTCTGTTACCTCCTGTCCTCGTGTTCCTCAGGCTTCGGCGGTAGACTGGGCAGTGCATCTTGTTACTTTGCAGCGATCTCAGATCTCGCTGACTTTGAAGTGCAGCTGCTGCTCATCTGCCTCCGCTTTATTTACTTCTTTCTCTCTTTGTGGTTACTGTCTGTATGGTGACTTGTACCGCACAGACTCCTCCACCCTGCCCCACAGCTGGATCGGTGGAATTAAGTTAGCAGGTTTTCTTCTTAGCCACATGGTGGACTTACTCGAACTCTCTTTAGTTGGTGAATGGGGACTGTATCTAGATAGAGTATGGAAATGCTTCTAACTAAAGATTTGACTTTTAAAGATTTATATATTTTTACTTTTTATGTGTATGCCTGCATGTATGTATGAGGCCCACATGTGGGCCTGAAGCCTGTGGAGGCTAGAAGATGGATGGTATCCAATCCCCTGGAATTGAGTTACAGACAGTTGTGAGCTGCCATGTGGGTGCTGGGAGCTGGGTCCTCTGCGAGAGCATCATGTGCTAAGAAATGATGTGTGAAGGTCTCTGTGTCAAACTGAATTAAAAGAAGACAGGGCAGAGTCATTGTGTCCTGGCAGTTTTGTCTGTTTGCTTCTTTGTTTTATTTTTATGTCACTGTCTTTTGAGTAAAGGGAGGGTTTAGGGACCTTTGTCTGGCTTACTAGAAAAATCGGCTGGAGGAAGAGCGTCAGTAGGTTTCCTCTGTTCTCTGGGAGTTGACAGCCCAGGCATGAGCAGTGCAGGAAATCTTAGCCGGGGCAGTACAAGGCTGCACAGCTCTTATCCCAACAGTAAAGCCAGTGCCTACAGAGGAGAGGGAGCAGAGCACCCGGATTGGGAACTCACTTACCTGTGCTTTCACGAATTCTCATTTTATGTGCTGTGTTTTCTTTGCCACTGGCATATGTCCCAAGGATGAAGGGGCGTTTGCAATCAAAAGTCAAGGAAGCCAGGATAGTTTTAGCTTCTTTTGTTGCTCTGCAACCCGGCTTTCAACAGTAGTCCAGCTGCTAATGGCACGGGTGTGGAGACAGCGTTCATTTTCCTGAGATGCTTGGCTTCTCACATATTTCTTACTTGGTGTCTCTCAGCAAATTTAAGACCAAGGGTTCAGATTTGATGCTAAGTAGTCTGTCTGTCTTTATACTATACAGTGATGATCTTGTTCCTCCCAACTATATCATGGCTTTTGTAAAAAAAGAAAGAAGAAAGATTACTTTACGTCACTGTTACGGATCCCTTGGGGTATCTGTCCCTGGCTCACTGGGCGTTTGCCTGTGTTTGCTTTGCTGGTTTATAGCTTAGCTTCCCCTTTCTTACGCTGTTTTTTTTTTTTTTTTAATTTAAATTTCATGTCTGTGTATCAGTTGCATGCCTGGTGCTAGAGGACAAAAGAGGACATTAGGTCCCTGGAACTAGTGTTACAGACAGTTATGAGCCACCATGTGGGGTTGGGAACCAAACCCATGTCCTCTAGAAGATCAGCAAGTGCCCTTAACAGCTGATCCATGTCTCTACTCCCAGGATATATTAACACTATGTATTAACCATTCCTCTAACATGTTCTGTGGACTTGTATTTAGTATGTGGTAGGCTGTTATTTCTTAGGTTCCCTCATGTTGGCTGCTCACGTACCTCATGTCTCCTTTATCAGGTCCCTGTTCATAGCTAATTTTTTGAGAGTCTGTGATTCTTTTCTGAAGAAAAGTTATACACTTAGAAATACAGTTCCCTTGGTTTGAATCTGCGTATTACTCTTAGGAAAAGCTATCGCTTATCTTCTTCTCGAGAGATTGCTTTTGTTAGTCCTAACTAGAAATAATTCGTTTTTATGAAATGAGAAGTTACTTTCCATGCATTGAACAGAATGAATTAAAATGTTTGACGAACATTCCACTGAATTGTATTGTGTCTCTTTCCAGCCCTCATGTAGTCAAATATTATGGCAGCTACTTTAAGAACACAGACCTGTGGATTGTTATGGAGTACTGTGGGGCTGGTTCTGTATCTGATATCATTCGGCTGCGAAACAAGACGGTAAGCTTACCTCCTAGGACGGGGCTGAGGGAGAGCAGTTTCTCCAGCTTCTTCTGGCCTTTTGTGCTTCTACACACGGAGAAGTGACTGTCATTTTCCCTTTTCCTTGGGTCTCTGCTCTCTTATACTCACCTCCCCCAACCTCAAACAAGGAGAATCTCAGTGTGGTCTCTTACCTTTGATCCCTCTGGCTCAGCCCGAGTGCTAGGTCCCGGGGTCAGCCACCTTGCTCGATTCCCTTCTAACCGTGGCAGCTTGATACTGACTTGTTCCAGTGGGTTTTGCTTATTTCTTATTAGGCGAAACAGCTGTCAAACCATGGTTTGGGGATGAGGTTTCATTCTTTTATAAGGATTTAGTGGGGAAGAGTAAGTAACCTGGAACTGACAGTGTAGCCTAGGCTGGCCGTGGACTCACTCCTCCTGTGTCATTCTCCCTACCATGCCTGGCTGCTTTAGAGTGACTTTTAAAAAATACTTTAAAAATTTAAAGGTTATGTGATAGCAATTTCTGAATCTAATGATAGGTTAATACTAGCTTATTAGTCTATATGACTTAATTATTATTTTGCTGTGTGTTACATAAGAACCATTTAGTGTGACCACTGCCAACCACAGATGACTAGAAGTATTGTTTCAATTTGAAGAAATATGACCACAGAAAGACATAAAAAGTGGCCGGGCAGTGGTGGCGCATGCCTTTAATCCCAGTACTTGGGAGGCAGAGGCAGGTGGATTTCTGAGTTTGAGGCCAGCCTGGTCTACAGAGTTGAGTTCCAGGACAGCCAGGTCTACACAGAGAAACTCTGTCTTGAAAAACAAACAAATAGACATAAAAATTTAATATTTCTCATGATAGAACCAATCTTCAAAAAAAGAGAAAAAAGATAACAGTAGACTGATCATACTGTTGTACTAAGTGACGTTGCCCAGGCTGAAACCACAGACACTGCTTGCTCTCTTGGCCTGGGTGTGTTCTGATGTGGATCTCAGCCTCTCATGTTTTATAAACGTTGTCTACGTGGGGGTGGGGAGGGTAGATGCCAGGAAACTAGAACGGGGCCCACATGAGGCAGTAAAATTTTGACTTTAAGCAGAAAATTGCCCTATAATTAAATCTAAGTAGATGGTAGCTATATTTAACCCTGAAGTCATGATTGATTGGGGAATCTGACCACCTGTGAGACATTTGAAGTTCCCGGTTCTGTTCTTTTGGGAGTCATTGTTGAGGTTCGCTTGCAGGAACATTTCCCCTGCTGATCATTAATGCTGAGATAACGTGCTGGTCGTTCCACTGTTTCCTCCGAGTTTCATTTTTGTCCTTGTTTTGATGATTTCTCTCCTTACTAGTCCTCGTTCAGCAATTTCAAGTCTTAGAATAAAAGTGAAAGAAAGTAGTGCCCGAAGTGCAGGCTGCTCCTTCTGATCCTGGGTCCCTGTGTCCACTGCTTACTCCCAAATGTGACTTGGTTATCACACGGGAACTGTGTGAGGGTTTGATGGGATCTGTTTAGGACTTGAGTCTGCTCAGAGATCTGTGCCAGCCTCCAGCACTGACATTCTAGAGCAATTTCATTTCCCACTCTTGATACCAGGGTAAACAATAAAAGCCAGGATTTTTTTTTTTTTTAAAGATCTATTTTATTTATATGAGTACACTGTAGCTGTCTTCAGACACACCAGAAGAGGGCATCAGATCCCATTACAGATGGTTGTGAGCCACCATTTGGTTGCTAGGAATTGAACCCAGGACCTCTGGAAGAACAGCCCAAGCTCTTAACTGCTGAGCCATCTCTCCAGCCCAAAAGCCAGTTTTTAATGGGCATGTATCTGTAACAAGGAAGACTGCATCGTATGTTAGATTATAACAGAGAACGACCTAGGCATGGCGAAGGAAAGGCTTCTGCTGTTTTGATAAGTGACATTTGGGCAAACTGAGGAAGGCCTGCAGTTCAGATAGATGTAGGGAGGGGGAGCCTCAGGTAGATAGACCAGGCAGGTGAGATGAGCCAGGGGACCAGAGCTCGGGCTCGGAGTTCACAGGGAACGGACCGGAATGGGAAGGACAGAGCGAGGTTGAAGCAGCTGTGTGTCCCAGAGTTTGGATGTAGCTTTTCTCTTTTTTCCTATTTGATGTTAACAGGCCTGAGACATCTTACTGTTTTTTGTTTTTCAGTTAACAGAAGATGAAATAGCTACAATATTACAATCAACTCTTAAGGGACTAGAATACCTTCATTTTATGAGAAAAATACACCGAGATATCAAGGCGGGAAATATTTTGCTAAACACAGAAGGCCATGCCAAGCTTGCAGACTTTGGAGTTGCAGGTCAACTTACAGTAAGTGGAAATGGGGACTGGTACCAGTACTTTAGGCTGTGTCTTGAGAAGCCAATTCCAATAAGTGACTTTATTTATTTGTGTGTGTGTGTGCATGCCTGTCGACTCATGTGCACATTTGTGTGCTGTGGAAGCCAGAGTTTATGTTGTTTGTGGTAGTTGATCTCCACCTTCCTTTCTGAGACACTGTCCTTCACTGGTCATTGATTCAGATAGGCTGACTGGCTAGTGAGCTCCAGGAGTCCGTCTGTGTCTGCCCACCAGTTAGGGGTTGTGGGAGCATGCTGTAGCATCCTGCGTTGTGTGGAGCTGGAGAACTGTACTCAGCTTTTCAGGGATACATGGCAAATGCCTTACTGACAGAGACATCACTCCAACCCCAACTTTCTCACTTTTTAAACATATCATACTTGATTTAATTGTGTCAGTACGAATTTGTGGGATTTATGAGTACAGTATCAAAGAGCGAATAGGATCTTAGATCTTTTCTGGAATCCGGGTTCCATGTTTCAGTCCTCCTAAAGAAATGAAAACTACCATAAGAAATGAGCCTTAGTTTAAATCTGATACATCAGGTACATAAAAGCTTCACTAAGCCAGACTGCTTTCCTCCAGCAAGGCAGAGATTCCTCCTATCTGCTTCCAAGCAGCTCAGCTGCTGCGCTAGAAGCCTCCTGCCTGTTCAGTGTTGGCTCTTGATTTTCCGCCTGTTCGCCGGTGCTTGCCAGTGAGAAAGAAAACTGTTCAAAACAGGGGTGGAGGGTGGGGGTGGCATGGGAGGTGGAGGGGTAGGGGGTTGGGGGTGGTGGTGCTGGTGGTGGTGGTGTGGTGAATGTGAAAGTCTAGGAAAATGCAAACAGTT
Source organism: Mus caroli (assembly GCF_978045245.1). Taxonomy (NCBI): domain Eukaryota; kingdom Metazoa; phylum Chordata; class Mammalia; order Rodentia; family Muridae; genus Mus; species Mus caroli. The sequence goes on along the minus strand of NW_028227257.1, from coordinate 15,463,592 downwards.
CTACAGTTAAGCCAACCGGTTTCCTGGGCAGTACAGGGAGAACTGGGTCTCATCCTCCCCATGCCCCTTTTCTCCCAGCTATATATAGACCTTTTGTTTTATTTTATTTGGAGACAAGGTTTCACTCTGTAGCCCTGGCTGGTCTAGAACTCTGAATGTAGACCACCAGGCTGGCCTTGATAGAAATCTGCCTGCCTCTGCCTCCCAAGTGCTGAGACTAAAGGCCGGTGCCACCATGCCTATCTGACTTTTTAACTTGAGGCAATGTTCAGTTTCTTGTTTCTTTGGCCGCTTATACTTCTGGTACTTTATGCAACTAAGAAACTATGACCTTGTGCGAGATCTTTTATGTGTTTAGTGGTCTCAGATCCAACATTTGCTTTGAGATCTGAGTTAATTTTCATGCCCTGAGGTCGGTACCCCAGAAGAGGGCATCAGATTTCATTACAGATGGTTGTGAGCCACCATGTGGTTGCTGGGGTTTGAACTCAGGACCTCTGGAAGAACAGTCAGTGCTGCATTCTTTTGTCTATTGGTAACTGGCCATTGATCTCTCTTTTTTTTTTTAAAGATTTATTTATTTAATGTGTGTGAGTATATACTGCTGCTGTCTTCAGACACACCAGAAGAGGGCATCAGATCCCATTACAGATGGTTATGAGCCACCATGTGGGTGCTAGGAATTGAACTCGGAACCTTTGGAAGAGTAGGGACATATGTCATCATGTTGCTGCCCCACTGTTACCTTTTACGATGGTTGGATGCAAGCCCTTTCACTTTGTTCTCATCCTTCAAGATTGGTGTGGCTCTCGGGGACCCTGTGTTTCCCCTGAGGTTTAGATTACTGGGTTAGTTTTGCAAAGAGATTGTTGGCATTTTGGTAGACACTGCACTGAGTCGTGGGTCAGCCTTGAAGTATCACCATGTTAGGATTCAGCCCTGAAAGACGAGGACGACTTTTTGTTTACTTAGATCTTTTATTTTTCACTGATGTTATATTGGTTGCACAATCCATATTTTGCATTAGTGTGGTTAGTTTATTCTTTTTTTTTTTTTTTTTTTTTTTTTTTTGGTTTTTCGAGACAGGGTTTCTCTGTGTAGCCCTGGCTGTCCTGGAACTCACTCTGTAGACCAGGCTGGCCTTGAACTCAGAAATCCGCCTGCCTCTGCCTCCCAAGTGCTGGGATTAAAGGCGTGCGCCACCACGCCCGGCTGTGGTTAGTTTATTCTTTAATGGTTCCTTTTTGATACTGTTTTAAGTAGAACACAGGTTTCACATTGTTCATTGTTAGAGTGCAGGAGTATGGTTGAGTTGCATGTACTCTGTCCTACAGTGTCACTGAGCTTGTTGCTTATTGCTAGTTTTCATTTTTAAAAAGTGTATGTGTGTGGGCTGGAAAGATGGCTCAGCAGTTAAGAGCACTGACTGCTCTTCCAGAGGTCCTGAGTTCAAATCCCAGCAACCACATGGTGGCTCACAACCACCCATAATGAGATCTGACGCCCTCTTCTGGTGTGTCTGAAGTCAACTACAGTGTACTCATGTATATGTGTGTGTGTGTGTGTGTCTAATATAATAAATTTGTAAAAAAAAAAACTTGATAAAAGGTGTGTGAGAGTATGTGTGTGTGGTTGTAGTGTGGATGTCTATGCTGTGGTGAGGTATGCATGTGGGGTTCCACCATGTTTGATGTTTGAGAGAGGGCATTTTGTTTTTCATGGTGCAGATTCCACAAGTTCTCCTGTAATTCACCTCCCATCTCCTAGGAGGAATGTAGGATTACAGATGGGCTTTCAAGCCTGTCTTTCACTGAGTTAGATGTCAGCATTGGAGATGTCAGATCCATGTGGGGTTGGAATTACAGACACCTGATGTGGACACCTGATGGGGGTGTTGGGAACCAAACGCAGGTGCTGTGACAGAGTAAGAAGTGCCGTGCATCACTGAGCACTCCTCTAGCCGTCCTTACTGTATAGACATTTCTTTATTTTTGGGAGAGGGTTTTGCAGTATAGCTTTAGCTGGCTTGGAACTCCTAGTCCCCTTGCTTCAGCCTCCTGAAGGCTGGGATACGAGGCCTTTGCCAAGATGCCTGCTTTCTAAACCCTTCCGTAGAGTCTTTGAAGCCAGCATTGCTGTTCTGATGTCCACTTGTAGCATCCTCTCATGCCAGTTGCCTCTAAGCCGTTTGGAAGGCTTTGGGTTGCAGTTAGGTTGTTCCTCAGTTTTCCAGTGACTGCCTCAGGACTCTTCCCCTGTTCAGCTGCCATCTGCTTCCCAGCTTACAGAATTTTCTGGCTCTGCTTTTCAGTTTTAGATGGTTTGGGGAAGAAGTGACATTAAGATGTGTTTGTCCAGTCTGTCATCTTTTAAGCAGAAATCTGCAATTAGTTTCTTTTTCTGTTTTGGAGACAGTTTTCTGTAGCCCAGGCTGGTGTTAGACTCCATCCCTCTGCCTCAGCCCCCTGGGTTAGCAGCACACGGCTATCTCTGAGACTCAGTGTGTGATGCAGCTTGAGTTTCATGTGTGAGTGTGCTGTTGCACACTGGGTGCTCACTGACCTTGCTGTTTAAGTTCCTACTGCCACAAGTGTGATGGTAGATATGTGGTAAGTAAGCGTCAGGAGCTGGAGTTTTTAGTGTGTATTTGATTTTTGTCCTTAGGATAATTGCCCCCTCCCCCCAAATATAGAAACTTATTTTGGTAAAAGTATTAGATAGAATTTTTTTTTTAAGATTTATTTATTATTATACCTAAGTACACTGTAGCTGTCGTCAGATGCACCAGAAGTGGACGTCAGATCTCATTACGGATGGTTGTGAGCCACCATGTGGTTCTGGGATTTGAACTCAGGACCTTCGGAAGCGCAGTCAGTGCTCTTACACACTGAGCCATCTCGCCAGCCCTAGATAGAATTTAAGTTTAGAGTTTTATACATGACTACCTAGATTTTAGTTTGTTCCTCTTCCTCCTCCTCTTCTTCCTCTTCCTCTTCTTCCTCCTCTTCTTTTTCCTCCTCCTCTTCTTCCTCCTCTTCCTCCTCCACTGAGATAGGGTATCATTACATAGTACTGGCTGGTCTAGAACTTTGATATAGACCAGGTGGCCTTGAACTCAGAGAGATCTGCCTGCCTCTAGCTCCAAATGCTGGGGTTAAAGGTTTGTGCTACCACCCTTGGCCAGTGCTTTGTAGTTTGGGGATATTCTGTCCTTCTCACGCTGGTTTGAAAGCCTGTTAAATTGTCTGTGTGAGAGCTGACAGGCTTTTGATTGTGTGCATATATAGTTATGAGCCAGTTTTTGGGTTTAACACTTTCTGTTGCTCTGTTGTACTTAGTAACTCTGTAACTAATTGGAGTTTAGGATACACAGGTTACTTAATTCTCAAAACACTTTCCTTTATGTAGCTATCCCTTTCTGGTTTAAGTAATCTAGTAAAAATAACTTTGGGTATCACCATTTGAAAACACGCCGGCAAGTTTGAGGTTTCTGCTAAGGAAATGATTAAGCCCAAGTTGTTTCCTTTGTTGTTGTTTTTAAATTTGGTGGTCAGTGTGAGGTTAGTTTAGAAGTGCCATCTGTCATTGCTCCTAACTGACATAACCTAAGTCACAGGCACTTCAGGAGTATGGGAATAGGGATGGGAGACTTGTCTGTATCTTTGCTGTGTTTGGAAGTCCTCTCCCTAACTGTGCATCAGTTGTAGCAAGATTCTGGGACAGTGTTTACCTGCTTATTAGTGTAGTAAGTGCCATCTACCCTTCTTCAAGCCACGGGGGAACCTTGGGACCATTTTTTATATCTCAGCTTTAAGGCGATTTTTCTAATTGCACATATAAACCAAGGGAGTGTTACCGAGTGTAAGAAGGAAAACATCTGAGTCGTTCTGCCCTCTAGCTGTGACGTTCCTAACAGCGCTTATCTATCACAAGAGGCTGCTCTTGTGCGGCCCCTGCGTTTTCTGTTGACGGTGTTGCATTCTCTTGACTGTTGTTTTGTTTTCACAGAAATAAAGCTGTATTCTTCAGTATTTGTAAACTCTTTCTTACACATTTCTTACACATTTTCCATACCTGTTTTCATTTGAAATAGGGGTTTGCTATTTAGTTCTGTCTATCCTCAAAATTAAGAGCCTTTTGCTGTGTCTCTCATGTGTGGGCTGTAGGTGAGTGTTCACTCTGCTTGCCTCTTCCGAGAATTTTTAACATGGTATTTCAGTATATACGTATGTATTGTAATATTTATTTTTCTTTTTGAGCAGGGTCTTACTAGGTATTCCTGGCTGGCCTGGAACTTGCTATGTAGACCAGAATGGCCTAGAAAGCATGCACAAAGATCTGTTTGCCTCTGCCTCCTTGGGTGCTGAGATTAAAGGCTGGTCTTACTTATTTATGTTTTTGAGACTAGGTTTCATTCAGGTTCCCTGCCATTCTGGAACTCACTGTGCAGTCCAGGCTGGCCTTGAATTCTCTGAGATCTTCTTACCTCAGCTCCCTGAGGACTTAGATTACAAGTGTTAGGCACCTGTGTGGTAATTTTTTTTTTAAAGTTATTTTTATTATTGTTATGTGACTCAAGTTAGGTGCTTAGTTATTTATTGAGACAGAGTACCGCAGCATTGTCTTGATCTTGAGCTATGTTGTTCAGGTGGCCTTTGGAGTAGCTGAGGTATAGGTGTCCCTGGCTTGGTAGTCACTTGAACATTCTACTCTTGTGTGTATGGTTTAGGGTACTCGCATGTAAGGTAAATGTCTAGAAAGATACTTGGATAGAGAGATATAGATATTTTAAAGTTTACTAAATATTGCCAGTTGGTGAGGTTGTACTACCTCATATTCCAGTGATCAGATGTTTCATGTGTGTTTTTTACTAGTACTAGTTTAAATTTTTAAAATTTTAATAATTGTATTTTAATAATTGAAAATCTTTATGGTTCTTGGCCATTTGAATTTCTTTAGTGACTCATCTGATTATGCCTCGAGTATTGTTTCTAGATAAAGGCATTGTTTTTTAAAATGTTTTTATTTATTCCTTGAGAATTTTATACACTATATTTTAATCACATTTTTCCCCTTTCCAGGTCCTCCCACAGCTCCCACCCACCCACTACATGGAGTTTGTTGTTGTTAGTTATTTAATATTTTTGGTTTTGCTTTTGTTTCTGGTAAGAACCAGGGAGTCCAGCTTGCATTGGCCAGCTCCTCCAAAGCCTGAGGCCTGCCCTGGAGTCGGGATGTTGTTCTCAGTGACACTGTTGAAGGAAACAGACTTTCCTTCTCCCAGCAGCCATCAATTGCAAATGGCTTCTTGGCTGGGGGTGGGACATTGTCCCAACTTTCTGCATGTTGTCCAGTTGTAGTGGGTCTCTGTTACTTGCAGAAACTTCTCTGGTAATGGTTGATCTACAGGTGTAGCAATGTGTCATGAGGAGTTTTATTTATTTATTTTAAAGATTTATTTATTATTTATTTTATGTATGTGAGTACACTGAAGCTGTACAGATGGTTGTGAGCCATCATGTGGTTGTTGGAAATTGAATTTTAGGACCTTGCTCCCTCCGGTTAGCCCTGCTCGCTCTGGCCCAAAGATTTATTTATTATTATACCTAAGTACACTGTAGCTGTCTTCAGACACAACAGAAGAGAGCATCAGATCTCATTATGGATGGTTGTGAGCCACCATGTGGTTGCTGGGAATAGAACACTGGACCTTTGGAAGAGCTGTCAGTGCTCTTAACTGCTGAGCCATCTCGCCAGCCTGAGGAGTTGTTTTATTGATGTGTCATTTAGCAGAATAAAAGAAGCAAGTGCCCCTTAGGGCTGATGACCTAGTCTCAGATCCTTGGACTCATTGACAACATCAGTAATGGGCTCCATCCTATGGAGGGAGCCTTAATGAAATCTAAGCAAAAATTAACCGGTTAGTCTCAAACATCCGCGCCACCTTTTACCACTTGGTGTGAACACAGCAGTTTTTAATTGTTCAAACTGTTCCCTTTTCTCAGTAGTTTTCATGCTTTGTGTTGGTCTCTCCCCTTTCCCTTTTAGGATACCATGGCAAAGAGGAATACAGTAATAGGGACACCATTTTGGATGGCTCCTGAAGTTATTCAGGAAATTGGGTACAACTGTGTGGCAGACATCTGGTCTCTGGGAATAACTGCCATAGAAATGGCTGAAGGAAAGCCCCCATATGCTGATATCCATCCAATGAGGGTAAGGAAGCAGAGAGCCCGTGGGTGGTTAGCTGCTGGTTAGCAGTAGAAAGTGGTGTGGCAGCTTCCTCGGTTACATTTTAAACAAGAAATGAAGTAATTTTATATAATGATAAATACTGTAGGTGATATTCTTCCCCTGGCATTAGATGTAGTAAAAAATTAATTGAATATAGTCCTTCCTCCATTCTAGAGTGTCTGCTTGGCAGTCTCCTTGAAGGAGATATATAGGCTGTAAAATACAGAAATGTATAGTCTGACTTACAAATTATATACTATACATATATATATATATATATATATATATATATATATGTATGTATATCTTTTAAAAGCTAAGGTACCACATTTTTAGCTTTGTAAATATATGGGCTTTCTACTTAGTCATTTTCTGTGATTTCCATTGGGTCACCAGTGTCAGATAGCACTTGCTACAGTGTTTTCTTCAGGGTGTTTTTGCACTAACATCACTAACCACCATTTTGGTTCATATATTGTCTTTTTCATGCTTTTTTTGGTTCATGAATCCTCAGACTCAGAGGCAAAGCCTAGTCTATAGAACAAGTTCCAGGGTAGCTAAGATTACACGGAGAAACCCTGTCTTGGGACCCCCCCTCCAAAAAAAAAGAATTTAAAGTATTTAATGCAAAACAGTTTTGTTTTTCATAAAGTGGAATTTACATCATTTAAAATCCAACAGTTAAGAGTCTTTTAAAGAAAGATTTATTATTTTAATTATGTGCTACCTTGGAGGCCAGAAGAGGGTGTCAGATCTCCTGAAGCTGAAGTTACAAGCGGTGTGAATTGCCCAACATGAATGCTGGGAACCAAACTTAGGTCCTCTGCAAGACCACTGTGTGATAGTAACCGTGAGCACTCTCCAGCCCTAATACGGAATAACCTTGATCTTTGAGAAGGAGAATTTAAATGTGCTTCATTTTATAGCAGCCTATAGTAGCTAGATAATTTTGTTTTTTTCAGAGAGATGATTTGAGCATATGGAAAAAAATTAGTAGCAGAGCTCCTGCTTGGCATCCACAGGCCCAGTGTTTTAGTCCTTAGTGCCACAGTCTCTTCAGCCTCTACACACACACACACACACACACACACACACACACGAAAGGATTCTTTTGTTTTTGAAACTGTATGGTTTAGAATACCTGCGTGTGAGCAAGGGGAAGGGAAACAGTTATTAGGTCTCTGAACAGTTGTTAGACCTCTGAGCAGTTGTTAGACCTCTGAGCAGTTGTTAGGTCTCTGAGCAGTTGTTAGGTCTCTGAGCAGTTGTTAGGTCTCTGAGCAGTTGTTAGGTCTCTGAACAGTTGTTAGGTCTCTGAGCAGTTGTTAGGTCTCTGAGCAGTTGTTAGGTCTCTGAGCAGTTGTTAGGTCTCTGAGCAGTTGTTAGGTCTCTGAGCAGTTGTTAGGTCTCTGAGCAGTTGTTAGGTCTCTGAGCAGTTGTTAGGTCTCTGAGCAGTTGTTAGGTCTCTGAGCAGTTGTTAGGTCTCTGAGCAGTTGTTAGGTCTCTGAACAGTTGTTAGGTCTCTGAGCAGTTGTTAGGTCTCTGAGCAGTTGTTAGGTCTCTGAGCAGTTGTTAGGTCTCTGAGCAGTTGTTAGGTCTCTGAGCAGTTGTTAGGTCTCTGAGCAGTTGTTAGGTCTCTGAGCAGTTGTTAGGTCTCTGAGCAGTTGTTAGGTCTCTGAGCAGTTGTTAGGTCTCTGAACAGTTGTTAGGTCTCTGAGCAGTTGTTAGGTCTCTGAGCAGTTGTTAGACCTCTGAACAGTTGTTAGGTCTCTGAGCAGTTGTTAGGTCTCTGAGCAGTTGTTAGGTCTCTGAGCAGTTGTTAGGTCTCTGAGCAGTTGTTAGGTCTCTGAGCAGTTGTTAGGTCTCTGAGCAGTTGTTAGGTCTCTGAGCAGTTGTTAGGTCTCTGAGCAGTTGTTAGACCTCTGAGCAGTTGTTAGGTCTCTGAGCAGTTGTTAGGTCTCTGAGCAGTTGTTAGGTCTCTGAGCAGTTGTTAGGTCTCTGAGCAGTTGTTAGGTCTCTGAACAGTTGTTAGGTCTCTGAACAGTTGTTAGGTCTCTGAGCAGTTGTTAGGTCTCTGAGCAGTTATTAGGTCTCTGAACAGTTGTTAGGTCTCTGAACAGTTGTTAGGTCTCTGAACAGTTGTTAGGTCTCTGAGCAGTTGTTAGGTCTCTGAGCAGTTGTTAGGTCTCTGAGCAGTTGTTAGGTCTCTGAGCAGTTGTTAGGTCTCTGAGCAGTTGTTAGGTCTCTGAGCAGTTGTTAGGTCTCTGAGCAGTTGTTAGGTCTCTGAACAGTTGTCTGTTAGGTCTCTGAACAGTTGTCTGTTAGGTCTCTGGTTGCTGTACCCCATGTTGACATGCTTTTTGTTTAGATAGATACAATCATTTTACCAAGCAAATGTAGGTGTTCATATTGAAGTGTCATCTTTCTTTTACCTGATCTTGTTCTTTTTTTTTTTTAAACTAGGCAATATTCATGATTCCTACAAACCCTCCTCCCACATTCCGTAAGCCAGAGCTGTGGTCAGACAACTTCATGGATTTTGTGAAGCAGTGTCTGGTAAAAAGCCCGGAGCAGAGAGCCACAGCCACTCAGCTCCTACAGGTATACGGCGCCGCGTCTCCACACCGCTCACACACTGCTGAGTCGCTTGCTTGGAAGTAGTAATGAGGAATAAGGCATTCTGTGCTGTCTGGGAGAGAGTTTTAGAGCTGGTGAGATGGAAGGCCATAGAAAATACTTAACTTGCAAAACAGAGCAGTAATGGAAGGAAGTGCGTCACTCGTGAGTTTGGACTGAAGAGTAAAAAGCTCAGAAACACTTCTGTCACCAGGCAGAGGAGTGGGTGGGAGTAGCTCCAGACCAGATTAAAGCGGTGTATGCATGTCTGGTAAGCCTGGGAAGAAATGGTCTTAGTGCAAGTGCAGAGCACAAGGCCGTGAGCTACTCTGGCTAACGGCCTTGCTCTTCTAAGTGTATTATCGAATGCGGCTGGAGGAAAGGATGCCAGAGGCTTATGGAGGAGTCTTCTGCTCTGCAGCCTCTCCATGTGCCAAGGCTCCCTTTCAGTCTGAGAGTACTTACAAAGGCTTGGTGGCATTTACCCTGGTGGTGATGGGGGCAGGGATGTACTGTCCCTGCAAGGAGGAAACATGGGTGCTGTCAGAATAAGTCTGGATATATAGGTAACTCCTGCAAAGATCCCTAGTAACTACCAGGGATTGTTGTTGCTCCACCAAGACAGGAGGACATAAGGTGGGGCGGGTCAAATGTCTTGGAGGGTAAAGGTGCCCGCCTCAGGCCTGCAACCTGAATTTAGACACTGGGACTGAGGTAGTGGAGATGGACTCTCTCAGTAAAATAAAAACAAAAGAACCTCTAGATGAGACAGAAATGGCATAGGTCCAAATGGTCATCTGTCTTCTTAGAGTCGTGAAGTAAGCGTGGCTTTGTGCCCCAGGTTTGAAGAGAAAAATTAGACCCACTGATTTATATGACAGATACTGCCAGATTTTTATTACGTGCCATGTATTATTTTAAAGTAAAAATTGTGGCCAGGCAGTGGTGGCAGTGCATGCCTTTAATCCCAGCACTCAGGAGGCAGGTGGATCTCGAAGTTCAGGAACAGCCTGGTTTGCAGAGGGAGTTCCAGGACAGCCAGGGTTACACAGAGAAACCCTGTGTCCAGAAACCAAAGCAAACCGTGTCCATTGTTGTCCACTTTGTTATTTAAGCACCCGTTTGTTAAGAGTGCCAAAGGAGTGTCAATATTGCGAGACTTAATTAACGAAGCCATGGATGTGAAACTGAAGCGCCAGGAAGCCCAGCAGCGGGAAGTGGACCAGGACGACGAGGAGAACTCAGTGAGTGGCTGCTCTCTGCTGGGTCAGGGGTGTGTACTTCTTAGGTCTCGCTTGCCACAGAGGTCAGCTGAGTAGCTGGTGTAGTCAGCTCTTTGTCGAGTGCAGATGGACCTCATTCAGTGCTGCTGGGCTCCGCTGCTGGGTCTCATTCAGTGCTGTTGGGCCCTGCTGCTGAGGCTGTGCTTGCTCTTTGCTCAGTGTTTCCTTAAAACACATTTTGTTATTTCCCCTGTATCATTTATCCAGATTATCTATTTGTTTAAGAGACAGTGAGAGACAGAGACATCCCCTAGTTTTGAGACTTTGTTTATCCAAGCTCTTCTAAAATTCTCATACTGTATTCTGGAGTCACCTGCACCATTGAGATTCCAAGGGTGCTTTTGGCCAGATCTGTGCTGGAAGTCAAGGGAGAAGAGAGGAGGAGGAAGCGCCTTTAGATGAGATACACAGGTGTCACATGGGTCACTTTGTGATCATCTCTGGTTAAACAGGTGCTTTTCAGCTTCTAAGGTGCGAACACAACCTACAGAGGTGTCAGATCCAGGTCTGTTTGCACCGAGAGTAACAGTGATTCAGGACATTCAGTCTTGATTACATTAGCTCCAGTTTGAGATTCTGCTCCTTCGCAGGAGGAGGATGAAATGGATTCTGGCACGATGGTTCGAGCTGCCGGTGATGAGATGGGCACTGTCCGAGTAGCCAGCACGATGAGCGGAGGAGCCAATACTATGATTGAGCACGGTGACACGTTGCCGTCCCAGCTGGGCACCATGGTGATCAACACGGAGGATGAGGAAGAGGAAGGAACCATGAAAAGTGAGGCTCTGAGGAGACACTAACTGATCCAGTGTTGGGGTCTCGCAGCCCCTGCTGTCTGAGTCATGGGTCTGCTGTTGTGTTGTCCTAGCTAAGTCCCTTAGAGGTAGAGAGATGCTCAGTAGGAGCTTTGGTTGGAGGGCTGTGAGGAGCAGGCAGCAGGGGAGGAAGAACGCTGGCAGTAGGCTGGGAGCTTCGTCTGAATGCTCTCATTGAGGGTCGTACGTACTCTCTGCTGTGATGCAGACTTTCAGTGCATTTTCACGCTAGTGTCTGGTTAGTCAAAGCTCACTGACAGCCAGTCGGAGGTAATTGAGCAGATGTAAAAGTTCTGTAAGTCTTAAGAAAATCTCTTCTTTTTTTTTTTTTTTGGTTTTTTTTTTTTTTCGAGACAGGGTTTCTCTGTATAGTCCGGACTGTCCTGGAACTCACTTTGTAGACCAGGCTGGCCTCGAACTCAGAAATCCGCCTGTCTCTGCCTCCCGAGTGCTGGGATTAAAGGCGTGCGCCACCACGCCCGGCGAAAATCTCTTCTTTTTCCTCCCCCTCTTTCCTTGTCTCCCTCCCTGCTGTGTTTCTCTAACCCCTCCTTTCCGTCCTCCCTTCACTCTCCCTTTCTTTCTTTGCTGGTTATTAAATCCCTGAGCCTCACTCACTCGTGCTAGGCAAGCCCTGCACCAGTGAGCCCCGCCCCCAACCGTCGCTCCTGCTGCTGGAGACGACAGGTTCTTTTTCTGTTGCCCAGGCTCACCTGCTGCTGGAGACGACAGGTTCTTTTTCTGTTGCCCAGGCTCACCTCTCACTTCTGGGCTCAAGCTGTTGCCTGTGGTCAGAGTCTAGGCCTGGTGTTTCCAGGTTTGGTCATTGTTCTGAGGAAAGAAAGAAGCCCACGTTGTGTGCAGAGTAGGAAGGCCATCGTATTTAAGCAACGCACGGGTCGGAATACAGTGCAAGAGAGCAGTAGGCTGCAGGGGGGGTGCAGTCACTGCCCGAGGCTTCTTTTTGTGAGTCTAGTGGAGGGAGGGACTGGTTTCTAAGGGAAGTAGTTGGGTGGTTCTCTCTGTTGCTTAATAGATTAGTTTATCTGATCACTTCCTCCTCTGTATGTGTCTCTTTCTCTAATGACTTACAGGGAGCTCTGCTTTCCTAAAAGTTCACTTGAGAATATACCTCTTCTGGTCATACATGACTCAAGCTAGTTCCTGCCAGATCTGCCTTTCCTGTCTTGTGCCTGGACATGAGAAGAATCTGACTGCATAGTGTTTGTCTAAGTTTGATGGTCATAAAGGGGCAGGAAAAGCCTGTTCCATTCTACAGAGTAGGGTGCGTGTGTCAGATGGCGATCCTAAACTGCTGACAGGTTGCTAGGTAAACAGAAGGGTGCCTGTGACCAGTCAGGATGGAAGAGCACGTACCTGGGTCTTCAAGTGGGTCCCCAGGTTGTTAAACTGTTCTACAGTTTGCCTGCCTCAGGTGGTTGGCTCCCTAGCCTCAGGCTCCAGTCATCCACATCAGCTGTGTGCCACAGACCTGGGTTCTTTCCCTCTTTCCTGGCTGCTCTGAGACTTGCTCCATCCCTCGAGTTGGCTTAGAGTCCCACACTCTGCTCTTTAGTGATCGCCTTTCCTCTCGACCTGAGGTACAGGCCATCTCACAGAGGGAACAGTTGGAGGATACAAAATAGTAACGGAGGTATAGAGGTTGAGGTTAGCCTGAACTTTGCATACGTTGAAAGGCCTGAGTTTCCTTGGTCATCAGGTTTTTTTTCACCCCCCTTAACTACCTATCCCCCCTCCCGCACCCCCCCCATGCTAGGGATCATATCATGGCTTCATGTGTGCTAGTCTACTGCTGAGCTGTACTTACAATATTTATGGCTTTTCTTCTAATCCAGGGATCAGCAAACCAGTGTCTAGGCCAAGCTAAACTGCCACCTACTTTGGGCAGTAAGGCTCAACTGGAACCTGGCCATAAACCATTCCTTTGTTGCTTTTGGCTGCCTCTGTACTGAAAAGGCTGAGTTGAGTACCTGTTAAAAACTGTTGCCTCAAAGGCCTAAAATATCTGCTGTCTGTTCCTTCACAGACGGAAAGTTTGTTGTCTGGTAGAACACTTGACTAGCATGTGTGAGGGGCTGGGTTTGATCCCAGGGAGAGGACACAACTAAAGGGAAGGGAAAAAAAGGTGATCAAGGAGCCCTGGGGCTTTAAACCTAAACATAGGATCTGGATAGGCCATCAGTGGCTGGCTGCAGCCCGGAGAGGCTGAGAACCTGTGAGCTGCTCAACCCACAACACTGGGTATCTTCAGCAGTTTCAGTCTGGCTTTAAGGATCTGGAAGATTCCCAGAGAGTCACTTGACTTTAGTCCATGATAGAAGACCAAGAATCTGGAGTCTAATGCCAGCGATGGATGGCAGTGATAATAGCTGTAGCAGCAACAGGAATGGCTGTGCCAGCAAGGAACAGAGTCAGGCTGGCAAGCAAGACTTGTTTTTTTTGCCTCAGAGCCCTCTGTATCTGGGCTGTCTGTCAGATGGTGCCATCCACTCTCAGAGAGAGACTTCTCTCAGTCGGCCCTTTTTGTAAATGCCCGTACAGACTGACCTCAGTTGTGTCTCTGACTTGGTCCCAGGTGCCATCAAGTGCAGGGAAGGACATGAGTTCTAATATTGGTGTAGGCCGAGGGTATTGCCAAAGTATAGTAAAAGGGAATTTAACATGTCCTGGGGCTCCTTACAGAAACGTAGCAAGCTTGGCAGCACGCAGGAAGGTAGAGATACTCCCGCGGAGGGGCTTCTGTGTCTGCAGACATTGGCAGGGCAGTCTTCTCACGGGTCTCTACTCTTCACCTTCAAGATGGTGGTTTGCATGTCTAACTTCTTATTTTCAAAGTCAAAATTGTTCCCTTTGTTTTGGGATTCAGATTAATTATCTCTGAGACTGAAAAGAATGGTAATGTTACATTGGTAGCTGAACAAATTGATAAAACTTCTGGAATGCATTCTTTGTCAGCATTTAAAAAGTTCAGATCTGGGGCTGGAGAGATGGCCCCACAGTTAAGAACATTGCCCTTCTTCCAGAGGACCTGAGTTCAGTTCCCAGCACCCAAGTCAGGTGGCTCATGACCACTTGTAACTCCAGGCTCACAGGATCCAGTGCCCTCTTGAGACTTTGAAGAGACTTCCTCTCACACATGAAGAGACTCCTTGCTGTATACACACAATTAAAGACAACTCCCCAAAGAAAAGATCAAACCTGTGACCTGGTAAATTCCTTTATTAGGAACTAGGCCCAAGGAAATAATTAAAGATAACATTTATGAAAATTTCCCAGACATGCTAGTGTAGACTATTGCATATATAAAAATATTAGGCACAGTCCAGCCTTAGCTGAAATCTGAAGGAGAATGGACATTAACTAGTCATTACTTGTGTAAAAACACATTGGTAATTCTTGTTGTTTGTAGACTACGTTCAGGGCAGACTCTCCTGTTCGTTTTGAATGTGTTCTCAAAAGGAACTCCTGGTCTTAGTGGTGAAGATGAAATGCCCTGTGAGTTGTCAGCATTGAGCTTGTTGTACTCCCACTGTGCCAGCAGAGGGAGCTCCGCGATAGGATATGGATTGAAATTGTGTTTCCCATTCAAACTCACCGACACCCTTTCCATGATAGCATTTATTTTGGATCAAGACTATTATTTATTTATACTTAAGATTTTATTTTATTTTATTTTATTTTATTTTATTTTATTTTATTTTATTTTATTTTATTTTATGTGTTTGAGTGTTTTGTCCATATGTATGTCTAAGCACACACGTGGCTCGTGCCTGCAGGGACCAAAAGAGGTTATTGAGTCTCTTTGAACCAGAGTTACTGTGAGCTGTGGGTGCTGAGAGTTGGACCTCGGTCCTCAGGAAGAGCAACCGGTGCTGTTAACCCTCACCTTTAAGGCTGTCATGAGTTACCGCAGCAACACTGGGGCATGGCCTTCATATCGTTTAGTGAGGAGGTTTTATACTTGGCAGAGCTGAAGCACTTCAGCACAGCCTCTTCGTCTCAGGTTTCTAGTAGACTTTAGTTGGAATTGGTTTTGTCGATCCTGAGCAGAGTGCCACACATAGCTTTTTAAGTGTCACCAGTTAAGGGGTCCCAACCAAACAGTGGGATAGCACTTCAAAACAAAACTACTCACGTACAGAACTGATATGGGGAAAGCTACAATATGTAGAAAAACAAGTGTTAAAGATGCTTTATAACCATCGTTGCCTGATACATCCCGATTTTGGTTTTGGAAGTGCAGGGACTGGAACCCTGGGCTTCCTGCCTGGCCGTGTGCACTACTGAGCTGCATGGCCCCTCACTTTAATCTTGCATGATTTATACAGGAAGATAATCGGAATAGCCTTTTACTGATCTGCAGAACCGCTGTGGATTGTAGGTATCGACCCTTTTGGTTTGTGCATTGCGGTTATTTGGCCCTAGCTTGTGACTTGTGCCCGACTGTTGCAGTCATTCCTAGCCACCAGCCTTCTCCTGATGCCACACTGTTCCAGGCTTTCTTATACAGTATCATTTTTGTGTTCTTCAAGAGATTTTGGTGGGTGGTGATGGTGCACGCCTTTAATCCCAGCACTAGAGAGGCAGAGGCAGGTTGGTCTCTTGAGTTCAAGGACATCCTGGTCTACAGAACAGTTTCCAGGACAGGCAGGGTTACATAGAGCGACACTGTCCTGAAAAAGAAAAAAAAAAGAAGTTTCTTTTTACCTAGACACCTTGAAAGAGTAAATGTTTAAAGAGTTGTAAAGTCTTACTGTCCACAGATGTTCTTTAATATATCATGAATTTCTTGTTCTTTGTATTATGAACTGTAGTCACATTCAGCTGTACGGTCCAGTCACCTTTGCATGGATTCTGTGACGACCATTTATCTAAAATAGATTCCTTGCCCTCCCCCCCCCCTTTTTTTTTCCAATAGAGATTGCTATTTGAATTTCTTTACAATGATCTCGTATCAGTTTCAGGATCAGTGAAGCCAATTTTGCGTTATACCACTGGGATTTTACTTGATTGCTTTGAATACATAGTTCTGTCAGTAAACACGGTTCCATGGTTTGCCCAGCATATCTCTAGAAAACTGAGTTTATTCATAGGCATGCTCTATATCTCTGTGTACGCGAGCGTGTGTGTATGTGTGTGTGTGTGTGTGCATTTGTCTGTCTGTGTTTTTGTGGGGGAGATCCAAGATAGGATTTCTCTCTGTAGCCCTGGAGCTTGCTCTGTAGACCAGCCTGGCCTCAAACTCACAGAGATCCCCTTCCTCTGCCTCCTGAGTGCTGGGATTAAAGGCGTGAGCCACTGCCTGGCATCTCTATCTTGATGAGGTCTTTTTATATAGCTCAAACTGGTGTCAACTTCTGATCCCTTTGCCTCAACTTCATGAGCACTGCAGCTACAAGCACCCTTAGCATGTGTGTCTGTGTACACGTGTGTGTTCATGTGTAGGTCAGAGGTCAACCTTGGGTGTTATTCTTCAGGAGTTGTTCAACTTGATTGTTTTAATTTGTTTTTAAAAATATTTTCTTTTTAGTATTTAAAATTGTGTGTCCATGCGTGAGTATGTACGCTCGAGTGCAGACACCTCAGGAAGCCTGTAACTTGTATCCCCTTGGAGCTGGGGTTCCAGGTGCTTGGAAGTCACTTGATACAAGTGCTAGGACCCGAGAGAATCCTCGGACGAGCAGGGCACACTCTTCACTGGCTGGGCTGTCCCTCCAGCCTTCATCTTGGTTTTAGGACCAGTTCCAAGTCTTTTGTTTTTATGTTGTCTTTGGTTTTTGTTTTACTTTTATGGCTGTTGTGTTGATGTTTTCAGTGGATTGTTGTACTCATTATCCTATGAGATTCCTAATCTGTAAGTTCCGTTTTTATTTTTTATGAAGAAGATCTTGTCTCTGGATTATGACCTCAGTGTTGCCCCTTTGATCCATACACCTTTTTTTTCCTGGTTCACTCAGATCTCTACTACAGTTTGAATAGTGGTGCCTGTTCTTGTCTTGTTCACCTCAGGGAAAGTCCCTCTAGCATCTTAATCCTGAGTCTGTGCAGAATCAGCAGTCCTTCCTTAGACTATAGAGTCTAACTGTAACTTTAGAGGTCCTGGTATCAGTTAGAACGGGCGGCACAGTTTACCACCTTGTGGTTTGATTTTTCTTGCTTACTAGTCTGACTACCCGTAGCTTTCCCCTTAGCTCTACAGCCTCACTCCACCGTCAGCGTGGTACATGCGCTCTTTGTTTTCTTTCCGCCCACCCTCTGGCGCCAGGCCTTGAACCCAGGGACCAGGCCTTCTGCATGGAGCTGCATACAAGCTCTGATATTAGAAGCGTCTTGTTTATTAGAAACAGGATTTTGTTTACTGTGTATCGCTCCCAGCCTGGAAGTTGCTGTGTAGACCAGACTGGCCTCAAATTCAAAATTCCCCTGCCTCTGTTTCCTGTGTTCTGGAAGTACAGGCATGTTAATTATTCAGAAGAACTTTTTCAAAACTAAGTGTGTGAAATTTTAAAACCCAGTATGTGCTAGAGAGTTGTTTAAAGAGCGAGGCCGAGGTGGTAACAGTTCCTGGGTGCTTTCTGAGGCATCTGCGGCTTGGCATGTTTGTTGTGAATTTTTGTCAAGAGTCTTTATGTGCTTTAGCAAGATTGTGTTTTCTTCTTTTGAAAATATTTAAAAACTCTGCATGTGCCACAAACCCATGCTGTGGAAATTAGAGGACAACTTTCGTGGGCTCTGAGAGTTGACTCAGGTCCACAGGCTTGGGAAGCCAGTACTTTACCCAATGGGCCACCGAACCAACCGAAGAATGCTTGTTTTCTAGTTGTTTAGTACAGGAATTTATATCTAGTAAACTTAATGTGCCAATTGCCTTTAAATTGGCTATTTTCTACCAATTTTTGATACTTGGTTTTCAGAGACAAACCCAGCAAAATATGGAAGGAAGGAAGTGGGCTTGTTTGCACAAGTTGTACCTTAGCAGTCCTTCCCCGAGGAGGGGCTGACAGTCCGAGCACAGCGGTTCTGATGGTGAGCAGACACCTATCTGCTGAAGCCTCGATGCCAGCCAGCTGCTCTCCCTCTCAGCGCATCAGCTGGCCCCTCCTCCTTCCCAGGCTTGCTGCCTGCACAGGTGGAGGGCGCCATAGCGTTTGCAGTGTTCTGGCCCTTGACTCGGGCCTTTCCAGTTAGACCCAGTGACCTGAGGCGAGTGAGGTGATGCTTTTTAGCATCTGCACTGAATTCCCAGCGTTCTAATGTGCTCCCCAGAGCAGTAGCCACACTAACCGGTTTGCAGTAGAACTTTAAAGCATGGCAGCATAGTTAAGATTGGGAAGCTCTATGACTGAGGGCATCTACTGTTGCTATGTTTCCTCCTTTAAGACCAAAGTCCAGGCTCTTATTGAAAAGATTTCACACTGTCTGTCAGATACACATTCATCAGAGCAGCGTGAGAGGGAAGTTATTATTCACTCTCAGCCCGATTCTTTCCACCTGCAGCTGTCTGCAGGGTGCTGTTAATACACGGTCCACGTGCTGACTTCGTCAGTCTCAGATGTAGGGGACAGTGTTTGCAAGCATGGTTCTGAGGGTGTAAGCGCTGTGCATTCCTCTTGTTGTCCAGTTTCTGGTTGCTTCAAAGTTCACCAGAGAGAACTCAGTGCTTCCTATACTTGCCACTCTGAATTGACATTATAGGAAAGTTCTCGATAGAATAGGGCTGTTTCCTGCCGTAGCGTGAAAAGCTACAACATTTAATTTTGTTGCAGTTGTCTTGGTGAAGGAAGGCAAGAGTAGAAAGAAAAATACTGGAAAGATTTTGGGAATCAGTCTTTGGCCTGGAGTGTATTTCTGGGTCTGATAGGGGAAGTCTCCTTAGGGAGGTTATTCCCCCTTTGACCTTCAGGGTTTATGTTTTGTTTTGTCAAACTAATAAAATACATATAAAATACTTAGTGTCTAAATGCTCAAAAATGAAAGTATTATAATAAGCATTCATTCATTCAGAGAGAGAGAGAGAGAGAGAGTTAAATTCCCTAGCAATAAGATGATAGCTATTTTAAGAACCAGTTAAACAGCTCAGTATACAAGATGGCAGATTTAAAGAAGGCCAGACTTTGGATCCCTTTAAGCCTTCTTTTATAAGGCTTCAAACTCTTATCTTAACACTATGGCATTTATTACCGATTGCCTTTATGTCCATCCCTGAAAGGTAATCTCCGTGGTGGACTGCATTTTATGAGAAGGTCCCTCTTGGGTGAGCTTTACAATGGAAAAGCAGACTTGCTGCTTAAACTTTTTCTCTCACTTTCACAAATAGCTCAAGGTCATCCTTCCAGAAGGGAGACTGATTCCACAGTTGTGCAGTCTGTCTTATTGTCTCCACATGTTGGGCTCGCTTTTATCTTTAGAAGCCATTAACATTCTTGATTTCTTTGGGATGAGCCAAAAAGCAAGGAGCTTGGGGCCTGAATATTCATTCAAAGAGCCCAGCCAGACCACAGACTGGGATGTGAGAGTACCAGATCTCCGTGTGACCTGGGGTAGGGCTCAAGGCCTGTGCTGTTTGGAATGTAAGGCCCTCCAGTGTGGTCATGTCAGTCAAAGGAGAGGCAAGAGTAGCCATGAGGCCTGTGTTTCCCAGTGGTGCAGCGGCAGGAGAAGAAAGGCGTGAGTCCAGTGAAGCTCTGGCTAAGGGCGGAGAGCCAGGCAGGTCAGCTTCGTCCATCCGTGCTCCAACTCCAGAGCCCTAAGCTCCTCTGAGCTGCTGGCTTTTGCTTAGAGAGGAATGGTGACGCACTCTCTAATACTAATTTAAATGGATCCATGAGACAAAGAAGTTGACTTTCTGTAGGTATGTCTACTCTAAGAAATGTTAATTTTAGTATTTGTTAAAAACAACTATCAGAACAATCCCTGAGATATTTCCTAGGATGTACTATGTGTCACAGCTGTGTAATGGACAGCGACTTAAGGGAAACATTTACTGTCAAGGACCTTACAGGTTAAACACGTAAGATGGTGTCTCGTTGTTCCTGTCCAGTGCTGTATGTACACGCTCCACTGTCTAGTCCTTGTATGAGTAGAACATACCCTAGATCATGGCCTTTGGTAGTGATTTGATTAGCTGAGGAGAGAGGCCGGCCCTCTGCCTGTGAAGATAACAAAGCACTTGATGAAAGCCCAGTGAGTTACAGAAAAAGGCTAACAAGCCTGTGAGGAAGATTGTAAAGAGTCAGAAAGGTAGGCAGGGTGTGTTGAATATTAAAATTGGCTAAGTCAGCTTCTAAATGGAATTGAGTGCCCAGATAAGAGGTTTTAACTTGATATTGTTGTTAAGGGGGTGTACCAAGACACTCTGGCCAGGAAAGTTGACCCAGTGTCAGGAGACTGATGCAGTATCAAGGGATGGGTCATCCTTATTGGTGAAGGTTGCATCTTTTTGGATGGCTCTCTCCAGTGCTTTAGTCGGGAGCCCTTGAAAATGTTGAGCTAGAGTTCTCTTGTAATCCATATGCAACTCATTAGCATTGAGATGGCTGTGAGCCACTGTCTAGAAAGCAAGTCAGTTTATACAGATGCAGTTGCCCTGTTACCAGGAAGAGAGTTTTTCTGAGCTCGAGGGCATCTTACAACCCTCAGTTCTTAGTGGTTTCAAGAACATGCAAACGCTTGTGTTCTATAGACTTGGATAATGACGTTATGTAATGAATGACCAGATCCATCTGCTCCTTAACAAAAACCAACCCAGAAACCACATCTACAATAAACAGACCCTCTGTGATGCATTTGCATTATATTATATAGCTCCTTGTTTAAAACAGAGGGAAACATTGAGATATTGCTGGAGTTTTTGTTTTGCAAATATTTTTGCATAGAGCCCAGAAGAAATTGTAGGCTTGTGCCCACTTCGATACTTTGAACAGAATTAATTACTACTTAGATAAAAGCAAGTTATATTGAGAGTTAAGAGAATGCTAGGTTGACAGTTGTGGTTCAGTTAGTGACAGTTTGAAAGTGAATGTTTGGGATGGAAGAGCCATCAGTTTGAGATCTGATAGATGGACGTGTCAAAGGAGACATGAGCTCCAGTTGTTGGTCAAGCTCCCTTGTAGCATGCCTGTCCTGACGCTGTTTTATAGTTCTCAGGAGCACATTGTGGATGAAGGGGTCTTATCTCTTTACTTCAAGATGGAGTTATTGATATAATTTATGTTCTATGGAGTTTCCTCATTTACAGTATATAGTGGCTTTTAGATTTAGTATTCATGTGTGCAGGAATAACACCAGTATTTAATTTTTAAAGTTTTACTATTTACTACTTTAAACTAGGATATAATATATAAAGTTTACTGTTTTACAGCATGCCGTTTCATAGCTTCTAGCATGTTGACAACATCTTACGGGATAGGGACTATTAAATCCCAGGTACTTGATACTTTGAAAGCAACTCTCAACCCAGTTGTCAGTTACTTCTTACTCTTCTTCTCCCCTGTTCATTTGCCTATCTCCATATTTAATGTAAATGGATTTAGACAATATGCTTCTCTTTGGGTCTGACACTTTTTGTTTTGTATAATTCTTCCAAGGTTTACCCAAGGTATATCAGTGCTTAAATATTTTTTTATTGGTGTATGTGAACATGTGTGTATGAATATGTATATGTGTGTGGTATGTGCATGTGCATGTGTGTGTGTGTGTGTGTGTGTATGGTAGGGGTGGGTGGGCAGGCCAGGGGTTAACACTGGAACTCCGCCTTGTTTATTGAGTTGGTGGATACGGTGAGGATGGCTGGCTCATGAGCTCCAGGGATCTGCTGTCTCCTCCTCCCCAGCGCTGGGATGCAGATTGGTATTGCTGCATCCATCTTTTTTATGTGGGTGCCAAGGGTCTGAACTCATTCATGTCTTCATACTTTTGGGGTAAGGAATTTACAACTGAGCCATCTCCCCAGCCCATCTTTCAAGGTTTTTCTTGCTGAATAATTTTCCAGTGTGTAGATATATCATACACCTGCTCCTCAGTTGGTGACATTTGGATCATGTCTTTCTGTTTAAAAAACAAAAACAAAAACAACTTTTATGTATATGAGTACACTGTCGCTATCCTCAGACACACCAGAAGAGGGCATCAGATCCCATTACAGATGGTTGTGAGCCATCATGTGGTTGCTGGGATTTGAACTCAGTACCTCTGGAAGAGCAGTCAGTGCTCTTAACTGCTGAGCCATCTCTCCAGCCTGTCTTTCTGCTTTTATGTAACATTTTTCAAAGAAAAATGGAGACAAGGCACAGGTGCTCATCCTTGCCCTCCTGTGCCTGCGGGTTTAGACAGATTGTCCATTCAGTCGATAAGTGGGGCTTACGGAGGGAGAAGTAGGCCGCCCCGCCGAGTGTAGGAGCACATTTATTTCCTGCATCACATAAAAAGAATCACAGCAGCATGCGGCTGTTTTCCTGGTTTGCCCGGTCCATTCTTCCACTGTTTTCAGGTTTCCTGTATTATCATTCAGCTGCATGTGTTCATTTCCTGTGATACAGACATCTGAACAAACACTCTAGGTCAAGTTGGAACAGACCCTTCCCTGGCAGCGGAAGCCGGGGAGCTGGCGAGGCCTGAGCAGCCTCGTCTTCAGTCAGCGTGCACTGGTTTCCTTCCCAGCTCCGCCAGGCTCCTGCTCAGCGCTTGGCCATCTAACTCAAGGCTGCTGAAGGAATGGTTCAAAAAGAAGGTTTCTGGGAAAGTTCCATCCTCTCACCCTTTCTGCACTCAGCTTCACGGCAGTGGTAACATGCTAAGAATCTTCATTTGGGTTTTAGAGAATTCACCAGGTGACATAGAGGTCACGAGGCTGAGAACCTGACAGCTGGCGTTCACATTGGTCCTTGTCGTGGCTATAAAACCTTAGGCAAACATCTCATCCATAAAGCAGGAGTCATAATATATCCTTCAAAAGGTTCTGCAAGGCGTTAGTGAGGTCCCTTGTGCTGAGCGCGGCCCTGGCAGGTCCTAGTATGTGCATGTCTCTAACCCTTATGTGGTAGTCAGGAAGTTAGGATAGAAGTCACAGAAAAGCCTCAAACCCAGGCGGTTAGTAACAGTGTTGGTTAAATTTGCACCTGGGTTTCTAAGGGAATGCATTTTGTGGATGAAAGGTAGTGTGTGAGTGAGCACACTTAGGGAAGGAGAGCAGATTGTTACAATCATTTAGCTTTTGCCGCATAACAGAGCAGCTCAAAATTTGCTGAATTAAAAAAGCAGCCATTTTATTTAAAGCATGATTTGGTAGATTTGAAAAGACTTGCACTTGGGTATTTCTTTTGGTCTGGTTTCGTTGGCTCAGATCTGTGGGCAGCTGGGCTGGCTATTGTGAAGGCCTCGGTTAGGACGTCTGCTGTGGTGCCTTTATGTGGTGGGCTACTGCTAGGAAGCTCGCGGAGATTTATTAGCACTGATGCTGGTTAGAAGATGGTGAAAGTCTACTGGCTAAATCATTGTACCTTCTGAGGTAGGGACTATCTTTCAATTTGAAAAGGGATCATAGTAAAACAGTAGGAGTTAGTCTGCTGTGCTATTTGCAGGATTGTCTTCGGAGGCCAGGGGCATAGTTCAGTGGCTGGATTTGATTCCCAGATACAGTACACCCCCAGGTGACCTCTTGCCCTGGCTGAAGTCATCTTCACCTCTTTGGTAATTTGATTGTTTAGTTATAATTAAATTCCCAAGAACAGTATGACTTTCATTCCCAGTTTATGTCTGCATATGTGATTAGATGGAAAAGTTATCTAATCATAAAATATAGTTTGGGGCGGGAATTCTAATTCCCGTGAGGGATAGGCAAGCCCTTGGTGTGGGCAGCACAAGGGGAAAGAAAGCAAGGCATTGCTGGGATTTCTTACTTATGGTTCTTAGTTGTTAGAAGAGGCAGAGAGGGCTGGAGAGATGGCTCAGTGGTAAAGAGCACTGACTGCTCTTCCGAGGGTCCTGAGTTCAAATCCCAGCAACCACATGGTGGCTCACAACCACCCATAATGAGTTCTGATGCCCTCTTCTGGTGCGTCTGAAGACAGCTACAGTGTACTTCATGTATAATAATAAATAAATCTTAAAAAAAAAGAAGAGACAGAGAATGCTTCCACTTATTTATTTATTTATTCCTCCAAAAATATGAGACATCTTCTAGGGCTTGGGGAGGGCTGTTGTAGAGTAAATAAGTGAACTGAGGAGAGCAGGTACCACTCTTCATCTAAACCGTGACAGAAAGAGATGTGTTCTCGCTCCTGTAGTGATTTAGAATTAAGCCACAAAACTGTGTTTTAGTCTCACCCCTGACCTAAAGACTTGATTTGTATATATTCATTTTATATTACACTTAATCAGCTTATTTTGAGACAGACTGTCATTGTCTAGCACAGTTCGGCCTGGAAGTCACTTTGTAGCTCATGCTGCACATGTGTTCTTTGGGTGTTGGCAGTGGTGCTTCTCCCCGAGGTATCTCTTAAATGCCCAGTAGTTTTTAAAAAGTGAATATTTACTTGGCTAGAGTAATCTTAGGTTAATGCGTTAGTAATTTTTTTAGACCTTAAGATATACATGGTTTGAGGCTTAACAGAAACACATAAAATTTAGAAATAGCCCTGTTTGGTAAGTGTTTAAGCAGGATGAAAAGTCACCCAAGTCCTCTTAGCATTTATGAGATCGCAGGGAACGTGCTACCGACACTTCATGGATGGAATTTTCCTCGGTAGTAGGACACCAGATCCTGTTTTCTCAGAGGAGTGGGTGCGGAGGTGTCAGTTTGGAGACATCAAACCATTCCTGTTGGTTGTTTCTCAGAGAATCCCACACCAGTGTGCACACACTGGGAGACACAAGAAGGCTTAGACGTTCAGTGGAGGAGCTTATTTTGGGGTCTCCAGGCATTGGCTCCAGATGTTGCTGGAGTTGTGGCTTGCATGGGCTACTGAGCAAAGTCCCAAATGTCTGCTTCTGTCCTTGTGGGAGAATTGGGTCCCCTGAGGCCATGCAAGGAGTCTTGAGGGACAAGGGAGCAGTGTGGACGCTGGGTTCTCACAGGTGCTCTGCTGCTGCTGAGGTGGGGAGATGTGGAGGCCTTGGAGGAAGGTTGGAGGCTGGCTGGCCTGGTGGCTGAGGTGGGGAGGGTCTCGCCTGCTGTGTTCTTTCTGCTGCTGTAGGAATGCTGGAGCCATTGCTTTAGTGGGGACCTCCTGGTTTCTTTGCTGTGCAGGGAGACCGCCAACTCTAGGACCACAGAGAGGCTGCAGAGCCAAGTGTTCGCTCCCAGCTAAGCCCTTCTCCAGCTCAGGGCTGTCCTTTCTATAGCTCTTGTCGATCTTTTATTTATTTATTTATTTATTTTTATTTTTATTTATTTATTTTTTTTTTTTGGTTTTTCGAGACAGGGTTTCTCTGTGTAGCCCTGGCTGTCCTGGCACTCACTTTGTAGACCAGGCTGGCCTCGAACTCAGAAATCCGCCTGCCTCTGCCTCCCGAGTGCTGGGATTAAAGGCGTGCGCCACCACGCCCGGCTAGATCTTTTATTTTTAAAAATTTTTTATAGATAATATTTTGAGCATATTCTTTCTCCTTCCCCAACTTAATGTTCTTTTGTTCTTTTATTTTCGAGATTATAATATTATTACATTCCTCCTTTTCCTTTCCTCCCTCCAGGCTCTCCTATAAGCCCTCCATGCTCCCTTCAGTTTCATGGTCTCTTTTCTCATGAATTGTCATTAAACATAAATGTTCCTAAATAAGCCGGGTGTGGTGGCGCACGCCTTTAATCCCAGCACTCGGGAGGCAGAGGCAGGCGGATTTCTGAGTTCGAGGCCAGCCTGGTCTACAAAGTGAGCTCCAGGACAGCCAGGGCTATACAGAGAAACCCTGTCTCGAAAAAACCAAAAAAAAAAAAAAAAAAAAAAAAAAATGTTCCTAAATATACAACCTGCTCCGCCTGTATAGTGCCACTCGTCTGTATGCCGCAGGGATGACCCTTTGATACTGGATAGCCAGTTGTACTCTTCCCTGAGGAGACTGTGTCTCCCCTCGTAGGATCCCTAAGTTGCCGCCTATAGCTCTCTGTGTAGGGTTGAGGCCTTCTAGTTG